>NC_132955.1:600000-1200000 GCF_034638445.1 Ciconia boyciana
AATTTAGCAGAGAGTCTGTCCACTGCAAGTCAAGACCGTTCCTTATTTCTGACAGGCCCTAAGCAGCTGCATCTTGCTATTTAAGAAGTTAGTGAGCTGAGCGGTTTCCTTTAGTCACAGGGACTTCCACGCACTGATGTGGAAGCAGATGCTGCACATCGTATCCCTTTGTTGTCCTGTGTACATCTGACAGAGTTTTTCTTTGAAGCTGAAATACACTAGTTTTTGTTTGGACTGTCTGTTCCGTGTCCGTGTAAAGAATTCAGTAGTGGTGCTATAAAATCGCTGGGATATTGGAATGGTCAGTAATATCTAAGGCATAGTGCAAGCATGGAAGAGCCAAAGATCAAACTATATCTACCGTGCAATGAGAGCAACAAGAAATTGTTCACACTAGAAGAGATTGTGATGGATTTCACTGTCCTGTGTGCTCAAGTCGGTGTGAAGGCTCCAAAGGGAAGGCTGCAGTTTGCCACCTATTGGCTTTTCCTGGTATGTCTCCATGGCAGAAAATGGCTGAAATGAACTCAGTCCTAACATAGAAAATTACTCATCGCATTTTAGCCTGGGGTGTGATTGCTGTGTGCAGAGCAAGCACTGAGTGTGGCACTTCATCTCTTCTACTGCATATCACAACCAAATATAAATTCCTGTTCTCTTGTTTTGTCTGATTCTGTCTAGATTGACCTACTCAGTCTGATTTTTTTAAATTATTCCCAAATGGGGAAACAAAGGCACAGAGATTGCATTGAAGTCACACATGGAATAGATGGCAGACCTAGAAAGAGAGCACTGGTCTGCTTGCATCCTGTCCTGTACATGAAACTTTGCAGCAGATGTCTGTGGAAATCCACTCTGAAGCAGATATCCCCAGTGAGAAACAACTGCAAAGCCTCAACACTCTGGCTGGAGTGAGGATTTTTTTCATGGAACTGACTCATCAGCAGCAAACACTGGAAATAAATCCTCAGGAAAAAGGTCCCTCCAGGAAAAAACAGGGTGTAGAAAAGCAACCTATTTTTAATACATGACATAATACCTTTTGTGGAAGCTGCACAGCACGGTTTACTGATGCACAGTGAAACCAAATCTAGATCAATGGCGCAGTGTGGGTACAACAGCAGTAAAAAGCGAGCTGTCACATGGCAGAGAACACAGGGGCGCGGAAAGTGCTGACTGTCATGGGCATTCATCATGAAACAATGTTCCTCTCCATCTGTTTGTGCGCCCTGGGTTTCCCAGCTTGTACGCTTGGAATTAAGCATTTATTTCCTCCAGCACTGTCTTGAGGTAGGCTGTGAGCCTGGAGAAACCGAGTGTTGTAGAGCATTAATTTTATTTGCCAGCCTGTGGCAAATTGCAAGGGTGGGCTTGACCCCGGCCGGAGGCAGGATGTGCTGAGTATGAATTGCCTGTTGTCAAGGCTACAGGACAAGAGGGAAACTGCAGCCTTCCCAGTCTGCCCACAGCCCTTCAGCTGAGCCTGGAAGGGCTTTCTGCTGCCCAAGCCGGCAGAGGCTTCACAGCAGTTCTGTCCGTGAGAGCTCGATTTCCTTTGGCTGAGCCAACACCGGTGATAGTGAAGAGGGTCTCACCCAGGGTCACTCTCGAGATCTGAATTTTCCTTCTTCACATTCCTGTGCTTGGTCCTGCTGGGTTGTTGTAGACGGTCTTTGGTAGCACCTCCCGAGTGTCTTCTAAGGCAGTAAGCTGATGGTGGCTCCACGAGGCACAAACTTCTGCCAACACTATATAAGACTCTATGAGTTGCTTTCTGTCAATACTGAGGTTAAAAGTTAGCAAAATAAGGATTGTTTCTTCCCTGTATTTTCCAAAGCAATACGTACTCTATTAAGTTCTGAAACAGTATTTTTTTTACCAATAAAGCCTTATGTAACACAATGTATTTGGGCATTGCTTACAAGTACATTTTTGCATGGCATACGCTGAAGCATGGCCCGCATTTAAAAGTCTAGTGACTAGATTTGTCGATGGATAGAGGATTGCAGAGCTGAGATAGCTGCTTTTAGGTGGGAGTGGCTAGCTGCTTCACTTCAGGAGTGCATTATACTTCTTCTTGCTGTGTTAAATCTGCATAGAGATGTGGTGCATGCTGTATGTATCATGTGTACGCCTCTTGTGTACATTGACACACATGGGAGCATGCATTTTTATGATCCAGAAGTTACGTGCCATAACTACTCAATCCAAATTGTAGTCTTTTGTTAAAGTATTGCAAATCAGGCTCTCATAGTCCTGGAAAGAAGCTAACCATTGGCAAAAGATCTGAATTTTCCAGCTGAACTTTAACGTGTGCAGTTGTTTAAACCAGCCTTCCTTTAATGTATACAGCTGTGCCCAGATGGGGTTGCTTTCTTTCCAGCAGCTTCCCGAGCCATTTGCTCAAGGTTTTTGTTTTTTCCTCTCATTACTTATAGTGCCTTTAGACTTATGGTAAAGAAGAGGCAGTTGTAGTTTCAGAGCTTTGCATTCCTCACTGAGCTGTGCCTGTGTTTGCATGCAAAGCCGTCGCCTCCCCTCCAACTATTTTAATCATTTCAGAAAGGGTGGGTCATCAGGCATTTGGCAGCGGGCTCCTTTTATATAGCTGAGGTGGAGTCAGCCAATGACCTGCAAGCCTGGAAAATTTTGCAGGGCAGTTTCACTGGACGGCTTTGCAGAGCTGTGCCATTTGAATTTCAGCACAGACATCCACGCACTGTGCTCTCCATTTCTGGCGTGTCTCCCAGCGCAGAGTTTAGCTGAGGCTCGGGTTTAGTTTTCCCTCCTCTCTCTCCCTGTAGTGACAGCTTCTCCGGGCTCTGCTAGCCAGGACTCCCAAGCGATCATGGAGGATACTACTTTGCAAATTATTGAACCACCAGCTGCTTCTGAGGCCTCTGAGGAGCAAGTGCCTGAAGAACCCATCAAATCAGACCAGATCAATGGTGTGATGGTGCTGACCCTTCTGGACAAGATCATTGGAGCAGTGGATCAGATCCAGCTGACCCAAACACAGCTGGAGGAGAGACAGCAAGAGATGGATAGCGCAGTGACCAGCATCCAAGGAGAATTAACCAAGCTGACAAAGGCACACACCACCACCAGCAACACTGTGAACAAGATGCTGGAAAAAGTGCGCAAGGTGAGCGTCAACGTGAAAACCGTTCGGCAGAACCTGGAAAAGCAAGCTGGGCAGATAAAGAAGCTAGAGGCCAACGAAGCGGAGCTCCTGAAACGCAGAAACTTCAAAGTCATGATCTACCAGGTAAGGAGCTATTTCACAACTTCTTTATGTCCTGTTAGTGGGTATTTCCTTTGCTAAGGGTTCTGTCGCTCGGCATGGTCAGTCCATTACTCTCCCAAACTCCCCTGACTGTCTGGCAGTCCAACTTGAGGCGGGTCCGAAGTAGCTCTCTCATTCATGATTGAACATTGTCTGTGTGTTCTAAGACAAGGTTTGATACAGTTGCTATAGTTAACAGGAATTTTAACAACTATAGTGAGAGTGGCCCTCAGCACTCATTGCAGTGGACCAGAAGTATCAAAATAATCTGATTTTACTGCTTAGCTAAAAAAAGAACAAGAATGCACTGGGTTCTGGAAGGGGGTATTGTAAATCCGTCTGCCAACGACTTTTCTACTGGGAGGGAACATGTGTATTGCTACGTGGAGAGCGATAATATTTCAGATTTGTGACATGCATCCGATAACAAGAGTCAGTAACCCCAGCATTGGGGTTAATCTCACTGACTAGGACAGATTGAGACATTAGAGAAAATACAGAACAGCTCCTTGAGCTCATTAGGACTCAGCTCTGCCTTTGCTGTTGTGCTTGTACAGATTTCCACGTTCTTTCTTCTGCAGCCTGTGAGTCTTGAATCTTCGAGTTGTCTGGTTTCAATAACAGCTTTGGTTTGCCTGATGTTCAACCCCTGTGCTAAGCGTTGGATTTTTCCTTTAATATTAAACAAGAAGAAAAAGAGGAATATGTTTCTGTCAGTTTTCCTGTCTGGAGTTAGTCTTCCTTATCAGAGCAAATGCTTATATTGGGCCATGGAAGAAAAGTGAGTGAAATAGTTAATGATTCAGTTAGAAGCCTCTGGGTTAATAATAGACAGCGGCAGGGACAAATAGAGAAGCATCTAGTGCTGATCACAGGAAGAGAGAGAAGAAAAACAGAAAAAAAGGGAAAATGCTTCTTACTACAGGGTTTGAAGGGAGAGCTGATCATAATAGGCTCAGGAATCTAACAAGTACGGGGGCCTGTGTAACTGATTCACAGCTTAAGCATTTGTATTTTTATCCTGCCTGAAAGGCTGAAATACTCGAGCCTATTCAGATCATACGGGCAACCTAACCAGTTATATATATGTATTTATTATAAGCTCTTTGTATCAGGCTTTTGGGGGAGGATGGATCTATCCATGGAAAAACAAAATAGACCTCTGAATGTACTGCAGAAGCAACAAACATGGCAAAATAAGAAGAGTGAAGGGAATTGTTTAAACATAACATTCCTTGTGGGTTACAGAAATAGGTGGGAAGCTGGCAAGCTTCTAGATCCTTTGGAAGCGTCCTAAACATCGGCAGGTTGACATTTTGTGAGCTGTTCATTTTGGTTTGCTGTTGCTTATGAGTATTGAGTAGAGTTTCTCTTTGAATATGAAAAAGCAATCCTGCTTCCAAAGGCAATCAGGGGCAATGCTCTTGCTGGTGTAATGACGACAGAACAGCCTCTGAGTGAATCAGTTGACAAGGGACTATGGCAGGGATTTTATGAATCATGAAGATATTAGGGAAAAAAAAAGAATGATTTGTAACTCAGAACAATTTCCCAGCATGGACTTTAGTGTGGTTTGACTGTGAGACCACAGAGCACAAGTGAGAAATTCTCCAGGTTTGCTTCATGTGAAATGGAGCCTTTGTGCCCTCATGGAAATCCTCACACTTCCACAGGGCGCCTGAGCAGACCTTGCCACAAAGGGTGAGGATCCAGTTCTGGGGAGACCGAAGGTGTGGCAGCAAGCGCGCAGGCTCGTGACGGGCACTGCTGAGGCAAATGAAGGTCTCTCTTGGAGGAGAAACTCTTGATTGTCTCTTAATTTGGTGCTTAAACTGAAAAACAAAATCCATGGTGGGGTTTCGATGTTTGAATACTAGAAAGAAATAGGCAATGGTAATATTAGTGTGCCTGAGTAACAAATACTTTTATTGATAGTACTCTTGTGCTGCATTACTGTGGCAAAGACAGACCCATACGACAAGAATTCGATTGCCAGGCACGGACCGCAGGGAATCCCCTGGAAGAATGGGGTATGTTTTTGCAGTCCTCTGCAATAGTGTAACCGCTCTTTCCTGCATACGATGGAAACATAGATTTTTGGTCAACAGAGAATGTTTCTAAATTATATCAATCTACAGTTTGTCTCAGAGCTATGTTAATTATTATGTCTCATATAGAAAATAGGGTTGCTTAATGGTTGCATTGTTCTGTAGATTGCACTCCATAAAAACGTCATCATGTAATTTTCAGTGTACAGAAACCTGAATTGTGTAAGGAAAAATAATCTGTCGTATATAGGAGTCTCCCTTATTTGTGGAGACGTTTTATTCCGAAGAAGTTAAACACTTTGAGGGATCTTGGAAGTTTTACATTTGGCTTTGGGGAGTTTTATTCTGCTTTGTTTTTTCCTGGGAGGGACAGGATTTTTAGAGTTTTTGTCTTACCGTAGTTATGGAGATGTCATTCTTCAGAAATTCCTAACACAGGCTGACTGTGGGAATTGCACAGCAGATTTGCAAAAACACCAGGTTAGAACTTTGTGTCCCAATTTATTCATATGAATATTTTATCACAGTCAGTAATTCTAGGCACATCAATGACAGGAGCGGTACTTCGCCTGCGATTATGCAAAACAGATAATGCTAACACATTTAAAGAATAAAACTCTGTACAGAAAGAAGTGATACTTTTGTGCGTAGATTGTAAAGGCATTTATCAAATCGAGGATGGTGTTCAGCTGCTTTACGGATACTGAACAATGCTATTGGTTGCAGGAAGCCTTGTTGATTCCCGCTGGATTACCTGTTTGCTAATATTCTTCTGTGTTTCAGTATGAATAATCATGACATTTAAAAAAAAAAAAAAATCAAGAGTCTATAAAACCAAAACTTTATGATGGGCTCCACCCTGGGAGCTTAAATGAGGAAAATTCACTGTTTTCCTAACTGTCTTTATCATTTAAAAAAACATTACAAAATAACTCTTTCCTCATTCAGTGTTTCACTGCTTAAGCCCCACCACCTATCAAAGTTTATGTTAGATACTTTCTTGACAATGTAATTAATTCTGTGATGGCGAGCAACATTATTACTACTTACTAACTCAGAAAAAGCTGCCTTTGGAAAGCTGCAATTAACTTTCCTGTGCAATTGCATTTTCAGTTGCTACCGCTAAAAATGCAAAGATTAGTCTTTTCTTTCAGAGAACAAGACATAAACTCACC
Source organism: Ciconia boyciana (assembly GCF_034638445.1). Taxonomy (NCBI): domain Eukaryota; kingdom Metazoa; phylum Chordata; class Aves; order Ciconiiformes; family Ciconiidae; genus Ciconia; species Ciconia boyciana. The sequence continues at coordinate 606,510 of NC_132955.1, forward strand.
GTAAGAGACATAAAATATTACATAAAATAAGAGACATAAAATATTTTCAGTAAGAGACATAAAATATTTTCAGGCAAGATAGCTGAGTAAAACAGTAGTCATGCTCTACAGGGATTTAATATTGCATGATTCTGTGGTATGAAGAAATAAAAGGAGGTAAAAATGAATCAGCTCTTTAGCAGTTGTAGATGTTTGATTATTCTCTCAGCGTTGAATACTGAGTCTCCAGCAGTTATGGAGGGACTATTTCAGGAGTGCAAATAAGACCTTTTGGCACCTTGGGAGAAAGCGGTCAAACTACCTGCAAGGGTTGTATTTTGCTAGCTGTTAGATTAGGAAGAAGTGAAAATCAAATTTTGTTCAGGGAAAGCTTGACCGGTCGAGATGAGCCTAAAGCACATCTGCCTGCTTAGTTTCAAACTTTGGGGGAGAAAGCGCAGAACTGAAAATCACTTCCACTGGGGCTGGCTAAGGGCAAGGCATCAAGCAGAATGTTTACGGGCTGTTACTCGCAGTCACGTATGTACGTGCACGTGCTTTCTCACTTGCTCACTCTCTCAAATACACTTTTACCTGATTTTGCCAGGAGCTGGTCTGATTTCTATGGAGGTAAGAGTTTTTGTACTGACTTAAGGTAGGGAATTAGATCAATTCTTGAGAATAAAATTGGAAAGAAACAACCCCCCTTCCAAATTACCACATCTTTTTGTTTTGAAAACAAGCCTACCGAAAGCAAAGGTGACAGACTTTTGACAAGCTGCTGTGTAAACAGAAGTTCAGTACTCTTACCGTAAACAGGACTTGCCTTCCTAAAAAGTCTGATGTCAAATGACTATGTGCGCTTGTTAGCAGCCCACGGGAACAGAGCTCCTCAGTGCTTCCTTTGTGCCGTCTGTCCTGGGCTCCTGTCTTTCAGAAAAATTAGGACACCAACAAATTTGGTTAGAGTGGTTGCTAATAAAAACAAACTAAAATGACTTCATCCCACATCTCCTGGTTTTAGGATACAAGAATCTGGGGCTGGTTACTACAGTTCATTATTAAGTCATGGATGTCCATCCCATGCGAAAAGCTACTGCTCTAAACCAGACAGCATGCCACATTCATCTGAAGAAGGGCATGTGTCAGTGCTTACGTAAGCATGGCATTTTTCCTCCAAACATTTTTCAACAATTAAACTTATTTTTGCAAATGTCAAAGGCCTGGTTTTCTTACAGCCAGACATCCGAATGCTTGCAGCATGCAGCACACATATTGAATGTTGAATTTCTAAAATGTGCTGGTCCTTTATTTTGAGGCTTATGTGGGCGCTGAGCTCAAGGGAAGTCTGGCTCGTGATGTGCGGCGTTGTTTGTCGGGAAGAGAGCAGCCTCTGTCAAAGGTGTGCGGACGGGCTGCTCCCCACACTGTCAGATTCGGGGGCTCCCGTGGGGCTCCTCTGCTCTTCAGGTGACTCCAGTGGCCGCTCAGAGCCTCGTGAGACGTGGCGTTTCTCTGGGAAGGGCCAGGCGGTTATGAGAGCAGGATAGAACATGAGCCTCAGCCGTACAATGTGTAGGGTAGGTAGGGCTGGACGAGGAAATATAAATAGCACAGCTTGGCTTTTGTGCCTTGAGTGGGCCTTATACGGACGAGAGCAACAAGATTGTCGATCATGGGGAGGAGGGATGAATTTCAAACCTGCACGTTAACGCGACAGATTCAGAGTCCAGACCTGAACTGCCTGATTTTTAGGTCTGTGCTCCACAAAGGAGAGCGTGGAAAAGAACATGAGCTTGGGGCTCTGATGAGAAGCACAGGGCAGGGAGCACAGGGTGTACAAACCCATGTACCGCAGCCACCACACCCACTGCCCCTGGGCTGCAGCCTTTCTCCACCTCCTAAACAGCATGTCAGCCACCCCGAGCTATGGGTTTTTTTCAAGCTAATAATTCTGAAACAAAAACCTTATGAGTCTAAGGGCAGCGGAGGGTTTGTGAGAGCCAGCGTGATCTGCAGTCCCAAAGAACAGCCTGTGTGGGTTACATGCCTTGGATTCCGTGGAGCTCGCCCAACTACAAGCGTTAAAGAATAAATAGAAATTTCAAATAAAATTTGAATTCTGGTACTGGGGATAAGCATGGGCACTAGGCACTCACATTGTGCTTTTTGTGCAAGACCAGTTGGCTCTGTTGTGCTTAGGAGCGCTCCGTGCCTGAACTTGAGCCCCTCTCTGGATCTGGAGCAGCACTGTATGTAGCATCAGTTTTTCCCAGTGGTTCGCTGCAAAGGTTTGCATTGCAGCAGTCAGTGGTTTTTGTATTTATTGTCTGATAATACTTAAAAATAAAAGGCTGGTTTCATTTTGCTGTGAATCCACTGAAAAGCAGCTCCCTTTGTAGCCACATTTCTTGACCCAGGTTCAGCAGACAATTACTGACAGCTTCTCCCTGCTGGGTTTGTGCATCTGCAGCCTGCCACATCCCAAGAAATGCCTCCTCCAGTGACAGTTCCAGTGTGGTTGATGGGGACAGGATATTCCTCTGGTGCTGGATTTGCTTTTGCTTTATTTTATTCTGTTTTTAAAAGAAATACCAGAGAGAATTAATCATGAAGCCTTTATTAAAAACCACAAAAAATCTGAATCATACAAACTGATACTCATTAATTAAAAGTTAATATTGTTTGTCTCTGGTCCTTTGTCTTTGTTGCTGGAATAGAGGGGTCTCAACCCAGAACACTATTGTATCTTCCCTTCTGTCCTCCTGCTTTTGGCCACAGAAGTAGCAAAATTAGAGGTGAAAAAATGCCATCCCAGGGGAAGGAGAAAAATATCATTCAACTCGTTTCCTTCAGGCTGCAGCACTGAATTCTCCATCCATTGTAAGGGGCACCATGTTAACATCTTGATGTGCAAAGAGTCCTTCATATTCTCTGCACATTACTGAATTATAGGAGTCTCAACATAATAATTCACAGGAGATGGAGCCTTTAAAAAATTTCAGGATGTTAATAGCTCTCAATTCCAAGCTTTTTCTTAGTGCGGATTATCAGTCTTTCTACCAAAAGACAGCTCTGGAACATGGATTTCTGTGTTGCAGCTTGGAATCAACTGCATTAATATTTCATTGCTCAGGTATTGTTTATAAGCAGTTAGTGCCAGGACTGTGTGTTTTGCTGAAGTCCTTTCAGCATTATAGTTGCAAACTGAGCTGGGCAGCAATAAATTGTCTCAGAGCAAAGGGCCAGAGGCTGCTCGGCCAGTTGGGATAGGGTTAGATTGGGCAATTAGTGGCTCGTGAAAATAAAACCAAAGGTAATATTCCTTCTGATCACATATTCCTCTCTCAGGCCTCTCTTGTGCCTATCGGCAGTGGATCTAAGCATCCATCATGATGTCTGTGTGATGCCAGTGGGACCGCTGCACACGGGAGTATAATGAAGTGCAGAATTTGCCGGCGGTGCTCACTGGGCTAGGTGGCTGGAGTGTTCTTCCAGTGAGATTGTGGCTCATTTTCCCATTCGTAAGCTAGGTATGAGCCCTCGCAAACATAAATTAACCCATCATGGACACACAGCGGGAAAAACTCTCCAAGGCCACATGTTACCCAGTTTGCAGGTCTGGGATTAGAAACTGAAGAATTCAAGAAGCTAGTCAGTGTTCAGACTGTGCCTCTCTGGGAAAACACAGTCCCATTACTCTCCAGCGTTCCCTGGGTGTGAATTTGACCGGTAGATGGTAAAAGCTGCTTAGTGTTGTAGGTGCTGGAGAACACTGGAAGGGTGTGAGCATCGTGGGACAAGTGGTACTCCTGCATATTATCTCCATTTCTCCCATTTTGTTTGCTCGCATGCTTTTATGTGAATGCGAACGCTCTGTAGCTGGCGTACGTCCCTCTGCGTCCTTCGGCATTGCTCACAAGGCAGGCACTGAGCGTGCTGTGGGTGACTCACCACGCGCTGTCACCCCATCCCAGCTCCAGTCGAGGCACGCAGTTTCTGCCAGGCTGGTGGGCAGGAGGAGTGAGCAACCACGCTCAGGCTAACAGAGCCATTCTTCCAAAGAACGTACTGCTTGGCCTAGGTACAGACTTGGTGAAACCAAGGGCTGTTCCTGCATCTTCGCTGAAGCTGCTTCTTGCTACGCTACCCAGAAGTGTGATGTGCTGTCCCTATCTAAGTAATGAGTAGAGAACTATGCAGTCTCCACTCTCTGCTGTACTGCGATGCGTCTGTGACCCACGTGAAGCATGGCAGTGACTCATAAGCTTTTCAGCAACATGCTTAGCCCTCTTTTATCCTGTTTGGGATAATGTTGTCCTCTTGATTCTGCAAGATCTTCTACAACTCACAAAGCACCTGAAGAATTGTGGGTCCACTGTTCAGCTGCAGGATAAGACAAAGACCAGAAACAAAGATGTTCAGTCTCAGTGAGAGAAAATCAAATATTTAGAATAAAAAGTCTCAGGATGTTTAGTCTGTAGCTTTATGTGAGGATGCAAACGTCAGTATCAGCACAGATCTATCTGCAAATCATCTGCAATGCAAACTCCATCTTTATGGGTTTGCTGTTCAGAAATAGCTCTGGAGTTATTAATCAGATGAGACAGGTTTATCCGGGAGGAGCAGTTCTGAGAGTAAAGCCAGTTGTACAAACAGGCTGATAATAGGATCAAAACTTTTTTCTGCTGTCAGATCTGCAATCTACTTACTTCTCTGTTTCCTACAGACCTGCCTTTCTTCTGACTCACTGTTAGGCAAAAGCACTTTTCCAAACACAGCCTCCTCTCCCCGCGCCGTTCCTCCCTTGCCTTTCACCATTAGGTTTGAACTAGCTCCAGCGCCTGTACCGTGCTGCTCATTCTCACCAGCTAATGAAGAAGATACAGCCTTTTAGGACATAGCTTCCAGGACACAGAGTAACTAGATGTGCCTGATAGAGAAAAGTGCCAAGAAGATTGCACAATACACAAAATTACAGAGGGTAGAAGGACTTTTGCTAGTCAGGGAGATACTACTTGAGAATGAACTAGTTTATCCCTTTAACGTTTACCTAATCCCAACCTGTTTTGCTTTTTCCCCTCATATTTTCCCCTCCCTTTTCCTTTGTCTCAGCAGTATTCTTCTGGTGACTTCTTACTGCAGGGTTCAGTAGCCTTCTCTTCAAGGAGTCGAGGCTCCTCTTTTTATGGACCTCTTGGAACTACTGGAGATAAAATCTGTCCAATCTCTGGAAGCTAAGAGTTGAGGCCATGCCTATTGCATATGGAGGGGTTAATTTTATATGCCAGCTGCTGCTAGGGGTGCTGAGTAGCCATCCCCTGTCCTCAGGGTGTGTTTAGCAGAAGAGAGAGGTTTTGATTTTGCAGCGAGCGTGTTTGCTGCGTCACTGGGTATAGACGTCCGTAAGCTGCTGGGTATTTTCCAGTGTTGGTTTAGGGTATGGTCAGTACGTGAACAAAACCAATGAATGGAGTTCTGGAATCACACCTGGCTGTTTCGATCTCTCCAGCTCATGTATTTGAATTAATAAACATAGGATTTTAAAATCACAATCTTTTCATAATCTTACACACACAAGTAAACTCTGCCTTCAGCTACACCACAGAAATCGGAGGTATCTCCAGAATAGCTGACATTAAATCACTCTGTGAACAGCAGTGTGAAAAGAGACCAGAATCTGGCCCTATGGCAGCATTCAACATAAATACGCCTGAAATCATAGAAGGGATTCTGCATCTCCTAGGACCTGCCATAAGTTAGAGAAGGACACCCTTCCTTCTAATAAGTCTTTGCTGACTGTCTTTTCTGTCAGATTTTGCTACCTGGCTTGTCCCTTTACTCAGTCATACCCCTGTGCCTTTTCTCTCTGCCTGTTCTCATGCTAACCCGGATTTCTTTGTTGGCGATGCTCCTGATCAGATTCCCAGCGGGGCCAGGTAAGTTTTTCCATTGTGCTTCCTTTCCGCTGGCCATTGAAATGCAGTTTTCCTCGTCTTAGCCCGAGAAGATCCAGAGCGTGCGCTTTGAGTCTTCGCCAGGGACTGCCCTCTGAGCCGTCTCCAGGAACAGTTCCCTCTGCCCGCGCTGCGGAAAGTGCCATGGCCCAAATCAGCAGAAGACATGCGAGGAGGCAGCAGTTTAGGGCCTCAGCAAGGAGCACCCCCTGAAGATCGCTTTGAACCTCTTCTGAAACTCTGAAAGCTGCTGATTCCAGAGCCTTTGCCTTCTCCGCCTGCTTGTGGCTGCTGCAAGCCTTCAGACCTGCAAGGCTGATCTTTCAGTTGGCAGAAATGCCTCCGCTTGTTGACTAATCTGCTTGCTGCTTGCTGCATGCTGCTGCCCTAGTTATAATGGATGGTGAGGAGCTGTGATTTTCTCTCAGGCATTACGGGACTTGTCCTGCGCTACCTCTGCAATCTGGGAGGCAGAAATTGCTGTGTGGCTTGCATGAAGGGCTAGCAGCCAGGAGCAGTTGGCTCTGCTGGCATCTGCTGTGACTAGGCAAATCCTACCTGTTTTCTGAGCCTCATTTTCTCCCTCTGAAATACAGACCTGATAATACCTACCTCCTCAGGCTTCTTGTAAGGTTTAGTTGATAAGTGTTTGTGAAATGGTTTGAAGTTATTGTTTTACATAGATAAAAGACAGGCAGAGAGCACAAACTGTGTGACACAGAACTACAGTTGGCTCAGGTAGACACTGCAGCATCCATTTCTGTTCAGTGGCAGCCCCCCAGCTCTGTGCACTAGGAGCTAGGCTCCTGCACGCAGACTGGAGCCGGTGGTGCCTTTAACTGCTGTTTATCTAATGCTTATCTCATGCCGCAAGGACCACTGGTAACAGCACAGTGCCCTGTTAGCCTTCCTCTTATTGTGTGGCTACTGGAGAAAATACCCTAAGCTCCGGTTGCCTGCACTTCGGGTGGTCACCCAGTGGTGCGTGCGGCGCTGTCCGGTGGGAACAGCCACGTCGGTCGGTGGACAGGACTCCCCTGGGAGCTGGGCGAAGGTGAACTCAGCCTGGGAATCGGGGTCTCTGGGGAAAGCTGCCAGGGAAAACTTCTCCTTTTCAAGGAGAGTGACAGGATTTTTTAAAAAAGCAGTTTTTTGTGATATAGCAAGAGAGTCTGATAGCAATTATAACCTCCACTGAAAAACCTCTGTTCCAACAAGGCGCTGGAGAAGAAAGCACAGCCCTCTGCTTTTCTGCGCAGGGCATCTTTGCATCTCTGAGCTCTGCTAGGCTGTGGATGCTTATCAGGTGTGTTGCTGTTACTCAAGAATAACTGAATCCCCCTTCCCGTGACACTGATGGAAGGTCAGCACAGAAAAGCATTCTCTAAGGACTGGCAGAGCAAAACAGTTGTCGTGGCAATGGGAGTGCAGAACTTCTTCTTCTTCTCGGGCAGGGCTCGATCTGACCTGGAAGGCTGTCTTCTGCCCAGATGCTTTTAATCCTCCCTCAGCCTGCCCCCAGGCCAGAGCTTGTCTGGTCTGCCCTAGGTGTGCAGAGGAAGGGCTGGCGTGGTGCAGGAGATGCAGCAAGCTCCGGCTCACCCAGCAGCAGCCGGGATCAGCCCTCTTTGGCCATAGCAGGGGATGTGAGCTGGTCATGTTCTGCATGTTATGGCTGCATGTCAACCAAACTCAACTGTTTGTGCTGTTGCAATTGTGTAAAAATAACTGAACGAAATGAATTACAGATGTGATCAGCATGTGCATGTGAAAAATCCTCCATTAAACCTTCAAACTGGAGATTGGAGTGGCTGGGAGTTCTGGGACTCTGTTTTTTACACAATGACAATAAAAGCCTCTTCAAGAGCAATCCAGGAGCCCGTCTCGCATTTTGGGAACGTTCCCCAGATTCGCTGGTGATTCTGCAGCGCTTGAAGAGCTCTGCTAGGCTGGGAATGCAGCTCAGCTTTGTGTCTCATTGGCCTTTTATATGACAGGGGAAGTGTTTACATGTGTTGTAGCAACCAGGCGGTGTGTACATGACCATACAGGGCTGCCTGGGTGACTCACTGCAAGGGAACTCGGGCTCGAAAACAACATCAGATAAAAAGCCCACTTAGTGGAGCAAGGCAGAGGCGGGTCTGCCCGGTAGATCTAACAGCTCTGAATTGTTTGAAGTAGGAGGAATACAGAGCAGCCCAGCACCCTGTCAGCTGGCAGCCGGCTGCCTTCGATGCCGGGTGCCGGGGCCCTCCAGGCACCCACAAGGTCTGCAGGCCATCGGGCTGCCAGTCCCATCGGCTCTGCCAGCGGGAGGGAGCTTCCCGAAGTAAACCGCTTCCCCGGGGAGGTCTGTGCCGAAGGGAGAGCACAGCTGTACCCGTCAGACTGGGGAATGGGCCGGGAGGTGGCACGCTGTAAATAGGTAAAAGAAAAGTAGAACTTGAATCAGAGCTGAACCTTTCTGTGAAGCACATCAGATGGCAGCGAGCTCAGCCCCAGCACACACGCAGATGCTACCTGTCCTTCTGCTGGCCGTTGCTGTGCTTGGTGCACAGAGTAGGAAGATTTTTCTTCTGCTGGTATAAAAATCTTCTGAGAAATCTTGTTTACCCACTGTCTTTGTGCCAGCTGGATTCAAGCTGTCTTAGAGAACAGAACTGGTTTGCATTCGCTGACTGGGAGCCAGGGTTTGAACACCCCAACAGGCAGGGATCCCAAGACCCAGGATTTTGGACTCGCCCACTTCAAGGGTCAGTGCTTTCCCAGTAAAAATAGAGTAGTTGGAATGCCTGGTGTTAAAAATGTGGCTCATCTGGATGAGTCATGAGTGAAATAGAGTACACAGACCATAGTGCCTTGCCCAGAGCAGGGATTTGTGTAGCAGCCACCCATAGACCCGGGATGGTTCTTGATTGTTCCAGCGAGGTCCCGTGGTCCTCCACCGCAGGCAGACATGGCTGTGTCTGCAGGCACGTTCTGCCCACACCGGGCAGCTCCCCTTCCCCAGGGGAGAAACACCTCTCAAGCAGGGAGGAGGAGGCCCTTGCTGGCATTTGGGCAGTGCCTGGGTGCAGACGGAGAGCTACATGCGAGGGATGCTCAGCAGCGACATGCTCGTCCCCATTAAGGCGTGCCAGAGCTGTTGGTTGTTCTCGCACCAGCTGTCCTGAGCATAAGCCAGAGCCTGCTAAACCAGGCTGGGTTTAGCTGGAATGCTCCCTAGGTGCAGGTGGGCTTTGAGTCAGGAAAGTGACCCATGGCACACAGTGCTGAAAATCCACCAGCTGTCCTCCAGCTGGTTATCTGTGGCTCGGATAAGCAATCAGATTGAAGCAGAGTCAGGGGAAAAAAATGCAGGAATTGTACCAGGCATAGGAAAGAGCGACGCACTGTCTGGGGGCCCTCGGCTGGCCTGATGGCCCTGGGGCAGGCATGTCACCCCTGCTCACCCTGGCCCTGCAGGAAAGGGGATGGGTGAGGATTGCAAAGGTTTCCCAAGTGCAGCTGGAGAAAAGCTCTAGGAAACAGCCTCGAGGGGGGAGGTTGGGATTGTAGGCACCCTTACTTATGGGAATAGCTTTGCTCCCGCTTTGCCTCTGTGTTTGAGCAATGAGGGTGCCTCCTGAAAGAGGCGTGAGCAGAGTCTCCAGTCCATGAGCGCCGCTGGGCTGGGGCTAGGGCAGCTGCCTGCGGGGACGGTGCACGGGACAGCAGAAGCGTGGGTCTGTACATAAGTGCAGCCTGTGGGAGTTAGGATCAAACAGCCGGGCAATTGCTGTTCTCAGGATTAAGTGGCAGGGATTACAGAGCCGCACCGTCACCCTGACAGGGTTGCTCCAGCTGTCCCGTGTACGAGGAGCTGCTGCTGGCCACGTCTGCATGGTTGTGAGGAAAGAGTTGCTGCCGAGGTTAGATGGGTGTGTTGCTGGCGCAGCCCATTCAGCCACATCAGAAAATTCAGTCAGAAGGTGGATTTGCTGGTGTAATACGAGGAAAGGCGGTGATTTATGTGGCAGACATGGAGTTTTTGAGGTGGTGTTTCTTTCTGCACACACATGTTCTGGAGCTAACAAGGGGCTGATAAGTATCTGAGTTTGCAGGATATGGCCTGTTTCCAGTGACGGCCGTGCCAGGCGAGAGGGGGATGCCTTTGTTCTGGCTCATTGTGTTGACTCGAGGGAAGGAAGTGGATGGAGTTCCTGATGTTCTTGGCTCGGTGGGCCAGGGTCCCCGGGAGTCTCTGGGATTGCTCCAGCAGGTGTTGTTGTGGAGAACAGGATCCCTTCCCAGTGACGTGGATTTGTTCTGGACCGACCTGACCCTCTGGAGAGCACATGTATTGTTTTCTCCTGAAGTGGCTAATCTAATGAAGAAAACATATGTTGGCCACTTCACCTTAATCTCCAGAAAGTATTTGGGACCAGAGCTGTGATCCGGAGGGTGAAGAGCTTTGCCCAGCACAGCTATCTGCTCTGAATAAAACCCAGAACAAAACCCCTGCTCTGGCAGACTCTGCATTTTGACTGTGGACACTGCAGCCTGTGTCGCCTTCGCTGAGCCCAGCGCTCCACGGAGATGGCTTTTCATTGTTCACAAAGTTTTTCCAGGTGAATCCCTGCTGGAGTCATGTATTCAATAAACTTATGTCAGTTCTCAAGTGGTATAATGGAAGGAACTGCTGGGGACAGCGTAGCTGGCTGAGCCGAGCAGCCCCATGTCTGCAGAGGGAGGGTCCTGTCCTGCCTTCGTCCATGGGCTCAGGCCGGAGCAGCAGCATGGCAGTGCCCTTGGTCAGCCGGAGCAGCAGCACGTCAGTGTGGTGTTGGGAGAGCGCTCGGGGCGCGGGCGTGCGAACACGCCGTCCCTTCCGGTGCTGCGCGAGGGATCGGGACGTCCTCTGCTGCAGCAGCGCCAGAGAAACCTGCGCAGAAGCGTGGCTGGAGTCGGCACGGCTCTTCGGGGCTGGGCTGTTTTGGTGGTTTGACCATCATGGGTGTCCTGGCTTTTGACATCTGCATAGCTCGTTAGCTCGCGGCTGCGTTGGTGCAGTGGCTACTGCTGTGCAAACGTGACACGCGGAGCGTGCAGCCTTGCACGGGAGATGCCACGGCAAATTCACCCTCCCGGGACATGGGGCAGCTCTGCTCCTGGCATCCCTGAGCCGGGGGAAGGCGAGTCGCTGCCAGCGTTTGCCATGCGCGTCAAGCATTCGGGCCTGGGGTACCCTGGCGTCTGCCCCTTGATATCACTGGGCCCTGCTCCTGCCAGTGTTGGACTGGGATCCCCCGTCCTTTGTCCGTTCAGCTCCTGTCTGCCTCGGGGCTGGGAATGGCACCCGGCCGTCCTGCTGCCCAGGCTTTTCTCCAAACCTCAGCCCGGTGGCTCCACTCTCTGCGTGCCCGTTCCACACACTGCCTTTCGGCTGCTGCTGGCTTTCTGACAGCGCTCGTCTCGGCAGCTCCACGCCTCTCTTGCCCAGCTCTGTAGATTAAAACCACTCGGGCAATAAATTTCTGAGCCGTGGGCTGCAGCCCCGCAGCTGTGATGCTTCTTACAGTGATGGGCTATTTCCAGCCTGTCCTGGGAACAGAGAGGTGATTCATTGCAGCAGGGACGCACGCTATGTGCTGCTCAGATGAAAACCAATCCCACTCCAGACCTGTGCCCCTCTCCTGGGCACATGCTTGTCCTGTGCCACTGGGATCAGAAACTTGGCTGACCCAGGAGAGTGTAGAAGCTGAATGAATTCACCCCCTGTCCCGAGGAGAGACAGCGTAACCTTGCAGACCTAGCTCTGCGAGTCGGGGCCGCTGTCTCCTCTGTCTTCAGATACAGGCTTGGACAAATTCCGTAACTTTTTCCCCAGCAGAGAAATGGGAAAAACAGGGCAGCCTGCTGCATCCCAAGAGATGTCCCACATCTGGATCCTGCAGGCCTTGGGAAAGTGTGAGCACAGACCGCGGTCGGCCAGCCCAGTGTGTGCACGCTGGGCAGCGTGGCCGGACTCACGGCTCTGGACTGTGCTGCCATCTGCAGCCCAGCGCTGCGCCGTGGGCCGGACCCTGGCCAGGCCGGGGAGCTGGGGGCAGCCAGCGGTCTTGCCAAGAGAAGACCACCCGCGGGAAGGAAGCTGAAACGCCGTGGGCTGGAGAGGACGGGAAGGGCTCTGGGCGGGCGCCAGGGAGCAAAGGGGCACCACAGGGCTCAAGGGGGTTCCCTGCGCCCCTCCACGGCAGGATGCGGGCGGGGGTGTTCTGGGGCCAGGAGCGGGGTCATGCGATGGCCAGGTCCTGGGATGAAGGTGAAACTGGAGGGGACGGGACTGTGACAGGGGCACAGGAGGAAGGGAAAAGTCTCCAGTTTCAGTGCTGGCCTGCCTCTTCCTGCACCGCTGGAGTCACGGATGGGCGTGGAACCAGCCCAGAGTGAGCAGAGCTGGTATACCTGAGCTTAAATATAGCAGAGCCCTAAGCTGCTGCAGGTAGAGCAGATCCTCTTTACAGTCATTTATCAGGTGCACTAAGGGAGGATGAGCCCAGGCCTGACGTCGCCTGGGTCGGTTTAGCCATGAATCATGCGAACGTAGCTATGCTTCTGCTCTGCGGCAGGGCCGGGCGGGGGGGCTGGCTCCCGAGCTGGAGAGGCTGGGTGCGCGTGTGTCTCACTGGCTCCGCTCTGTGTCTTGCAGGATGAAGTGAAGCTCCCGTCTAAACTGAGCATCAGCAAGTCTCTGAAGGAGGGTGAAAAGCTAGAGAAGGAAGGTGAGGGCGAGGAGGTGCCTGTGGGTGAGGACCATGCAGAGGAGGACCACATCCAGCTCTCCTCAGATGAAGAGGTGGAGATTGAAGAGATTATCGAAGAGTCACGGGCAGAGCGCATCAAAAGGAGTGGCATGAAAAGAGTGGATGACTTTAAGAAGGCATTCTCAAAGGAGAAGATGGAGAAGACTAAGCTAAAGACCAAGGAAAACCTGGAGAAGACCCGCCACAACTTGGAGAAGACCCGCCACAACCTGGAGAAGAGGATGAACAAACTGGGCACCAAGATTGTGACTAACGAAAGGAGAGAGAAGATGAAGACCTCTCGGGATAAGCTGAGGAAGTCTTTCACCCCTGACCACACCATCTATGCCAGGTCCAAGACAGCTGTCTACAAAGTGCCACCCTTCACTTTCCACGTCAAGAAAATAAGAGAGGGCGAGGTGGAAGTGAAAGCCACGGAGCTGGTGGAGGTTGCTGGAGAGGAGGGAGAAAACTCAGATCTGCTGCGTGGGGAGAGCCCCGAGATGCACACGCTGCTGGAGATCACGGAGGAGTCCGACGCGGTACTGGTGGACAAGAGTGACAGCGAGTAGGACATGCTGCAGCACAGAAGGGTTGTGGACGACGGCTGAACACGCAATCATTCACATTTCGAGATCTCTCTCTGCCCTGGTGCCCCAGGGGAAGTGTACACAATGCATCTTTACTACCCTGCAGAGCCGACGCCAATCCCCTGCCTGCTAGGACAAGGTGTATTTTATATTTTAGTTTTAGCACACGGAAATGTTAGGAACACAGGACTGTTTTTCTTACACTGTTAAATCACCCTTGGAGACCATTCCTGCCGCAGGCTGCGTGAGAGCCTTCTAGCACCAGGCTTGAAGACGGGCTTTGAGTGACGGGGACCCAGCCCAGCTGGAGAGTGCTAAAACCAAGATAACGGCTGTACACCTGGAAAGCTCAAGTGTCCTCCATGAGCAAAGACCTGGTGTCAAGAAAGCTTCCTGCCAAGCAGCCCGCCGGCCCACGCCACCCCAGCTCCCTGTGCCAGGCTGCACGGCCATCCCCGCAGGCAGGAAGACGCACAGGACCCAAGCTGGCCGCCCCTTCGGGGGAGCAGAGGAACTGTGACGCACCCAGCGTGCGGGAGGGAAGAGCTGAGCAAGTCCCGTTGATGGGCAGAGTACGGGCGAAGCTGAGCCAGCCGCGTGGCAGGCAGGCGGGTCTGCTCCTCTCTGCCCTCCCGAGGACTGGATTGCGTGGCGGTGCCTCGGACGGCTTCGCCACAAAGCTGCCCTGCAGCTGGGACTGCCGTGGCTGCCTGCGTGGCATCACAGGGCCGGGGCCCGCTGCTCCTCCCCGCTGCGCTGGGGCCGTCTCTGCGACAGCCCTGGGGCCGCGGCACGAGCAGCACGGGCCGCGCGCGGCCGCACGCTCCCCTGCCCGGGTTACAGATCCGGCTGCCAGAGGCGCGGCGGCCGCGGGCGCATCCTCGCTGGGGCAGGGAGCGCCGCAGAGGCGGGGTGCTGGATCTGGTCCCTCCGCACCCGCAAGGGTGGCGGCAGCAGGCAGCGAGGTGCGCGCTCGCTGCCCAGGGAGAGGGGACGCGCAGGCAGCGGTGCTGGAGCAGCCACCACCCGCTGCAGCTTGTTTCCAGAGGGATATGGGATGCGCTGAGGCCATGCGAGGCTCCTGACTGTCAGAGGGCGGCCTTGACACCGGTCCAGCACCGGACCTTGAGTATTTCTGAGCATCTGCTTCCTCCAGGGGTCCCGGCACGGCAAAGGCTCGTGCCCACGTCCTGCGCTTTCCTCCCCCTTTCCCGCTTTCCGCAGCTTCGCTCCCTGTCCCCTGCAGCAAGGCAGCGCTAGGGTAGCACACCGCAGCTTGCGGGCACTGCCCCGGCTCACCCGGGGCTGCCACGCTCCGGCTCTCATGTAGGCAGCCACCGCCGCAGCACGACCCGGCCCTGCGGGAGCAGGCGGCGAGGCAGGAGGCCGCACGCCTCGGCTGCTTCGCCCGGGGAGCTGCGGATGCGCCGGGGAGGCCGATCCCGGCGGGCAGGCCAGGGAGGGACCCGGTCACGCTCATCCCCGTCTGCTTGCGGGGCTCGGCCCTTCCCCGTCAGCGCAGTCGCTTGTCCCCCCAGCCCGCTCCCCCCAGGCAGCAGGGAGGGCTGCTCTTGCTAACATAACCGAATATATAAACTTGCTTTTTCTCTAAGAATTATTTTCCCTCTTCTTTAGTGCATCCAGCCTGACCCCGGCCCCAGGGTCCTGTCCTGGTGCCCGCGCTGCCGGGGCCTGTATCGGTGCCCGGGAGATGCCTGGCGCGGGCGGCGCTGCCGCAGCCACCGTCCCCGGAGAAGGCGCGCCCGTGGCAGTCCCGTGTGCCGGCCAGCGGCAGCCGGGGGGCGGCTGCAGGCAGCCCCGAGGCTCCCGGTCGGGCAGGGGGCCCTGCCTCCCCGCTCGGGACAGCGGGCACTGGCTCTTGGCCGCCCGCCGCTCTGCCCGCGGGTCCTGCCGGGCCTCCTGCCCGCGGGGCCGGCCGGCCGGCGGTTCCCAGCCCAGCGTGGGCCGCCGGCCCGCGGGTCAGCTCCCCCGCGGAGCCTCTCGCGGGCCCACGGGCGGTTCTCACGTAGGTGTTTCTTCCCGCGGAGCAGCGGGGCCGGGCGGCTGGCGCCGAGGGCACGAGGCCCCCGGGCCCGGACGGGCGCAGCGCGGGGCCGGGGCGGCGGGAGCCCGGACGAGCCCCCGGCCGTTCCCGCGGCCGCGTCCCGGCGAGCAGCGCAACTAATAAAGTCTCTTTTGTAAACCACCGGCGTGCGGGCTGTTCATGGCGGGGCCGCGGGGGGCCAGCGAGGGGCGGGGGGGGGGCAGAGGGTCGGGGAGACACCCCCGCGCGGAGCCGGGGCCCGCCGCCCCTCACGGGGCCGGTGCCCGTGGCTCCGCGCGGGGTCGCTGCCGCGCCCCGGCCGCGGAGCGCGGGGCCCGCCCCGGGCGGCGCTGCCCCTTTAAGAGGCGGTGGCGGCGGCCGCGGGCCGCGCGCTGACGTCAGGGCATGCCCGGAACTCAGCTGGGTTTCCCGCACGGCCGTTCCCGGCAGCCGCCGCCCCCCCCGCCGCGCCGCCCCCTCCCCAGCGCCGCCCCGCGGCGGGAGGCGGCGCCGTCCGGGAACAGCCGGCACGGGGCAGCCCCCCCCCCCGCGCCGCCGCGAGCCGTGACCAGCCGCGGGGCGGCCGCGCTGATTGGCCGTCAGGGCCCGTCCCTCGCGGGGCAGCGGGAGCGCCGCGCCGCCATTGGCCGCGCTCGGCGTGACGTAACGGGGTGGGGCCGGGCGGGCAGCAGGCTTCTCGTCACTCGGGCAGGGTCCGGACGCGATCGTCGCCGGTACTGGGAGTTGCCGCCCCGCCTCGCCCGGGACCGCCGGTGAGCGCGGGGGGGGGGAGCGGGCGGGCCGGGGTGCCGGGGGCTCGGCCAGGGCCGCGGGTGCCCGGGCCCGTTGCTGCTGGGCCCCGGCGGCCGCTTGGCACCGGGGAGCCGGGTGTCAGGGCCCCGGGTGCGCAGGCCCGGGGCTGGGTGCCAGGGCCCGGGGCTGGGTGCCAGGGCCCGGGCTGCCGGTGTCCCGCGGGGGCTGTTGGGCCGCTGGCCGCCAAGCGCGGCGGGGCCGGGGCCTGCCGCTGGCCGTCCTGCGGCGCCGGTGGCCCGGAGCTGCCCTGGCGCTGGGCGCTGCCGCGGGGCCGGGGCTGCGGCTGCCCACCCCGGTGGGGCTGGGCCCTGGCGGGGGCGGTCGAGCGGCCCGGGGGCGGGCTGGGCACGGCTGCTGCGCCCGGGGCGGGGGGGGCCCTCTCCCGCCGCGGCCCCGGCCTGCCGGGTGGCTGCGGGGCCGGGGGCGGAGGGCGCAGCCGCCAGCCGCACGCAGGGGGTCTTTCCCGGGAGCCTCCCCCGTGGGTGCGGGGCCTGTCCCTGCCGTCGGGCCGGCGCCGCGGACAGCCGGCGGTTTCACTTTTGCTGGGAGGCGGCAGCTCGCTCCCGCTGCGGCCTGTCCCGGCGGCGGGGCCGGGGCTGGTGCCGCTGTGCCCAGCAGCAGGTGAGGGCAGCACCCTGGCTCCCGGGAGCCGTCATCGGTGGAGGTACTAATTAACCTAATCCTCTGGTCTTACAGCAAATGGGATTTCTTTCCTTCCCACAGTTCCCAGAGCAAGTCCTTCCTGGGCAGGGGCAGCTCCCAGAACCTGCTGCGACCCTGAGCTCTCGCGGCGCTGACGGCGGCGTGCGCTGCGCATGGGGTCCCCGCTCCCCAAGCACCGGTGCAGAGCTGGGTCTGTTGGTGAAACGTGCTTACACCGCACAAACTCCAACAGAAGGTTCAAAGCCTAAACAGGCTTCTCAGAGAGGGAAGTGTGTCCAGGCTGGCAGGGCTAGAGGAGCTGCCGCCTGGTCTGGTTGCTTTGAGGCCAATGGTGGGCTCACGCGGTCCATGCGCTCTGGGGGATTTAACTGTAGGACGGCCCTTGGGCCACAGACTTGAGATTGCCTGAACGAGGGTTTAGGACAGATGTTGATGCAGCCTGTGCCAGTGGTGGAATTTTCATGCTGATGAAATGACTTGTGACCGAGACTGGAAGCCTGACTGGGGGTCCTGCACCTGGGCGGGCCCAGGCCAGAAGACCTGACTCGCATCCCTAATCGAGCTGAGAGCTCAGGGCTGCAGCTTTACCCGCCCCTTGAACAGAACTGCTCGGCAACGTCTCGCTGGGGCTCTTCTGCCTGGACCAGGCTTTGGTTTGATAACCGTCCTTGCAGGCAGGAGGTGCGACGCACAGTGGCCGAGGAGCGGGTGCGGAGCAGAGCTGCTGGGTTGTGCATCTTGGGTGAATATTTCAGCTGTGTGGCCGAGCCGCCCGATGCTCTGCCCACCGCTCCTGCCTGCCGCTGGCCTGTGCTCTGCCCGCGAGCTTCCCGCCGCTCGGCACGGCAATGCTGTCCCGCATTGCTGTCCCGAGGTGTGTGTGACTCTTGTTCCACAGGCTGCACTTGCACACCCGTGTGTGCCTGTTGGAGGGGCACAGCCGGAGGACCGGCAGTGCGGGGGGAGCAGGGGTGGTGTCCCAGGCAGGGAGGGTGAGCTGCCCTGGGCCGGCTCCTGAGAAGGTCCCTTCTGCGTCTGCAGGGCGCTGGCCCTGCCTGTGCGTGCACGTCAGGGCAGTTGACCCCTGTTTCCACCCTGAAGGCGATGGCTGTCACCATCACTCCCCAGTGGAGCCTCTTCTGCTGTTTTCTGTGGATCTGTCAGAGCTGCTGGAGCGGTGGTGGCAGCGGACAGGAGGGGTGTGCGGCTGAGCATCCCATGCCCTGGGGGGGTGGCAGCCGTGTTACTCGGCTCCTGCAGCAGGAGTTAGGTTTTGGGATGGGCCCTGGAGAGCTGCTGAGCTGCGATGAGGAACAGCCAGCTGTGGCATGTGGGTTGATCTGGGAACTCAGCCCTGTGGCTGCGAGGTCGCCTGGAGCCCCCCTCTGCCCTGCACTGTCACCTTCTTCTCCTTTCACAAATCTCTGCATCACTGCTCTTTTTCCCCCTCCAGGGCTGGCTTTGAAAACTCTCCAGAGGATCGGAGCCAAGTTCTCCTAGTAGCTCTTTCAAAACTTGCTCTTGTGTTTGCCTGGAGTAGTTAGCTGCTTTGTTGTAGAAGAACAGTTTTTCGTTAGCCTGCTGATGGTTGTGTGGAAGTGGGGGGCAGCGAGGCACCTGGTGTCGGTGCAGCCGTGCAGTGCTGTTTGTTGGAAAGCCGGGGCTCCTGTGAAGTGTTGTTGATGGCGTCTGTCATGATTCCGTGATGCTCCTGCCGGTGATAACTCTGTTAATGTGACCTATGCAACGTTACCAGTAACTGAGCTTCCTCCTGCTCGTGGCCCTGCAGGGGACGAGGAGTGCCACAGTCCTTTCAAGGCCCTCTCCGATGATTCCCCTGTATGCGTTGCCCCGGGAGTCATTGCTTTGTTGTGGGGCTGCAGGTGAGGGGTGTTCTCGGGTGCGTCCCAGAAATGAGAAAGCAGATGGAAGGCAGTTGCGGGATTGCTTCCAGGGCAGCAGCCCTGTTTCACATAAGGCTGTTGGAGTGTGTAGAGCTGTCCCGAGCTGCCGGTGACACTGCACAGCTTGGGCCTGGCCCTGGTGCTCTGCCCTTGCAGGGGAGCTAAAGAAAGATGAACTTTAGCTCTTGAGCTACTTTTAGCAGCTTTGCTCTGAGCTCTGGACAGTGTGTTTACCCCTGGGCTTGCATCATGCCATGCTTGGCTCTGGCCGCATTGGTTGCTCCCTGGCTCCGTTCCAGAGACAGGAGGAGAGGCTAACCGCAGAGACGGGCAAGCCCAGCGGAATCGGAAAGGTTCAACCCTCAGCTCTTTAAACCCTGTCAAGGGAGGCTTCCTGGTGGCAGGGCTGGCTGGGGAGAGGCTCCTGCACGGTGTTTTGGGGCTGATGATATCAGAGCTTCCCTCATGCTGGTGGCTTTGACAGTAAGGAGCGTCATAGGGACCCTTTCCCTCTGGGGCAGTGGGTGCTTCGGGCTGCCTGGCTGCTTTCTGTTGATGCTGGGAGGAGCTGGAGCTCGATGCTGCACTGAAGGAGGGAGGGAGAGGAGGCTTCCTGACCCCTTCCTGCTCCCAGCTGGTCCTGCCTTCCCGCATCCTCCCCTGACTTGATGGTGGGCCGGGCAGCCTCCGTCACAGGGCTCCCTCCCCGGGGCTGCGTGCCCTCCTGTCGCCTGCTGCAGCAGAGCTGTCTCTGTTGGTGTGAGCCCACATTTTAGCAAAGCACGTCTCAAGGCTCTTCCCAGCCTGCTGCTCTTGTGGCAGCGTGCGGAGGGTTTGCCAGTTCAGGCTCCGGTTGAGCTGGGGGCTGTAAAAACTCAGTGTGACCTGCTCCTTCTGCTGAGACATCCCTCGAGGTGAGAACTGGGTGCAGTGGAACCCCTGGGGACAGCGAGCAGAGACCGTGTCCTGCCCTGGGCTGGCTGCAGGCACAGCTAGCAGGCAGCGGCCGTCCCTGCAGGCTGCTGCTCCACTCCCACGTGGGGTGAGCCCGCTGTGGTTCTTCTGTACTCGTGTGTGTGGTCTGCAGTGACTTCCTTTGCTTCCTCGGCCGCTCGCCTTGCGAGGAGATGCCTGCAGTGGGAAGAGGCAGAGCAGCTCGTGTTTCGCTATACACTAGTTCTGTTTTTCAGGGATCGGTACGATGGCGTGCAGCGCTGGGGCCCTGGTGGGGCACCGGCTTCCTGCGGCTGCGGAGCATGCGCTGCGGCGGGGAGGATCTCGCGCTTGAGCAGGAGCCCGGGCTGCCACGGTGGCTCATCCTGCAGCTATGTGTAGCAGTGAGAAGTGGCTGATTCCCGTCCAAATGCCGCTGCCGTGCAGCAGCCTGGGGGCTTTGCCTCCAGCCTTTTGGTGCTCTGCAGATTGGGGCTCTAGCACTGCCCTGAAATACCCAGGTTGTGGCTTTCTTGTGGAAGATCTGCCTGGATCAAGGGTTCAGCTGCTGCAGCCTGAGAGGGGAAAGTCCATCCATGAGCTGCTCCGCACCGGGCGCTGTGGGGGGCTGCCCGGGAAGCCAGCTCCCGTGCGACGGCGATGCCACAGCAGCAGCCCAGCAGCGCCTGTCCTCGGCTCAGGGCTGGGGACGCTGCTCTGGCAGCAGACGGGCTGGGGCAGCGGCTGCCGTTTCTGGGCAGGCTGGTGAAGCACCCCTGGGCGCAGGGGTGCCGTTGCAGTGGTGCAGTAGGAAGTGAGGTGGCTGAGCTCACCGGCAGGCAGGGGACTCTGGTGACTTGTGGGTTTGCAGCTCTTGCCTGGCCCATGTATTTGTTGAGGTTTTTCCCCCCAGAAGAAGCACCATATGGTTCACGCTCTAGTAATAGCCTCCAGTACCAAGTTAAAGGGGTTGCAAGTGCAGTACAGCCGCCTGCGTGGAGGGAGTGCTCCACGTGCTGCTGCAGCCAGACAAACAGCCAGCAAGGAGCTGAATCCACCGCAAAGCAGGGGCTTTGATGCAATGCCCAGTACCCAGCCATGAACTGTGGCTAATGGCCCAGCCTTTCTTGGTCTGCAGTTGCAGAAAGCAAAAGTTCTGGGGCCGCAAAGGCCCTGTCGCATCAAGCCAGGTCTTACTCCGAGGCTGAAGGAGTGTCTGTTGTATACGGGCTCCTGCATGGGCCAGCGTCTCTCTCCTCCTCCCTTTCACTTATTGCTCCATTGAAAACAGGCTTGGTTCACGTGGTCTTCTTTGAGGATTGCACCAGAGGGCAGTCGTTCAAGGTTAATGTCCTGCGGATGTTGCTCCTGTCTTTGGGGCTATTCGATGCTGTGAAGTTCTAAAAACCTCTTTAGCTCCATGTCAAGTGCCAGTGTCTGTCTCGGTCCACAACAGGATGTTCCTCCTCTCTCTCCTGTTACAAAAAGCATCCAGAAAAATGGGGACAGTGTCACATGCAGCAAAGATCGGAAGAGCATGACATACAGTGATGCTGAAAGTGTCAGGCGGCAGCGATCTGGTCTGTGGGCCCATCTTGGAGAAGCTGCTAGAGGAGCCCAGCTCCCTGTGCTGCCCAGCCCCTCCCGGGCGAGCGGGGACTCAGGGAAGCTGCGGGTGGGCAACTGCAGGTGGTGGCAGGGTGCCCATGGTTGTCTCTGGAAATCTGCACAAGCATCGAGCTCTGTGCCCCAGGCAAGGTTCAAAACTCCTGCCTGATGCTGCTGCGTGCCCAGGGAAGTCTTACTTGCCATTAAGACTTTGTAAATATCTGTCCTGCCTAATGAAGGCCTGCCTGGCTCGTGCGTGGAGCAGCTGCTGTCGCTGTGGGCCTGGGTCTGGTCATTGTGTCTTCGCCTGCTTCCAGCCCATTCTGGGGCCCAGGATGGAGCAGCCTGGTTTGCTGGAGGGGTGGCACGGCCTTCCTCCCGTCTGCCTCCTCGCTGAGTGAAGCTCTGCTTGCTGGGTGCTGCTCTGTGCCTCCCGGCACCCTTCCCACTGCCGGCTGGTTCTCAAACCTTCACACCTCCTGGCGCATTCACTGTGATTTCCTTCGTGCCGGCTCCTCGGGGCTGCCCCATCGCAATGGCTTGCCCCTGCAGAAGCTGCAGCAGGCTCCTGCGCCGGTGCTGCTGCGGGATGGGCTGCGGTGCCCCGATCTGAGCCCGGGGCCAGCCTGGGACTCGTGGCTGGTGCTGGCCCCCTCACCTGCCCCCTGCTCCTGTGGCACCGGCCGTGCCAGCTGCTGGTGCGCTGGCTGTCCCCAAATCCCAGCTGGCATGTCGCTCGCTGCAGTGACCTTTGGGAAAAGCAAACAGCTTTCTGCAGGGAAGTGACTTTCTGCTGGCGTCGAGCAGAGCTCTGTGCCTTCGCTTCCTGAGCGCAGCTTGCCATCCCCTTGTTAGTGTTAGTTTGATTTCCATCAATACACAAGTTGCTAACTCGAAAATTGCTTCTTCCTTGTTTCTGTTGTTTCCTGGCAGTCTCCGCCTTCTGCACTTACTGTAAGCTCTGCAGCTCCTTCCCTGCCTCCCGGAGCAGAGGCAGGCATGCGTGCCTCTGGCCGCGGGGCGCCTGGAAGACATTGGCACCAGATTAAAGCCTTGTACCTGTCGCTGGTGACCTACATGCCCAAGACCCCTCTTTCCCCCCCGTGGCAAGAAGGTAGGAAAGCTTTGGGAAATGGTGCCTCTCTCTAGGAGAAAG
The DNA here is from genome assembly GCF_034638445.1 of Ciconia boyciana. NCBI lineage: Eukaryota > Metazoa > Chordata > Aves > Ciconiiformes > Ciconiidae > Ciconia > Ciconia boyciana. The sequence continues at coordinate 628,942 of NC_132955.1, forward strand.
CTTTGCCGAAGGCAGGCACTTGGGAAGCGTGCTCTCATGCGGGGAAACTCGGAGCTCACTGGGCTCAAGCTGGACAGACGGAAGCTCAACTCCTGAAGCCAAGCCCAAAGCTGTGTTCCGTGTGCTCGGGGAGCTCCTGCGCAGCCCCGTGCAGGTCTGAGGGGTTTGACGGTGTTAGGAGCTGCCTATGACGTAACTTTTAATCCTGGTCTGACCCTGTGGTGTGAGGAGCAGCGCGAAGCGAGGCTTCCTACCTGTCTGGGTTTGTAAGAGCATCTGCGTCTGGCCCAACCCGCTTGGGGCTGCGCCCGGCCCGGGGGGACCGAGCCTCCCCGAGCCCTCGGGGTTTGTGGGCTGAGAGATCCTCTGCGGGGCCGGGGGGAGAGGATGGGGCTCAGCTTGGCAGCCAGGGCCTGCCTGCTGTGCTCCTGTAGTCCGTGCAAATGGCCACCGGCTGCCGGTGTGAGCTCTGGTCTTCTGATCTCAGATGTTTCAGATTAATTTCATGACATGTGGTGAAAAGAGAATGAGTCAGAATCTGGGCTTTATTCAGCTTTGCAACTGGGGCGGCTGGAGTGAAACCTTTCTGCTGCAGCTCTTCTCGGGAAGCTCGCCCGGGCAGGGGCAGGCTGGGCCGGGGCCGAAGCGGCCTTCTGCGCTCACCTTCGGCTGTATTTCCAGTTGAGCTCTCAGGATGGAGCAGTGCTGCCGGGCCCTCACTTTTTGGTGCTCTGGCTGCTTTGCCACTCGCCCTGCAGGCACGCAACGCTGCGTCCTGCGCTGCCAGGGGCTCCGGGGCCGAGTGCTGGGGCGCGGGTGCGAAAAGGGCTTTGCCCTTTTTGCGAAAAGGGAGTTCCTTCCCCGCCCTCCCCCAGGCGTGCGTGCCGTTATTCCCACACTAAGGATGCGGTTCTGGTCTGTGGTTCTGCCTTCCCTTGACCCAGGCCTGCCCGTGAGTGATGGCAGCAGCCACTTTTGCCTTGCCGGAGCCCAGCTTAGAGGCACAAACCGGTGCCGGTCCCAGGGCTGCTTGAACTGGTCCCATGGCTGCCAGCTCAGAGTGGGTTTTGCTGAAGAGCTCCCGGACGTGTGAGCGGCTCTGCGGGGACACGGGCCTGGGCTCATCCCTCGGGGCGCATTGGAGCTCTGCGGTGTCGTGGGCCCAGAGCTGCGCACCCAGCAGCTGCCCTGGCCCCGTGCTGCCCTCGGAGGGACGGGCGCTGTCCGGCCCTTGTCCGTGCCAGCGCTCCCAGAGCTGTGCGCCCTGGGCTCGCCGTGCCCCGGCTGTCTCTGGTTCTGGCTGCATCAGCCCTCCCCAAAGGGGAGCAGCGGTCGTGGCTGGGTCCTGCCGAACGGCTGGCGGGAGGGAGCCTGGAGGCTCCCAGGTGCCAGCTCTGAGCAGCACGCGTGCCCGTCCCACCAGGTCTCCGGAGCTGGCCAGGATGGCACAGTGGAACCAGCTGCAGCAGCTTGACACGCGATACCTGGAGCAGCTCCACCAGCTCTACAGCGACAGCTTTCCCATGGAGCTCCGGCAGTTCCTGGCCCCGTGGATTGAGAGCCAGGACTGGTAAGGCCTTGTGAAACGCTGACATGGGGACTTTGCTCGGGACACCCACCCTGGGGTGGCAGCAGGTGCCGAGGCGGTCTGGAGGAGCTCTGCCGCTTTCCCTAGGCTCTCCGCGTGGCAGGACTGGTCCTCCTCCCCGAGGCGCGTGTGATGCGAAGGGGAGCGGGACTCTGCGCACGGTGTCAGACCCCAGACCAGGAGAAGGGGGAGCTGCAAAGCGGAGGTGTCTCTGTACAGGGCTGGCTTACGCTGGCCTCCGTTATAAACGAGGTTGACACAGAGCACTGATTCCTGGATCCTGTCCAGAGAGCACGTGGGACTGGTGAGGTGCTTGTGTGCGCTGTCTGCCTGGCTTAAGGCCAGACTTTAAGCACGAGTCCAAAACCTCTCTATCGCCCTGCCCTTGCGGGTGCAGGCTGAGGGCTCAGTTTATTGGCATGAAGCAAGTCAGGCCTGCTCTGGCCCTTGCTCTGGTGCAGGTTAGGAAGACGGCTGGAGTGTTAAATTCACGGGGGGTGGCAGGGGTGCGCAGCGCTGCCTTGCCCCTTCCCCTGCGCTGGGCACCCAGCACTCTGCCCTCCCTTGCACAGGGCGTATGCCGCCAGCAAGGAGTCGCACGCCACGCTGGTGTTCCACAACCTGCTGGGGGAGATCGACCAGCAGTACAGCCGCTTCCTGCAGGAGTCCAACGTCTTGTACCAGCACAACCTGCGGCGCATCAAGCAGTTCCTGCAGGTGAGGTGGGAAGTGCTGGCTTGGCGTGGGGGCTGCGGGAGGAGCCTGTGGAAGTCCAACGGGTTCCTTGGCACAGCTCACGACCCGCAGCCCTAAAGGGTGTGGAGATCCTGGGAGTTACACTGTGCCTGCTAACCTTGGGGGTTTGAACCTTTTACAGAGCAGATACTTGGAGAAGCCGATGGAAATAGCCCGTATCGTGGCTCGCTGCCTGTGGGAAGAGTCACGGCTTCTCCAGACGGCTGCCACCGCAGCCCAGGTCAGTGGCTCAGGTGTCCTGGGGCTGCCGTCCTGCCGCCCACCCCGCAGCGCTGTGCGGGTACTCGGTGCTGTGGGGCAGCTCCAGTCCGAAGCTCCCCACTGGCTTCCTTCAGTAACGACGGCTGCTTTGTGCTGAGGGATGGTCCAGCCGCAGGGGCCGATAACTTCTGCTCTCCAGGCAGCAGCTGCTTCCTGCCAGGATGCAGCCTGGGTGCTCTCTGCCTGGGGTGGCTGTGAGCTTGTGTATCTGTCTCCTCTCACCCTTTGCGTGGGGTGCGCCTTGCTGTGCAGCCCCGCAGCTAATGCTGCGAGCAAGCAGCCAGCCGCATTGGCTTTTGCTAGTGAGGGGGTGAAGACTCTTCCTGCAAAGTCTCCTGAGGCTGGAAGGGGAGCATCCCTGGGTTGTAGCCCTGTTCTAATGCCTTCCTTGTCCCCTCTGCAGCAAGGGGGACAGGCAACACATCCAACCGCAGCTGTAGTGACGGAAAAGCAGCAGATGCTGGAGCAGCATCTGCAGGATGTGAGGAAGAGGGTGCAGGTATGCGTGCTGCCTAGGCACCTTCTCCTTTCCCCACCGTGGTGATTTAGTGCTTTGAATAAATCCACATCTCTTGCCTTGCAGGATCTGGAGCAGAAGATGAAAGTGGTGGAGAATCTCCAGGATGACTTTGATTTTAACTACAAGACTTTGAAAAGCCAAGGAGGTAACGGAAGCCCATTAGCATCTGCCAAACCAAAGTGTGTTCCTGCGAGGAAACTTGCTGGAGGGTGGTGCCTCCCGGTGCCTCCTCTCCAAGCAAGAAGAGTGGCTTAGGCTCAGAGCATTTGCATGGCAGCTGGAGAAACCTCGTCTCTTGTTTCTGTCACTGACACTGCCTCCGGGGGAGCTGAACCAGAGCTCTGCCTGTGAGCAGAGAAATGGCATGTGGAGGTGATGGCACCGCTGTGCATGCGGGAAAGCCAGCAAGGTGCTTAGAGGCTGTGTGAGACTGCTGCTTGCTAGGGTGCCTGCTCCTTCCCAGTGGGAGTCTTTTGTTCGTGTGATGCTTGGGAGGGTAGGAGGAGTCCGTGTGTGTGGCTGAACATTTCTCACCTCTCTGCACAGACATGCAGGATCTGAATGGAAACAATCAGTCGGTGACCCGGCAGAAAATGCAGCAGCTGGAACAGATGCTCACGGCGCTGGACCAAATGCGAAGGGTATGTCATGCAGCTGGCCCTCCGGATCCCCCTGGGGTGCAGCGGAGCCCTTTGTCTGGGGTGTGAGTTTGGTGTTCCTGCATGGCCAGAACCGCCAGCAGTGCTGGAAACACAGCCCTGGGCGACTTCTTTCTTGTCTGTGCATGTGAAACTTGCAGATCTCGGAGGCAGTCAGAGGGTGTTGAAGGTTCTGCTTTCTTTTTTGACAGGGTATTGTGAGCGAGCTGGCTGGACTGCTGTCAGCCATGGAGTATGTGCAGAAGATGCTGGCAGATGAGGAATTGGCAGACTGGAAGAGACGGCAGCAGATTGCCTGCATTGGCGGCCCACCGAATATCTGCTTAGACCGGCTCGAGAACTGGTAGGAGCTGGCTGGGGGTTGCATCAGTCCCTAGAGAGGTGGCGTTCAAGCACCTTCAGTGGAAATGAGCTCTTTGCCTCTGGAAACATCCTTGCAAAATGGCTTCTGATGCCTGCAAGCATAAATGTAACCCACTAGTCGGACCGATTCTCGATAGTGGGCACTAGTGCTGGAACGGTTAGCCCCAGGCCCATGGGATTTTAAGGCTGCTGTGAGAAGTTCCTGTTCCTGGTGTGTGTCTGCAGAACGTGGGTGCGTGCAGGTTTATTTTGTAACACGTGGTCTAGAAAAATGCACTGAGCCAGGAGACACAGACATGTTCTGTTGTCTACTGGTTTGGTCTTCTCTCGCACAAGTGAGGGAAGAGGAGGGCTCTGTGGGCTGGGACTGCACGGGGCTGGGCAGCCAGAGCTAATGCTGGTTCTTCCTGCTCCCCTAGGATAACCTCTCTTGCCGAATCACAGCTACAGACCCGGCAGCAGATCAAGAAGTTGGAAGAACTGCAGCAGAAAGTGTCCTACAAGGGCGACCCGATCGTCCAACACCGGCCCATGCTGGAGGAGCGGATTGTGGAGCTGTTCAGGAACCTGATGAAAAGGTGCCGAGGGCTGGGAGGGAGCTGTGGGCAGTCCCCCGGTCACAGGCAGCGGGTGGAGGGGTGGGCAGTGAGCGTGCTGGGCCCGGCCAGAGGTTTGACTGTGGTTCTTGTGCCTTTCCCCTGCAGCGCTTTTGTTGTGGAGAGGCAGCCCTGCATGCCCATGCACCCCGACCGGCCCCTGGTCATCAAAACTGGCGTGCAGTTCACCACCAAAGTCAGGTGGGTCCCTGGCCCCTGCAATCCCACTGCGCTATGGGCGTGGGAAAGGAGCCGTGCGGGGGAAAGCAAAGCAGGATCTCTCTGAAGGAGATGCTGGTGTGGATCCAGTCTCCAGCCTGCCTGGGGAGCGCTGGTGCTGGGAGGGAATGAGTCCCAGCAGGCTGGCCCTGCTGGAGTGCTGCCTGTGTGACTCAGTGCAGGGATGGCGGCTGCTGGCTGGGGCTCTGCTGCGTTCCTGGAGGCAGCTGGGGTTCTGGTAAATCCCACTGCGGGGGCGGGCGGCAGGAAGCATCAGTGCGTCCCTGGCCAGCTGCCTCTTGCCTGGCCCGTGTCCCCTGCCAGCCTCCACAGAGAGGCTGCTCCTATACCGGGCTCTGCCTGGGGCTTGTTCACCATCTGCCACCTGTGCCCCCGTTGCCCCCTTGGCATGTGGCAGCATCTGGCCACAGAGCAGCACAGAGGGTGTGTGTTCAGAGCAGATGCCTGCCTGGTGCGGGCAGTCAGCAGCCAAAACAAGCCCTCCTTGGGGGCTGAGGGGAGCATCAGTGCTGGGGACGGGTGCTGGGGCTGACAAGTCACAGGCTGGCACGCAGATGGGCTCAGGGATGCCAGAGGAGCCGGGCAATGCTGCGTCCCTGTGGGCTTTGTGGTGTGAACCGTGGTGCTGCTGGCTGGGGGATGCACGCAGCACTGCCGTCCATCCAGCTGTTCTGCAGTCTGCGCCAGATGCCGTGCTGAACTGGAGTTGTTCGCGTGTGCAGGATGTTCACGCTCACGCGCTACATCTGTTGACCCTTTGCAGGTTGTTGGTCAAGTTTCCAGAGCTGAACTATCAGCTGAAAATTAAAGTCTGCATTGACAAGTGAGTCCTGTGCTCTCGGTGGGGTTACTGGGCTGGGACTTGTTCCTGCTGCATTGGGTCAGGCTCCGTCTCCGCACCAAGGGCCAGTGTGACCCCCAGTAGAAGGGGAGGGTGCAGGGTGGCACTGGGTGCCAAGGGTTCGTTCCCACGTGGGGGGACAGCTTGGGGGGCTTGTGGGACTCGATGTTGTGATGCAGCCAGTCCCACACACCAGCTTGTCTGCATCAGGGTGGGAAGGCCACGGCCGTGACCGGGTGTCTCTCTCCCCTTTCCTAGGGACTCCGGGGATGTTGCAGCACTTCGGGGGTAAGTGCAATGTTTTGTGGGTTTTGGTTTTTTTCTTGCTTCTGCTTTTAATCCTGGCAAACATCCTACTGCACGTTTGCTCTGAGAGGGCCTTGTCAGCCATGCTCTGTCTTTCCTCTTTCAAGGTCCAGGAAGTTTAACATCCTGGGGACAAACACCAAGGTCATGAACATGGAGGAGTCGAACAACGGCAGCCTCTCAGCAGAGTTCAAGCACCTGGTAGGTACCACGAGCTCTCAGGCCGCTCCTGTTAAGGCTGTGCGCTGTCACGGTGTTGCTTCAGCCTGTTCCTTCTCTCCGCAGACCCTGCGGGAGCAGCGGTGCGGTAACGGAGGCAGAGCCAACTGCGACGTAAGCCCTGGGGGGCCGGGGTAGGAGAGCCCTTTGCCGGCAGCTCTGCTCCCTGTTGAGCAGCTGAGCCGTGAGGGGAAGCAGGAGCCCTGCCCTGAGCGGGGTGTCCGCAGGCACCCGCTGGCGTGTCGGCAGCTGCCAGACCAGCCCTGTCCACCCAGACCTGAGCAGTAGCATTGGGCCTGATGGCCGTACGTCAGGCCGAGGGCACGTGTCTCCTGCACGTTCATTGTGTCCTCTTCCACCCTAGGCCTCGCTGATAGTCACTGAAGAGCTGCACCTCATCACCTTCGAGACAGAGGTGTATCACCAGGGGCTGAAGATCGACCTGGAGGTGAGCTGTGGGTTACTGCCTGTCGCTGCCACGGGCCTGGGTGCAGAGGAGCCCTGGGAGATGTCCCAGCCTGTGGTCACATCCTGTCTTTGCAGACCCACTCACTGCCTGTGGTGGTCATTTCCAACATCTGCCAGATGCCCAATGCCTGGGCGTCCATCCTGTGGTACAACATGCTGACCAACAACCCCAAGGTAGGGCACGGCGCTGTGGGGACAGCTAACAGAGCAGCAGCGCAGGCTTTGGGACCAGAGCGTCCCGGGAGGCAGGCTGCAGGGAGGGAGAGGGAAGCTGTGGCCTGGGAGCAGGGCTGGGGCAGGGCCTGGCCCTGCTTCTGTCCCATGTCCTGCTCAGGGCTGGTTTTTTTTCCCTTGTGCAGAACGTGAACTTCTTCACCAAGCCCCCCATTGGGACCTGGGACCAGGTGGCAGAGGTACTGAGCTGGCAGTTCTCCTCCACCACGAAGCGTGGCCTCAGCATCGAGCAGCTGACAACGCTGGCAGAAAAACTTCTAGGTAACCCGGTGTGGGTGTCCTGCCCGTCCCTGCTGTCCCTCGGGGTGGCTCCCCACCTGTAAATGCAATACAGGAGCAAGATTGTATTGTTTGGGAGGGGAGCTATAATTTTCAGTTGCTTGGCTTTCTTCCAAACACCACAAACCTTGGGTTGCTCCCTGGAAATGGTGTCTTTGGAAGAACAGCTTTATCTAAATATTGATGCTCTTGTTCTCTGCCAGGGCCAGGTGTGAATTACTCCGGCTGTCAGATCACCTGGGCCAAGTTCTGCAAGGTACAGCTCCCTTTCTTCCCCTGAGCACCTTCCCTTGGCTGTTCCCTTCCTCCGAGCCATGCTCACAGCCTCTCTGCCCTCTTCCTCAGGAGAACATGGCTGGCAAAGGCTTCTCTTTCTGGGTCTGGCTGGACAACATCATTGACTTAGTGAAAAAGTATATCCTGGCCCTGTGGAACGAAGGGTGAGCCTCGGCCAGCATCGGTCCAGAGACCCGTGGTTGGGCTGGGCCTTGGGAGGGGTCCCATGAGTCCTGTCCTGGTGGAGTGGGGTGCCTTGTCTAGGTGCAGGTGGGCTCTCCTGGGATGCTTTTTCTGTCCAGGCCCTGTTGGCTGGTTCAGAGTGAAAACCCACCTGGGAATCCTTAAAATGTTGGTGGTTCTGCGGGCGGCTGGGCCAGGTCCTCCTGCTGCTGTGCAGAGGACTGGCAGGGTTCACGTGCCGGAGTAGCTGCCCCGGTGTCCTGACCCATCCTTGCTCTCCTCGCTTCCTGCTGCCCAGGTACATCATGGGGTTCATCAGCAAGGAGCGGGAGCGAGCCATCCTGAGCACCAAGCCTCCGGGCACCTTCCTGCTGCGGTTCAGTGAGAGCAGCAAGGAAGGCGGCATCACCTTCACGTGGGTGGAGAAGGACATTAGCGGTACGTTGCTCTCCTCCTCGCCGCCCTGGGTGCGGTGCCTTGCTCAGCCAGCGTTCCTGGCTCCGAAGGGGGCTTGGAACCCCCTGATAAGACACTTGTTCTTTGTCCTTGTCTTGACAAGCCCTCAGCCTAGGTTGACTCTTTGAGCCTGGGTGCCCTTTGCTGGTCTCTGCCTCCTGGGTGTCCCTGCCCACGTGCTGCCTGTGTGGCACAGTTTTCCGCAACACTGAAACCACCTGGCAGGTCCCCGTCCTGCCCTGTGCTCTGCTGGGTGCCTCGTGAGGCTGAGCACGGCCCCGGGCCCATCTTGTCCCTGCTGCTTCTGGGGTGTTGAGGAAGGCCCTGCCTTTGCCCAAGGAACGCAGGTGTCTTGCCCTGTGTCAAAAGTCTCCTTGTACAGGGAAGACCCAGATCCAGTCTGTGGAGCCTTACACCAAGCAGCAGCTGAACAACATGTCGTTTGCGGAGATCATAATGGGCTACAAAATCATGGATGCCACCAACATCCTGGTGTCCCCCCTGGTGTACCTGTACCCAGACATCCCCAAGGAGGAGGCGTTTGGGAAGTACTGCCGCTCCGAGAGCCAGGAGCACTCTGAAGCTACTGACTCAGGTAGTCGTTGACTTTCTGCGCTCCAGCACAGCTCCTGTGTCGCGGGGAGGCTCCAGGGACAGCGCTGGTGGAAGAGCCGTCACCAGCCGGGATCCTGTGCCGATCCCTGGAGGGCATAGCCACAGCTGCGCGCTGGGGTCCCCGCGGGGTGCGGGCAGCGAGGGCTGCGCAGGGGCTGGGCGGGTGGGTGCTGTCTGCGGGTCTGTGCTCCGGGGGGGGAGGAGAGCAGGGTTCCTCCTCCGGTGGCTGGTGACAAGGCTGCTCGCTCCTCTGCAGGTGCTGCTCCGTATCTGAAGACCAAGTTCATCTGTGTCACCCCGTGAGTGTTCCTGGGGGGTGTCTGAGCGCTGGGGGTCATTTGAGTGCTCAGCCTTGCTTGAGGGGGGGGGTTTCCTTCCCACCCCTGCCTGGACTCTACCTGGGTGCTGTGTGGCTCCCAGCCTGGGCAGGGGGAGACCACGGGGGCTGAGCCAGGCTCCAGCCCGTTGCCCGAACCGCAGGCCTGTTCTTCCCCTCCTGGGGCCCCTTTCCTCTGGAGAGCTCTTGGGACAGGCTGTGCCGTGCCCTGGGGCCCGTTGGGGGGGGAGAGGGGGTGCCAGAGAGCTCTGGCCAGGCCCTGACTCTGGAGGCTTCTGTGCTTTTTCCTTCCTCCCTCGGACAGCACCTCCTTCAGCAACACCATCGACCTGCCCATGTCCCCACGCACCCTGGACTCGCTCATGCAGTTTGGCAACAGCAGCGAGGGAGCGGAGGCCAACGCAGGAGGACAGTTTGGTGAGTCTGGTGGGACTCGGCACCCGAGGGGGTCCTGGCCGTAGCCACGCACGGGTCCTGTAACCTCCGGCTGTGCCTCCCCGCAGAGTCCCTGACCTTCGACATGGAGCTGACCCCGGAGTGTGCTTCTTCACCGATGTGAGGTGCTCCGCCGGCGCTTGCGGGGGCCCTCCCAGGACTCGGGCTTCCCGCCTCCAACGAGCTCCCCCGGTCTCGCCCTGCTCCGTCGCGGTTGCTCTGGGCCTTTCCTTGGGAGGAGCTGGGGGCCGGGGTCCTTGCCACCGATTCCTTGTTTGACCCAAACGAACACCCCCCCCTCCAGGGTGGTTTCCGTTCGTCTCTTTGGGGGGAGGGGGGATGAACCTTTTTCTATTTCCTTCCATAACAGTTTTTTATTATTGTTTTGCTCATTCAAGTGCCTATTAGCCTCCGATCACAGCCTCAGTTTTTACAAACGCTTCTGCAGCCCCGGTTGTGCTGCCTGCTGTTGAAAGCTGCTTTCCTGACTGCCAGAGTCCAAAAGCCCATGAAGATCGTACAAGCCCCGATTTGCCTCCGGATGCCTGAGAGGGGATCGGCCGGTCCTGGCCTCCGCACAGGTTACCTGGCGCGCTGTGCGATGGGGGTCTGTGTTGCTGCTGCCCCAGCAGCCCTCCCAGAGCTCGCGGAGGGTTCTCCTCTCTGCGCCTTTGGCCCTGCTTTTGGCCAGGAGGACCAGCACAGGGCTCAGAGCTGCAAGGTGGATGGGCCCAGGCACTCCTGCCCTGCAAGGACAGTGCTTCTGCTGGGCTCAGCCTGGGCTTTGCTGGGAGCAGGGAGTTCTGGTGGCTGCCTGTGCTTGCCACCACCTTCCTGCTGCGGGCACGAGATCCAGCTGGCTCCAGCAGCCCCAGGGCTCCTGCTGGGACAACTGGTTTCCCTGCGGTGCGAAGGCTGTCCTGGGGCAGGGCAGTGACATGTCCCACCACCAGTGCGTGCTTGTGAGCACGCACCATTTGTACCTTGGGCCTGTTTTGGGACCTGGGTATAACCACAGAGCCTGCCCAGACCATGGCTCGCCCCGTGGCCCGGCTCGTGACAGGAGCGCAGCTGTGCCTCCCTCGCTGCGCAGTCAAACCTGTTGGACCCGGGGGGGGAGGATGGGAGGCTGCTGGATCCGATGTGACCTGCAGTGGATGGCTGGCCTGGCCCTCTTCCCGCTGGCATGGCTTGTGATGTCCCAGGCAGTGGGTTTGCAGCTTCTCGGGGGCTTCACGTGGCATTTTTGTTGGAGGTTGGCTGTCGCTGTTAAGGTAGGAGGTGGCAAGTGTTGAAGGGAGCAGGGTGTGCGTAGGGAGAGGAATGTGCTGTTGGCCAGCGCTTGACGGAGATGTAGGTGTGGCGAAGGGCAGGTTTCCTTGCTCGAGGACCCGAGGAGAGGTGAGAGCTGTGCTGGCCGATGGTTGTGGTTCAGTATTTACCCCCCTCCCCTTTCCATGCAGTGGGCATGCAGACACGGATGAGCAAGGAAGGGGAGGGAGAAGCAGTGGGAGAGCTGCCTGCTCCCTCCCCCCCCCCCCCCCAGTATCTGGAAGCCCGTGGTGTTAACGGGGCGGCTGCTGCAGGGGGGTGGCACGACGGGGTTGTGTGCTGTGCTCGGCTGGGCCCAGCGCTTCGGGGCAGGGCTGTGGGAGCTGTTGGCACTGAGGCTGTGGGTAACATCAGCGGAGAAATGTCTTGCTGGGCACCAGCCCTGGGCTTTACGGGTCTCTGATGTGTCTTGATTTGGCCCTGGGTGGAGAAGAAACCCTCAATCATCTGTACCAGTGACGCTGCTGTGGCGCAGGGCGGACCCATCGCGTGGCTCTGGCTTTTCTGCCCAGTAAAGTCCGTGGGGCGTCCCCACAGCTCCCAGCCGTGGACTGCTCCCTTGGCATCGCAGCCTGCGGGCAGGGAGCCCGAGGGCAGGGCAGGGCGTAGGACTCCAGGGGAAGGGGGAAAGGGCTGCGGGGTCTGGGCCAGCCCCCTTAACTCTGTGTGGGCAGGAGCGGGTGTCTGTGGCTGGCCCTGGGGACAGGAATGCCCTGTGAAGTTGGGAGGTGCTCGGGGGGGGGGAAATGAGGGCCGTTTGCCCCCGTGCTCATGTGTAGCTGCCTCCAGCTGCAGTCACTGTAGCCCTGGGCAGCATTCAATACTGTAAAAAATTTTATTTTTTTGTATATTTTATTGCTGTATCTACAGGCTTTAACCTTCTCCAAAATAAAGGCTCTGAAGCGACGCGGTCTCGGCGTGCGAGCTCAGCTGTCTGCGTGCGGCGCCTGCCTTACCCTGCTCCGGGAACCGGGGCCTCCGTCAGCGAAACGCCGGCCCTGACGCCGGAGCTGTGGTTTGCTCGGTGCAAACCAGCCCCCCCGTGCTGCCTGCACCTGGCCCGGGCCGCGGCCCGGCACGCGTGGGCCGGCTGCTCTTATCGAGCGCGGCAGGGCCCGGCCCGGGGGGAGCGGGGGCACGGGGGGGGGGGGGCGGGTATCGCTGTGCCCCAGCCGGGCGCTGGCTTCTACCGGCGCCTGGGTCTCCTCCGCTTGCGTAAAGGAAACTCCGGTGCTGGCGTGGGAGGCCGCGGCTGTGCCGGGGCCCGGCTCAGGCCGCTCCCTGCCCCGCGGTGCCCGGGGCTGCGCCGGGGCCCCTGGGGCTGCCCCTGCCCCGGCGGCTCAGGGGGCTCCGGGGGGAGGTGACTTTCCCCGCCGCCCTTCCCCTGGGGGCCGCGGCCCTGGGCTGTGCGAGGGGGGCGGCTGCCTGGGGGCCCCGCGGGGGCCTGGCCCCGGGCCCGCGGCGTGGGCCTGCCCTGCCCTCTCCTGGGGATGAGCCGGAGCTGGCACCCCGCGCCGCTGCGCCCTGCCCCTCTGCGGGGACAGACCCCGACCCACGGCCCTGTGCCTCGGGCTGCTGCCCTGGGCCGGAGCCAGGGCTGAGGCAGCAGGTCCGGGGCTCCGCGGGGCGGGCGGGCGCTGGGCTGGGAGCAGGCGGCCGGCGACAGCCGTGAGCTGCCCGTGGAGCACCGGCATCTCCCCCAGGAGCCCTGCGGGATCCAGCCCCCGGTGCTTGCCACCTGCGGCCCTCTGCAAAGCCACAGAGCAGCGGGATCAAGGCGGGGTTTGGGCTCTGATGAGGCTAAGAGGGAGAGATTATTGCTCTGTCAGGACAGGATTAGCAGGGGGATTTTTCATGCAGGTCACACTCAATAAATCCCCCATAGCCCCTGTGGAACTGGCTGTGCCGGGCTCCTTCGAGGAGCCTCCTGCACCCTCCCCATGCCCTGGAGCATCCTGCTTGGGTTTGAGCTAAATTCCAAGGCCATGGCGTGTCCCTGCTCTGGGAACTAGCCCCACCAGCATCCCTCATTTCACCATTGAACCAAATGAGGGCTCTGCACGGACCCAGCAAACCCATTCCTGCCCCCAAGGCAGCTGCATGGGATCGTGTGCCCACTCCCGGCAGCACAGGCTGGGGTGCCGGGGGGGGGGCTCACATGGGAATGCAGCCCAGCCCCGGGGACCCCCCCCCCTTCTTCCCCGGTGGTTCCCAGCTCCCCTCTGCCAGCTGCAGGATGGGGTAAAAAACCCCGGAACAAGGAATTTTCTTACCGATATGCAAACCCTGGGGTTGCTATAACTGTTTGCTGTCAGGAACGCAGCGTCCTGTCCTGTGCTCCTGCAGATAAGTGGTTTCTTATCTCTCTGTCCCCACCCGCCCTGCTGCATCCCTGTCGGAACCTGCCCTGCTCCCCTGGTTTAGCCAGGGAGCCCGGCCCTCAAGTAACGGGGTTAATTGGCCACTGATCTGATCTCGGGGTTGCTGTTGTGAACGCTCCAGTTGGCAGCGTGGTTGGCAAGTGCTGTGGCCTGATTTGCAGAAGGAGGAAGCGCCTGGGGAAGGTCCCTCGGCTGGCTGGACCCCTGCGGTGCCCCCCGTCCCCCTCCTGCTGCCCAGGCCAGTCCTGGGGGGCTGCAGTTTGTGTGGGGCTGGGCTCCCTGCTTTCTCCCAGCGCTGGGCGCTGCAGTGGGACCCAGGCGGGAGGGCCGGGCACTGGGGGAACGGGGTTGTTTGTGGCTCCGAAAGGAGGTCACAGGGGCGGCTTTGCCCCTTCCCCAGGGCTGCAGCTGCCCCCTCCGGCAGCGCAGCGGGGAGGGAGCGGGGATGGTGTCTGAGCCAAACGTGCAAACGGATTAGGGGTTTCCAAATGCCCATAAGCCGCTTGGGACGCAGATGCTTGCGTGACAGGGATGGGGTGGCCCCATGGGGATGGGCAGCCACCTGCTAGGGCAGCCCTGTGCCGCAGGGACTGGCAGAACAGGCAGCTGTCAGCACAGGCAAGCCGGCAGCTCTTGTGGGGTCCCGGCTGCAGCCGGCCGAGCCCCGGGGTCCCGCTGGCCGCAGGTGAGTCCAGCCTGTGCAATATTGACAGTTCTTTGGGGATAAACCTGCAGACGGGGATTAGAGAGGCCGCGGCACAGCCCTGATTACAGCCCCAGCCCCCGGGGCCAAGCGACTGAAATAGCAGTGCTGCAAGGGGGGGGCGGGAGGTGGAGACCCCCGGGGCTCTGCTGTTTCCTGCGCCAGGGTCCTGCCGGGGGCTCCCTTCCTCCGTCTTCCCAGGCGCTGCGCAGGGTCTTCCCACAGGGACGCGGCTCTGAACGCTACACAGCACCGAGCCGCTCTGCGGTGTCGGCCACGCAGTCCAGGCCGTGCCCCATAGCGGTGCCCGTCGGTGGGGTGCAGCAACGCCCGGGGTCGCCCGCTCGTGTGCGGGCAGAGGCACCGAGCGGGGAAAGCGTGGGGCTGCGTGGGGCCGCAGCCGGTGCTGGGTGGCTGCGCCGAGCACCCCGCTCCCTGACTGCTGTTGCAATGACCCCGGCGGCTCCAATGAGGCAGGGAAACCACAAGCCTCCCCCTTGCGCGGCCCGGCCCCAAGGCAGCCGCCCCGAGAGGTTCCAGCCCCCCGCTTCCCTCGCCCTCCGCAGGGCTGCGCGTGCCCCGAGCCCCCCGAATTCGTCAGCGTGGCTGCTCCCACGCAGCCCACCGCAGCTGTCGTTCACGTTTCCAAACCACGGCGGGTTCAGATCGCGCAGGCAGAGGCGCGTCCCCAGCAGCCGGAGATGGCACCTGGCAGCTCCCGGGCACGCGGGCTGCACGCAGCGGGGCAGCGCGTACCCAAGCGCCGTGTGGGCAGGCAGGAGCGTTTGCCCACAGCTCTGCCGGGTGCTGGTGCCGGGTGATGGTGGGCGCGTGGGCGGCATGAAGGCCCCAGCCAGCGCGGGGGGTCGGTGTCCTGCCCTGGCCCCAGCTCCCACCATCCCCCTGCGCCAGCCCCCGGTCCCTGGCCGAGGCTGTGCCCGGCCCTGTGCCTGCACCCCCGCGGAGCCTGGGCAGGGCTGGCGGCAGCCACGAAACGCTGCTCTGTACCTGCTGGTTTGCCAGGGTAGACGGGCGCTGCAGTCTACTCCTCCGTGCTTCCTCTGTCCAGTCGCGTGCTGCCGTCAAGGTGGAACTGGGAACGAGCCGTGGGATGCTCTGCTCCAAACGCCCTTCTAAGCCTCCTCCTCATCACGCCCTCGTCGAGGGTGGCTTTGAGCTGAGCTGCGGAGCACAAGCCATCGCTGCCCAAGCCAAACGCCATCCCTGCCTCCCAATGCTCGTAAAACAACGGTCAAATATTGCATCACACTCAAACTTTAATATGCAGCAGAGTTGAGCCAAGCAAGGTCTCAGCAGTGGCGCCCACTGCCAGGTGTGGCAGAGGTCAGACCAGGAGCTCCAGCGCAGCGTGGTCCCCAGATGCCACCATCTGCCAGCCCTGATGCCGGCTGCCGTGCTGGAGGGACACGACCTGTCCTGTTTTCCTGCGTGCATCCTATCCTGGCTCAGAGCGCGGCATTTGGCTGTGCCGGCACCAACGCCAAGGGCTCGCCTCACCCCAGCGCAGGGTAAAGGGCCCTGGGCTGGACCCGCTGCAGCTCCTGACTGTCCCCACAGACCAACACCGCTTCCAGGCTCAGTTGCTTAGGAGGCTGGTGGGGTTCGACCAAAATTGGTTTCCAAGCCTTGTGTGCCCTGAGCCGCCAGCCCGCTGCCACGGGGGGCTCCTCGGGTGGGTTTTTTCCCCTATTTTCCTTCCAGAGGCGTGATTTCCTTGGTGTCTGTCAACATGAGGCCTGTGAATTAGCACCGTGCCACCATTAGCAGGGGCGGGAGCCCTCTGCATCCCTCTGTGTTCGTCCGGGCACATCAGCTCTGCTGGGAACCCACCAGTGCGGGGAGCGCGAGCTGTCCCCCCTGCTGTCCCCAAAACCGGGTGCCTGCTTGGACCGTGGGAGACAGACCTCATGGGCAGTGCCTCACAGCAGCCCCCCGGCCCCCACCTCACCCTGCTGCCGGCCAGGATGGATTGGGCAGCTTTCCCCTCGGAGATGCCCAGCCGGCCCGGGGGGGGGTTTGGGGCTGCTCTTGCTTTCGATTTCCTGCTTTCACTCCTCGGCCCCAGCTGCTGGTTCCCATTCCTGCTGCCTGGCCTGACCCCGGCCTGCGCTCGGCTGTGCGATGCTGCATCATGCCCGCATCCCGCACCGGAGGGCAAGGACCCCGGCTCTGCTCGCAGAAGCGCCGTGGGGCCTCGGTCCCGCTGCGGCAGCCGTGCTGCCGCGTGGTCCCGGCCCCGGTGCAGCTGCCGCTGAACCAGGCTGAGCCGTGGCAGCATGTTTATGGCAGGAGCTGGCTGGGACCGAGCGGTTACTGTGGTAACCTGGGCTCTGTCAAGGGGAGCGCTCCGGCGAGCACGGGGATGCGCGGCTGCACCGGCATGGGGTGGGGGCCCGGGTGCTGCCCTGGTGCCCCCGCTCCTGGTGCCCCGTGTTTTCCATTTGGCAGAAACCTGGCTGTTTTTTCCAAGCTGGATGAATGATGTGAGGGAACAAAGAGCCTTTGCCCAGGCAATAACGCTTGTTGGCTGCCGAGACCGAGCGTTTGCTGGGGTTATTCCCAGCCATCTCTGAGTGGCTGGAAGCGGAGGTTTCCTGTGGAAATTCCCCCTTGGACAAAATGCCATTTCCTAGGTCTTTCGCTGGAGCAGGTCCTCCTCTCGTGCTGGCGTGAGGCACTCTGGGGCCAAGCTTGCAACGGTGACGAGCTTCCGGCGGTGACGAGCTTCCCGGGTGCCCCCCGCTTTCCCCTGCCTGTCAGCTCCAAGCCACGCGCTGCCCGTGGGCTGGCCAGGCCCTGGCAGGGTCCGTGCTGCCCACTCCATCCCCTGGCCAGCTGCTGTCCCTGCTCTCCGCAAGCAGCCGTAGGACCAGCCTCCGCCGTCCCCAGGGTTTTGCATCCTCTCCCTCCCGGCAGGGTCAGAGCCCACGGGGCCCATCCGGGCCAGCTCTCCCGTGGGACCTCCCTTCGCATCCTTTGTCTGCGACAGCCTGGCAGGAAACGACTTCTGGGACGGCTGTGGCAGAAATAGCCCGGGCGGCTCCAGCCCGACGCCTCTGCGTCATGCCCAGGGTCCCGGGGGACGGCAGGGCCATGCTGGCACGGGCAGGCCATTCCCTGTGCCCAGGGGCCACCCCGGCTTTGGCAGGACTGGGTGCATCCCTCTCTCCCCGTGTCAGGGAAATGTGGACGTGCCATGCTCGAGCGCCAGGACAGCACCTTCCTCCGGGATGGCTGGGACAGGGGCAGACCTGTGGCTGCCCTGGGAAGCAGGACTGCAAGGCAACGGCCATGGCTCTTTGCTGCTGTTTGAGGCGTTCCTGCCCGCTCTGCTCTGCAGAGACCATGGGGAGCAAACGCTGCCAGGGGCGAGGAGCCGGGGACGGCACTGGCCGGAGACCCAGGAGTGGCTCCAGTGCTGGGAAATCCACCACGGGGGGAATGGCTGCAGCTCGCTGAGCTCGTGTGGCTGAGCCCATGGTGCGGTCCCTGCCCACGGGCACCCGCACCCGGAGCGGAAGGGGCTCGGGGCTGCCGGGACGGGCAGGAGGACACCGTGCCGGGAGCCGTGGGTCTGCGGAGCCAGCGCAGCCCTGCTGAAGCTTCACCCTCACTGCGCATTTGAAATCGGGTGGGAAAACATGAAGCTGTGACTGATTTGGTGATTCGTCTGGTTTTCATTAACTGGGCTGGATTATCACAACAGGGTTTTCTGGGCTCAACACAGATCTGGGACCACGTGGGACCCAAAGCAAGGACGGGTCGAGGCTGGGGTCCTCGGCAAGGCCTCCCACCTCACTGATAAGCTTGAAGGGATGGAGCAGAGGCTGCGCCCTGCCCGCAGGTGACGTAGTCGGCGCGTCGGTGCTTTGGCCGAGCCCCGCGCTCTGCACGTCCCAGGAGCGGCAGAGAGGGATGCGGAGGAGCCTCACATATGGGGTGTGCTGGGAGGGCTTTGGGGAGGGCAGGACAACAGCCAGCAGCCCTGGGACCTCTCCAGCGGCTGCCTAAATAAATGCTTCTGCTCCTGAGAAATAATTAAGACCCTCGAGATGCCACTTAGAGGAGAAGGCCGCTCTGCCTGCGTTCCTCACGCTCCTGCTCCAAACACAGAGGCAATTTTCTAGGAAATCAATTACAAAGCCCCATGCTCCCTCTCTCCCCTGAATGTGCAGCGTCACTCGGCATCCTGTTGAGCTCATCTGAGATGACAAAGTGTTTGGCCGCAGCTCAGCCTGGACGCTGTTTACCTTCCCAGAGGCTTTTTGAGACTTTCTGAGGACCAACACAAGAGATGTCCCGATGAGAGCAGGGACCCAGCAGCGCTGGGAGCTTGCCAGGGTTGTGAGCGGGCTCAGGCGCTTTGCCATGCTCCGTTGGCTGGAAAAATCCACCTTTCCTGTCCTGCCTGGACGTGCCGGTGTTGCCCATTAGATGCCCTGGATGCTGATGCACCGTCCCAGCGCCGGCTCTTTCACGGCAGGGTCTGGCCGCTCTGTGCTGAAGCAGGTCCAGGCGAGATGGCGGAGGGGGGGACGCCGGCCGTGCTCAGGAACCTCCTCTGGTGTTTGCAGAGGCCGTCCTGCCAGGACAGATCCTGGGGCTGCCTGTCACTGGGAGGGTCTGATGTGGCCCCCTCGTCCCCAAGAGCCACCGCCAGCGCAGCCGCTGCTGCCGGGGCATCACTGGGGCAGCTCTGGGCAGCGCTGAGGCAGTTACTGCTCCATCAGTTACTGCTGCAGCCGCTGTTCCCCCATTCCTTCCTCCCTCCCTCCCTCCAGAAAGAATTTATCTTGGGTAATATCCTCACCAGCCAGCTCCCAGTTTTCCTGGGGATCTGTTTGAAACAAACCTCTGATTTGATTTGATTTGATTTGATTTGATTTGATTCCATTTACCCTCTCGGCATGGAACACTCGCCACTTTCTCTCCCATCACTTATTTCTTCCCCCCCTTTTCTTCCCCCTTCCTACCAAGAAGGGGAGGGAGAAGTCGGAGGCAAGTGGAGAGGGAATGAAGGATGTTTTGTGTATGTTTTCCAGCCCTCCCGAGCATGTGTGGCTGTGCAGGTCTCTGGCACAGGGAGCGCCGCATCCCCGGGACCCTCCGGAGCTGCCTGGACCCACCGTGCCCAGCTGGAGGCCCGGCAGCCGCAGACATTGCATGTGACCTTGATTTTCTCTGCCAGAGCTGCCAGTACCTGGACGACTGCGCCGATGGGTTATGTGGGCCGGGGATTGTGAAAGCCGTTTGTCCGTGTGATGCAACTCGCCGCAGCATGAGCGTCCCCAGCCAAGGCAGGGAGGGCAGGGAGTGCAGTCTTTTTGCCGACTTCCCCATTCCTTTCCTTTGTCTTTGTGGAAAAAGACGGCGTGGAAGATGCTGGCCCCACTCTGGGCGCCTGTCCCTGGCTCGCCGGGATCCCAGCTCACCTCCCCGCGACGTCTGGAGCGCCGTGGGAGCGCTGGGAACGGCAGCCAGGACTCTCCTGGCAGCGGCTCAGCAGCGATGTGTCAGCCCCGTGTGTGTGAGATGCCTCCTGAGTGTACGAGCGCAGGAGACAAAACCTTTGGTGGGAGCTGGGAGCTTCTCGGGCTGGAGCCGCTCGTCCCCCTGGGCTGTCCCATTCATCCCGGGCTGCTCTGGGCACGTAGCCAGTGCTGGCGGGGAGGTGAGCCGAAAAGCACCGGTTTGTGGCTGGCATTTGCGTGGGGAGCAGGTGCTGGGGTGGTGCCTGCCCGGCCCACAGATATTTATCTCTTGGACACGTGGAGCTGGGCTAGGCGGTGAGGAGCTGGAGCTGGAGAATGGCTGTTTGGGGGTGTTGGTCTGGGCAGCAGAGGCCCGAAGGCCGTGGCACCCCGGGCAGGCTGTGGCTTTGCCGGCTGGACAAGGGTCCCTGGGCATCCTGCCATGTTCCTGTGGTGGGTTTCGGGGCTCACAGCACTGTCCCCTGGGTTCACTTCCCCGCCAGCCAACTCCCACGGCTGCACGCTCCCGAAGGAAAGAGGAGGACTTTAATACAAAAGCAATAGATACAAAAAATGGAGAGGTGAGAACTTGGGGCTGTGCTCTTACATAATTGCCAAGCGATTTGCAATTGCCAGCGCATTAACTGTGCCGAGAACGAACCTGTCCCAGCACTGGCACCCGAGGAAGGAGAGCTGAGCCCCTCTCTCCCGGCTTCCCAGGGCTGGTGCTGGGTGCTCACCAGCCTTGGGCAGGGGTCACCCACGCTTCTCCCAGGCCAGAGCAGGACGGCGCCGTACGCCCGCTGAATTTCCCTCCAGAGTTTTTTCAGGCCGCAGAAGATTAACTGGTAACGAAAGTGAAAGCCCAGGAGATCCCATGCGGCTGGCGACAGCGCTCAAGCAGAAATGAGCACACCCAGTATTGCTTCCTGCCCAGCCACCTCTCCCTGCCGCCGCGCAGCAGCCACCCGCTGCCCGGGGTGCCCCGTCACCCGGGGTGCCCCATCGCCCTGAGGTGCCAGTGCTGCATGGGAGGTGTTTGGCGTGGGTAGGCAGCTGTGCAAGAGCCCCTTGGGTTTTCTCATGGCCGCTGCCACCTTTCCCTGTTTGGGGGATGCCAGAGGTCCAGGCAGTGCCTTGGTTCTCCTTACAGCTCGCGGGGGATGTGGCAGCTCGGGAGAGGGAGATGCACTGGTGCCCGTTCCCCCGCCTTCGCTCCCAGCATCCTCACCCCGTCGGTGCATGAGGCTGCGGCAGCACCGGGGACCCAGCCGCAGCGCGAACCCCGGCCATGCACGCAGCCTCACGGTGTCAGCCCGGGGCCTGCAGCGGGAGAGGGCATCCGCATCCAAACAGGGGAGCTGAGCTCGTTTCACATGGAGGGCCTGGTGCAGCCACTGGCCAGAGGGGCACGAGGCACCCCCAGCCACGTGTGCGGCTGCCTGGTACCACGGCGGTGAGGGAAAAGGACACCGGGATCCAGGGAGCCCCGATCAGGCACATGTGGGGAGCCCCGGCCTGGCACAGCAGGTGCTTCGCCAGAGCTGGCAAACCCCAAGGACCGTGCGACGCCGGGCTGGCGCTCCCGTCCTGCGACAGCCCCCGTCCTCGGCTGTGGTACCACCCAAATCCTGCCAGGGCCAGCGGCCCGGGGCTACACCCTAGTGTCGATGTACCTGCTCGAGCGGCTGCTGCACCGTGTGGGCACGTGCAGGGATTAAGGAAACCTGGCGGGACTCTGTCGCCGGGAGGTGGCTCGTGGCTGCTACGCTCATCCCTGCCGGTCTCGCCTTTTGGATGGCTCCTGTCCCCGGAGGCTCCTTGCCCTGGGAGCTCCCCGGGCTGGCAGTCCCACTTTCCCCGGCTTTGCCTGGTGGCCTCCCCCTGCACCCCCGGGCTGGCCAGCACCGCCGCCCCTGCAGCGTGGGAGCCTTTCCCTGCGAGCCCAGCCCGAGCCGCTGGAGCAGCCCTGGCACCGTGCCCCTCGTGCCAGGTGGCCCCGTGTGCCTGCGGCTGAGTAGCCAGAAGGGAGGAAGCCCGCGGAGCCGGCGGGAGCCAGGGCTGTGGCGTTACTCATCCTGCCCTTGACGGGATGGGATTTCCTTTCTCTCCTCGTACTCCCATGCAAACCCCAGCGGGGCCCACACGGCTCCCGTGGGAAACTCGTTCTCCCTGGGCGCAGGAGCCCGCGCAGCCTCTGCTCCGAGAGGTTCAGGGCGAGCGGGAGGCAGCCGAGGCCTGCCGGCAGCGCAGCATAAAGAAACCATTAAGAAATATTAATAGGTGCAACGGGCAGCGTTTGCAGCTTCGCCGCGGCCCGGCGGCTGTCGGGGATGTGCCGCGGAGGGGCCGGCCAGCGCGCGGCAGGGTGGGTGGGCGGCTGGGGTGGCTGCGGGGGAAAAGCCGGTCCCGCGGGCAGGGATGGCGGCGAGGGGCACATGGCCAGAGCGCCGGGGGAGCGGGCAGGATGTGTGAGAAAGGAGAGGCGCGGACGGGGGTCCCGGTGCCCGTGGGGGCTCCCGGCCGCGCTTGGTGCCGGGGACCTGGTCCCGGTGCCGGCGCCCAGTGCTGCGGCGGGCTCCCCCCACGGCCAGTGCTGCTGTTGGAGTGGGTCCCCACGGTGCGAGGGCCCCGTGCCGGCGCCCGGTGCCGGTGCTGGCTCCTGCCGCTGCCAAGGCCCGGTACCGGTTTGGGCAGCCCCGTGCCCAGCACCAACACCCGGCGCCGCTTCCCCGGTACCCGGCGCCAAACTCCGGTGCCCGTTCGTGCCCCGCCGTAGCCGGTGCGGAAGCCTGCGACCGCCTCGGGCTCCGCCCGTGCCCGGCGGCCGGTGCCGTTACCCGGTGCCGGTGCCGGTGGCGCGGCGGGGGCGGGCGGGGGGCGGTGCCGCGGGGGGGCGGTGCCGCGCGGGCCGGGCCGGGCCGGGCGGCGGCGGCGGGGGACGGCGCAGGCGGTGGCGGCGGCGGCCGGAGGGGGCAGAGCGGCGGCGGAGCCGAGCGCCGAGAGCCGCCGGAGCAGCGGAGCCGCAGCCGCCGCCGCGGCCGGAGGTAGGGGCGGGCGCGGGGCCGCCATCGCCGCCGGGGCCAGGACCGGGCCCGGGCCCGGGCCGGGGCCGGGGGCGCCTTCGCTTTCCGCGGCCCGGGCGGGGGGGGGGGGCGGGGCCGGGGCCGGGGGCACCTGCGGCGGGGGCGGCGGGGGCGCGGGGCTCGGGGCGCGCCTCGCCTCGCCGCCCCCCGCCCGTCGGCGAATGTTTCGGGTGTTTCGTAACTCCCGGCCGGGCGCAGCTCCTCGGCGGGGCCGGGCGCGGGGCGCTGCGGTGGCGGTGGCGCCGGCCGGGCCCGCGGCCTGGCTGCGGGCGGAGGGGCCGGGCAGGGGCGCGGGCAGCGAGCAGGGCCGCCCACCGGCGCGGCGCGCCCGGGGGGGCGGGCGGACTTTGCGCGGCCGCTGCGCGGGCCGGGGCGGGCGGCGGGGCCGTCCCGGTGCCCGGGGCCGCGGCGCATCCCGGGGCGGGGGCGCTCGTCGCCCGGCGGAGCGGGGCCGGTTCCCGCCGCCGCCGCCCCGGGCCGGGCCCTGCCTGAGCGGCGGCGCGGGGGCAGCGCCGAAAGCGGCGCCGGGCGTCCCGGCGCGGGGGGGGGGTCCGGCCCCGAGCCCCGGCCCCGGGCCGGCGAGGGTCCCGCCGCGGGCGGGCCGCCGGATCGGGGCAGCAACGGCGGGAGCGGGGGTCCCGCTCGCCGGCGGCGGGACGCGCGGCTCCGCGCTGGCGGGCAGCGGGGAAGGCGGATGGAAAACGTTGCCCCGCGCGAGGCGGGAGCGGTGACACCCTGGGGGACTGCAGCGCCCGGTGCCCTTTCACCCAGCTCGTGCGGCGGCCGGGGCGCGCAGCCCGGTGACCGCGAGCCCGGGGGAGCGGCAGCCACCTGTCCGGCGGGGCGCGGGAGCTGTCAGGGCCCTGTGCCCAGCCGGCCGCCACCGCCGGCCTCGCACCGGGCCGGGCTCCCGGCAGCTCCTCGCCGTGACGCCAAGCGGCTCCGGGTCTCCAGCGCCCAGGTCGCGTCGGCACCGGGGTGCAGGCGCCGGTGCTGCCGAGGGCTCCCCGGCTCTGCCTCCGCCTGAACTGCTGACGGCGGTAACACCTCCGATGTCGGCCGCAGCGCGGAGCTGGGGCCGTTGGCTCGCGTGAACTCGTGGTGAGGCTTGGCAGGAGCCCGCGTGCCCCGCTGTGCTCAGGGGAGCCCCGTGGCAGAGGACAGGGGACAGGCAGTGACAACAAGCGGTTCGTTCGCGGTGGTTGGGGTGCATTGCTGAGGGGTGCAGGGCACGGCGCTGCTGTGGCGGGACTGCAGTGCAGGGCCACGTGGCTCACCCGTGGCGGGAACATGGCACACGACATCCCCGCAGCATGGGTCACCTTGTTGCAGCAGGACATTCCTGGCCCCGTGCTGGCTCACCCCGCCAGCTGCCTGCGGCCAGGCCCGTGTCCCCGGCGGCGCTCGTGGCTGCAGCCGGAGCTGTGCGAGCCCTGGCAGCCGGTGTGGGGTGGTCTGGAGAGCCTGTCCACCACGGCGGGCACCAGGGAACCAGCCTTGCACTGTGGGAACTTTGTTCCCTCTCATCCCCGTGCCCCGTCTTCGGGAGGAAGGCTCTGCGCCTGTTGCAGGGAGCGCAGCCCTGCGCTGGCACGGGAGGGCTGGCTGCTGTTGCGATGCTCTCTTGGTGGCGATTTCGAGCCGAGTTTTGCCATCGTGCTTTGATGTGTTTGCACCAGCACAGCGATCCCGCACTGGAGGGAGGTTTGCTTGGGGCCCAGCACCGAGCGTGGCTCTGCCCTGTCTGCGTGGCTCCGGTGAGGGGGAGGCGTTGGGGGTGTCGGGGACTCCCAGACTGCTGCAGCAAGCCTAGGTGCTCCCAAAGCCGTCAGGATCGCAGCCCGACCTGATGTGGCTCCCAGGTCCCCCGAGGTGCTGGACGTGAGGAAGGAGACCGTCTCCTTGGGTTTTATAACCGTCTCTGGAGAGCAGGGCTTGTCCCTGGGGCCGCGGAGGGCCGTGCCGTGCTGTGCCACTCGTGCAGCCATGTGGAGGAGGAGCTCCAGTGCAGGTTGAGAGGTGCCAACAGCCCGTGGCCGGGGCCACAGGAGAGCCGGGCTGGGAATGGGGTGTGACGGGCGGCTGTCACCCACTCTGCATTTCACGGCACTTTGACAGTGTCCTCCTTCGGGAGGTGTTTGCTCCCTGGCAGTTGTCCCTAGAGCCACCTCGCTGGCTTTGGTGCTCCCGCCTTGTCCTGAGGCCGGTGCTTCGGGGCAGGACAAGGAATGCTGGCAGCGGTGCTGGGGATGCAGAACTGCAGCTGGGGATGCTCAGTGCAGGATGGCACAGAGCCTCTGGAGGGACCTTCCCCTCTCGCTGCAGGGGAAGTGCTGACTCCAAAGTGGCTGTGAGGTCTTCGCCGTGGGGTTTCCCAGCTCTCTCTCAAGTGATAGCAAAACCCAGATACTCTGCTTGCGAAAAATCCCTGCTCCTTGTACTCCTCTACGGCGTGGGTGGTGGGGCGGTGAGTGGTGACTGTGCTGTGCTGAGTACAGTAAAGCAGCCCCATCAGCTGGGAAATGACTTTCTGGTTTGCAAGGAATTACTGTAAGCCAGGCTGCGCTCGACAGGCTTCACAGCAACCCTGGGGAGCTGTCAGGAGCCCAGCCACGGCAGGATGGCATCGGGGTTGAGGAGGACCTCCCTCCCATCGGCATCCCCTGGGTGCCTGCTTCTGCCTGGCGCGGCTGCAGTGGCTGCCCGCTTCCCACCGCGCGGCTGCGGGTGCTGCCCTGGGAGCAGCCTCCGCGTTACGGGGCCGAACGCACCGCGGGCGAGCCAGCGCAGGGCTGCGTCTGCTGGGGGACAGAGGCAGGGGCTCGCTGGTCCCTGCCTCGCCAGGACGGGTCAGGGCTCGGCTCCACGGCCTGGGAGGCTGTGCTGGCTGCTGGCTCTGGGGCTCCAGCATGCTCTGGGAGAAGTAGCCTCGACAGCTGTAATGTTTCTGTGGCATGCCTTTCCTTTCATGGGGTGTCTATTTTGCAACCCCCAAGTGTTTTGATCCCAGGAGGAAGGGGGGGTGTGTTTACCCTGGCACCACGTGGCTGCTGCAGGATCCAAGCGGCGCTGGGCATGCCTGAATTTTACATGCAGCAACAGTTCTAGCAACATCTGCTGGCTGATAAAAGGTAGGCTGCCGTGAACCGCTTCTCCTGCCGCGTTGGGAAATGTCGAGGGGGAGGCACACATGCGAACACGGCTTCCTGGCCGATAGGGCTGAGCTGACTTGCTGATAAAGCAGAATCCACCCATCTAGCTGCACCAGAGGGGCTGGGAGTGCTGGCTGCTCGCAGGCGGGCGCACTTCATGCCCTGCGTTTCCCCTAGTGCCAGCTCCTGCTTTCCACCAAGCTGGGGAGCGATGTGCTGCCGGGCAGCTTCTCGCTGGGCTCGGGTGGCCGCGGTGGTATAGCCGAACCGTAACATGGTCACAACTCGCTCCCTGTTCAAACAGTCACTGGTGAGTTTTGCAATCTCCATTTTCGCTGCAACTTTGTGTCTTCCTGTTGTTGTGAGATGTAAATGCTGGTTTATAGCACAGCTCTGCCAGGGAGGGAATTGGGGAAAAGGCTGGTGCTGGGGCAGAGCTCGAAGAGCCGGTGCGGCGTCGGCACGGCCCCAGCCGCCGAGCGACTGAGTGCTGGGTGCGCGTTCTGTCTGGCTTTTTGTCCCTCTCACTTGATGGCTGTCTGCAAAGCAGAGAAAGACGCAGCTCTCATTGGCAGCGTATCCGAGCCCCTCGCACTGGCTAAAACAGCTGTAAAATGATCTCTGTCCTATTTGGTGGTGTTAACATGCGGCCCTGGCGCTTTCGGGCTGCAGCTCTGGGTGCCACGGCTGCCCTGGCCCGGCACGCTCCGTTTATAACCCCATTAGTCACCTAAGCCTTTTGGAAATGCTTAGGTGGGGAGCTCATGGTGCAGCCCGGAGGCCAGGGCTCTGCTCTGCCCCAGCACCGTCAGTGGCTGCTGCTGCTCCTGGGGCTGCAGAGCATGTCCTGGGGCGAGGAAAGCCGAAACCCAGCTCTCCCACCTGGACGCATTTGTGTGCATTGGGGATGAATGCTGGGTTTAACCCTGGCCAGGTTTGACTGTGAGGTTTACCTATTCTGAATGAGATTTTTGTTGCAGAAACCATTGGTGTTTTGGCTCTTTATTCCCATTCCGACTAGCCCCCCCTCCTGCCCGCGTCCCTGGGTGTCTGCGTGCCCCCTCTTCTGAAGGCAAGGCTTTACCATCCCTCCCTTCTGTGCCGCTGACCCGGTGCGAGAGCGTCTCCCTGTGCGGAGCTGCTGCGGCTGCCGGGACGCGAACCCCGGTGCCTGGCGGCTGCGAATGGGGCAAAGCACGGTGGGGGTGTGGGGGCTGCTCCGGGAGGACCTGCCTGTCCCGCACCTCGACTGCTCTTAGTGCCTGGCAGCACAGGGCTTGGGCCCTGCCTGCCCCTGCCCTGCCTGCCCGCTGCAGCGGAGGCTGAGATGCCCGGGAGCAGTTTTCCTGTTGACCAGACACGTCACTGGGCTGTCGGCCCGCACCGGCAGGAGCCCGGCGCTGTGCCACGGTGTGCTGCCTGAGCCTGCCCTCGGGCAGGGACAGCGGGGTGCTGCGGGGCTGGGACGTCTGCGAGGGCTGGCAAGGCAGAGGGCTGGCGAGCATTTTCCCAGACACCACGTAGGCTCCACGCCGGCTGCTGTTGGCGGTGGGCACAGAGCAGCACCCAGTGTCCCCTGTGGGCTGAGCATCCTCGTGTGCAGCCGGGTGCTTGCAGCTCGTGTTTGGTGTTTGCTCCGGAGGACGAGGGTGTGAGGGTTTGCCCGCCCAACCGCGGCTGCGTGATGGGTACTGCACGTACCCTGCGCTGTCTCACAGTGTGGTCGGTGCCTCTTCCCCGGGCAGGGTGGTCGGGCAGGGCAGCGGGTGCCCTCGGTGTGCTGGCATCCCTCTGCCTGTCCCTGCTCACCTGCTGTCCTTGTCCTGCCCCAGCCCCCCAGGTGCCTGTGCCGTGTCGCGCGGGCTGGCCTGATCCCGTGGGACGGCCGTGCCGGTGGCGGGGGAGGCTCCTGCACCGTCTCCCCTGCCCCGCCGAGAGCACCAGCGCGGCATCGGCCGGAGGGGATGGATGTGGCCGGAGCAGTGCAGCCAGTGCCTGCGCTGCCTGCGTCTCCTCCAGCCCGCCTGGGTCCTGCTCTGCCAATCCAGCCTCGCCGGCGACTGGATTAGTGCGATTGTGTGCGCTCGCTGGAGCATGGCAGATAAAATGAAATTCTGTCTCCAGACCCCAATCGGGACTAATTCGACACTGAAATGAGCTTAATCCTCTGGTCCTTCTGACCAGCCCGTCTCTCCTGGGCTGGTGCTGGTCTGAGCAGGGATTAGCAATGATCCTGGGGCCACGCTGGAGGCGGCCTCAGTGCTGGGGGGCTGGGGTGGGACCCAGGGCGTCTGCGGGGTCCCTGGGGAGGTGGCTGCTCTGCTTGGCTGCTTTGTTGGAAGGGGCAACCCAAGGATGAACTGGCTGGTGGGGCTGCAGGGGCTTCTCCCCTGTCCCAGATCTGCCTGGCCCGTTCCTAAGCCTGACGCTGCCGCCCCATCCTTGGGGGGGTCGCTGGGATCCTGTCGCCTCCCTGCCCTTCCCCAGGGCGTGTCCGGGGTGATGCCTCTTCCCTCCTGGGATGGAGGACGAGGACCCGAGCTGGACCCTCCCCGCTGCACTGGAGCGGGTGCGAGGGCAGCGTGCAAGTCCCTGGGGGCTGCACCTCCTGCAGGCAGATGCTTCACCCTCAGCGTGGCGTTACAGGGGGTTGGGGTGGGTCGTTATTATTGTGGAGGAAAATTACCTTCAGCAAGTGCCCTGGCACGTGGCGGCTGTGCATCCCCTCCTGGGCGAGGGCCAGTGCCTGCCCGGAGCCGGGATGCTATGGTGGGCAGTGGCTCCCCACCCACCCTGGGATCCCCCCACCGAGCCCCGGGGAAGCCCCAGGACCCCGAGGCGCTGGAGCTGGCAGCTCCCTGCCACACCAGCCCTGCGGCCAGTTAATTCGGCTGCTTGGCCCCAGGGAGCCGGGAGTAATTAAAGCTCTGCCCAGGCCACTCTAATCCTGTCTGCGGGCTTACGGCGGGGGTAGCACCGGCACTGGTGGGGATTGGGCTCCCCGTGGCGGATGTCCCGCAAGATCCACGCTGGATTCGTGCCTGTGGGGGCCGGGTGGGCACTCAGCTCTGCCGATGTGGCTGTGCGGTGTATCCTGCCCACCAGCGCTTGGCTCCTGCTCCAGCACTGGCTGCCTGCATCTGTCTGGGTGGGCAGGCTGCCTGCACCGCGCTGCCGTGCTCCGCTCGGTCCCCGGCCCCCCCGGCACCCAGACAGGCCCCCGTTGTTCCTGAGCAGCCGCAGCCGCCAGCCCAGCCTGCCCGGGGTCCGGCACAGCCAGCTCATTGTGCCGGGGCCAGGCGGGTGGTCCTGGGCACCTGGTGCCCCATACGGTGAGGCAGGCTCGCCTCGCCGGGGCGACCCTGAGGGACGGGGCTGGCCCTCCTGCGTGCGCTGTGGCGAGCTCGGCCGGGGGGGTGGCAGCGTAGCCATGGCCCCCCCGCTCTGCCGTGGGGACCCAGGTCCTGCCGGTGCCGGTCCTGCTCCATGCTTAGTATTTGAGGGAATCCTGCCGGTGCCGGGGCAGCGCCTGTATCTGGGTGCGGCTGCACCGGGGCAATTTTCTCTCTAGGTCCCAGCCCCTGGATTCGAGGGATTTTGCTGGGATTTCATTGGGTATTTTGGTGGTTTTGATTTGACGCAGGTTTCTGGGCCTCTGTGGTTGGAAGGGAAAATCTGAAGAGGGGAGAAAAACCGTTCCCGAGGGCGGCAAATGCCAGCGGGCAGGTACAGCCCCAGGCCTGTGGCGTGAGCCGAGCCGCAGGCAGCCCCCGGCTCTGAGGCCCCCCGGACCTTGTGCGGCAGCGCCGGTCCCCGGCTGGGGCATCTCCACCTGCGTGTGGGGCCAGTTTCTCCCTGAGCAGCGTCAGGCTGCGCGTGGGGTTTCCTCGTTCCTGTAACAGTGCGAGTTCCCCATTTTCAGCTCCCAAAGCTGCTGGGAAGCCCGGCTGGTCCCGGCACTGCCAGTCTGGGCTCTGCCTGCCAGCTGCAGGGCCCATCGCCTCTGCCCTCAGGGGGGCACGTTGTGTTTCCAGAGCTAGTCATGCCTCTTCCGTGAGTCCTGCGGCTCCCGGCCACGCTCGCCCGACCCCGGCAGTTTCGAGTGTGGGCTGAGGACTCTGGTGGGCTGGGGCAGTCGGCTGCCACCGGGGCAAAACCGTTGGCTGCTGCCGTGCTTCTGAGGGAGACAAACAAAACCCATCAAAGCACCAAGCTTCTAGAAGGAGCTCGCCTCCTGCGCCGGGCGGGCGCTGCTGCCTCCCAGCCGAAAGCTGGAAACCACAGGCAGGCGTGAAACGGGCGAGCTGCCCTGTTCCCAGCACCGCGGCCCTCCGCGCTGGCTCCCCGGTGCCCACCAGCCCCAGCCAGCAGCTCCAGGCACGGCCAGGGGGTCTGGGGGCTGCTCACGGGCACCCCGGTGTTCCCGGTGCAGGCTCTGCCCCCGTGCTGTGTGCTGGGGGGGTGTGAGCGGAGCCGGGGGTTGCAGGTGAGTCCGTCCCGTCTCCCCCCATGCTGAGCTCCTGCATCGGTCCCTGGGGTCCCATTCCCGGCTACTGGCCGCCCATGGGGGCTCGGGGGGCTCAGCCCCACTGACCTGCGGCGGGCAGAGGCTGTGCCCGGCCCTGGCACCAGGGAGGAGTGTGGGGCTGAGCGTGGCGGGGGTGCCGGTCCCGCTCCTTCAGCGGGCACCACGCACGCAACGGTGGCGGAGGAAGCTGCCGGCAGCCCGGGGCTGGCTGCCCTGTGCAGGCAGCTGACATTTTGGAAGGAAATAGCTGCTCTCCGCTCCTTCCTGTAGCACGCAGCCTGCGAAACGGCTGCCCCGGGAGCCCGGCTGTGCTGGCAGCGCCTGCCTGGAGCCGCGGCCGGGCTGCCCCGGGGCCGGGACGCCGGAGCGGTGCGAGGGGCAGAGCGGTGCCCGACCCTGGGTGAGTGCAGCTGCGGGACGGGGCACCCCGTGCCGGGGCTGTGGTTCCTGTGCCCCGGAGGGGCCGGGAACCTCGCTGAGCCCCGGGGCTCTGCTGGCCCTGCCAAGCCCGTGCGTGGGGGAGCCCTCAGCTGAGGCGGCCCCGGGGCGCGTGCGGAGCCCTCTGTGCCCCCCAGCTGTGGGGCAGGACGTGGTGCGCCGCGGCGCTCGCTGCCTGCAGCCGGCAGGCCCACAGGCGAGGGCGAGGGGGGCCGAGCTGGGGGAGCCCTCGGCAGGGGTCCGGCTGAGGGGGGCCGCTGGGCTGCGCAGGGGCTGCAGCCGCTCCCCTGGGCTGAGCTGCTGCGGGCGGGGGTGGGAGTCCGTGTCTGGGGAACCGGAGCCCTTCTGCCTGCCGAGCGGCTGCCGGCACCGCTGTCGCCAGGGCCTGGCTGGGGGCCGGATCCTGCCCCGGAGGGAGCCTGCCTGGGGCTGCCCTCGGGGGACGCAGGAGCGGCACCGGCCGGGGCAGGACCGGAGCCCCCGGGCAGCGCTGGCCGTGAGGCGGGCAGGCTCCGGCCCTGCGGCCGCGAGCGAGGCCGGCTCTGACCTGGAAGCGATCGTGGGCTCCCGGAGGTGCCGAGAAACCACGTGTCCGCGTGTTTACTGGGGTGGGAGGCGGCGGCGGCGGCGGGCGCGGAGCCACTGCTGCCGGAGCCCAGCACCGGGGCAAGCGCCGTGCCCGTGCCCGGGGAGGACGCGGCTCCGGAGAGCCCCGGGCCGGGGGAGCACCGGGCAAAGGGCAGTGCGGGAGCCGTGGTGGCGGAGGGGCTGTGCGGGGCAGGCGTGCGGGAGCGGGGGGTTACGGCCGGAGCCCTCTGCCGCGGCCCCCCGGCCTGGCCCGAGAGCCGGGGCACGGGACCGGGCAAGGGGCTGCGGTCAGGGGCCGTGCCGGCACCGGGGCAGGGCTGGCCTGCCCGCGGGGAGGTCCCCGGGGTGGCTGTGCACGGCGAGCACCCTGCGAGCATCCGCGGCGGTGCGGGTGCCGGCCCCGGCCCCTGGGCGGGCGCTGCCCGTGGTCGGGCCTTGCCATGCCCATGGCATGTGGGAAGGTGCTGCCGCCGGCCTCGCCCCGTGAGGCATTTCCCTCCTTTTTGCTGCCCGCGGACGCGCGCTGGCTTGCTCTGGCTTTCCTGCAGCTCGTGACCTGGCGCTGGTGCCAGCCCGCTGCTGCGGCCGGGAGGTGCCACCGCTCCTGCCCCCGGGGCTGCCGCTGCGGCTGGGGCCCGTTCCCGGGGTGGTCACGTCGGGTCCCCTGGCTGCCCCTGGCCCCAGCAGTGCTGCCAGCCTCTCCCTGCCCGTCCTCTCCTCTCCCGCTGCCTCTGGCCCTCTGAGAGCCCTTTTTGGGTGGGTTTCACCCATTTTGCGGACAGTTTGGCAGTGCCTCCCCATCGGCAGCGGGGAGCGGGGCTGTCGGATGCAAAAGCAACGACCGCCAGTGTATCCCCTCTGCGCCGCCCCTGCCAGCTCTGTCCCTGCAGGCCTCCATGGCACTTGTCCTACCTCCGGGAAGCTGCCATGTGCGCCGCTTCGCAGGCGATAAGTCCCCGGTGAGCGTGTTGCTGTGGCTTGTTGAGTTGCTGCTGGTTAACCAAGCTGCGGTAATGGGTGGGTTAAGCTTGCTGCCAGCAAGTAAATGCAAAGTAGCTTAAACCACTGCAATTATCTGTCTCTTGCAGTTGTTTGAGCGCGTGTGTGGCCGGCGGCTGCAGCATGGCTGACCCGTGGCAACGCGTGATGCTGCAGCAGCACTGCCCATCCCTGCTGGGGTGCCAGAGCCGCGGCGAGCGCCGTGGCTGGGGATGGCGCTGGGGTGGGTAAACGCCGGTGGGCTGGAGCAGGCCCTGGCTGCCTGACCCTGGAGAGGTTTCCTGAGCCAGGTGGCTGCAGGGCTGGGGCGATGCACTGGCAGGGGGAGCACAAGGAGGGAGCCGCTCCCTGGGCGCGGGCGTGAAACCATCCCAAGGCTCCAAGGAGGTCCCCGTGAGCCCTCGCCCGGGGCAGCCGGGGGTGCTGCTGAGGAGTGTGGGCATGGGCATGGACCAAGCCAGGGCACTGGCTGCCAGCAGCCAGCCGGGCGCAGGAGTGCGGGGCTGCCTGGAAATGCCAGCGACTCCAGCTGCATGGTGGGACCGTGCTGCGGTACCTCTTGCTGAAGCAGAGCTGTTGCCCTAGCCTTGCCGGGTCTCGTGGCTGGAAAGCCTCATTTGCTTATGGCAGGCGGCACTGGTGACTCGTGCCAGGGTGCTCAGGGCACCCTGCGGATCCTGGGGAGGTTTGGTTTGTCGGTCCATGGGTGAGACATGGAAGACAAAAATGAGGTGCTTGGAGAAAGGCCCACTGTTGCATGGATGATGCCCATGGAGGTCATGTCCAAGCCTGGCATGAGTGGTTTTCTGGGGTGTGCTTATCCGCCAGGGTGGCACGGCCCCAGGGACAGCCCTGCCGTCAGTCGGGGCACGCGCTGGGTGAGCCATGCCACCATCGGCCGCTGCACGGTCCCCTTGTAAAGGCTGACGTGATGCTGGCTCGCCTTCCGCCGGGCACCCCAGCAGCGATGCTCATGCTCCTGCTCCCAGGACGGTGCCGGCCGAACACAGTGTCTGCTGGCTCACCGCAGCAGCAGCCTGAGACTCGTTGCTTAACAACACGCTGGAGTGGAATAGGAAGTGTTTTGTCACCGCGAGATGGGAAGAGATCACCATTTTCTCAATAGGCAGGGCAGCTTTGTTTGCTCTGTGTCCGTGCAGACATCCCCGCTGCTCCCGGAACTTTGGCCATTTGTGGCGCGGTGGCACTGGCACGGCCGTGGCTGCTCTCCTCAGCTCTGCCGGGGCAGCGGTTCTCACCGATGCCCCTTATCAAGTGTCTGCAATTTCTAACTGCCAGCGCACGTCCTGCTGTCGGCCATCCTGCCTTCCCTTCCCCTCCTTGCCTACATTTTTATGCCTCCCCAGGCCCCTCCTTGCCAGTAGGATTTCCAACTCGGCAATTTCTGTGAATGTGGAAACGTTCCTCCCTTTTTATAGGGGAAAAATTCATTTTTAGCCAGCTCTCAGTTATTGTTCCTCTTCCTGTGTAGGAGGCGGGTGCGCAGGGCTCGGGCTCTGGCCATGGCTGCTGCTCTTGCTGCCGCTGTTGCCCCCCGGTGTGCTCCCCTGCCCGTGGGACAGCACCGGCTGCTTTTGGAGCCCCTCGTCCTCCGGGTGTTTCTGAGGCTGTAGAAAGTGCTTCAGGGAGGGAGGGAGGCGCAGCCCCTGCTCCCTCTGCTTGTCACCAGCCGGTGCAGTAACCGGATCCTGTCCTGGCCACGCGGCCTTGGGACGCAGCCCGAGGCCTCGCGCCCCTGCCCGGCACCTCCACACGATACTAAATCCCGGGTGGTTTGGGTGTGAGTGTGTGTAAATGCTATTTATTGCTGCATCCTTGGCTTGGAAGGGCCGCAAGCCCCCCAGGCCCTCCTTCATCGCTCATCATCGCGTCGCCCTCAAAGACTCCACCGCCAGGTTGTTTTTTGAGGCCCCACCAAGCTGCAGATATAACTGCGGCAGGGGACGCTCTGGCTTTTTATAGGTGCCGTCCCTGGCCGTCCTTTCTCTCTGCCTGCTGCAGCTGCCCCGTGTGAGCCGGGGTGCCGGAGCTGCGTGGCGGGTGGGATTTGGCAGCGCTCCTGCGTGGAGCCAGAGCCGCCCCAAAGCTTGCTCTGAGAAGCTCCGCGCTCCGGCTGGTGTCTCCCCTGCAGCGCTGGTGCGTGGGACGTGCTGTGGCTGCGGGACCCGGGACCCACCGGGGGCTGCGGTGCCGCACGGGCCCTCGGGGACGGGGCTGCTCCTGCCAGCCCGCCTGCCAGCACTGCCAGGGTGTGGGCAGGCGCCAGGGAGAGCGCAGGGGGGGCCTCGGCTCTGCGTCACCCTGGATTTCTCGCCAGCCCTCCCCCCGGCCCCGTTTCCTCATTTGCGTGGCCAGCGACGGCTGTGATCCCGCGGCGCAGCAAGGGGAAATGATTACCATGTGGAGAGGCAGCGCAGAGGCGCGTTCATGGCCCCGGACAGCCCCAGGGCTTTCCCTAGAAAAGAGGGAGGGACTCAGAACCGGGGTCCCCTTCGGCACACCCCTTCCTTTGGTAGCTGGAGGCGGCTCCGGCAGCACCGGAGAACCTGGAGGAACCTGCAGGAACCTGCAAAGGGCTTCGAGAACCCGGAGGCTCCTGCAAAGGGCTTGCCGGGGCGGCCGAGGCCGGACCCCCACCCATGGCGCAGCACCCAGATGGCCGCAGTGACCTGACGAGCCCGTCTCCCTGGCAGGTGGTGAGCCATGGCAGTGTGGATCCAGGCGCAGCAGCTCCAGGGCGAAGCCCTGCGGCAGATGCAGGCGCTCTACGGGCAGCACTTTCCCATCGAGGTGCGGCACTACCTGTCGCAGTGGATCGAGAGCCAGGCATGGTAGGTCAGCGGGGTCCCCGTCCCCGTGGGGGGTGCTGGGCTTGGCAGCACCTGCCCCGGTGTGCCGGCAGGTCCCCACCTCTGCCGGGGAGCCCCCGTGCGGGGCCGCGGCTGCCCTGACGCCACCGCTCTGCTCCGCGCGCGCAGGGACTCCATCGACCTCGACAACCCCCAGGAGAACGTGAAGGCAACGCAGCTGCTGGAGGGGCTGATCCAGGAGCTGCAGAAGAAGGCGGACCACCAAGTGGGCGAAGACGGCTTCCTGCTGAAGATCAAGCTGGGGCACTACGCCACGCAGCTGCAGGCGAGTGGGGGGCCGTGGGCGGGGGCTGCGGGGCTGGGGGGTGTCCCTGCCCCGTGCCCGGCTCAGGCTGCGCTCTCCCTGCAGAACACGTATGACCGGTGCCCCATGGAGCTGGTGCGCTGCATCCGGCACATCCTCTACCACGAGCAGCGGCTGGTGCGGGAGGCAAACAACGTGAGTGGGGGCCACGGGGCGTCTGCATCGTGGGGGGCGAGGGAAGGGGTCCCACAGGATGGGGGGATGCTCGGGGTCTCCAGCACGGGGGTCGTGGGAGCAGCCCTGAGGCAGGGGGTGCTCTGGGTCCCCGCTGCCCCCGGCACCCAGGGGGTGGGGAGAGTCCCCTTTGCCATGCTGAGTGCTCCCCATGCCCCATGCAGAGCCCCTCGCCGGCCGGCTCCCTGGTGGACGCCATGTCCCAGAAGCACCTGCAGATCAACCAGACCTTTGAGGAGCTGCGGCTCATCACGCAGGACTCGGAGAACGAACTCAAGAAGCTGCAGCAGACACAGGAGTACTTCATCATCCAGTACCAGGAGAACATGCGTCTCCAAGGTGGGTGGGGGGCCAGAGGGTGACAGAGCCAGGGTGCTGGCGGTGCCGGCCCTAACGCCACGCCCCGTCCCCCAGCCCAGTTCTCCCAGCTCTCCCAGCTGGGCCCCCAGGAGCGCCTGTCGCGGGAGACGACGCTGCAGCAGAAGAAGGCGTCGCTGGAGGCCTGGCTGCACCGAGAGGCCCAGACACTACAGCAGTACCGCGTGGTGAGTGCTGCCGCCCCGGCCCCGCGCCAGCTGTGCCGCCGTCCCCGCACCCTGTAATGCCGTCCCGCCTCGCAGGACCTGGCCGAGAAGCACCAGAAGACGCTGCAGCTGCTGCGCAAGCAGCAAACGACCATCCTGGACGACGAGCTGATCCAGTGGAAGCGTCGGCAGCAGCTGGCGGGGAACGGGGGCCCCCCCGAGGGTACCCTGGACGTGCTGCAGACCTGGTGGGTGCCAGTGCCGGCCATGCCCAGCGGGGTGGGACAGGGTGCTGAGCCCCGGCGCGGTGCTGAGCCCCACTCCCCCCAGGTGTGAGAAGCTGGCAGAGATCATCTGGCAGAACCGGCAGCAGATCCGCCGTGCTGAGCACT
Source organism: Ciconia boyciana (assembly GCF_034638445.1). Lineage (NCBI taxonomy): Eukaryota > Metazoa > Chordata > Aves > Ciconiiformes > Ciconiidae > Ciconia > Ciconia boyciana. The sequence goes on from NC_132955.1 coordinate 665,558, forward strand.
TGTGCCAGCAGCTGCCGATCCCGGGCCCGGTGGAGGAGATGCTGTCAGAGCTGAACGGCACCATCACCGACATCATCTCCGCCCTGGTGACCAGGTAGAGGTGGGGGCCCAGCTCGGCTGAGGCACCCAGCAGGGTGAGGGGGCTGGGTTGGGGCTGCTCTGCCTGCCTGCCCCTGATCCCCATGCCCCCCCCAGTACCTTCATCATCGAGAAGCAGCCTCCCCAGGTGCTGAAGACACAGACCAAGTTCGCAGCCACCGTGCGGCTCCTGGTGGGGGGGAAGCTGAACGTGCACATGAACCCCCCCCAGGTGAAGGCCACCATCATCAGCGAGCAGCAAGCCAAGGCCCTGCTGAAGAACGAGAGCACCCGCAAGTAATGCCCGGGGGGCTGTGCTGTGCTGCAGGGGGGGACGGAGCCGCAGTGGGGGGCTGGGGCCGCCGAGGCAGGGGGGAGCAGGACCTGGAGCTGGGGGTGGGGGGGCTGCACCTCGCATGGGCTCCAGTCGCCCTGCTGATCCCCCTGACCCTGCGCCTTCCCACGGCAGCGAAAGCAGCGGGGAGATCCTCAACAACTGCTGCGTGATGGAGTATCACCAGGCCACGGGGACGCTCAGCGCCCACTTCCGCAACATGGTGAGTGCTGCTGGCTCCCCTCTCCCGATGCTCGCACCCACCTTCCCGTCCCCTCGTGTCCCCCTGTGTTCGCCCCTCGTGTCGCCATCTGTGTTGCACCCCCCCTGTGTTCTCCCTGGTATCCCCCCATGTCCCCATCTGTCCCCCTGGGCTCACCCCTTGTGTCCCTGCAGTCCCTGAAGCGGATCAAGCGCTCGGACCGCCGTGGGGCTGAGTCAGTGACAGAGGAGAAGTTCACCATCCTCTTTGAGTCGCAGTTCAGTGTTGGTGGCAACGAGCTGGTCTTCCAGGTGAAGGTAAAGCCACCAGCCACGTCCCCTCTGCAGGGCCTGGGTGAGCCACGGGCACCGTGCCCACGGGTGTGGGGCTGGGCTGGAGCCACAGGGTGCCCGTGCAGGCTGGGGTGGCTCAGGGGTGCCCATGGGCGATGCTCCCATGGTGCCCCATGGCCCATCCTGGTCCTCTTCCTCCCGGCAGACGCTGTCCCTGCCTGTGGTGGTGATCGTGCATGGGAGCCAGGACAACAATGCCACGGCCACCGTGCTCTGGGACAATGCCTTCGCCGAGCCCGTGAGTGCCAGCGCCATGGCGGGGCAGGACAGGCTCCATCCGCCCCCGGGGAGCTGCGGGAGTTGGGCTCGGTCTTCTGGCGGGGACGTGCTGGGAGGCGGCAGGCAGAGCTCGGTGCTGACCCTGCTCTGTGCCCCCCCCAGGGCCGCGTGCCCTTCGCCGTGCCTGACAAGGTGCAGTGGCCGCAGCTCTGCGAGGCACTCAACATGAAGTTCAAGGCGGAGGTGCAGAGCAGCCGTGGGTTGACCAAGGAGAACTTGGTGTTCCTGGCGCAGAAGCTCTTCAACAGCACCAGCTCCCACCTGGAGGACTACAGCAGCACCACAGTGTCCTGGTCCCAGTTCAACCGGGTGAGCGGGCTGGGCTCTGTGCCAGGCTCTGTACCGGGAGAGCCGCCGAGCCCCAGGGTCCCGCTGTGCTCTGGGACAGGGGCTTTGCTGCACCTGCAGTACCAGTGCTCATGCCGGGGGGCTGGATGATGGGGCACATCCCTCCCAAGGAGTGGTTTCTTGCTGGAGTGTGGTGCAAAACCAAGATGGCTGTCAGCTGCAGCAAGGCAGGAGGCGATGCCTTCCTCGTTGGGAGGGATGCGGGGTGCTGCAGGGTCCGCAGACGCAGTTTGCATCCTCGGGGAGGCATTGCTGGTGCTCCCCCAGGGCTGTACCCCCGGGGCTGTACCGTTTGGAGGGATGCGGGGTGCTGCAGGGTCCGCAGACGCGGTTTGCATCCTCGGGGAGGCATTGCTGGTGCTCCCCCGGGGCTGTACCGCCTGGCCGGGCTGACCTGCGCCTGGTTTGGCAGCGCTGGAGGCTCCCACAGCCCAGGTCCCCGGGTCTCTGCCGCTGCACCAAACGCTTGTGCTGTTTAACGGCAGCTATGAGGCTGGAGCCAGGAGTGCTCATTTTCTGGGGATTTCAACAGGAAAACTTGCCCGGGAGGAATTACACCTTCTGGCAGTGGTTTGACGGGGTCATGGAGGTGCTGAAGAAGCATCTGAAGCCGCACTGGAACGACGGGTAAGAGCCGCCCTGCCCTGTGCTGCCTGGCCCCTGCCCGCCCGGCCCTGACGCCCGCGCTCTGCCTAGGGCCATCCTGGGCTTCGTCAACAAGCAGCAGGCGCATGACCTGCTCATCAACAAGCCTGACGGGACCTTCCTGCTGCGGTTCAGTGACTCGGAGATCGGCGGCATCACCATCGCATGGAAGTTCGACTCCTGTGAGTATGTGCTGGGAGCCGGCAGCCCCCAGCCCCGCTGTCTCTGGCCTGGGACTCTGGCCATCTCGTGCTCGTGTGGCTGGTGCTGCTCCTCCGGCACCTCGCGTCTCGGCTGGGCACCAGCACCGGCACTGCCGTGGCCGGGCACACAGGAGCCTTCCTCAGGAAAGGGGCGAGCGCAGGAGCCTGCGGGAACACCTTGGCTGCCCTGTGCAGCCGTGGCCATGTCCAGCCTGAGCGCTGGCGTTGGCGGGGAGGAGGGACTGGGCTAAACCGTCCCACCCAGCCACGGGATCTTACTCGTGGCTGTACAGAACGCAGCAACTCCGTGGTGCTTCCTGGTGCGAGGGGTTTGCACGGGTGGCGTGACCCCGTGCAGCAAGTCTGCTCATTACCGTTCTTCGTGAGAGTGTCCTTCGGAGGCTCATGTGGCCAAGGAACACCGCAAAGCCCCGTGGAGCACCCCGCAGCCGGGGGGGACCTGCCCTCTGTGTGCCGGGATGAGGACAGACCTGCCTCGAGTTCACTGTGCCTCCTGGCTGATCCTGTTTTCTGGCAACTTGCGTTTTGTCCTTAAATGTTGCCGGGGAGGGATGCAGCGCGGGAAATGCTGTCTGATGTTCAACGTGATCTTGCAGCTCAGGGCCAGGAGCTGCCGGTGGCTCTGGGCTTCACCACGGTCCCTGCTCTTGTCTTCCAGCCGAAAGGATGTTCTGGAACCTGATGCCTTTCACCACCAGGGACTTCTCCATCCGCTCCCTGGCCGACCGCCTCGGGGACCTCAGTTACCTCATCTACGTGTTCCCTGACCGGCCCAAGGACGAGGTCTTCTCCAAGTACTACACGCCGGTTCTCTGTGAGTCCACGCCAGGTAGCGCTGCCCCTTCACCCCGTGCGTGTCCCTCTCCTTCGTGCATCCGACCGGGGTGGAGCCGGGGCTCACAGCGACCCTCTGCCCCGGGGCCGCATCCAGCCCTGCGGGGGCTCTGCAGCTGGCCGTGCGTGAGCCCCCAGCCCTGCCGTGGGCTTGCAGCATGTGCCAGCAGCCCAGGCCCTTAGCACTGCCTTCTCTCCTCTAGCTAAAGCCGTGGATGGATACGTGAAGCCACAGATCAAGCAAGTGGTGCCAGAGTAAGTCTGACCCTGAACACGGCCCCTGGGCAGTCCCACGGGATCGTCCCCGGCGAGCGGCTGGGGCAGCTGGCAGCCCAGGGTACCTCTGCTCTCGGGCCCTGGCACCACCAACGGTCACGTCGGTGCTGAGCTGGCGCTGGGGGCCGAGGAGCGCGGGCCCGGGGCCGAGGCAGGGCTGTGCGTTCCCTGGGAAAGCGGATGCCCCCCCTCGCCGTGCCGCTCCCCTCGCCGTGCTGCCACTCAGGGCTGGGGACCCTGCAGGTTGTCACTGCTTGTGGGTGTGGGGTTTGGGTCCCTTGCCGGCACCGCGCCAGCCTCGGGAGATGCCGGTCGGAGGCGGTGGGAATTCCTGGGGTGCAACTTCACCCTGGGGGAGCCTGTCCCATCCTATGCCACCACTCACGAGCCCCCCGTCCCCACAGGTTTGTCAGTGCATCAGGCGATTCTGCCCCTGGAGGGGCCACCTACATGGACCAGGCTCCCTCACCCGCCGTCTGCTCCCAGCCCCATTACAACATGTACACCCAGAAGTACGTATCGCATCCCCTGTCCCCGTCCCGCCGTGGCCGATCCCCCCCCACCTCACCCCCTGCATCCCGCAGCCCTGACGCCGTGCTGGACCCCGAGGGCGACTTCGACCTGGACGACACCATGGACGTGGCGAGGCACGTGGAGGAGCTGCTGCGGCGTCCCATGGACAGTCAGTGGATCCCCCACGCCCAGTCATGACGGGCGGGCGCCCGGCCCCCCGCCCTCGGCCGCGGTGCTGTGGGGACTGTGCTGTGTTCGTGTCTCTGTGCCGGGGGGGCGGCGGGTGGGCCCTGCCCCGGAGATTTGCTCTGTGCTGCCCCGAAACGCAGGCTGGCGTCCGGCTCTTTGGTGTTTATGCCCTTGTATAAACGGCAGCGGATTTGTCGCATGGTTTTCCTGTATGTTCCTTTTAAGAGGCCCAGCTTCGGCTTTCTGCTTCTGCAAGCACCGGCCCTGGAGCCGCCCTGCTCCCTGCCGAGGGGCTGCTCGGGGCAGGGGCCGGCGTCCGGCCTCGGGTTCGCTTTCGCAGTCGTCACTAAGAATGTACGTGTCGCCTTCTTCTTCTACCCTGTGGCTCCGTTCCCAGGGGGTGCGTGGGCACACCAGACTCTGGCGTGGGGTGGAGGGAGGGTCGGCTGGGGCTCCCCCCGGCCTGTGCTGGCGCTCTGCAGCGGCGGGGTCCCCTCCTGGACCTCGTCTCCTCCTCTGGCCCCCCAAGGATGCGGGAGCCCCTTCGCCTCCCGGCCTCGGCATCCCCCTCCGGAGTTGGTGCAGCGTGAGGGAGGCAGAGTGCGAGGGCACCCAGCGAGGGCAGTCGGGCAGTGCGGGCGGTGTGGGGGGAGCGGAGCCCTCTGCCTCCCCCCCCTCTCCCCTCACCCTGGCCGAGAAGCTCAGCATGTTATTTTTCTACCACAGAGTAAATAAAGCACGGAATATTTTTGTAACACAAAAGCTCTGGGTTTCACGTGTGTCTTGGGGAGGGGGCAGGTCCCTGCCACGGTAAGTGGGGGCGGGGGGGCGGGGGGGGGCAGAGAGGACCCCCTTGGGCCAGGGGCCGCGGGGACACGGGTGGCCCTGTGCTCCCCAGTCTCTGGATGACGCACAGCAGGCGCGTGGTGCCCTACGGCCAGGGGCAGGGTTGGGGTCCGCGTCCCCATGTCCCCTCCCTGAGTGCAGGGGGGCGAGTAGGGGGCCGGGCCCCCACCTGCAGCCCCCCGGCAGCGAGACCCCCGGCAGCCGGCACAGGCGGGGCCGGGCCTGGGGGATGCCCGGGCAGATGGGGGGCGGCCGGGGGGGGGCTGGTCCTGATACCGGGGGGGGGTATACCGCGGGACCGGGGTCTGGGGACGTTTTCCGGGGGGGAAAGCAAAGCAAACCAGACGAATTGCACTATTTTTTTTAAAACGGAGCCTTCTCTTGCCGAGGCGTGGAGAACGGGGGGGGTTTGCTCTTGGGTTTTAATTGCGATTTAATTCTCCGCTGGGCGGGGGGGGGCGGGGCCGCGGCGGGATTTTTGTAGAAAGGAGAAAATGAAAATAAAAATAAGGCGGAGCTGACGGCGGGGGCGGCGCCGGTCGCGGGCATTCCCCGTCATTTCTGCCGGAGGCGGAATAGCCGGGGGGGCCGGGGCCGGTGCCCGGGGCGGGGCCGGGGGGCGAGCGGCGTCCCGGTGCCCGGGTCCCTGCGCGGGGGCGGGGGTCGCGCTGCGCCGGCAGCGGCGGTGCGCGCCCCGGGATGCTGCCCGCGGTGGCGGTGGCGGTGGCCGTGGCGGTGGCCGTGGCCGTGGCCGTGGCCGTGGCGCTGCCCGCCGCCCCCGCCCTGCGGCACCGCCTGGCCCGCTCCGCGCTGCGCCGAGCCGCGGGCTGGTACCGGCGGCGGCTGGAGCTGCTGGGCAGCGAGGTGCGGCTCAGCCAGGAGCGGCGGCTGCGGCGGCTGCTGCCCGCCGGCACGGCCCGCGGTGAGAGGGGGCGGCGGAGCGATGGGGCGGAGGGGAGGGGTGGGGGGTCCCGGGGGTCGCCCCCCTCACCCCGCGCCTTTTCCGGCAGGCTCGGAGGCTTTCCGGGAGCGACAGCCCCTGGGGCAGAGCTGCCCTGACGGGGCGCCGGGGGGGCAGGTCCCCCCGCTGCGCCCCTGGGCTCTGCTCCGCAGCTGCTGGGGCACCGACCCCCCTCTGCAGGTTCGGGGGCGAGGGGGCAGGGAGGGGAGCGCAGGCCCCCCCCCGCACGGGGAGGGCCGTGCTGCCGCCCCGCTCTGCCCCGCCTGACTCCCCGCTCTCCCCACGCAGGGGTCCCTGCTCTACCTGGACACCCTCCGCGCCGCCTTCCCGCAGGCGCTGGCCCCCCGGGGCACGGCCCTGCTCTCCTGGGCGCCCGGCCACCCCCGCGCCCCGGCGGGCTGGCCCCTGCCCACCCTGTACTGCACCCCGGACGAGGCGGGCGGCCTGCCCTCGCGGGCCGCTGCTCTGCGGGTGCAGCTGCTCTTCGCCCTGCAGGAGCGTGCCCTGCACGTGCTGGAGGCCGGCCTGGCCGCCGAGCTGCACGACGCGCTGGCGGCCCTGCGTGCCGACTGGCCCCGGCTTGCCCAGGACCTGGCGCTGGGCAGGCTGAGCCCCCAGCCCGGGCTGCCCGAGGGTGCGCGGGGCCGGCTGCAGGCGCTGCTGGCCCCCGATGCCGCCCGGGCGGCCGAGCTCCGGGCCGAGTGCGCCCGCGGGTTCGAGGGCATCGTGCAGCGCCTGTGGCCGCAGCTGGAGGTGGTGGTGGTGGGGATGGCACACGGTGCAGAGCAGCTCTACTGCGACGCCCTCCGCCAGGCCGACTGCAAGGGGCTGCCGTTCTACTGCCCCTTCTACCGGGCAGCGGGAGGTGAGTGTCCCCCACGCGGGGCTGTCCCCATGGCCTGCCCTGGGTGTACGGAGGGAACCGCTGCCGTACGGCAGCACAACCCCCCCCACCCCCGCAGACGTGGGTGCATCTCTGTGCCACATCCCTCGCTGGAGAGACCTGCCTGCTTTCCGAAAACAGCTCTGTCCTGGCACCGGCTGAGAAGTTCCCCCTTGGAGGGGGGTGAGGCCGCGTGGGCAGGGACGGTGAGGTCTGGGGGGCTCATGCTGACACGCGCTGCCCTCTGCCCAGCCCTGCTCGGTGTGAACCTGTGGCCAGAGGAGCCAGTGCCCCGATTCCTGCTGTGCCCCGACTGGGCTTTCTGCGAGTTCCTGCCCTGCCCGCTTGAAGAGGAACCACGGACGGTGCTGCTGGGCGAGCTCTGGGAGGGACGCGAGTATGGGCTGGTCCTGACGGCCCGGCCGGGAGAGTACAGGTGCCTCCTCCCTGCTGCCCTGGTCCGGGAGGGCCGCCTGCCCCAGCCCCACATGCCCGGCACTGGCTCCCACCTCACACTCCCCCTGCCCACGCAGGTGCCGTCCCGGGGAGGTGCTGAGGGTGGTCGGCTTCCACAAGCAGTGTCCCGTGGTGGAGCCCGTGCGCAGGTGAGGACACCCCAGCCCCTGCCCCTCACCTCAGGATCCGGTTGGGACGGTGCCGGCGGCATCCCTGGGGTATGGGGCACCCACCCCGGCGCCCCACACCGCAGGGAGAACCAGGCGCTGAGCGTGCGGGGCGAGAGCATCCCTGAGGAGCGGTTCTGCCGGAGCCTGTGCCGCGCCGTGGGCATGTGGCCGGGCGCTCGCCTGGTCGACTACATCTGCGTGGAGAGTGCCCTGCTGGGTGAGTCCCCCGCCAGCTGCCCCAGTGCCCCCGCAAGCGCGGCTGGCGAGGCCCAGGGCTCTGCCGGCTTTCCTGCGCCCTGCGAGGCCCTGGGGCTGCGGGCGGCTTTAACGTGCTCGCTGTGCTGCTGCAGGCGCCTCTTCGGGGGCCTGCGCCCCCCACTACGAGGTGTTCGTGGAGCTGCGGGGCCTGCGGGACCTGTCGGAGGGGCAGCGCTACAAGGTGAGGCGGGCTCTGCTCCCGGGCGGGTGGACAGGCAGTGGGCAGGTAGGCGGCAGGCAGCGGGCAGGCAGCAGGCGGGTAGGTAGCAGGCAGGCAGCGGGCGGGCAGGCAGGCGGGCAGGCAGCAGGTGAGCAGGCAGGCAGCAGACAGGCAGGCAGGCGGACAGGCAGGTGGGCAGGCAGCAGGCGGGTAGGCAGCGGGCAGGCAGGCGGACAGGCAGGCAGGCAGCAGGCGGGTAGGCATCAGGCAGGCAGACAGGTAGGCAGGCAGGTGGGCAGGCGGGCGGGCAGCAGGCAGGCGGACAGGCAGGCAGGCAGCAGGTTGGCAGGCAGCAGGCGGGTAGGCATCAGGCAGGCAGGCAGGTGGACAGGCAGGTAGGCAGGCAGGCAGGCAGCAGGCAGGCGGGCCCCGCTGCCTGCACCCCGCCGGCTGGGTGGGCGAGCAGCCGGGTGGCCGCAGCCACGCGGTGGCGGTGCTGGCCCGGCGGCCTCTGCGCCGCCGGGATGCGTCGCTGCGGGGGGGTGCCCGGGGGGCCCGGCCCGGGGGGTGCCGGGGGGCTGCGGGGGGGGTGACGGCCGCTCCGCCGGGAAAGCCGGTGTGGGACCAGCGCGGGCAGCCTGGCCTCTCCCCGCAGCTGGACCAGTGTCTCCAGGAGGATTTCCCCGTCTACAAGTCCTTCCGCTTCAAGGGCAGCATCGGGCCCCTGCGCCTGCACCTGGTGGGGGCCGGGGCCTTCGCCCGGCTGCGGGAGGCGCTGGGCTCCCCCCTCCCCATGCCCAGGGTCCTGCGGGAGGAGCGGCTGCTGCAGCTCATCCAGGGCACCGTCGTCTCCTAGGGCAGCCCGGAGGTCCCGCAGCCCTCCCGCCCCTGGGCTTCGCTTGGCGTGCGCCCTCCGGGGAGGAAGCAGGGCCGAGTCCCTGGCGGGGGGGGGGTGGGGGGCACGGGGCAGGGGGTGCCCAGCCCCGGAGGGTTTGGCCGAGCGGAGCGGATGGAGCCAGCGAGCTCGACCGTGCCCCTGCTCCGCGGTGGCGGCAGGCGCCGGGCACTGCGGGCACCCCACTGGGTGCTGCCCGCGGGGATGGAGCAGGACCCGCGGCACACCCCAGCCCTGGGCCCAGCCCCAGGGAGGCCCCAGCAGACCTGGCCCTTCGCGGGGCTGTTCTGGGCACGGAGTGGGACCGCGGGCGCTTGTGAGCGTCCTGGGGCAGCGGGTCCTGCCGCCAGCGGCCATGGCTCGCCTTGCTCTGCTCGGTGCCTTGGCCGTGCCTGCAGGCAGCCGCAGCAGAGCGGGTGCCCGTGCCTTTCCCGAGGGACACCTCAGCCATCGCAGCCCACGGCCGGTGTAGGGGGCACAGCGGAAACCTCCCCAGGAGCCAGGAGGAGCGGCGGAGCCTCGGGCCCACGCGGGAGCTTGGCTCATCCCCACGCTGAGCTCCGCGGCCCTGTGGCGTTTTGTCCCCTGGCAGGGACACCGCAGGCAGGGACACCACGGGCAGGGTGGGGGGCGGCCGGTGGTGGCAGGTGCAGGCTGCCGCGGAGCAGCCCCTCCGCCAGGCTCCAGGTCACGTCTGCCGGTTTAGGAAACAATAAGCTCCAGCAAGGGCTGCTTTTAATGTTTGAAAAACCAGAAGCAAAATAAAAGAGGATTATCTCTCAAAAATAAATAAAGGGCAGCGCTCTGGGATTGATTTTTTTATACCATAATTTTTAATCCTTATTAAAGAGATTTCTTGATGACAGCCCGACTCTGCTCTGGTGGTTGAGAAGTTGCTGCTGTTGTTTCCTCGGGGGTCCTGGGGAAGGGGCAGCCATGAATATTTAACCAGTTCAGCGTCTGGCTGGGGCTCTGGGAGCGTCAGGCTGTTCGTGCCTTTGAGGCACACATGAACCAGGCGGGAGGGACTGGGCCCTTCCCCTCCTGCTTGTTAAGGTTTATTTTAAGGGCTGGTGAGCCGCGGTGCTTGGGGAGCCTGCTGTGCAGGCAGCTGCTGCCGGTGTGGGGGCAAGCCAGGCCGCTGGCAGAGGACAATGTCTTGAACAAGATCCACACAAAGCATCCCCCCCGGCGCAGCCAAAACCTCCGTCAGGGATGGAAGCCGGGCTAAGGCCCCTTCCTGCCATCCCTGCCGGAAAAAGGAGCCTGGGGCAAAATTCCTGGTGCAAGTAGAGGAGAAGCGGTGCCTGCGGCTGTTGGGGGGATGCCGGGGGGGGGGGGCCGTGAGCCTGGATTGCTGCCGGCGCGGCGGGGACACCGGAGCTGGGCCAGCTGGCATCGGGCGTGCCTGGCACCGGCAGGGTACGGGCTGGGGTTTAGTGGGGAGCGGGGCGGGTGGTGGCTGGATAAAGGCTGGGGTCCAGGCTCCGGGGGGTGTGGGGGGGGGCTGCCAGGCAGCCCTGTGCTGGCAGAGACCCGCGCAACTGGATCCGGCGCAGAGGCCCCAGTGGGGCTGCTGGTCCTGCTGCCCGTGCCACGCACCGCGCCCCCCCCGCAGGCGCCCGCACCCGGGGCAAGCCCGGCCCTCCCGGAGGCCCCGCAGCGACCCAGCCCCCCAGCAACAGCCCCGAGCCCCCTGCCCGGGAGAGCCGGGCTGGCCCGGGAGAGCCGGGCTGGCCCAGGGCTTCCTCTGGCGGCTCCGGCTCAGCCCGGGGTGGCCGCGCCGGCTCTCGTTGCCCCCGCCCCCGCCTGGGCGCTGACCCCGCTGGAGGCGGGGGGGGGCTTGGCGGGGCTGCCCCGCTGGGCAGGGCCAGGCTGCAGGGTGCAGGGTGTGGGTGCCAGGCTGCAGGGCGTGGGCTCGTTTCGGGTACCAGGCTGCAGGGCGTGGGCCGGGGGGGGGTGGCCGGCTGCAGGGTGCAGGCGTGGCCGGGATCCCACCGGGATGGGGCGGCCGCCGGGCCCGCGCGCTGCGGCGCTGGGCGGAGGCCGGGAGGGGCCCCGGCGGCGGGAGGTGCCGGTGCCCGGTGCCCGTCCCCGCTGCCCGCCGCTGCAGCCCGGGGCGGGGGGGGGGGTGGGGGGGGGCCGCGCCGTCCCCGTCCCCGTCCGCGTCCCCGCCCCCGGCCCGGCCCGTCCCCTCCTCCCGGCCGCGCCGCCTCCCGCTCGCTCCGCCACTGAGCCCGCAGCGGCGGCGGCGGCGGGCGCAGGCTCCGGGGGCGCCCGGGGCCCCGCGGCGGCCGCTGCCCTGAGGCCGCGGGGGATGGCGGAGGGGCCCCGGGGCGCCCCGCCGCCGGGCTCGCCCCGCCCCGCCGCGCCGCTGCCCAACGGGCCCCGCGGCGGCGGCGGCGGCGGCGGCGGCGGCGGCGGCGGCGGCGGCGGCGGCAGCCCCGGCTCGGGCTCGGGCAGCAGCAGCCGCGAGGACTCGGCGGAGCGGAGCCCCGCGCCCGCCGCGCCCCGGGCCAGCATCATGAAGGTGAGAGCCCCGCACCGGCCCCGGCCCCTCCCCGCCCCGGAGCGGGCTCCGCCGCCCCCCGGGACCTGCGCAGGGCTCCGGGGGCCGAGCCGTGCCCCCCGCGGGAGCTGCGCGTCCCCCGGCCCCGAGGCCAGCGGGCGCCGGCCCTGCCAGCCCGCCGTGCCCGCCGTGCCCGCCGCCCCCCTGGGCTCCCGCCGTGCCCGGCCGGGCGCTGCCCGCACCCGCGGGGCTGGCTGGCGGAGCCGCGGGGCAGCTGCCGCCCCAGATCGGTGCCCGGGGGTCGCCCGCCCGGCCGGGCGCCGGGCTTTGCCCCCTGCCCGCGGCACCGGGCTCGCCGGTGGGCTGTTCTTGCCGGGGGCTGGCACGGCATCCCCTCGCCCTGCCCGGCACCGCGGGTCCCCAAGGGCAAAGCCTGGCTCGGGCTTTGTGCGCTGCCGGGGCCAGGCCTCTCCTCTTTGCGTGGCCGTGGATTGCCCCCTCCAGCTGCCACCGCTCCTGCGGGTCCCCTGCACGGCCACGCTGCTCCTGCTGTGGGAGCCACACCGCAGCATCGCCCTGTCCTGCTCAGGGCACCCATGGGTGCTGGTGAGGAGATGCCCGAGCACCTTCCGCTTTCCTGTGCTCCCTCCTGCGAAGGCGCTGAGCCCTGGGCCCAGACTGGCCAGCTCCCAACCTGTTCCTGACACCTCCCTGGAGCCGTGCCGTGGCTGGGCAGGGGCACCGGCGGGGCCGTGGGCCAGGGAGGGTCTCTGGGGGTCTCCCACGTGGGTGGGCAGTGGGTCACATCCGTGCTTTCCTAAATGAGCCACCCCTGATTGCACTTATGCTGGCGGTGCTCGCTGACACAATAGGTCGCGTCCGCCCGGGACCCGCCTCCCCACTCCTGGCAGCCTATTTTAAGCCGGGATTGCTCTGGTGCTATTAATACCCTGTGTGGGGGCTGTTCCCGTGGTGCCAGCCCAGCCCCGGTCTTCTGCCCCCGGGACCTGGTTCCCTGGGCAGAGGTGTCGGCCCCTCCTCAGGGCGGCTGGAGGGACCCTGTGCCCCTGCCTGTGCCCACCCGTGCTCCCGCTGCACACCGTTGCGAGAGCTGCCGGGCTGTGTCCCGCGCGGTGATGGCAAGGAGACCTCCTGGTGCTCCCGTGCAGCCAGAGGCTGGTGCCGGTGCGCTGCCTGTGCCCGGTTTCCTTGGGAAAGGACCTCGGGACCTTGCCGGGGTCTCCTGCTCCTCCCAGGGCCAGACAGCAGACCTCCCTGCCGCTCCCTGCCCAGGAACCGGCCACGGGCACTGTGGGCTGGAGGTGGAGCCCTCGCTTGCCCCCGGGCTGGGCGCATCCCCCATCACCGCCGTGTGTCACCGCAGGATTTGGCCTAACATGAAGGTCAGGTGGCCCAGGGCCAGCGCTGGTCATGGAGGGTGCTGGTGCTGGAGCAGGTCAGGCCTGGCCCGTGTTCCCGGCCTGTGCTGGCCTGTTGTGCATCTCCGAGTCCATCCGGGGCCTGATGCTGCCCTGGTGCTGGAGGTCTGCAGGTCCCGAGTCCCACAGCTGTGAGTTCCCCAGGCTGAGCCTGTCTGTGCCCCAGGACCCTGACCGTGCTGAGCCCCTCCGGGGGCTGAGGCTGGCAGGCAGGGGACAGTGGGCAGACACGCTGCCTGTGGGACCGCGCAGGCACCGGCCGCCCACACCGTGCTCCTCCTGCCCTTACCCGTTTGGAGGTGGAGGTCCTGCTGCTTCCCCCGCGCAGCTCTCCTGTCCCTGAGCAGGGACGGGGGACAGAGCTCGTCCTCCGCCAGCCCTTCTGCTGCCACGGGCTGAGACCCCCCTATGCCCAGGCTCTCCCTGGCTGGGGGGGGTAGCTCGGACCGGCTCTGCACAGCGGGTGGGGAGAGGGTGGTGGTGGCAGGAAGGGTCTGTGGAGTCCTCCAGCAGGTTGGGTCCCCAGCCAGCCCCAGCAGGACCTGGGGAGCAGCTGCCTGACCCCGAATCCCTGGGGGAGGCCAAAGCTGTTCCTGTGCCGTGGGGTCTGCGGCAGCTTCGCTGCTCCCCTGCACGGTGGTGGGTGGGAGTCAGGGGCTGCGCCCGCAGCTCGGCCGTGGTGCCGGTGCGGGGGCTGCGGGGCAGGGAGGGGGCCCAGTGCCACAAGCCCGGCTACAGCTTGGAGCGAGGGCACAAATGAGCATGGGCAGCGGGGCAGCAGGCCAGGCAGGGGCTGGCTGCTGACGAAGTGGAGGCACATGTGAGGAGAGCTGCCGGCCCTGTTATTTTGTGGGGTTTCCAGAAAAGGCTGGAGGAGTGAATCTGAAAGTGAGACTCAGCGGCTGTGCTGGGGCTGGGGGAGCCCGGGGCCGGCCGTGCCGGGCAGCGGCAGAGCTGGCTCAGTGCAGCGATGGGGAGGGTGGCATCCCCATGCCCTGGCTAGAGGACCTGCTCCCTGCTTTCTTCTCAGGCTGGAAGCGGAGCGGGCTGGAGGTCTGGTGGGCTGGGAGGATGCTGGAGAGGGACTGGGGGGGTACTGGATCTGTTCCTCCCTGCTGCGGGAGGTGACCCTTCCCCAGCACCCCGCTGTCCTGTCCCCTGCGTGGGCCCCCTCCCTGTCCCGCACCAGCCCCAGGAGCTGTGCGGTGCCTCTGCGCGGGGCTCCGGCTCCGCGGCCCCTCGCTGGGTAGTGGCAGCTGGTGCCGCGGGGAGTGGATGTGTCACTTGCTATCTTCTTGGCAGGGAACAAACGATGGTAGAAAAGCCCTGGCTGTGCCTGGCCTCCCACTGCCTCCGCTCCGGTGCTGCCGGCTGCTGCCTGCTGCCCGCATCCCTGCTCGCGCTGCCCAGCCCAGGATGGGGGCAGTGGGAAGAACCTGGACCTGGGGAAACCGGCTGTGGATGGGTAACGTCACAGCCAGGCCGGGGAACAGTCCCGTCCCTCGGGCGAAACGCGGCCCCACCGCATGCCCCATGGCCCGGAGAGGGGTCCTGCTGCTGGGGCGGTGGCTGGGCAGCAGAGCCACGGTCGGGCAGCAGAGCCACGGTCGGGCCAAGATGCCTCAGCCCCAGAGGCTTTCAGTTCCTCTGTCTCCTGCTGTCACGAGCTGCTCCGCGGCAGGGACCCCCCCGGCTGGGCCTTGGGGGATAACGGGAAGGGAGGGGCGGCCGATGGGCCTTTCGTCATCCCTGTGCTTGGGAGAGGGTTGCTTGGCCGGGTAACAACATTGGTCACGTGGTGGCTGAGGTTAGGGCTACCGTGCTTGACAGGGCACTAATCGCGGGAGGTAATTGGCTGCAGAGGTGCTTAGCACACGCTGCGGAGCCGGGCAGGGCACGGGCAGCTGGGTTCGGACGTGCCCTCCGTGCCTAGCCGGATGCCCATGCTCGCCATCGACATCATGGTCGGCATCGGCATCGTAGTCGATGCATCTTCCCTCCGCAGAGCCGGGCTATGTGGGTGCGATGTGCGTGCCAGCGCCGGCAAGAGCTCTGCCTGCTTGCTGCCAGCTTGGCGGCACGGCATGCGGGATGCCCTGCTCCTGCCGGAGCCCTGCCCTGTTGCCCGGGATGCTCCGTGCTCCCGTGGCTGTGGGTGCTGCGTCCTCCTGCCTCCGCTGCCGACCTACTTAGCACCTGATGGGGCTCTGCGGCCCTGGCTGCCTGCGCTGTGCCTGCCCGCGCCTCGCGGAGCACTTAGCGGGGCGTCCCCAGGGTGGAAGCCCACCTGGAAAGTGCCCGTGCAGTGGGCTGCTGGGGAGCAGCGGCTTTTCCCCACCGGTCTCCGGGCCGGGGCGTGAAGCCGGCGGGCGGCTGTGGGCAGGAGGCCCCACGCGGCTGCTGCCTCTGGCTCGCTGGGTGCAAACACTGGGAGCTCCTGGAGCGGGGCGGCAGCGGTGCCCGCCGAGGTTCACCTGTGCGGACGGTGAGAGCAGAGCCCGTCTGCCGTGGGGCACGCTCAGGTCTGTGCTGCGCATCTGCACCCTGAAGCCATGGGGCACGCTCAGGTCTGTGCTGCGCATCTGCACCCTGAAGCGCTGCAGCAGGCACCCCCTCCCCTTGCCCAAGCCCCAGGGGATGGGGGGCTGCAGGGAGGGTGTTTGGGTTTTCGCCCTGAGCCGGGGGGGGGGCATGGGCCCGGCAGGGCTGGTGCCAGAGGGGTGGGTCTGGCTGCCTGCGGTGGGTGCAGCTGGAGGCAGGTCTCTGGGCGCTGGGTGCACGCAGGCCCCCCGCCCGTGTTTCCTTTCCGGATGGATTTCCTGTTTTCGGCTGTGGGGCCCGGTGCAGAGCCGCCCGGGGTGGGGTGCGCCAGGGCGGGGAGAGGGTCTGCGGAGGTGCGGGGGTCCTGCGTGGGGCAGGAGGGGGCCACTCCCCGCTGCCAGCCGTCGCCCCGCAGGGGGGGCGAGGGCCGGGGCTGCCCGTCAGTGGGGCGCTCAGATTGCTGCTCACAGGAAGCGTCCCGGCAGCGAGTCCTTCCCCACCGCGCGGGGCTGGCCGATGGCGTGACCTGCCACTGAGCCCCCCGCTGACCAGGGCTGGCCGGGGTCCTGCACCCCGGCACGGTAGCCCCTGGTAGCGGGGTCCCCGGCTCAGCCCTGGGAAGCGATTGTCCCACGTGGATGGTGGCTCTGGGGGATGCTGTGCGTCACTGCCCCAACTGCCTGGGGAGGCTGCAGAGGGGAGGGAGCAGCTGCTGCCGGCTGGGGGGCCCGGGAGCCGGCTGAGCAGGGGACACCCCCCAGGAGCCGGCTGGCACAGAGGCAGGGTCCTGGCGCTCAGCCGTCTCCCCGGAGCAATCTGGCAGGGAGAGGATGCAAACGGCTTCTGCGTTTGAGCTGGGGGAAATAGCCCCTGTGCGAGGCTGCGTGGGGTCGGCCTTTGCTAGCGGGCAGCAAGGCTGCGGAGGAACGGTGCTGCCGCCCGCCGACTGCCCCCTGCCCGGGAAGGCGTCTGCCCCCGGGCTGGCAGGATCCAGCCGGCTCTAGCACGGGGCCGAGGGCTGGAGCTCGTCCCCCCTTCCCCAGGACGTTGTGACCCCGGCACCCCCGGAGGCAGCTGGCCGGCCGCCTGCGTGACCCATCCCGATTGCCCTGGGCCGAGGCTGCCTGGCCCCACGGGGGCCGATCCGGACCCTTCGGGGTCAGGCGCAGGGACGTGCTCACCCGTCTGCTCTGCGGCAGCCCCACGCGGGAGGTGTGGAAGCTCTTGGGGTGCCGGAGGGGGACAACCCCTCGCCCCCAATCTGGGCAGCTGGGCAGGACCTGCCTCTGCTGGAGACACCACCAGATTAGAGGTGACTCACCATAATCTTGAAGAAGGGGATTAAATCTCCTCCTGATGCGCTACTTAATGAAATCCATCCCATAATATGCTCCCCGCCCTGCTGTTTCCCCTCATCCCCTGCCCCCTCCAGCCCCGTGGCAGCAGGGTCCCCCTTCCCCGCCGAGGGGCAGGGCTGGCACAGGGGTGCGGGCAGAGTGCGGGCATGGGGTGCAGGCAGCAGAAGCCCGTACCCCCTGTGACCCCGTACAGGCAGCAGCAGCCGTGGGCTCTGCGGGACGGGGCCGTGGGCCGCCCTCGTCCCCAGCGCGTGGCACTTGCAGGTGGCTCTCCTGCACTGCTCCCCAGCAGACGAAGTGGGGGGTCTGGCTGGGGCTCCCCAGGAGCAGCTCTGCCCGTGCATCTCCTTGGGGTGCCCCAGGCATCCTCGCACGACGCTGCCATGGTGCCCAGGGCGCAGGGGAAGGCGTGAGGGGCCGTGGCCTGCGCCCCTGTGCAGGGATGGGGCTGCTGTGGGCACAGGGTGGTCCTGCCGGGCGCCTGTTTGCTTCCAGTGTCCCCAGGCCGGGGAGACAGGGACCGTGCCGGGCTGCCTGTGCATGGCCGTGCCTCCGAGCTTGAGTGAGCAACGGGGAAGGATCCGGCTCAGGGCCGGGAGCAGGAAGGAAGGAAGGAAAGCGGAGTTAAAATAAGCCAGGCAGCGAGCCGTGGGGGAGGCCAGGGCTGGAGCCGGCTCCCAGCCTCCGGGGAGAGGGTCGGACCGGAGCGGACTGGGCTTCGTGCGATGCTGGGGCATGCTGGGGTGCCGCGCTGTGCGTCGGGGCTGGGGTGGGGAAGCCGTGCGGCAGGAGGGTGCCGGGAGCTGGCAGGGCAGACACCGCCTGCCCTGCCCTTGACGACTCTGCCCCCTTCTCCCGCCCTGGCAGGATGGCTCCCGGCAGCGGCCGCCGCAGAAGAAGAAGACGGTGTCCTTCAGCACTATGCCCAACGACCGCAAGATCAACAGCACGGCCGCCTGCATCTCCTTCATGCTGGAGGGCTGCGAGCTGAAGAAGGTGCGCTCCAACTCCCGCATGTACAGCCGCTTCTTCGTGCTGGATGCCGACATGCGCTCCGTGCGCTGGGAACCCTCCAAGAAGGACTCGGAGAAGGCCAAGATCGAGATCAAGTCGGTCAAAGAGGTGCGCGTGGGCAAGAAGACACCCGTCCTGCGCAGCAATGGCCTCTCCGACCAGTTCCCGGATGAGTGTGCCTTCTCCATCATCTACGGAGACAACTACGAGTCTCTGGACCTGGTGGCCAGCTCGGCTGACGTGGTGAGTGCCTGGGTGATGGGGCTCCGGTACCTGGTGTCCTACGGGAAGCACACCCCCGAGGCACCCGGGACCGGCCACCCCAGCCTCCGGACCTCCTGGATCTCCTCCGTCTTCGACCTCGCCGACCTGGAGAAGTCTGGCCACATCCCCGTGTCCCGGGCCGTGCAGCTGATCAAAGCACTCAACCCAGGCATGAAGACCTCCACCATCGAGCTGAAGTTCAAGGAGCTGCAGAAGGCCAGCGAGCGTCCCGGTGCGGAGGTGGCCTGCGACCTCTTCGTGGAGGCGTACTGCGAGCTCTGCACCCGCCCCGAGATCTTCTTCCTGCTGGTGCAGTTCTCCAGCAACAAGGAGTACCTGGGTCTGAAGGACCTGCTGATGTTCCTGGAGGTGGAGCAGGGCATGGAGGGGGTGACGGAGGAGAAGTGCTTGGAGATCGTTGGCAAGTACGAGCCCTCCAAGGAGGGCCGGGAGAAGGGCTACCTGGCCATCGATGGCTTCACGCGCTACCTGCTCTCTGCCGACTGCTCCATCTTCGACCCGCAGCACCGCAAGGTGTGCCAGGACATGGCGCAGCCCCTCTCCCACTACTACATCAGCTCTGCCCACAGCGCCTGCCTGCTGGAGGACAACTTCTGGGGCCGCTCGGACATCAGCGGCTACATCAGCGCCCTGGGCCTGGGCTGCCGCAGCATCGAGCTGGTGCTGTGGGACGGCCCTGAGGGCGAGCCCGTGGTCTACACCAGCCCCTCGGCCGCCTCCTGCATGCCCTTCCGCGCCGTGGTGGGGCTGATCGACCAGCACGCCTTCACCGCCTCCGCCTACCCCCTCATCCTCTGCCTGGTGGTGCGCTGCTCGGCCCCCCAGCAGCGCCTTGCCGCCCAGTGCCTGCGCAAGACGCTGGGGGAGAAGCTGTACCTGGAGCCCCCCAACCCCGCCGCGTCCTACCTGCCCTCCCCAGAGCAGCTCAAGGGCCGCATCCTCATCAAGGGCAAGAAGCTGCCGCCCAGCTGCGAGGACAGCGAGGGGGAGGTGTCGGACGAGGAGGAAGGCTGGGAGCTGGCGCGGCGGCTGGGCCAGGAGGACCGGGAGGTGCCGGAGGGAGGTGGCCCGCGGCGGGTGCGCCTCAGCCGGGAGCTCTCGGAGCTGGTGAGCCTCTGCCAGGCCGTCCCCTTCCAGGACTTCGAGAGCTCACGGCGCGGGCAGCGCTACTGGGAGATGTGCTCCTTCAGCGAGGTGGAGGCGGGACGCTTCGCCAACGAGTGCCCGGCCGAGCTTGTGAGCTACAACAAGCGGTTCCTCTCCCGCGTCTACCCCAGCCCCATGCGCATCGACGCCAGCAACATGAACCCCCAGGACTTCTGGAAGTGCGGCTGCCAGATGGTGGCCATGAACTACCAGACACCGGGGCTCATGATGGACCTGAACGCGGGCTGGTTCCAGCAGAACGGGGCCTGCGGCTACGTCCTCCGTCCCGCCATCATGCGGGAGGAGGTCTCCTACTTCAGTGCCAATGCCAAGGACTCCTTGCCTGGGGTGCCCGCCCAGCTCCTGCACCTCAAGGTCATCAGTGGGCAGAACCTGCCCAAGCCCAAGGGCTCGGGGGCCAAGGGGGAGGTGGTGGAGCCCTACGTCTGCGCCGAGATCCACGGCATCCCGGCCGACTGCGCCGAGCACCGCACCAAGACAGCCCTGCAGAGCGGGGACAACCCCATCTTTGACGAGAGCCTGGAGTTCCAGATCAACCTGCCGGAGCTGGCCGTCCTGCGCTTCGTCGTGCTGGACGATGACTACATCGGGGACGAGTTCATCGCCCAGTACACCATCCCCTTCGAGTGCCTGCAGCCCGGCTACCGCCACGTCCCCCTCCAGTCCCTGGCTGGAGAGCCCCTGCCCCACGCCACCCTCTTTGTGCACGTGGCCATCACTGACCGCCGCGGCGGGGGCAAGGGGCACCGCCGGGGGCTGGCAGGGCGCCGGGGCCGCCGGGTGCGGGAGTACACCTCCACCAAGGCCACCGGCATCAAGGCCATTGATGAGGTTTTCCGGACGGCCACCCAGCCACTGCGGGAGGCCACCGACCTGCGGGAGAACGTGCAGGTACGGACCCCACGGAGGCACCGAGGGAACTGGTTTCTCTCGGGGAGGACGGGGCCAGACCGTGAGCGGTGGGGAGCCCGGGCGTCCCCCCTCTTCCTGGGGGATACGGGCGAGGAGCCTCGTCTGGAGCAGGGCCGGGGGAATCGGGGACGTTCCTGGCGGGGGGACTCTTGGGGGCCCTCCCAGGCTGAGCCCCTGACGCCGGTCTCTGCCCACAGAACGCGCTGGTCTCCTTCAAGGAGCTGTGCGGGCTGACGCCTGCCGCCAACATGAAGCAGTGCATCCTGACGGTGGCCACGTGGCTGCTGCACAGTGACAGCGCGCCCAGCGTCACCCTCAACCTGGCAGAGCAGTACCCCCCCATGGAGGCCCAGGGCCCCATCCCGGACCTGCTGCGCAAGGTCCTCACCGCCTACGAGACGGTAAGCGCTGTCCCGCCGGGGCTCAGCTCCTCACAGGGATGCTCTGCGGGGCCGGCGGCACCGGGACCACCGCCCTGCCCGGGACGGGGGACCCCGAACTCACTGCACCCATCGCGGTGCAGGGGGAGGCTGGGGGGGGGCCTGTGCGGGGGCTGCCCAGGGAGGAGTCCTGCCAAGGCGCGGGCTCGCCCAGCTCGGTACGAGCCCTGGGACCCTGCAGCCCCTGTCCCCCTGCCCATGCCGCCTGCACCCTGTGCCAGGGCCGGCTGGTGGGGCGTCCTGCAGTCCCGCCTGGCGGGGGAAATCCCATTAATAGCTGCAGCCGGAGCCGCTTCCTTCCTTTGTGTTGAAGGGGGACCTGGCCGCCGGCCAGGCGCTGGTCACACCGCACCTGGCTGCGCGCGGCTGGGCGAGGAGGGCCAGACCCCAGCCGCCACGCTGGGGCGAGGGGCAGCCACCGCCCGAGCCCCTTCTCCCCGTCCGCTCTGCCGAGGGGTGCGTGGGGCCGGGGGCTGCCCAGCTCCTCACGCCGCCCCTCTCCCCAGATGATCCAGACCAGCCGGACACTGATCGAGTCCGCCGACGCGGTGTACGGCAAGCTCATCCAGGCGCAGCAGGCAGGTGGGTCCCGGGAGGGCAGGCGCTGCTCCGGGGCGCGGGCCCGGGCACGTCCCTCGGGGACGGGGCGCAGGGGTGCTGTGCCTCTGCGCTGGGCGGGGGGCACGTGTCCCCACAGGGCTCGGTTCAGGGGGTCTGGCGGCAGGCTCGGGACCTGGGCACAGGCATGGCCGAGCGCGCCGGCGTTTTTGGCCACGCACTTGCACGTCTGCGGTGCGCGGCAGAGGACGAGGGGTGCGCGTCGGCGCCCCGGGCAGGTGCGTGCCGGGGCCAGAGTTCAGCGGCAGAGCAGCTGGGGCTGGCCAGCCGTGGGAGAGCGATTTCCGGCTGGGGTGGCCCCGAGCCCGGCTCTGTGGTTTTCCCATGTCCCGGCAGCACGGGGTGGGTGCAGGAGGCTGCCCAGTGCCGGGTGCTGCTGGGGTGCTGAGGCACGGGGCTGCCTGTGCCAGGGCAGGGTGCTGGGCGGGTGGGCTGCAGGGGCTGTGCGGGAGGGAGGGGAGAGAGGGAGGGGAGCAGAGGAGGCTGATGAGGAAGCGGGGAAGAGTCATTAGCTGCCAAACGCCAGAATATAATTAGCACCAGAAATAACAGACTGGGGCTGACGGCAGAAGTGGCAACTGAATGTTACGACTTCCAAGACACATGGCTGAACCCACACAGGCAGGTGCTGCCGGCTGCCTGCCCCGGTCCTCCCCCACCCCGGCGGCTGCCCGGGACCCCCGGCCCTGCTCCAGGCACCGACGGCTGCACGGCCCCTCTGCCGGCCAGGGGCCTGCGGGGATAGCCCCGGCCCCCCCGGGTGCGCAGGGGGCTGCCGGCCCGAGGGCTCGTGTGGGCTCCCCGCAGGGCTGGGAGAGCTGCCAGGAGCTGGAGGGGCCGGGGAGGAAGGAGGGGGCCCCGCTCTGCCACCCCCAGCCGGTACCAGCCTTGCTGCCAGCAGCCCTGTTTGTTCCCTGCCTGCACGGCAGCCCGGAAATCTCCCCAAGCTCTTGGCTTTCGGCTCTGCCGCTGCTGCCAGCGTAGGGGGGGCACGGGCTGCGGGGCTGGGGTGCGGGGCACGGGTGGGCTCTGCACCCTCCTGTGCCGCTCTGGCTGCGGGAGCCTGGCTGCTGTGCTGGGGGGGGGGGGTCGCGGGGCAGGGGGGCTCTGGGGTGTGCGGCCACCGCTGCTGCCTCTGCTCGGCCCCTCACGGCGGTGGCAGGCAGCGGTGTGGGGGCTGTTACCCCCACCCCCCTGCCCGGGGTGCTGCCTGTCCCCGCTTTCGCCCCGGCTGTGCCGCGGACAAGCCCCTGCGGTGCCCGCCCGGCCCGTGCCCGGCTGGTGGGTGCTGCGGGGTCTGGGGAGGTGCCGGCTGCGGGCGGGGGTGCGGGGCTGGGGGTGTGCTGATTGACAGCACGTGGGCGAGCAGGCTTGCGTGGGAGCCCTCGTGTGGGCCCGGAGCCGGTGCTGCGTCAGGAGGGGTAAATATAGCACCCGCTCACGAGGACGTCACGCGGTGCACGGTGCGGGGGCCCGCGCTCCAGTGGGGGGGGCCCGGCAGTCCCGCTCTGAGCCCCCCGAGTGGGCCGCGGTGTGCAAGAGCTATGCCTCTGCCTGGGGTAGGCGCTGCCCTTCCGGACCCCACGGCCTCTGGGGCCCAAAACCGCGAAGGGCTGGGGCTGAGCATGGTGCCGGGGTGGTGGGGGCTCCATCAGCCCGTCATTCCGGGCACGGAGGGGGCTTGGGGGCTGCTGGGGCAGTGGGGAGCCCATCCAGCCTGCACCCCCGTGCCGGGCGAAGGGCGTCCCTCCAGCTTGGTCCCCGTCCATGGCGGGCGGTGGCCGTCCCCGTGCACGCGGCCCCGTGCACGCTGAGCGACGCTCCCGTCTGCGCAGGCATGGACTTCCACAAGGAGCTGCACCGCATCGAGGCCAAGGAGGGGCTGCGGGGCCGCAAGCTGCAGAAGGCGTTGGAGAGCTTCGCCTGGAACATCACCGTCCTGAAGGTGAGGGGCGAGGGCTGCGCGGCCCCCTCCCCGCCCCACCCTGCCGACCCGCACTTGCAGGATGCTCCGTGAGCGCTGGGCATGGCGCGGGCCCGTTCAGGGGGTCCAGGCGCTGCCCACACCCAGCGAGCCCTTGTCGTGGCCGGTGGCCGGTGGGGCAGCCCGTGCTCCGTGCCAGGAGTCCGGGCAGCCCGAGCGGCGCAGCCCTGGGGCCGGCCCTGACGCCGTCTCCCCACGCAGGGCCAGGCCGACCTCCTCAAGCACGCCAAGGCGGAGGCGCTGGACAACCTGTGGCAGATCCACAACGCGGGACAGTCCTGTGGCATTGGCAGGAATGGCTCAGCCTCGCCGGAGCCCTCCCGGTTGCGTGCCCCGCTGGAGCCCATCCCCGAGACGGAAGGAGGCAATGAGACGGCATCCTGCTGACCCCGGCCTGGGGCTCGTGGGCCCGGACTGAGCACCTCCCCGGCTGCAGGGGCCGGGACCAGGGAGCCCCAGCCTGCCCACGGACGGGCGGCTGCCTGCCCGCAGGCTCAGCGTGCGTGGAGGGACGCGTGCGGGGCCGGGTGCCTGCGCTCTGCCGTATCGAGGGCCTGCGGCGGGGCCCAGGGGGGAGGTTGGGGAGGGGTGTCCCCACTCCCGCTTGCCCCCCCCCTCCCCGAGCTCCTGGGGCCTCATCCATCCCCTCCATCCGCTTCCGGAGCAAGCGCCCTGCTGCGGGGCCGGTGGGGATGCTGGCACCCCGGTGCCGGTGTGCATGTACCCCAGCCTGCTGTGCCAGACTCCTCTTGTAAAAGCAGCCCCGGGTCTGGGCTCATGCCCCCGTCCAGGGCCGCAGGTTTTGCCTTCGCCAGCCCCGGGGAAAACCTGCCTGGCGGGAAGGGTCCTGGCCGGTCCCCGTCTCCTCTCCACAGGGCAGCGGGTCCCTTCCCCTCCCTGGCGTCCCTGGGGCCCCCACTGTGCAGAGGGCCCGGGAGGCTCTGGGGTGCAGGAGGCGGGGGGGCCGCTGCAGACTGGCCTGGGCAGCAGATGTGGCTTCTGGCATCAGGGAAATGTCGGGGCTCGTCCCCCAGGGTGACGGGGTCCCGGCGCAAGCAACGGGCGAGGGGTGGTCCGGGGTCGGACCGGGGCTGCAGAGCGTTATAAAGAGTGTGAGACCCACCCTGGTGCCCTGCTGCTCCTCTGCGTGCCTGGCGCGGGGCCAAGGCAGGATGGCGTCACCAAAGGGGACGGAGGGCGGCCCTGGGTACGGGGACCCTGGTGGCACCATGCCTCCCCCAGCACCAGCTGGGAGCAGGGTGATGGCTCCCCACGTCAAGGAGCCATGCGGCTGCCCGGCACCCCTTTGTTCGGGGAGGTAATTAGCCTAATGGGGCCACGAGGAGCGGACCCGCACGCTGCCGCTGTCGGGAGCAGGCCAGCGCCTCCCCAGCGCTGACCTTCAGCCCCTTTGTGCCGGCCCGGCTGTGGGGCCCGTGGGCAATTACGGACTCATTAGTGCCATGCACCCCGGCCACCGTGCCCGGCCCGCCAGCACCCACACAATGAGGAGCTGCAAATGAGGGGAAAGGCCTGGCCGGTCTCCGAGCTACCGGCCACAGCGCACCCGCGTCTCCCAGAGACCGGCCGCTCCCGCCTGGCCCCGATGGTATTTTTGGCAGTGCTATTGTGCCGGGCCCTATAAAGCGGCGGCTGCAGCGTGCGGCGCAGGGCGCTGTGCTCTTGGCTGCGCAGCAGGACATGCCCCAGCACTGCTCGGCCACCTGAAGACCCCAGGAAGGATGGAAGTGCCCAACGCCAAGGTGGGGCTGGGGCACCGCAGCCCACGGGGCGGGGAAGGCAGCGATGGGGGGGAGGTTGGGATGTGGGGCCAGGGGTCCGGGGGTGCGGGAGGGCCTGGCCAGTTCCTCGGGAAGCCCCGAGCGTGCAGCTCCTCTCCAGGGCTCCCCGACCACGGCCAGCAGCCGACCGGGGGTCTCAGCCCCGCGTGGGCTCCTCGGGAGGGAGCTGGGCGCGTGGTGCCTGCGGCATAGGGCGCAGGTACTCTCGCTGCTGGTCCCTTGGCACTCGGCAGCCCTCGGAGGGTGTTTGCTGCAGCTTGTGCCGGAGCAGGGCAGGCACGCTGGTGAGGGCACCCGCGTCTGGCTGCTGGTCAGAGCATGGGTGGGGGCCGTGGTCGCTGGGGTGGGGAGGGTGCGGGGAGCAGCAGGTGGGGTGCGGTGCTGGCCATGCCCCAGGGTGCCAAAGGGTGACACTTCGGGTGCACCCCGGGTGTGGGGCTGGGCCCCGCGGCAGCGGGTCAAGCAGGCAGTGCTGCAGCGACCAGGGCAGACGGGAGCTGACACCAGCAGGCACGGCAGGACCCGGGGGGCAGCCCTGGGGCTGTGCAGCCACCCCCGTCCGGCGCTGCCGGCTGCCCTGCGGTAACGCTGCCCGTTGCTCCGGCAGCTCCAGCGAGCTGCCTGCCTCTTGCTCCTGCTGCTCTGCTCCCTGGCCGCCGCCCGGCAGAGTCTGCCCGAGTGCTGCCGGCAGAAGACCTGCTCCTGCCGCATCTATGACCTCCTGCACGGCATGGGCAACCACGCTGCCGGCATCCTCACGCTGGGCAAGAGGAAGAGCGTCCCGCCGGCCTTCCAGAGCCGGCTCTACCGCCTGCTGCACGGCTCTGGCAACCACGCCGCTGGCATCCTCACCATGGGCAAGCGCGGGGAGCACCCTGGCACCGCCTGCCACAACGCATCGGGCTGTCCCCCGGGCACGGATGCCCAGCCGACGCCAGCGCTGCGGGGCGCTGACACCAGCCCTGCCAGCCCCAGGGGGTGCCAGGGACGCTCGGGGAAGGACCTGACCAAGAGCCAGGTCCAGGGAGCTGCGAAAAGCTTTTACTGAGAGGGGTGGGGGCAGCGGGAGCAGAACGGGGATCCCTGGGGGGATGGACCCCGGGGACACACGCCCGGAGCTCGGTGTAAATAGCACTTTTACATACCTCCTCCTGGCCCTGGCCGAGCCTGCTCAGGGCACTGCAGGCGCCGCTGGCCTTTTACAATAAATGGTAGCCTGATGTTACCCAGCTCTGCCTTCTCTCTGGGGAGGGGCCGGGGGGGCACAGCTCTGCTGCGGGGCAGCCGGCGAGGCTGGTGCCTTCCTCTGTGGTGCCTGGACGTGGGCTCGTCCGTGGTGCCCGCACCGGGGGCGTGCGCAGGCCCAGCTGGGTGGATGCAGGACCAGAACTGGGGCGAACCGAGCCTCCACCAGGCTGCCCGGGAGCGGGAGGGGTTCGTGAAGCCCCCGCAAAGGGCTCGGAGCATCCCCAACCCCAGCACCAGGGAGCCTCTGGTGACCCTCTCGTGGCCACAGGTCCCGGATCTCCACCCCACCCCACCCCAGCCCCCTGTCCCCGCGCAGGGTCCTGGGGAGGGCTCCAGCTGGGTCCTGTCACCCCCGGGTGCCCCTCAGGGGGTCCCGCAGGGCACGGCCTTGCCCTGCAGCCCCCGGGCTGAGCCCCAACCGGCGGGGCGGGGGCTGGTGGCCGCAGCGGGTGCCCCCGGGCACGCCGGGTCCTGCCCCTTCCGCAGCCTCCGTGGGCCCGGGAGGGCCGGCGCCTGCCGGTGCCGAGCAGGTGCCGGTGCGGCGGGTCCCGGTGCCGGGCGGGTCCCGGCGCCACCAGCCCGGTGCCCCCGGGACAGAGCGACCTGCCCGCGGGCGGGGGCCGCTGCCCGCCGGTGCCGAGGCCCCTCCCGGTGCCGGCGGCGCGCAGGGCCCGGGGCGGGGCGGGGCGGGGGCGGGGCGGGAGCCCCGGGCGGGCCGGGCCGGGCCGAGCCGAGCCGGGATCAGCCCGCGGCGCCGGGGCCGCACCTGCGGAGGGGCCCGGGGCGGCGGGGGAGCGCAGCCCCGCGGCCGCAGCCCCACGGCGGGCGGCCCGGCGGGACCATGCCGGTGATGAAGGGGCTGCTGGCGCCGCAGAACACCTTCCTGGACACCATCGCCACCCGCTTCGATGGCACACGTAGGGCCGGGGCCGGGGCCGGGCCGGCGGGGAGCGGGGAGGGTCCGCGCTGGGCACGGCGGGGCCCGGGCAGGGAGAGGCGCTGCCCCCCGGGAAGCGGCGGGGAGGGCCGGGGCTCGTCCCGGCACCGCAGCCCCCGGGAAGCGGCGGGGAGGGCCGGGGCTCGTCCCGGCACCGCAGCCCCCGGGAAGCGGCGGGACGCGACCGTCCAGGCGCTCCGCGCCGTCCCGGGGACCCCTCGTGCCCGTGGCCAGGCTCGGTGCTCCCGGACCCCCCGGACCCCCCCCGTGTCCCGGGCAGCCCCGCGGGGCGGCAGGGATGCTCTCCCCGCTGCCGGGGCCCGCGGTCGGTGCCGGCGCGGCCGCGCTCAGCACCAGGGACAGAGCCCGGGCGCGGCGGGAGGGACCGGGCGGGACCCGGGGCCCAGCTCCGGCCGGGGCTCAGGGGGTCCCCGGGGAGGGGGCGCGGCCGGGCTCTCCCCCCCCGGGCCGCCCCGGGACCCCCCATGGGCCCGGCGCTGCCCCGTCCCGTGCCCGAGCGGTGGCCGGTCCCGGGGGGGACGTGTGGGTCGCGCCTGCCCCCGCGGTGTGCGGGGTCGGGGTGCTGCCCCGAGGAGCCCCCGGAGCCAGGGGGCGGCCGTGGGGCGCAGCCTGTGCCTGTCACCTCCGCGGCACACGGCGCTGCTGCGACGGACGTCGCGGGGCCCTCAGGAAGCCCCGGTGCTGCACGGGGCAGCCCACCCCGAGCCCCCCGTTAGCAACGCGCCCGCTTGCTTGGGGTTACGACCCTGGAAAGCTGGGCGCCGGTGGTGGTGTGTTTTGGCAGGGGTGGGGAGCAGGGCCTGTGCTGTCCCAGCGCCGCCCGTTTTGGGGCCACTTTCCCATGGCTGGAGGTTCTGGCGTGTCTCCGGGAGCCGGGCTCCCCTCCATGTCTGTGTCCGTGTGCTGGGGCCAGGATGGATTAAGGCCTTGGCATGCTGGGGAGGAGATCATGCCGGGGTGCCATGTGCCAGCTCCTGGCACCACTGGCACCATGCAGCCACCCAGGTACAGGTCGTGCTCAGGGCTGACCCCAGGCCCCCCCCAGAATCACCTGGAGAAGGGGCCTCCTGGGCCAGCTGCCTGGGAGACATCCTGCCTTAGACATCCTGCCCTAGACATCCTGCCCGGGCTGGATGTCTCTCACCTTGCTGGGAGGGACTGGCATGAAGATGGCACTGGGAACCTGGAGCCACCTCCCACGGCACCATTGGGGCACCAGGAGCACCCCTGGGGCACGCGTTGGCTGTGATGCTGGGCCAGCTCCTGGCCCAGCATGATGCAGAGCTTCCCAGATGACACAGGGCGTCGTTTGCCCATAGGAGCTCTCATTTGGGATGTTACTTTGAGACTGCGACGTGTAATGAGGCAGCCAGCCCGCTGAGCCCTCCCCAGCTCAGACCGAGCTGCGCCCAGAGGTGCCCGGGCAGAGCCGCATGTGCCTCACGCTGATGATCCTACGACTGGCCCTCCACAGGGGCGGAGGCCAAGCATGGCACCAGGGTCCACATGCCCCTGCCCCTCTGCTGAGCTGAGGGGAGTTCCCCCAGCTCTGCTGTGGCATTAGCAAAGCCCCGGGAGGCAGCAGGGACTGGTGTCCCCAGCTCTGCTGACCCTGGGCTCCCGAGGGCTGGATCTGGCTCTCCAAGGAGGAGGGTCCCCATGGCAGCTGCCTGAAATGACCTGACACAAAGCCCTGGGAATTTGCCCCGGGGAGATGGGATTTGCCCCACAGCACCCTGGCAGCATCCTGCCTGCAGCTGCACCAACCTGCCTTCCAGGCACTTTTAAACAGTGTCCGGCTTTGCGGGTTTGATGTGTCTCTTATCGGCTTTATCTGCCATGGAGAGGGGCTTTAGCTGCAGTGATACGCCATGCGAGTTAACCCTGCCTCTCCCAGGTAGCCACTGCCCGCTGGGCCCGAGGATGCCCATCCAGGCAAGCTGGCCACCGTGGCAGGGGGCTGCCGAGCCCCCCAGACCTGCTTCACCCTTCTTGGAAGAGCTGGTCCCAAATGCAAGCCCTTTTTTTCTTTTCTAATAACACATCCTGGACAATGCCGTAATCCTGGCTCCCCAGAGCCAAAATCTGGCCTTAGTCACAGCTTCAAGCTATTTTTGCTTCTCCAAGCTAATCCGCGGTTGAGCTGTGCTGTGGTGGCCCCGCTGCACCCTCATCGTACCAGGCCTGCCTGTGGCTGCCATCCCCTCCTTCCTGCAACCTCCTCTGCCCTTGCCCTGCCTGCCCTGTCCTGGCACGGCTCTGCTGCCGGTGCACGGGCGCTGTGATCTGCTGCGGGCTCCCCTCCTTTGCTGGGAGAGGGGGCAGACCACATCTCCCCTGCTCCTGGTGCCTGGGCTGTGGGGGTGCAGGGGTGCTGGGCTGGGGACCCGCAGGCTGGAGACCGTGTCAGGCTGGGGACACCCCGGTCTGCCCTCGCCAGGTGCAAACGCAGCCCACGCCAGCCAGGCACCCCGCTTCCTTGGCACCCTTTTAGCACGAGGCCATCTGTCCTGCTGGCGCAGAGCCTGCAGCAAGGAGCTGCTGCGGCCCCGGGGGTAGAGCCCGTGCCCGGCCCGTGGCTGGGGGATACGGGGCAAAAGCGGCCACTCTGCGGCTGGGCAGGGCACGAGGCTGGCAAGGGCTTTCCTCTGCCTGGTGCCATCTCCCCGCCGGCACAGGGGTGATGCTGGGGAGGCTCCAGCTGTGACAGATCAAGGATGCTGCGTTTCCCCTTCACCTCGGCTTGTGCTGCCTTGGCGCGGGCCCTCGACTCACCCCAGGCTCGTGGCTTTTCTCCTACCCTCTTGGCGGGTGCCGCCTTGGTGCCGCGGTGCTGCGCCTGGGGCTGGAGGTCCCAGCACCGCAGCCCGGCGCCTCTGGGCTGGCAGCGCCCGGCCGGGTTTGCCGCTGCTCCCGCTAAGCTGCCTGAGCCCCGGCGGGAGGTGGGAGCGGCAGATGGCGAGGGGGAGGCGTGAATCGCCTGGCTCGGGATCGCGTCTCTGGAGATGGGAGCCGGGAGCTGGATCTGGGCTCCTTCCCCTTCCAGCGCATGGAGCTGGGCTGGACGTGGACTGTGCAGTCCTGCCCAGGACGGAGCCTCGGGGGTGGCCGGGCAGGGGATGAGAGAGCTCTGGGAGCGGCTGGGGGCAGCCAGCAGCCGGACAGAGACCTGGCTCCTCTTCCCAGAGGGCCCCGAGGGAGGCCGGGAGGGCTGGGCTTCCCTTCGAGCCCCCCAGGGTGGCCCCGGGCCCTCAGGGGAGGCTGCGTCTCCTTTCAGACAGCAACTTCATCCTGGCCAACGCGCAGGTCCGCCGCGGCTTCCCCATCGTCTACTGCTCCGACGGCTTCTGCGACCTCACCGGCTTTGCCCGCACCGAGGTCATGCAGAAGAACTGCAGCTGCCGCTTCCTCTACGGGGCCGAGACCAGCGAGCCCGTCCTGCAGCGCATCGAGAAGGTGCTGGACGGCAGGCAGGAGTACCAGACCGAGGTCTGCTTCTACAAGAAGGGTGGTGAGTGGTGCACAGGGCCGCGGCCCTGCCCACGGCTCCGGCTGGGACTTGGCCCCGTGCTGACCCCAGGGTGAAGCCACCGAGCAGTGGGGGGACTGTCCTGCCTTCACCACCCCTCTCCCCCACGCAGGAGCTGCGTTCTGGTGCCTGCTGGACATCATGCCCATCAAGAACGAGAAGGGGGAGGTGGTGCTCTTCCTCTTCTCCTTCAAGGACATCACAGAGAGCCGGGGCAGGAGCAACCCGGGTGACAAGAAGGAGGGTGAGCCGTGGCTGGGGGACGGGGATGGGATTTGGGGAGAGGTGTGTGCAGTGGGCACGTGGTCCCTGCTGGGTCCTGCCTGCCTTTGTGCACCTGTGCAAGGAGGGGTCCCTGAAGCAGCCCCTGCTCTCTTGCACCAGCAGTGGCACAGCGCTCCCACTAACCCAGCGTGTCTTGTCCGCTGCAGAGAAGCAGAGGAGCAAGAAGCCCGGGAGCTCGCATCTGCGGGCAGCGCGGAGGCAGGGCCGGACGGTGCTGCACCAGCTCAGCAGCCAGTTTGCCCGGAGGGACCGCAGTGAGATGAAAATCAACCGTGTAAGGACCTGGGAGAGCCCTTGGCTTCGCCCCTTGCCTCCTGGGCTGGGGCTGCGGGTGGGCTGGCAGTGCTGCAGCTCTCCCGGGACCAGCCCTGCAGCAGAGCCCGGTCTTGCTGGGATGCTGTTCCCATGCATGCACCTCGCTGGCTTCCCCAGGCACCGAAATGCCCCTCCGTCCCAGGCAGCCGCA
Source organism: Ciconia boyciana (assembly GCF_034638445.1). Taxonomy (NCBI): domain Eukaryota; kingdom Metazoa; phylum Chordata; class Aves; order Ciconiiformes; family Ciconiidae; genus Ciconia; species Ciconia boyciana. The sequence continues at coordinate 697,017 of NC_132955.1, forward strand.
CGCTGGTCCAGGCTGCAGATGTGGTTCGTTGGCAGCAGCAGAGACCAGCGGGTGCCTGGAGCTTGCCGTGGGGAGAGCAGATCTTCTGGCAGCTCTCGCAGGGCTGTGTCTCTCCTCACATGTTAGCTGGGGAAAACCCAGCCGCTCACTCACGGCACAGCCGTGCCGGCCCCGGGGAGCGCCGTTACCAGGCTGCGGCAGCCGCGGGCGCACGAGCAGCAGGGCTTCCAGCATCAGCAGGGACCGGTGTCGTCTCTGTGCCAGCCCATTCGCATGGCCGCGGTGCCCCAGCGCAGGGTCCCCAGGCACGGCTGCAGCGATGGGCACTGCCTGCAGACGCGGGGCCAGGGCAGGCGTCTGGCACCGGCCGAGAGCGTCCCGGGGCTCAGAGCTGGCAAGCAGGCAAAGGGTTCCAGGATGCCAGTCTTGAACCACGGGGGCTTGGGGGGGACGGGCGCAGCTCTCCCCTCGCCCAGGCTGGGCTCTCGCTGCCCCCCCAGCAGCGCCGTGTCCCTGCAGAGGGTGGGGACGGCTCTGCCCCAGCACGCAAATTGGCACCTGGGACAGTTCTGGGCAGCAGCTGGCAGTGCCAGTGGATTACTGTTAATAGCATCAGCACAGCGTTAATTTATGTGCTGTAATCGGCCATTCCGTGCCCGTCTCTGAGGGTGACCTCAGCGCAGCCCACGTGCCCCATTGGAGATGTGTGTCCGTCACCCCAGGCTGGCAGGCCTCAGGAGGAGGGGGGGCTGCGGTGGCCTCCACCCCCTCGTGCCGGATGGCCCCTGCGCCATCCATGTGCCACCCTGCCGCTTGCTCCCCCAGAACGTGTTTGAGAACAAGCCGTCCGTCCCCGAGTACAAAGTGGCCTCGGTGCAGAAGTCCCGCTTCATCCTGCTCCACTACAGCATCTTCAAGGCCCTCTGGGACTGGCTGATCCTGTTAGCCACCTTCTACGTGGCCATCACTGTCCCCTACAATGTCTGCTTCACGGGCACAGAGGACAGCCTCTCGGCCGCCCGCAGCACCATCGTCAGCGACATTGCTGTGGAGATGCTCTTCATCCTGGGTAGGTCCGTGCGAGCACCCATGTGGGATGGGGACGTGGCTGGGTGGGGCAGGAATGTGGCCAGAGGAGTGGACCCGAGGGGTGATGGAGAGGGGACCTGGCATCGCTTTGCCCCTGCTGCTGGTGCCGAGCACCCTGGGAGTGGGACCCAGGTTGGCCACAGACCCCGGCCCAGCTCCCCTGGCCGTGGCGGGGGTGGTGAGGGCTGATCCTGCTCTCCCCGGGCAGACATCATCCTGAATTTCCGGACGACGTACGTGAGCCAGTCGGGCCAGGTGGTGTACGACCCCCGCTCCATCTGCATCCATTACGTGGCCACCTGGTTCTTCGTGGATCTGATCGCCGCTCTGCCCTTCGATCTGCTCTACGTCTTCAACGTGACCGTGGTGAGTGCCACTCGCGCCGCGGGCGGGGGGCAGTGGGGGAGAGGTGTCCCCTTTCGCAGGGATCCGCTCCTCGCGCGCCTGTCTGGGAGCGGCGCGGGCAGCGAGGGGAAGCAGCGATGGCAGCTATAGCGGGAAGCCTCCCACGCATCTTAATTTAACCAGAGGCTGCCACAAATGACAGTAACTGCCAAGGCAGCGCTCCAGGAGCTGCAGGCAGGCACCCCCCCAGCACCCAGCACCCAGCACCCAGCACCCAGCACCCAGCGTGCCTGTGCTCTGCCCAGGCTGCAGAGCCGCTCCGTGTCCGGCAAAGACCCGCTGCGCACACACCATTGCAGCGAGGGGCACTTGCACGTTGCCCGCCCTGGCAGGGAGGTGACCATGCGTGCGGGCACAGAGGACGCAAGCCGGTGACGAAGGCAAAGTCCCAGCCTGAGCCTCCCCGGGCTCTCGAGGGGCCCCGCAGCGCAGCGGGTGTGAGGGGCTGCACAAGCGTGCCGCGGGCACCAGCCCCTTCCCATCCTCTGCTAATTGGGGCTGGGAGGGAGGAGGGAGGCGAGCGCAGAGGCTGTAATTACGCTTATGGGAGGCAGAGCAGCGTGCAGGGAGGACAAGGGCGCTTGGGGCTGGAACTGCCACCCTGAGGCAAACCCGGCTTCGCTCGTGCCCCGACAGTGCTGCCCAGCAGGAAAACAACGGCGGCCGTGGCAAGGGCCGTCGCTGCCGCTGCCTCTGCCGGGGCCGGGTGAGCCAGGGCGCATGGGCAGCCGTGCCCTGGGAGGGGAGACCACGGTGCGAGGGCACAAGCAGCACTTCCCTGCAAAGTGCTGCCAAGGGACCGAGGTCTCAGGGCTGCGGCTGCCATGGGCAGCCCCGGCAGGGACCCTCTGGGCAGCGGGGAGCGGAGCTGAGCCGCCCGGGGAGTGGGTCCATCCTGACCTGCCTCGGGGGGGTCTGACCCCAGTGTTTGCTCTGGCACAGCCCCTGCCCGGTGCCCCTGCCAGGCCCACGGCCGCGGGCTTCTGCAAGGTGCCTGGCGCAGCGCTGGCAGGAGGCAAAGGACGAGACAGGAGCTTTGTGCGAGGTGGGAGGCCCCGGGGTGCTTGGCATGGCTGCATGTCCAAACCCACCTGCTCAAGCCTGGTTTAGGCATCTCTGGCTCTCTTTGTCCAGGATCTCTGCAGGCAAGGCGCAGCATCCTGCTGAGAGTTCCCCTTGCAAGTAGATTAGATCAGCTTTGTGCCAGCACAGCTTCGCCAAATGCAGCCTCTGATAGCAAAGCCACTGCTGCCTGCTTCCCCTCCCGCCGGTCACCTCCCTCCCCTCTCCAGCACCCCAAATCTCCTGGGATGATTCGGTGCCCTGACAAGCTGTGACCCTGGCTGCCTGCTGGGTGCTGGCGGAAGGCTGCTTGGGGACGAGCTCTTCCCAGCCGGCCCCGTAGCCCACCACCCTCCTGGCAGCTGTGGGGGGTGGTGAAGGGTCCCTGCCCCAGGGGGAGGCGGGAGGGGGGTCCCTTCCCATCCCTGCCTGCAGCTCTGCCGTGTTCACCCACCTGCCCCGCTCCCCAGACCTCGCTGGTTCACCTGCTGAAGACGGTGAGGCTGCTGCGGCTGCTGCGGCTGCTGCAGAAGCTGGACCGCTACTCGCAGTACAGCGCCATGGTGCTCACCCTGCTCATGTCCATGTTTGCGCTGCTGGCCCACTGGATGGCCTGCATCTGGTACGTCATCGGCCGCAAGGAGATGGAGAGCAACGACCCACAGACCTGGGACATCGGTGAGCGGGGCTGCCCGCCTACGGGGGCTGCACGGGGTGGGGGCACGGTCAGGACGCCTGGCTCCCCCCGTGCTGCTGCGTGCCGCTGGCAGGAAGGAGCGGGCAGAAGGCAGTCCCGTGGGACAAAGCGAGGCCGGGGCAGGGACGGGAGCTGTGCTGAGCACCAGGCCCCTCGGCGAGTGCTAACCCCTGGCTGTGCTTGGCAGGCTGGCTGCACGAGCTGGGCAAGAGGCTGGAGGCTCCCTACATCAACAACTCGGTGGGGGGCCCCTCCATCCGCAGCGCCTACATCGCCTCCCTCTACTTCACCCTCAGCAGCCTGACCAGCGTGGGCTTCGGCAACGTCTGCGCCAACACCGATGCCGAGAAGATCTTCTCCATCTGCACCATGCTCATCGGGGGTGAGGCGGGGAGCAGGGCAGGGCTCGGGGGGCTTCGTCTCCGGTTGCCGGAGATGGGTGCAGCAGGTACCCAGGCAGGACAAGGACAGGGCACTGGGGGGAGGTGATGAACACGTCTGTCCTGCGGGACAGCCCTGGGGCTGGGGTTAAGGGAGAAGCCCCCCGTGCTGCACCCCTCAGCCCCGCGTTGCTGGGGGGGGGGCAGAGCCCAAACCCTGCCCGGGCCCCCGTATGCCGCAGCCCTCCACCCAGCCGGCCCCTCGGCGGGTCTGACACTGCCCTCCCGGCCCCCAGCGCTGATGCACGCCGTCGTCTTCGGCAACGTCACGGCCATCATCCAGCGCATGTACTCCCGCCGCTCGCTCTACCACACCCGCATGAAGGACCTCAAGGACTTCATCCGTGTCCACCGCCTGCCCCAGCAGCTCAAGCAGAGGATGCTGGAGTACTTCCAGACCACCTGGTCGGTGAACAACGGCATCGATGCTAACGAGGTAGGAGGCGTTGGCCAGGCTGGGCCAGACCCCTCTGCCCCCGCATCCTGCACCCAGCGTGGGGGTGATGGGGCTGGCGGGGCCAGCCACGAGTGCGCAAGAGTGCGCGCGTGTATGCGCGTGCAGATGTGCACGTGTCCATGCTCTGTTGCTGGAGGGACCGGAGCTGGGTGCCAGGACTGGGGCAGATTCCCGCCAGCACAGGGAGCGCGACAGGCACACGGAGCAGGGGCAGCCCATCACCGCGGCCAGAGCTGTCCTGCGGTTGCCAGCCGGGACTGCTGGGCTCCGCCGAGGCAGCCAGGGCAGCTGAGCCGTGAGATGCTCTGCTCTGGTGGGAGATCTGTCCCCTGGGGCTGGCAGGCTGCGGGGAAGGCTGCTCCCTGCCACCTGCACCCCAGCACCGTGGCCTCGCTCTCCTCAGCTGCTGCACGACTTCCCCGATGAGCTGCGTGCGGACGTGGCCATGCACCTCAACAAGGACATCCTGCAGCTGCCCGTCTTCGAGACGGCCAGCCGGGGCTGCCTCCGCTCCCTCTCGCTCCACATCAAGACCTCGTTCTGCGCCCCGGGGGAGTACCTGCTGCGCCAGGGCGACGCGCTGCAGGCCAACTACTTCGTCTGCTCCGGCTCCCTCGAGGTGCTGAAGGACAACGTGGTCCTGGCCATCCTGGGTGAGGGCAGGCGGCGTGGGCTCTCCCCCAGCCCCTTCGCTGCCCGACCGGGCGAGGGGCCTGGGGCTCGCACCGCTAGCCCACCCCGGTCCCCTCCTGCAGGCAAAGGGGATTTGATCGGAGCCGACCTGTGCAGCACGGACCAAGTTATCAAGACCAACGCGGACGTGAAGGCGCTGACCTACTGCGACCTGCAGTACATCGGGCTGCGGGGGCTCTGCGAGGTGCTGCAGCTCTACCCCGAGTACGCCAGCAAGTTCACGGTGGACATCCACCAGGACCTGACCTTCAACCTGCGGGAGGGCAGCAAGATGGAGGTGGGTGCGTGTCCTCCCTCACAGGCCCCTTCCCATCCTCACGGCCCCGGAGACCGGAGCAGGGCTGGGGCTCCTCACGGCCACGGAAGGGGAGTTTGTCCGCTCCCTGCTCGCGGTCCCCGGGCTCCAGTGCCGGGGCGGGGGCTGCGGCTGTGCCACCCCGGCCATCCAGGTACGTCCCGGTCCGGCTCCTCTCGGCTCCGTGCGACCGGGGGAATTGGAAGCAAAGGCATTTGCAATGCAGGAGGCTGAGGGGGTGTCGTGGTTTAGCCCCAGCTGGCAACTAAGCACCACACAGCCGCTCTCTCACTCCCCCCCCCAGTGGGATGGGGGAGAGAATCGGAAGAGCAAAAGTAAGAAAACTCGTGGGTTGAGACAAGAACAGTTTAATAATTGGAACAAAATAATAATAATAATAATAATAATAATAATGAATTATACTGAGAAGGAATACAATGAGAGAGAAAGAGGAACAAAACCCAAGGGAGGGAAACAAAAGGGAAAGGGAAAAAAAAAAAAAAATAATAAAATAAAATAAAATTATACAACCGCTCACCACCCGCCGACCGACGCCCAGCCAGTCCCCGAGCGGCGATCGCAACCCCCCGGCCAACTCCGCCAGTTTATATACTGGGCATGACATCATATGGTATGGAATAGCCCTTTGGTCAGTTTGGATCAACTATCCTGGATGTGCCCCTCCATTTCTTGGGCGCCTGGCAGAGCATGAGAGCTGGGGAAAAAACAAAAAAAAGGTCCTTGACCAATGTAAATACCGCTTAGCGACAGCCAAAACATCAGCGTGTTATCAATATCATTCTCATACTAAAATCCAAAGCACTGCACTATACCAGCTACTAGGAAGAAAATTAACTCTATCCCAGCCGAAACCAGGACAGTATCCACCCCTTATTCCATACCATTTACGTCATGCCCAGGTTCTACCCTTTCTAATACAATTAATCACCACCATTTTTTTTTCCTGTCTCTTGGTGTATATATATATATATATATATATATATGTACACACAATTATCATTCCCTTGGTCTATGAGTCATCCTTCTAAAATGTTTATTAAGGTCATTTAGTTCATGACTTTGGGCTTCATCTGTCATAATAGTCCTTCAGGGCAGAAGAGATGCTGCATGGTGCTGGATTGTTCTGAATCTGAATTGTTCTGGATTGTTCTGGATGCTGAAGCCAGTTCTGGTTCCATCACTTCTGCACTTTGCTTGCTTTCATCGAAGTTCATTTTTCACTAATCTGGGTGATCCTTATTGAAATACCATTGATATGGTGTATAATAACCATAAAAGTGATGACACACAGTATTATATAGCAATTAACATCATACCATTTAGTTCATTGGCTATTCTCACCCAAAATCAAATCCCTTGAGGTACACATTGGACTTCCCCATCCTTTCGCATTACCCACCAAGTACACCCGGGTCCTTGAGCAAAAGCAATCCCACGAATGGGCTTGCCTTTGCCTGAGGCAGGAGTAACCCAAACTGTCTTCCCCAGTATGTTTTTATGTGTACTACAGGGACCTTATCCCCCTTCTACAGTGTGTAAAAGTTTTGATTGGGCAGGGCCAGCTCGATTGACAGATCCTCTAATGTTGACTAACCAGGTGGCCTTTGCTAAATGTGTATCCCAATGTTTAAATGTCCCACCACCCAGTGCTCTCAGTGTAGTCTTTAACAGTCCATTATATCGTTCAATTTTCCCAGAGGCTGGTGCATGATAGGGAATGTGATATACCCACTCAATGCCATGCTCTTTAGCCCAGGTGTCTATGAGGCTGTTTCGAAAATGTGTTCCGTTGTCTGACTCAATTCTTTCTGGGGTGCCATGTCGCCACAGGACTTGCTTTTCAAGGCCCAGGATAGTGTTCCGGGCGGTGGCATGGGGGCACAGGATATGTTTCCAGCCATCCGGTGGTTAGCTTCCACCATTGTAAGCACATAGCGCTTGCCTTGGCGGGTTTGTGGGAGTGTGATATAATCGATCTGCCAGGCCTCCCCATATTTATATTTTAGCCATCGCCCTCCATACCACAGAGGCTTTAACCGCTTGGCTTGTTTAATTGCAGCGCATGTTTCACATTCATGGATAACCTGTGCAATAGTGTCCATGGTCAAGTCCACCCTCGATCACGAGCCCATCTATATGTTGCATCTCTTCCTTGATGGCCTGAGGTGTCATGGGCCCACCGAGCTATAAATAATTCACCCTTATGTTGCCAGTCCAGATCCACCTGAGCCACTTCAATCTTAGCAGCCTGATCCACCTGCTGGTTATTTTGATGTTCCTCAGTGGCCCGACTCTTGGGTACGTGAGCATCTACGTGACGTACTTTTACAATCAGGTTCTCTACCCGGGCAGCAATATCTTGCCACAATGCTGCAGCCCAGATGGGTTTGCCTCTGCGCTGCCAATTGTTCTGCTTCCATTGCTGTAACCACCCCACAGGGCATTTGCCACCATCCATGAGTCAGTATAGAGATAGAGCACTGGCCACTTTTCTCGTTCAGCAATGTCTAAAGCCAGCTGAATGGCTTTTAGTTCTGCAAATTGGCTCGATTCACCATCTCCTTCAGCAGTTTCTACCACTTGTCGTATAGGACTCCATACAGCAGCCTTCCACCTCCGATGCTTTCCTACAATACGACAGGACCCATCAGTGAACAGTGCATACTGCTTCTCATTTCTGGCAATTTATTGTACAGTGGGGCCTCCTCAGCACGCGTCACCTCCTCCTCTGGCGATATTCCGAAACCTTTGCTTTCTGGCCAGTCCATAATTACTTCCAAGATTCCTGGGCGATTGGGGTTTCCTATCCGAGCCGTTGTGTGATCAGTGCAACCCACTTACTCCACGTAGCATCAGTTGCATGATGTGTAGAGGGTACACTCCCTTTGAACATCCATCCCAGCACCGGCAGTCGAGGTGCCAAGAGGAGTTGTGCTTCAGTACCAACCACTTCTGAAGCAGCTCGAACCCCTTCATATGCTGCTAATATCTCTTTCTCAGTTGGAGTATAGGCGGGCCTCAGATCCTCTGTATCCCTGACTCCAAACCCTAGGGGTCGACCTCGAGTCTCCCCTGGTGCTTTCTGCCAGAGGCTCCAGGTAGGGCCATTCTCTCCAGCTGCAGTGTAGAGCACATTTTTTACGTCTTGCCCTGCCCGAACTGGCCCAAGGGCTACTGCATGAACTATCTCCCGTTTAATTTGTTCAAAAGCTTGTCGTTGCTCAGGGCCCCATTTGAAATCATTCTTCTTCCGGGTCACTTGGTAGAGAGAGGCTTACGATCAGACTGTAATTTGGAATATGCATCCTCCAAAAACCCACAACGCCTGAGAAAGCTTGTGTTTCCTTTTTGCTAGTTGGTGGAGACATGGCTGTTATTTTGTTAATCACATCCATTGGGATCTGGCGACATCCATCTTGCCATTTTATTCCTAAAAACTGGATCTCCTGTGCAGGTCCCTTGACCTTACTTTGTTTTATGGCAAAACCGGCTTTCAGGAGGATCTGGACTATTTTCTTCCCTTTCTCAAAAACTTCCTCTGCTGTATTGCCCCACACGATAATGTCATCAATGTATTGCAGATGTTCTGGAGCTTCGCCCTGTTCCAGTGCAGTCTGAATCAGTCCATGGCAAATGGTAGGGCTGTGTTTCCACCCCTGGGGCAGTCGATTCCAGGTGTACTGAACACCCCTCCAGGTGAAAGCAAACTGTGGCCTGCACTCTGCTGCCAAAGGGATTGAGAAAAACGCATTAGCAATATCAATTGTAGCATACCATTTGGCTGCTTTTGACTCCAGTTCGTATTGAAGTTCCAGCATGTCCGGCACAGCAGCACTCAGGGGCGGCGTGACTTCATTCAAGCCACGATAGTCTACTGTTAGTCTCCACTCTCCATTAGACTTTCTCACTGGCCATAGGGACTGTTAAAAGGTGAGCGAGTCTTACTGATCACTCCTTGGCTCTCCAGTCGACGAATCAGCTCATGGATGGGAATCAGGGAGTCTCGGTTGGTACGATATTGCCTCCGGTGCACCGTTGTGGTAGCAATTGGCACCCGTTGTTCTTCAACCCTCAGCAACCCCACAACAGAAGGGTCCTCTGAGAGACCAGGCAAGGTAGATAGCTGCTTAATTTCCTCCGTCTCCAAGGCAGCTATACCAAAAAGCCCACCGGTACCCTTTTGGGTCCTTGAAATACCCTCTCCTGAGGTAGTCTATGCCAAGGATGCACGGAGCCTCAGGGCCAGTCACAATGGGGTGCTTTTGCCACTCATTCCCAGTTAGGCTCACTTCAGCCTCCAAGACAGTCAGCTGTTGGGATCCCCTGTCACTCCACAAATACAGATGGGTTCTGCCCTGATATAGCTTGATGGCATTAGGGGTACACTGTGCACCGGTGTCTACTAGAGCCTTATACTCCTGTGGGTCTGATGTGCCAGGCCATCGAATCCACACAGTCCAGTAAACCCGGTTGTCCCTTTCCTCCACCTGGCTGGAGGCAGGGCCCTAATTCTGGTCATAATATTCATTACCCATTTCTTGTATATACGAGTCAGGAGTTTCTTCATTAAAATCAGAAGTAAGATCAGCCCTTTTACTCTGTCTGGGGAATTGTCCACTGGAAACTGGAGCAGCAATTTTCCTGGAAGAACCCCCTTTGGTGATTGTTTTTCCTTGCAACTCACGTACCCGTGCCTCTAGGGTTGAGGTAGGTTTTCCATCCCACTTCCTCATGTCCTCTCCGTTGTCACGCAGGAAAAACCACAGAGTGCCCCGTGGTGTGTACCCTCTATATCCTCTCTCTTGAGCAGAAGAACGCTGACTCCTAATAGCTGAGACACTGGTCCGTATAGGTGGGGAGTAGGACATATCTTCTTTGAACCGTTGGAACTCCTGGGACAGTTTCTCCACAGCTGAGACAAGGGAGGAAGAGATACTTTCTTCATATTCCCGGAGGTTACTAGCAGCTTCATTCACTGTTGGACCGTCTCCGTCTTTCCAGGTCAGTATTGTAATGAGTTGGCACACGACGGTGGTGCGTTTCGTACCAACTTCCGCCACATAGGTCTTGTGCACTGGACTTCATCTGGATCTGTGGGTGACCGCACGTCGTTCAGGTCACTATAAATCACTTCCAGCACAGCTAATTCCCTCAGGTACTGGATGCCTTTTTCCATGGTGGTCCATTTCCCAGGGCGATATGGCCACAACATCTTCCTTGAAGGGATATCTTTCTTTTATAGCTGACAGGAGTCGCCTCCAGAGGCTGCGGGCTGGTTCCCCTTTTCCAATTGCTTTGTCAATGCCCCCTTCCCTAGAAATAGATCCCAGCTGCTTGGCTTCCTTACCCTCCAATTCCAGGCTACTGGCCCCACTATCCCAGCATCGGAGCAGCCAGGTGACAATGTGCTCCCCTGGACGACGGCTGAAATCTTTTCGCATATCTCGCAGCTCACTTAGGGATAGGGATCGGGTGGTTTCTGTCTCATTTACGAGTTCTTCCTCTTCCTCTCCCTGTGATAGCCCTGCTCTTTCATCTTCCCTTTCTAAACGAGTTGACTTTCGCTTCCAGGATTTCTTTTTATGTATAGGGGCGACTGATACTGACACGGGTTCGTTCCCTGTTTGAACCGCAATGCTTGTAACGGAGTTATCCGGAGCAGCTGCAACTGCAGTGCCTGTCGCAGGGGTAGTCGGAACAGCCGTAGTGCCTGTCGCAGGGGTAGCCGGGATAGTTGCAGTGCCTGTCGCAGGGGGGGCTGGAGCAGCCGTAGTGCCTGTCGCAGGGGTAATCGGGACAGCCGCAGCGCCTGTCGCAGGGGTAATCGGGACAGCCGCAGCGCCTGTCGCAGGGGTAATCGGGACAGCCGCAGTGCTTGTCGCAGGGGTAATCGGGACAGCCGCAGCGCCTGTCGCAGGGTAGTCGGGACAGCCGCAGCGCCTGTCGCAGGGGTAGCCGGAATAGTCGCAGTGCCTGTCGCAGGGGGGGCTGGAGCAGCCGCAGTGCCTGGCGCAGGCGTAATCGGGACAGCCGCAGCGCCTGTCGCAGGGGTAATCGGGACAGCCGCAGTGCCTGTCGCAGGGGCAGTCGGAACAGCCGCAGTGCCTGTCGCAGGGGGCTGGAGCAGCCGTAGTGCCTGTCGCAGGGTAATCGGGCCGGCCGCAGTGCCTGGGGCGGGGGTAGCCGGAACAGCCGCAGTGCCTGTCGCAGGGGGGACTGGAGCAGCTGCAGTGCCTGGCATTTTGCCACCGGATCCTTGAGGGTACTGAATAGTGTTGAACAGGGCTCGGTAGGCATGGGCCAGACCCCAGCACATGGCAGTGATTTGTGTCTCCTAGAATTGCCAGGGTGACAGCATACTTTTTCCAAATAGTCTACTAATTTTTCAGGATTCTGCACTTGTTCAGGGGTGAAGTTCCAAAACACTGGAGGTGCCCACCGTCCTAGGCATTTGCCCATGCTATCCCACACACCCTGCCACTCATAACTATCCAGCCTTGGGGCAGACCCTGAATTATGTTCTTAAATTGCTTACTAACCTTGGACAAGATCGAAACAATATTCCCAAGCAATACCAATAGAAGTATCTTAACTACCCAAGGTTGTTCAAAATACTGAAAAGTTATTGTAATGAAGGAGGAAGCATTGTAGAAGAAAGTAGTGAAGGTACAATTCTGCATTTCCTCCATAAAAACCTCTCAGAGGCAGAGGTATAATTGGTGAATTGTCTTCATAAGCTGATACCCGACATACAATAACGGTTTCAGTACAGCACTTAGATACCAAAATAAACCCAAGGTCACTGTTTTAATAACAAATCTCACAGGCAAAACATCACCAATTAAAGCAGAGCACAGCAAACTGCAAAAACCAACACCGATCTTTAACATGTACAGCAAAAAAATGAGCATGGTGCAGATCAGGTAAACCAATGCTAGGAACAGATGGATCAATATCACGTCCCACAACTACTAACAGATCTGAATTCCTTAATACACTCTGGTTAATCTGTTATTATCTCAACCCTTCGAGCCCCACGTTGGGCGCCAAAAGGACTGTCGTGGTTTAGCCCCAGCTGGCAACTAAGCACCACACAGCCGCTCTTCACTCCCCCAGTGGGATGGGGAAGAGAATCGGAAGAGCAAAAGTAAGAAAACTCGTGGGTTGAGACAAGAACAGTTTAATAATTGGAACAAAATAATAATAATAATAATAATAATAATAATGAATTATACTGAGAAGGAATACAATGAGAGAGAAAGAGGAACAAAACCCAAGGGAGGGAAACAAAAGGAAAGGGAAAAAAAAAAAATAATAAAATAAAATAAAATTATACAACCGCTCACCACCCGCCGACCGACGCCCAGCCAGTCCCCGAGCGGCGATCGCAACCCCGGCCAACTCCCCCAGTTTATATACTGGGCATGACATCATATGGTATGGAATAGCCCTTTGGTCAGTTTGGATCAACTATCCTGGATGTGCCCCCTCCCATTTCTTGGGCGCCTGGCAGAGCATGAGAAGCTGGGAAAAAAAAACAAAAAAAAGGTCCTTGACCAATGTAAATACCGCTTAGCGACAGCCAAAACATCAGCGTGTTATCAATATCATTCTCATACTAAAATCCAAAGCACTGCACTATACCAGCTACTAGGAAGAAAATTAACTCTATCCCAGCCGAAACCAGGACAGGGGGACGGAGGGCTTGGAAATGGGGGTGGAGGAGACAGGGGGGCACCGCGGGGCAGCCAGCCGGGGCATGGCCCCCCCGGTGCGCAGGAGGCAGCGCCGGGGGCTGCCGGGTTTAGTCATGCTGCCAGCGCCAGCAGCCGGGGGGATGTTCTGCTACAGAAATAGCTCTGCAGCGCCTTCCCTCCCCCGTCTCTGCTGCTGGCTCTGCGCTGGCACCGAGCAGCCGGGGGCTCCTCCAGAGCATCTCCCCCCCCCGGACCCACCGCCCCCAGGCCCTGTAGAGGCGGGGCGGGAGGTCGCTCTCTAGATCCCACATAGCCCTACCAAAACCCAACGTGTCCCTCGCCCAGGAGAGGTATAACTAAACCAAGGGTGGATGGATGCAACCGGAGCTTGGCAGGTCCTGCAGAAGTCCTGCGCACCCTGCCCTGGCCAGCAGCACGCGCCCAGGGGAGCCGACGCTCCGATGGCTGAGCCGGGGTTGGGAATTGGGGTGCAGCCGCGGTTCCGTCTCAGGACACGCAGGCCGAGGCCGGGCAGCTCATCAGTGTCGTGACAACAGCAGAGGAAGGAGAGCGGGCAAGGGGCTGACTGGGACGGGGCTGATGCACAGTGCCGGAGGTGGTTTGGTTGTCCAGGGGGGCACGGAGAGGCCGGGAGGGCTGCGTGCCAAGGCGGGGAGCAGGTGGGCGCGTGCCCGGCACTGTGTCTGCCTGTGGCCGGTCCCCGCAGAGCCATGCGGGGGTCCTGCGTGCCGCTGAGCCGGTGCCGTCCGCTCTCCCCACAGGGGCTCTGCCGCTACTCCCGGTCCCCACGGCTGTCACAGGCACCGCAGGTTTGTGCCACGCTGGGGGTGGGCAGCGGGGAGGACGGGGCAGGGGTGGCCGCGCCCGGCTTTGGCACCTGCATGGGGACCTGACCTCCTCCCCACGCCCGCCCGCAGCCTCGTCCCGAGAGCGGTGCTGCCCCGGAGAAGCCCCTTCCCTCTATCCTGGAGGATGAGGAGGAGCCCGACGAGGTCTTCCAGCGCTCGCCTGCCACCATCACTCGCCGCAAGCTGCTGCTGCCCCAGCTGAGCAGCCCGGCACGCCGCGGCTCCCTGAGCAGCCTCCTGGGCGATGAGTTGTGCCAGATCTCAGCCCTGCGGCGCAACTGCCGCTCCCCAGCCCGCGGCAGCCAGGGCCGCAGCCCCTCTCCGCAGTGCCGGAGGGACGCCCGGCTCCTGGAGAGGGAGGGCGGCGCAGGCAGGAAGCCGGCCAAGCTCCTCATCCCCTCCCTGCACGCCTACGGCCCCCCGGACCTCAGCCCCAGGTAAGGCTGGGACATGCCGGTGGCTCATCCCACAGCCGCGCGTTCGTGCCGGCCAGGCTGCGTGGGGCCCCCGCGAGGCCACTGGGAACGGTGGCAGAGGGGCGAGGGGGTGACGATGGCCAGCCCTCACCCCCTCCCTGCCCTAGAGTTGTGGACGGGATTGAAGACAACGGGGGGACGTCAGAGCCACAAACCTTCTGCTTCAACGTGGACCCCCCGCTGCAGAGCGCGGCAAGGGACTCCCCCACGTCAGGTACCTCCGGCAGCTGCCGGGCAAGGCCGGGGGTGCTGGCTGCGGGGCTGGGGGGCTCGGGGAGCCCCCCGCCACCGGCCGTGTCTCCCCTGGCAGGGACTGACGCAGGCAGCCCAGCCCTGGCGATGGAGGCGGAGGAGATAAAGCAGAACATCAGGAGGCTCAACCAGGAGGTGCGGCAGGGGCCAGGGCTGGGAGCGCGTCCCCGAAAGCACCGGGGGTGCTCAGCCGGGGGCATCCGCCGGGCCTCACCGCTCTCCCTCTCGCCTTCCAGATCAACCACCTCAACCAGGAGGTTTCCCACCTCAGCCGGGAGCTGCAGCGCATGATGGAGCTGCTCCAGGGCCGCCTGGCCGCCCCGCAGCCCCCCGCCTGGCCCCCCCGCCTGCCCGCCGCCGCCTCGACACCCCCCCGGCCCTCGCCGCCCCCGCCCCGGTGCCCCCCTCGCCGCCGCCCGCGCCCCCCAGCTCCCGCAGCTCCCCCTCCGCCAGCCCCCGGCCCAAACGCTGCCCCGTCCGCAGCCGCTCGGCCCACGCCAGCCCCCCCACGCACCCCTGGGTGGGCGCCGAGGGGCCGTGCCCGCCGCGGGGGGACACCCCCAGCCCCGGCCCCTGCCAGGCCTCGGACTTGCAGCCCCTCTCGCTGCCGCCCCGCTCTGCCCGCTCCTTCCCCGGCTGCTCGGTCGGCCGCGGGCCCCGCGCCCACCCGCAGCCCCGCTCCAGCTCCACCAGCTCCCACTGACCCCGCGGGCACCGGGGCGGCGGCGGGGGGGGGCCCTCGCCCGGGGACACCCTCGCCCACCGCCCCGCTCTGCCCCCTCTCGCCGCCCGGGACTCGGCAGCTGCGGCCGCGCCCCGGTCACCGGGTCCGACTCCGCCAGCCCGAGCCCCCCCCCCCCCGGGAGGCGGCCGCCGGAGCGGGGCAGCGGCGGGGGGCACCCCGCACCCACCGCCCCGCTCCCGCGGAGCACCCCCGGGTGCAGCGCTCGCCCCGGCCCGACACCAGCAGGGATTTTGATACGATTTTATACTCTTTGCCCGCGGGGTCTTTTTTTTACAACCGGGCCCGACGGCCCCTCCCGGGATCCCCCCCCCGCCCCGTGCCCGGGGCCGTGGGACGGGGCTGGGCAGCGCTGCCCCCCGGGGACCCGCGGGGCCGGGAGGGGCCGCCGGCGGATTTTGTGCGCGGAGCCGGTTCGGAGGCTCGGGGCGGGGGGTGTCTCCGAGGGGGAGGGGGGTCTCCGGCGGGTGCCCCGGGGGACACGGTGCCTCCCTCCGCGGCTGCCGGCTCGCCGGCGGCCGTAGTTCATGTCGTCAGCCCCCGCCCAGCCCCGCGCCCCCCGCGCCCCCCGCCCCAACGGGAAATAAAGGCTCTATTTTTCCAGCCCCGGCTCCGGTGAGTCTCTGCCCGCGGCTCCCCCGCCGCTGCGCGGGGCCTGCCCAGGGTGGCCGCTCGCCCCCCGCGCCGGGACCCCCCTTTCCCAGATCCCCGCCGGCGACTCCCGCGCCCCCCCCGGACTACAGCTCCCATCGCCCCCCGCGACAGGTGCGCCCTGAAGCCACGCCGCCCATCACGTGAGGCGGTGCGTCCGCGAGGGGGCGGAGCCTCTTCGGGGCGGGGCGCCGCTGATTGGCAGGCGCCGCTGCCTGTGGCCGGCGGGCTGGGAGCGGAAGGGGTGGGCGGATCCGGAAGCGGAACGGGTAAAGGCGGAAGTGAGGGCCGGGGCCTGCGAGACTCACCTGCGGCGGGGGGAGCGGCGCTGCGGGCGGTGAGTGGGGCCGGGGGCGGCGGGGCCCGCTCGTCCCGCGCCGTCGCGGCGGGGCCGCCTGCGGCGCGGCCCGCGGGGGCTCCGGGCAGGCGGTGCCCGGCGCGGCTCGGTGCCGAGCCCTGCCCCGGGCGGTGCCTGGCCCGGGGGCCCGGCTCCGCTGGGCCCGTGCGCCGCAGACCCGGCTCCCCGGGAGCCCGCCCGGCCGGGGGAGGCAGCCCTGGGGGCGCCGCTCTGCCGGGCGGGGCGAGGCCGCCGCGTTCCGGCTGCGCCCTCGGGTTGCGGGAGCCGGGGTCTGGAGCGGGCCGGCGCCGCCGTCAGCGGGGCGGGGGGCTCCGGCCTTCGCGGCTGCCCGAAACAAAGCTCCCGTCGCCGGGTCCTGGCGAGCCGCTCTCGCTGGGAGTCCTGGCGAGGCGGGAGAGCGGCGCTGCCCCGGTGCACCGGCGGCTCCGGCCTTGTGGAGTGTGGCCCTGGCCTCGTAGTGAGCTGTAACCGGGGAAGGGAGCTGCGCTCATCGGGAGGATCAACACGGCAAAGGTGGCGATCTCCAGCTCAAGGAGGATGTCACGTCTGCGTTGTGGGCTCTCAGGTTTGGCACTCCCTCGGGCTGTTTTCCTTCAGAAGCAGGAAAGGCTCGGCAGCGAGTACAGGTGCTGCTGTTGGTGCACTGGATCTGCCTGACTGCTGTTTCCCAGCTCCTTTGTCTCTCGTAGCGCTGTCCCGTAGCGATGACTGTGTGAAAGTTAAATGGAATTTGGAGAAGGTGTGGCACCTGTAAGGATAGAAGTGGTATAATGATTTGTTGTAGCTAGTCAGCTGCTGAGGTGGGAGCAGAAACTCTAGAAGTCTGAAAGCCTGGCCAGGTTCCTGAGTAGAGAACTGCCTAAATGAAGGATGTGACTTTATCTGCTGAAAATAGGTTCTAGTGGAATGGAGACTATTCGCTACTGCTGCTGGTGGCAAACACAGCCCCTGGGCCCCCTCCAAGGGGCATTTGTGAAGCAAAATATGTGGTGCTGCAGGCTCTCGAAGAACTGAACTGCAAAAAAGTTTTGTAGCTTGTCTGGAAGGAGACCCAGACACGTGCAGATGCAAGGCCATCCTTGGATCTTTGGCGCAGCGGGAGAGACTGCTGCATGTAAGCTGGGACTGTAGTCAGTATGTGATCCTGCAAAGGCTTAACTGTGCAGGCGTAAGTGTGAGCAACAGGTTTGTAGTGCTAAATCCTGTGAAGGCTGCTCGAACCTTATTCCTGGTCATGCTCAAGGTGCTGCTAAAGCTCCTGGGGCTGGGTGGGAGCTGTGAGGAGCCCTGACAGTCGTAGTTGCTCTCTGCTAGCTAGTTGTGTGTCTCACTGTAAACCGTTCTGCCAGCGAGACCAAATACAGTGTTGACCCGATCTCAGCTGACCTTTAGCTTGTTGCTTTTGTACATGGCTGTCGGAGTTCTGACCTTGACTGTTTCCAAGCACATAAGGAAATCAGAGGGAAGAGAGTGCACTGAGCTACTATTTTAAGTCTTATGTGGAACAACTTGCATCTGCTATTCTTAGCTTTTTGTGTGGTGGGTCAACACATATTTGAGCTGCCCTGCTTATAGCATGACATCAATTCTGCTTTGCACTAAGTTAGGACTCCTGAGCCTACTCTGAAGGCAGGGCTCCGAAGCTTGGTTGAGACCAAAAAAAGAAAGATTCATATTGGTGTGATGTGCCATGCTGTCTGAGTGAACTTTCTTGGAATATCCCATTCATATTCGCTACTGCCTTGACTCTAAGAGTCTCTTACCTTTTTCAGCTTAACTTGATAATAAGGTGAAAGAACTGTGACTGAAAAGGGTGAAGAATTCAGAATAGTGTGTGTAGGCAGCTACAAGACAAGGTTGGTCATAATATGTTCTTGGAGTGAGGAGAGCAGGTAAAGCACAAGTCTATATGGACCTGTAAGGTTAAGAGAAGCAATGCTTAGATTTCAGCACTGAGACTCAGTTACTGAACCTCTCTTGAGTCTCAACAGTATGCCTGAACAGTCAACTGCTTTCATAAGGCAAAAATCTACCTCTAGAGGCAATCTTTCCCTCTAAGATACTATAGACTAATTTAGACTACGTTTGTTTTAAGATAGTGCCAGGCAGCGTAGGTCCCTCGAGGCTGTTTAAGTAGGTACTGATACCCCTTCAGGGGTAGGCAAGATGAAATGGGACTCCTGGAGAAGGATTTAAGTTACTAGAGAGCAGTAAGGGGAAGGCTAGCTTGATGTGTGGATAAGAATATAGTAAAATAAAACATTTATCTAGTTTTAGTATGAACAGAGTTGGGTTTAGGTCCCTTTGCTTTACTAGCAAAACCAATAATGGATTGGGCAGCATCTGAAACAAAGCTGTCTAGTAACGTGTTCACGCTTTGTGTGCTTGGCCAAACTTAACTGTTGTGATGAGAAGTGGAATTATCTCCATCACAGCAAAGCTCTTCTGCATCTAAAGAGGAATCAGCTCTAGAATTGCTCTAGGCCCTGCTAGTCATCAACTCTTGATCCTAACTTCCTAAGCTGCTGCGTGTTTAGCGGATAGGTGGTCATGGCATCTCCCTGAAGAGGGAGAGGGAAAGAATGCCAAGTACTTTTCAGACACAGGAAATGAAATGGGAACGCTTCTAATGAAGTGAGTGTAGCCCAAAGTATTTTGGTCAGCATACTTAAAAGAGGGTAGAATGTAGAAACAGTCGAGTCAGCTGTTTTCTTCCCTTGGGGTATGAAGTTTGAAGTCCTCTTATGCAAGTTCTGTTAAGTCGTCAGAGTAACAGTATGAAAACACTCCAAATGCTAGCCAGAAACAATGAACCTTCATGGAAGTGACAGTATCGGGGAAGCATAAAGCTTAATCTAAGTCTTAAAAGGAACGCTTTCCTTCCCTGGAGCACAGGAATGAACTGCTGGAGTAGTTCTACATAAACAGATAAGAAAACACTGGTTTTTGTGTTTGCTTGTATTTGGTAGAGCTCCAAATAAGGAGCTGCTAGAGGCAAGAGATCTTTGTGCAGTCTGGAAAAGATATTATGAAGGTCACTGACTCTTTTTGCAGTGAAGATGGCAGTTTTCTGCTTTGCGTTGTTTATGATCTTGCCTTCTTGTTCACAGAATAGTAGGTGCTACCTAAAGGCACATATTGCTGGACTTCTAGTCAAAATTAAGCTGAGTCTTTTGAGGGTGTGCTGAGTAGTGGACAATATCAAGAACAGGAGTTAGAAGAACCTTTCCTGAAGAATTAAAAACTTGATGCTTTTGTTCAATTTGTAGTTGGTCCAGACAGCACTCATGAGTTGCTCCTTCAACCTGGCTGTGCCTCATCTCCTGTGAAACAGGACTAAGTTCCTGCAGTGTCAAGGAGAACTAAAAGTAGGTAAGACACCCAAGAGGGAGTTAATGTGGGGACAGGGAATATGGAGGCTTTGCTCACCTCAACTAGTGAGAAGCTTATGTGAAACGAAGGTGAAGTGTAACTCTTCCACAAAAGCCTTACGCTGCAATTCATGCCTTCTCATGCCGCTTTTCATTCCACTCTTTTTAAAGCAGTCTTTGCAACTGTATTGTCTCCATAGCTTAGCTAAGTAGAGCTTGACCGAAGCAGTGCTGAAAGCTGGCATTCATGGGTCTTCCATCAGTCAGATCTGGTGTGAGTTCACTTGCTATTGTGGCAACACAACTGGGGGTTTGGTGGCCCTGGTTAGAACGTGAGTTCTAGTGTTATCCCTGTTGCTTTCCTGATACATGAGGACCAGGCAGAAGCACTACGCCTCAGCCTGCCCTCACTGCATGTTTCTCTGTTCAGCTATGGTGATCTAATAGGACACTGACTGCAGTTTTAAAAGCAATTAGTCATGCTATTCTGCAGAATTAAAACCCCCACTGGATTAGGCATGGAACTTCCTTGTGCTGCCAGTGTGACCAACATGGTAATAACTCTTGTTGCTGATACCTATTCAACTCTGAGTATAAAAAATGTAGCTCCAAGGTAGCATCAGTAAGTGTAATGTTGTTTTACCTCATGAGATGTTTTCAAGAATTCCTGATAAAGGACAACCACTTAAACCTAGGAAACCCTTCTGAGGGGATGTGTATGGGGTTAAACTGTCTAGAAGAAGGCTTGAGGGAGCTTCATAACTCCCTTTGCTGAGCGAAGTACTGCACTTCTTGACTCAATCATGCAGGCTGTGATCTTTGCCTCATCTTCTAAAGAGTCAGGTCAGCTTTGTAGGATGCATGGGTATTCCTGGCTTTGTAGTTTAACAGTCTTAGAGCTGACTTGCCTAGGTCAAGCAGATGATGTCTGGCAAATGAGATTTAGTCTCAAACTGAGCAGTAGCTTTCTGTACATAACAATGAGTTCTGAGTTGGTCTGAACTTCAGACGATCTTGTCCAAGTACAGTGCTGCCTGTTCAGATCAGATCTTCAGTTTGACCACTTGTGCTTGGCACTGAGCAGCAGCCTGTCCATAGGGCCTCATGCATGAGACATAGCAGAAACTTGGCCTTCGTCACGATCTCTTCTCTTGGGTTTGTCTTGCCTTAAAGGCTTTGTGAAGCTAGCTTTAGACATGACCAAAGGAAGATGGCTCCGTTTCGCTGTGCTTGGCAACTGTCCTTCATAAGACCAGGCTTCAGCTTGTGTTGTGAAGTGATGGAAAGGGCTCTTCTGCTGGCTTGGCCCTGGATTGCCCAGCTGGGTGTAGCTACATGTTGTACTCTCCTGCTAGCTCAGCTGCATGTAGCATCTGCGCTGGATTGAGTGGTAACTGCAGGGTAGTGGCCTTGAAATCTCTGATGATAGAATTGTTTTTGAAAAGCTGCTTTGAAAAACAGCTGGCTTCTGGGGCTGCTTTGGAGGCTGTGGCTGTGCAGATGTCAGGAAGCAGATGCATGTATTAAAAGCATGAAAAGGAGCTGGTATTACAGATTCTACTACACTTGCTCAGGACTGTAGCTACCAACAAAAAGTAATTTAACTTTTTGCCGATGTAAATCCTGTGTACCTCTAAATTAAACTGAGTGTGCCTAAGGCTTTGGAAGGCTTGGGCATGAGGCTCTACAGAGAAGTTGTGACTTTAACTTATGATAGTGTAGACACCATAGGAGTACTTCTGAAACTGCTGTCTAGGCTGATTTAGGTCTGTGAATCTGCATTTTAAGGCTGTAGCACAGCTGACAACTGCAATGACTAGTTCCCCAATTTAGAGCTGTTACTGAAGCTCCAGATTATAGTCTTACTGATCAAGAGACTAAGTGTTCTTTGTTTGTGGAGGGAAGTGCATGTTGTCTGTAGAAAGATGAAGTATTAAAACTGATCAGACTTTATGGGGCTGAGGGACTGAGGTCTGTATTTGCAAGTCTGTTTCCTGGTTCATCTCATCAGTGAGAGCTGGGTCTGTTACTCCTTCCTCTGCTGTGTGGACCCTACTGCAGTAAGGCTTTCAAAGTTTGTTCTTATTAATCATATTAATGTGCTGGAAAATCAGGTTGACATTCCATGCTATGCTAATCTAGGCTAGTGGAGTCTGTGTGTTCTGGTGGGTCCTGTACTTGCTGCTGGTCCTGCTTGTGGAAGCTGCTTGTGAATCTGGGCCCTAAAGCTGGCTTGCCAGTTCTGGGTGGGAGTAAGGTACCACGAGCTTCCTGCTAGCAGTGGCTGGCTGCCCATTCAGTGTTAGGTGAAGCAAAACTGCTCAGTAACTTCAGGGGTTGCTTTGCCAAGAAATTCATGTAATGCTGTCAACTATTTAACAAGATAAATACTTCACTGGGGCTTTTGTCTTAAGTATTTTGATTCCAAGCCAACAAATGGTTTCTTGCATAGCTGAGAGTAGAAGCAGTCCTCTTGAGTAACTAGATTCTTCAGGACTGGGTTTCTAAATATTACCAGCTTTCAGAGTAGCCCTTGCTACTGGGTGAACACAGGGCAAAAATGTCAGATTCTGAATTTCTGACACCTTAAACTAGGAACTTCCCTGTGATAGGGAGTCCAGTGAAGCAATTGTCTCATGCAGGGGTTAACATGGGGATCTGATAGTAATTGCCCTGTGGAGACTGGGGTTCTCGTACTGGGCTGGGTTGTTTGAAATGAGCTCTCGTGCTATTCTTGAGCATCCTAACAGCTCTGGAGAAGTGCCTTGCTCTGGGGTAGGCTGGAAATGCAGCAGTGCTGGCATGCGCTTTCTCATGTAAGGCACTCAGATTCCTGAATTCAATATTCATGGGAGCGTACAAGCCCCTACAACAAATCCTGGCGAAAAGGTGAGGTGTTGAGAGGAGCGTAAACTGCAGAAGTGATAGACCTAGAGTTCTTGGTTGTTGGACAGCATCAGGCATTGAAACTTGTCTTTGATCTCAAAGCAAACAAGAGACTGTTCCAAGGGTTTATGATAAAAAAAATTGGTACTTTTGGCTGTGTGATGCAGAGCTCCTGCATGCGTTTCAGTAAGCAGGAGGTGGGTAGGGCAGGCAAACAAACCAGCATGTACCTTTTTATGGATCCTGTGACATCACAAGCTGCTGAGTTTTGCTGGTTACAAGAAGCTAGTAGGAAAATGAATACTTGTTAATCTTGATTACAAGAGTACCCTATCATACCCTTCCTTCTCATGGTCTTGACTTCTTGAATTAGTATGGCAAGCTGCAGCTTCAGCTGCTTTCACTTGTCTGCATGGTATTGCTGTAGTTATTTTGGTCTGACCCATAGCTTGAGTGTCAGGGTTCTCCTGGGGAGCAGGGAGGGGTGCATGCCCAATCCACTCTGCTGGAAGAGGGGACAGCCTCCCTGAGCATCAGAAATGGCTTCATACAGCATAAAGTACTTAGTTTCTCACACTGATAATTGCTGATCAGTGTGGGCTGATCTAGCGCAGATCCAGGCTGTGTAGTTTAGCTGGCTGTTACTTCTGCATTCAGCAGAGTGGAGTTCTGACAGGAATGTAGAAATCCTCAAAGATGTTGGCATTAGCAAAAAGTGCCAAAGTGATCCTCCTGTGGTGGAGAGTTCTCGCTGTCTACAGCTTCGGTAGCTGCTCACTTAAATTATTTGGCCTTCCTGTGAACGTCAGGAGAAGTACTAAGCTGGTTGTTCTGATCTTGTGTATGTTCTTAGCCTGAGACCCTTAGTGAGATGGCTGCAGGTAGGGTCATCTGAACTGCACAAATTCCAGCCAAACATCCTAAAGATCTGGCAGCGTCTTAGGTGGACATGAAGTCATATAATCCTGCAGCCAAACTTCAAACCATCTTTAGATGATGATCAGATTCTCCATAATTAAAAGTGGTCATGGACTCTAGCTGCTTGACTACTTGCTCTGATCAGTAGCTCTCCATGATGAGCTGGATATACAGACATGCTTGCTCAATTCTGTGTGAGTTCACGTAGCACAACCAGATGGCAAAATGATTGAGATCTGTAAAATATAGGTCACACTAAGACTTGAGGATGTCAACAGGCTCATTTCCTTGTTTTGCTCTGGGAATCACCCCTATCATATTTCAGGAGGTCATAACTCAGTAGAGGCATGATTCACGTGGCATTTAATGTGCAGAATGTTAGCCTGAAACAGCAACAGAGCTTACGTATTGCTGATAGACTGCCCTGGTAAATTAAGACAAGGTTAAACAAGCAAAAGCTGTTCCCTTGCAGACTCTGGTTAGAGGAGAAACTCTAAAAGGTGGAAACTTTTTCAGGCTGGTAGAGATGTAGAGCTGCTGATGTGCCTCTCGAACCTGGTGGTAACCAAGCTGCTCCTGGCCAGAGCTGCAAAATGCTGCTTCCTCACTGTCCAGCAAAAGGAATTGCTAATTTGCTTCCTATCAAGCTTTCTCATCCTGTCAAAACAATGTTTGTCCTTCCTCAGAAGAGGAGGTGGGGGTTCTGACAGTGTTACTAGTCTTTGCGAGGACCCAGCTCTGAATTGCAGTTTTTTCACTGACTTGACCCAAGACCGGACTGGTCGCTCAAAGCAATGGCTTGTTCACACTCAGGCTACTGAAACATCTCGCTGCACTGAAGTTACCCCTCATGGTTTCTCTCTTACCTGCTAGCTTCAGTGAACGGTAGTGGCTTAACAGTGGGCTTCTCACTTGCCTCATTGCCAAAACAGTTTGAGGTTGAATGTCTCTGTAGGTCAGAGTATGCTCAAGTGCTTTTGTGTTTTGAAAGCTGAAGATGTTCTCCAGCCGATGACACTAATGGGCTATCCCTCCAGATGAGCTCTCAGACTGAAATGGCTGTAAGTTTCCTATCAAACTAAGGAATTGAGTTGAAACTTGAGACACAAAGTAGCCTCACAGCAGTCACAACTGGACAGGCTTTGCTCTGGAAAGCAGGTATTTGAAACTCTTCGGTAAGCCTCTGTGTTGAGGCAGGCCTGAGCCTTGTTCACAGGAAACGCTGCTCCAGGTCAGACCCATTTCAACTTGTTTTAAGCTTCTTATTCATAGGAATCTGGTATTTGCTGGGTAAATACTGGATGTACTTAGAGCATACCCAGAGTTTTCTTGGGGGTACACTCAGAACAAGGAGAAATTGGCTTTTTTTTGCAGTTATCTCTGTCAACAAGAAGCTTAGGTTATGAGAGTTGAAGGGAGAGTGGTGATACAGAGCAGATGCAATCAGTTGTAGCATTTATCATTGACAGGAAGTGGGAGTTGTGATGAGAACAGGAAATATGCCTAAATCTGTATAACTGTGCACTTTGAAAGTACTCCTGTTCTCTGCTGCACGCGTCTGAGAAATGGTTAGGAAGGCACTGAGACTTCACTTGTGGTTAACTATGGATGTAAACCAGCTTGTCTTGCTGCTCTTGCCATGGCTTTGTGCTTCTACACAGCTCTAGAGATTTGGTGCTGTTGAATTGAGTGCTGGGGAGATGGGATGGCAGTTCTGATCGTGGGTGATGCTACCTGTTTGTGCTGTTCAGCGTAGCTGGATTTGAAGAATGTGGCCAGTAGCCTGCTGACCTGGAATGGTGTGGGATAAGGGCAATGAGGCAGCTGGGGCAGGGTGTGGGGAGTGGGAAGCATTAGGTGTTGCCTCTGCGTTTGGATCAAGCTATTGACTCGTTTGGTGGTAAGTATCCATTTGCAACAGGGATGGGGAGTAGTTGCTTTTGGTCTCTGAGTATGCAGCCTGTGCCCAGAGAGTGGCTGCTACCAACTGACTTCCCTCCCTGCGGCAGGCTGCTTGCATAGCAGTTCAGAGGCCTTCAGGACGGCTCTAGGATGCAGTATTTAATGGCTTGGTGCGAGTTCCTCTAAACTAACAGGCTGAACATAGAAGCTCCCTTGTCTGAATGCCTTGCGATCTGAAGGACTAACACAGGACTGCTTCCTGTAACAGCTTATGCGGGGCACTTGAACATCTCTGTATTGCATTGATAGTCCGAAGTTGCTACCTTGTGAACTTGGGAGAGGAGGAAGGAGCTAAAGGTCAAGCTCAGCTGCCTCCATGAACTGAGTAATTGTTGTTTTAATAGACGAAGCTCTAATAACACCAATTGGTGTGCTGGCTGTTCTTTACTTGCCCCACCCTAGCAAGGTGTGTATAATATCCACACATAGTGGAAGTGCTGGAGGGCCTGCTGGTGGGGAGGAAAGCTTGTGTTACCAATATCCCTTCTCCAGGGGAGGCTCAGAAGACTTAAGATGCTGCTGACAGACAGAAACTGCCTGATAGTGCTGCGGTGCATGCAGCTGATAACTTTCCACTGTGGGAAGGAATCGCCACCTGCCTGTGCTGATGGTGGCTGCAGATCAAACCCACCCTCTAGAACTGGTACGGCTGGTCCATGAGCGTGATACTAACTCTGACCTCCTCTTCCAGTTGCAACCTGCCTCCCGGTGGATCCCAGCGCAGAACCTGCAGCAACCTTAGCTCTTGGCACTCCTGCACTTAGGCCACAATGGCAGGTCGAGGTGGAGCTGCTCGACCGAATGGACCAGCCGCTGGAAACAAAATCTGCCAGTTTAAACTTGTTCTCTTGGGAGAGTCGGCAGTGGGGAAGTCCAGCCTCGTTCTGCGCTTTGTGAAGGGGCAGTTCCACGAGTACCAGGAGAGCACGATTGGAGGTGAGTGCCAACTCCGAATGCCTATGGCTAGAAGATGCTGGCCTCACTAATGCACTCCAGGGGTATCAGAAGTATTAATGGTTATTTCAATCCGGTCTGGGGTTTTTGCTATAAATAGTCAAGCAGCTAATGCTTTAACTCTTGGTTTACAACTTGTTTGTTGGTATGACGATCTGCGCAGCAAAGAATAATGCTATGGCAACTGTGTGCTCTGCCTCTAAGGCGTATTCACTTCCAGCGCTTGAATTCCTGCTTCTAATTAGAACTGAGGCCTTCAGCTTGGTTTATAGCCCTTAATTATCTTTTCAGACCATGACCTGGGATTTTGGGGTTGTTTCTAGCCTGATACTGTTAACTACTTCCGCAGCTCTTTCAGGTCTAGGAGTTCTTTAACTTGAGATCATTAGCATGGTGTCACCAATGAAAGGTTGGTTGGCACCTGGATCTCTGGGCAGTAATATTAGAGGTGTGTACTGAGAAAAGGCTTGATTTGTCCCTATAGTAACCTGTGCAGGGAGTGGAAGTATAGCTGGAAGTATAGCTCATAGGCAAGCAGGGCTGGAAGCTCTGCTGCAGAGGGCCATGTGAGCACTCTGCTGTTCCGCTTCAATCTGTGTCCGAGGCTGGTTGCCTTTATCCTAGTTGTAACGCATGGTATTATGCTTGCTGGAACAAGAAAATAACCAGTTACTAAATTGGGGAGTGCAGTGTAACTGGGCTCAGCTCGGTGCTTTGGTACTGTGGTGCTCTCCAAAGCTAATCCCGGTGTTGCAGCTGTACTGTGTGATCTGGGGAGGGACTGGCAGTGCTGCTGCTCGGGTGGCTGGCTGCTGCCTGGGCTCTCAGGGCTGCCTTCCTGTCTGCTGCATGGTGGCTCTTGGGTTCCTGTGTGCAAGGAGCTTGATGATACAGCAGAGCTGCAACTTGCAGGACAAGCGGCACTGCACTGGCCTCTGTCTGGGGCTTCTGCTCGCTCCCATGCAACAGCAGAACTGCTCCAAGCTCCTGGCTCTTGCTACCAGGCTCTCCAGCTGGCAGTAAGGAAAACATGCACCTTCTCTTTCAGCTGCCTTCCTAACACAGACAGTCTGTCTGGATGACACAACGGTGAAGTTTGAAATATGGGATACAGCAGGACAAGAGCGGTATCACAGCCTGGCACCAATGTATTACCGAGGTGCCCAGGCAGCCATTGTTGTCTACGACATCACTAACACAGTGAGTACTGCGTAGGGCTGTGCGTTTACTGGGGAGGAGGCGTCTGTGCTTGCAGCTGATGCTTCTGAGTTCCCTGGGAGAGTGTCTGGGTTCAGAGTCCCTGCAGATGCCTGCCTGCAGGTATTGAGTTTCTTGAAAACTGCTAATGGCCTCTTCCTCAGTTCTGACCAAGGCTGTCTAAGCTGATAAAGGATCCTGCTACAAAGTGCTGTAGAGGCAGAACACTTCTTACAGGAAAGACTTGTTCTAATCATATCTTCACTGTGGATTAATAAGAGGCTGCCCTTCCTGACTGCTGCCTCCTGTTTGCTTCCAGGACACATTTGTACGAGCCAAGAACTGGGTGAAAGAGTTGCAGAGGCAGGCTAGCCCCAATATTGTAATTGCACTAGCAGGAAACAAGGCAGACCTTGCTACCAAGAGAGCTGTGGACTTCCAGGTGAGTGGGAATCCAGATCAGTTGTTACCTGAACAAGTCAGGAAAGCAGCTTTTTGCTTAAGTGGGGGAGATGGTGGCTATGTGCAAAATGCTTTGAGGGAGAGTGGAAGTCAAGATTTATGCTGCTGAGGACCCCAGGATGCCACTCAAAGGGAATTGTAGCCTGCTGTTCCCGTGCACTCCTTTCACAGCACTTGTAGCTCTTGTTGGTAACAGTTATGATGAATGTGGAGAATAAGGCCCACAGAGCACAAGCTTCTGTCTTCAGTCTTTTCTGGTGCCTTACTCATCTGGGGCTGTCTTCAGCAGTGTATGAAACAGCATCTTTTAGATACAAGACGTGTGAAGAATCATTCCCAGCTTGTTCTCTACTCTTCACAGCTCTTACCTTGTCTAAGGCAGACTTTCAAGGAGAAGCTCTTATCTCAGACCTCTGCACAGGATTGCTTGTGGTGCATTTACAGTGTGTATTACTCTCCCAGCTAACCAAAGTACAAGGTGGTGTGCTGCTCGGGACGTGCTGTGTCTACCCTTGGCTCACGTGGCTCACACAGTCTGTGCTGCTGTACCCCAGCTCGGCTGCTGGGACACCAGCCATGCAGTATTGTCAGTGGTGCATGTCTCCCAGCTGTCCTGGCCAGGCAGGGTCAGGGGACTGGGGTGGAATGTCTGGCCTGGGGTGGGACAGGGTTTCTTCGGTGTTTCGTTTGCCAAGAAGTGAAGCGTGCGAAGCCTGCTTGGGCCTCCCTTTGGCAGGATGCCTTTACCACTCTACTGTGATTGTTTGTAGGATGCACAAACATATGCAGATGACAACAGCTTGCTGTTCATGGAGACATCGGCAAAGACAGCGATGAATGTGAATGAAATCTTCATGGCAATAGGTAACAGCTTGTGTGCAGAAGCGTGGCTGGAGTAGCTCTGAGCACCAGCAGTGCAGCCACTGGAAACCATGGGAGCTCTCATGTCAGCCAGGGTCTGGAGGCTCTTACTGCAGTGGATGACCAGTTTGCTGTACTTCTGTGAACAGTCACTCCCTGAGTGTTTGGAGCCTTTGCCTTGCAAAGCCTGTTCCCTCTCTGCCTTTATCTGGGGTGGTGAGTAAGGAAGGAGCAGGATTGATGACAGCCAGAGCTAGAAGGGGGTTGGTTTGCTGTACTCACGCTGCTAGCAGCGTCCAATCCCAAACTCCTTAAGAGGTGAGGGCTTCGGCCAGAGCAGGGCTGAGCCCAGCCTGTGGTCTGCAGTGGGGAGGAGGTTGGCCTCTGTAGAGGAACCTACTAATGTCTTGTTTCTTTCTAGCCAAGAAACTGCCAAAAAATGAACCCCAGAACGCTCCTGGTGGCCCAGGTAGGAATCGGGTGGTTGACCTTCAGGAGAGCAGTCAGCCTAGCAGGAGCCAGTGCTGCAGCAATTGAGCAGCCGTTCCTGCCTGATGGAGCCCTCGAATGACGTGACTGGAATCCACGCTAACAATCGCACTTACCGTAGAGCGGCTGCTGCCGGTGGCTGCTGTGATTTCTCCATCCCTTTCTGATCATAGGCTGGAGGGAGTTCTTCCACCTGCACCTTTCTGTACAAATACTAATTCAATTCTAAGTCTTAAGTCACTTTTTTAATATGAACTTCTGTTCTTCCCTCTTCCTGGTGGTGGTGGATGCATGACCTGGTGTCTGCCCAGCCAGCTCATCCCTTCCCACGGGTGAGGGCCAGCAGCACCCAGGTCCCACAGTACTGTAGTTCACTATTGGAAACAAAGGGATATTGAGACTAGACAACCTTGTTTAAAATTACCCGTGTGTAAAAGCTAAGGCTAACGCCAGTACGATAGGCCTAGAACAACCACTAAACTGTAGCATTATAGTGACAAACTTTGGCTTTTCAGCCACTCATTGACCAAATCAATTGAGTATTCTGGGGTGGGGCAGAGGGAAGCAAAACTGGTTTCTTCTGTATTTTGTATTGTATGTTTCTTCATGTAACCAATCAGTATCTTGTCAATATAGTACATACAACTAGCTGCCTGTTGTCTTTATTTGTGTTGGACTCTAGCATGCCAACTCTTTTTTTTTTCTATCTCCGGTTCTGTCGTAATGCACTAATCCTGTTGCAACTTTTGCAAAAATCTTGTATAGAAAATTGTCCTTTTTTTGATGGTTGTGATGCCACTAATGTTGTTAACCCTACTCTAGTGTGAATACACATGGTTTACTGATGTACAGAGGTGGGGTGGGGGAAACCTCGGATAACTTGTCAGTGGAAACAATATGTATTGCAAAAGCCTGTAATTCCACAAAGTATGAAGGGAGGTATTAAAATGGCTTCTGTTGCCAGACTCTAACTGATGTTGGCTGCTGCCTAGTGCCTAATGCAATGTCTTATGCATACTGGTATTTAAGAGGAACTGTCAACCTAGTCTTCATCACAGACTTCAGTTTTGTGTGATTAAAAAAAATTTTTATAAACCTATCATAATCAACAATGTTCATGTCTCTTCATCAGCTCAAACCAGAAGGGGAGTGGACCAGAACATAAGTTGTGCTGGAGGCTGAGATGCGCTAGGCTGCTTGTGGTGTTACACCACCTGGCTCTTCCCTAGGGATGCGTGGCCTTCCTCCCTGGGCAGGGAGAGGCGTGGGCTGCCCGCCCTCCACCTCTGCGGGCTGCCCAGGCTGGGCTGTGCCAGCTGCTCCTGCAGCAGCCAGCTCCCTCGAGAGGCAGGAACTCCTTACCGTGAGGCTACAGGTGGTTCAGCAAGCTTGTGGTGTGCTGTGCAGTGGTGTGCAAGGAAGTTTGAGGTAAATAGAAACGTTTTTAATTGCCTAATACTTCTAGGGAAACTTATCTACAGCTCAAGTTGGGAAGAGGTGGGGGGAGCAATATGCAGAGGAGCTCAGCTTGACCACCGGACAGGCTTAGGAATACCGTGCTCAAGTGTTAATGAACAAAATGGCTCTGTCCCTGGAGGATGATGGCCTTGAAAGATGCTGCTCGCCTGTCACTGCTGCATGGACTCAGAGCCTTTCACCCATGGGGCAGACCTGGAGTCAACACAGAAAACAGCATCCCCTTGCAGCTCTGCTGCTGTGTGTGCTGCTGGGCCAGCACCATGTGTGCTTGGGAGAGCTTGAAGATTGTGATGTGGTGGTGCTTGAACCTGCTGCCTCTCCTCAGCTGCGTGGCTGCCGCTGAATCTCTGCGAGAGGCACAGCTACAGTCAACTGTGACCACCCTGGGCTGGGCTTGCCCTTGGCTTGCAGTGTTGGGGCTCTGAAAGTTCTGCTGGGTACCTGCAAATAAAGTTGTCTGTGTGAACAGCCTTGGCTCACGTGGGCTTCATCCTCTATCCAAGGTCTTGGTGCCTTTTGCTCATGCTGGATTTCCTTAAAATCCTGGAAGCAGGAAGGGTCTGGAGTGACTCAGTGACTGAGTTCCTGATGTCGGGCTGGAGCACGGGCTGCCTGCGGTGTGTGGGCTCCAGCAGCCTCAAAGGGGCTTCACTCACCTGGTGCTGCTCGTTTCCAGTGCCTGCAAGGGAGCCTGGCTGCTCTGCTGCCAGAGGAGCTCAGGGCCTCTGCGGGACACCTGAGGTCTCATCGCTTCCAGCGTGGTTTGGACCGATGTTGCACTTTTCCCGGGCAGCAAGAGAGGGACCTGTTGGAGAAGGGCTTCCTCAATCCTGACTGAACAATCCTGTGAGCACAAAGTGAGGTGCTGTTGCCATCTGCTGGCTTCTTGTACTTGGTTCCTGGGTGACAGGGCTTCATTTCTTGGTCTCCATCTCTGTGAAGGAGCCTGTGATGCCCTAAGGGGAGACTTGCTCCTGCTGCCTGAGCATGTGCTGTTCAGCTGGAAGGGACGCGGTATCAGGGCTGGGGACCTGTTGCTGGCTGCGGAGCAGAGCCTCCTCGCTGCTGGCACCGTGCTGCCATGGGGAAGGGCTGTCCGAGCTTGGAGCAGCTTTAGCACAAACAGGCGTGCCTGCCTGCATACCTGCTGCCTGCCCGGGCCTGAGCATGGGTGTTTGTGGTAGTTGCACACAGTGCCTGGAGATGGGCTTCACCCTCCCTGCTGCTGGGATCCCCGAGGGGGCTCCAGGAGCCCCTTTCCAAGTGGCTTGGGGGGAAAAAGGGTGGCTACAACAGGGGCACGCTATACCAAGCCAGGCCTCCAGCACAGTCATCTTCCCATTCAGTGGCGTTGGCCAAGGAGTGAGGGGCTGTGGAGCTGGAGCAGCTGCTGGCAGCACCGTGAGGAAGGGTGGGAGAACCATCCCTGGGAGAACCGCCTCTGCTCCAGTACAGGCAAGTGGGGCTGCCCCTCCCTGCTTGGGAGCTTCCTGCCTCCCCCCACCCCAAGCAGCACCGTGCTTGCAGATCCCTTCCCTCCCTCTGGGTCTGCTGTCAGCCCCATTTTGTGCTGCCCTGAGGCACCAAGAGAGGTTCTTCCCTCTCTGTGCATCCAGCTCTGCTAGCATCAAGAGCCAAGACAGAGCCCAGCCTCCCCATCAATTAACACCCCAGGTCCCCCCCATCAATCAACACCAGGAGAGCACAAGCAGGTTCTATGCAAAAGTATTTTTATTGGATACAAAAACATTCCAGTATAGTGAAAAAAAATGACATCATTGCTGATGGAGCTTGTCCGAGCTAAAACTCAAGACTTGCTGCTATCTCCTCCGGTCCTGCCGCGGGCCATCGGTTCCTCTCCCATCACACCTGGGCTTTGTTGGTGGCTCCGTCCTCAGAGGCTGGTCCGGGCTGTGGTGCTGCAGGGCTGACCTGGATGGGCACATTCCTCTCCGGGGCAGCCGGCAGGGCCAGCTTGGGGGCCTCGATGCGGAGCTGCCCCTCCTTGGACAGGGAGCACGTCAGCGCCTCGGCGTCCACCTCCTCGGGCACGTCCCACTCCCGCTTCAGCACCTCGTACTTGTAGGAGAAGGAGCCCTTCTCATCGACGTTCTGCGTCTCCTTCTGCCCCACCAGCACCACCTTCCTGCCCACCACCTTCACCGACAGCTGCTCAGGAGCAAAGCTCTTGACGTCTTGGCAGACGGAGAAGCCCTCCCCGGAGCCCTGGGTCAGGGCTGCGCTGGTGCTTGGGGCTCGCTCCATGGCGGTGGCTCCGTGGCTGCTCAGGAGCTGCTCGAAGCTGCTCATGAACTCCCGAGCTTTCTCCATCTCCTGCTGCAGCTCAGTGAAGATGGTCTCTGCGTGCGGCCAGAGGGTCCTCACCGTGCCCAGCCGGGTGGCCAGGGAGCTGGAGGCGAATGGTGCGAGGTGCATTCGGCAAAGCATCGCTGCTGGCTCTGGTGCTCCGGCTCTCTGGTTCTGGTTCTGGTTCTGGGGCTCTGGCTCTGGCTCTCAGCGCTCTGCCCCGGCCCTGCCGCCCGCGGGTTTTATTCCCCGTCCCGGGAGGCGTGGCCTCACCCCGCCCATGACGTCATCCCCGGGAGAAGAGCTCGGCTCTTTCCAGCCCGTTCCAGCTCATTCTTGTTACTCATCCGTGAGCAGAGGCGCCGCTGACGTCGCGCCCAGCATACCTTCGCCCTTAGTCTTGCAGCTCTGCTCTCCTGGCTTATAATTAGCAGCATCACCTCAGCCTCTGAACGGGATGCCTGAGCCGCCCCTGCCAAAAGTCTGTGGCCTTTCTGCTTCCCATGCAGGGAGCCGGGCTGGGCTCCTCTCCTCCCTGCCTTCCCCCCCTCGCCTGTGGCTTGGCCCCCCCCCATCTGCAGGCAGGAGAGCCCCTCTGCCCCCCGCCCCGTTTGCAGGACCCTCAGCTGCCTGGGGAGGGACCCCCAGGTGAGACCAGAAACCAGCCCGTGGGCCCCTCCCCAGGCGGGGTGCACAGGCTGGGTGCTGAGGGGCCAGGACAGGGCGGCCGGTGGCCCCCGGGGCGGGTGGGGGGGTCTAGAAAGTGCGAGAGGCGTCTGGCAGCGGGTGACGTAGGAACGTGTTGCTGTAGGGGCGGGACCGTCCCCGTGCTGGCCAAAGCGACGCGCTCCTGGCACAGCGTGACCTGCGCTCCGCCGGGCCCCCAGCGTGGGGGCCGCAGGAAGGGCTTTGCTCGCCCCCCGGCCGGCTGGCCCGCGCGGTTGCTGCATCACGGTGGCTCTGCAGAAACCCGAGCTCCTGGCAGTGACTGCAGCTCCCTATTTGTGGCGTGTGACTCGTCCCCAGAAGCAGGCGCTGCTATTTCGGCTGACGGATAATCAGCCTCTCAAAAATAGGCGATGGCTCCAGGAGGGTGCGTGGGGAGAGAGTGTTCTGGAAGGGGCACACCCCTGGGCAGGGGAGGATAAAACCCGCCGCTCCCCTGCCCCGGCCCAGCACAGCTCCAGCCCCTGCACGGAGCCAAGCCGCAGCACGAGCCAGGAGCACACACCGGGAGCAGAGATGCTTTGCCGCCTGCACTTCATGCCACCCGCGCCCAGCTCGCTGTTCCCGTGGTTGGGACCCGTC
Organism: Ciconia boyciana; assembly: GCF_034638445.1. Lineage (NCBI taxonomy): Eukaryota > Metazoa > Chordata > Aves > Ciconiiformes > Ciconiidae > Ciconia > Ciconia boyciana. The sequence continues at coordinate 731,415 of NC_132955.1, forward strand.
CGCACCCTTTGGCCGCATCCGGGCGCCCTCTTCGCCGAGCTGGAGCGAGAGCTGCGGCTGGAGATGGAGAGGGCTCGGGAGTTCATGAGCAGCTTCGAGCAGCTCCTGAGCAGCGGGAGCAGCCCCAGCCGGATCAGCATCGCCGCGGAGCGAGGCCAGGGTGCCAGCGCAGCCCTGACCCAGGGCTCCGGGGAGGGCTTCTCCGTCTGCCAGGACGTGAAGGACTTTGCACCCGAGCAGCTGTCGGTGAAGGTGGTGGGCAGGAAGGTGGTGCTGGTGGGGCAGAAGGAGACGCAGAGCACGGACGAGAAGGGCTCCTTCTCCTACAAGTACGAGGTGCTGAAGCGGGAGTGGGACGTGCCCGAGGAGGTGGACGCCGAGGCGCTGACGTGCTCCCTGTCCAAGGAGGGGCAGCTCCGCATCGAGGCCCCCAAGCTGGCCCTGCCGGCCGCCCCAGAGAGGAACGTGCCCATCCAGATGGAGCCGGTGGTGGCGCAGGTGACAGCCAGCACCGACGACGGAGCCGAGCGGGCCAAGGCGTGACAGGGAGCAGCGCGGAGCCGGGCTGAGCCCGGCTGCTGGGGCAGCTGCTGGTCACAGGGTGGGGACTGTGCCGGGGACGGTGTGACCGCCTGGTGGGGGGGTCTCTGCCCAAAACATGTAGCTTTTTTGATATGTAATAAATATTCCTGACTTTTATTTGTCCGGCTTCTGTGTTTGCTGGTCTCGCCTGGCCCTGTGCTTTGCAACGCTCCTGGCTGTGCCCACGCAGCGGGATGGCAGCCCGGGGAGCCGGGCTGTGCCGGCACAGGGCATGTCCCTGTCACCTCTCCCCAGCCCTGCCCTGCCAGAGGAGATTGTTCGCAGGGCTGCAGTGCTGAGCATCGCCGGGGGGGGCCCTGAGCCTCCCCCCGGGCAGCCTTTGGGCACCCGACCCCCATCGTCGCGATGGTGCTGGGACACTGCCGTGCAGTTCGAGCCGTGCCGTGCCGTGCCAGCGTGTCCCGTACCGTACCCCCCCCCCCCGATTGCTGGCACCTTCCAGGCTCTGCCCGCTCCTTCGCGGCCCAGCCTGCCGCGAAGCCACGCCCCTCCGCTGCGAAATGGGCGTGGCCTCCCATAAATGGGCAGGCGGGGCGGGCCTACTCCTATATATACCGCAGGAGGCGGGCACATGTCGGGGCTGGGGCGTGGCCACACTCCAAATTGGGCGGGGGCGTGGCGGTGTGGCCACACCCCCTGTTTACAGTGAGGAGGCGGGGCGCGTTGGGCGGGGCCTCGCCCCACATTTGGCGGAGAAGGCGTGGCCGAATTCCACATTTGGAAGAGGCTGCGGGGCGCGTTGGGCGGGGCCTCGCCCCATATTTGGCGGAGAAGGCGGGGCTGCATTCCATATTTGGAAGAGGCTGCGGGGCGCGGAGCGCGCCGTGCAGCGCCGAGCGTCGCCGAACCGGGCACGGTACCGGTTACCGGAGCGAGGGAGGGGGGGGCTGCTCCTCCGGGCAGTGATGGCCCAGCACCGCCCCGGGAGGGGCTCTCGGGGCGGTCGGGTCCCGTCGGGCCCGGCCCTCGAGTCTCTCTGGCCGGTTCACGCCGCCCGCAGCCCCGGGCGGGAGCGGAGCTCCCGCCCGGGGCTGCGGGCGGCGTGAACCGGCCCCGGGAGCACCGGACCCACCCCCCCACCCCCCCCCGCCGCGGCGGACTACCGATCCCGGCGTGCCCGGCGCGCAGGCGCAGTGAGCGCGGAGCGCACGCCGGGCCCGGCATGGCGGAGCCGGAGGCCGCGCAGCCCGGGCGGCCCCCGCCGGGCCCGGGGACGGTGGCGGGGAGCGGCGGGGCTGGGAGCGGGGCGGCGGCGGGAGGAGCGGGGTCCAGCGACCCGGCGCGGCCCGGGCTGAGCCAGCAGCAGCGGGCGAGCCAGCGCAAGGCGCAAGTGCGGGGGTTCCCCCGCGGCAAGAAGCTGGAGAAGCTGGGGGTCTTCTCGGCCTGCAAGGTGGGCTGGAGCGGCACCGGGCAGAACCGGCGGGGGGTGCGGGACCGGGGTGCAGGAGGGGGTGCAAGGGCGTGCATGGGTGGGGGATGCAGGAGAGGGGTGCTGAGCTGGGCAGGGGGTGCAGGAGGGGGGTGTAAGGCTATGTATGGGTGGGGGGTGGAGGAGGGTGGTGCAAGGGCGTGCATGGGTGGGGGACGCAGGAGGGGTGCAGGAGGGTGGTGCAAGGACCTGCATGGGTGGGGGATGCAGGAGGGGGTGCTGAGTTGGGCAGGGGGTGCAGGAGGGGGGGTCAAGGGTCTGCATGTGCGGGAGATGCAGGAGGGGGGTGCTGAGCTGGGCGGGGGTGCAGGAGGGTGGGTGTAAGGACATGCATGGGTGGGGGACGCAGGATGGGGTGCAGGAGGGGAGTGCAAGGACCTGCATGGGTGGGGGTGCAGGAGCGTGGTGCAGGGTTGTGCATGGGCAGGGGATGCAGGAGGGGGGTGCTGAGCTGGGCGGGGGGTGCAGGAGGGGGATGCAAGGACATGCGTGGGCAGGGGATGCAGGAGGAGCATGTAGGGGGTGCAGGAGGGTGGTGCAGGGTTGTGCATGGGCAGGAGGTTTCAGGAGGGGGATGCTGAGCTGCGCAGGGGCTGCAGAAGAGGGATGCAAGGACATGCGTGGACAGGGGATGCAGGAGGGGGGTGCTGAGCTGGGCAGGGGGTGCAGGAGGGGGGTACTGGGCTGTGCCTGGGGTGCAGGAAGGAGACGCTGGGCCATGCGTGGCTGGGGGTGCAGGAGGAGCTGGACCGTGCGTGGGATGCAGCAGTGGGTGCTGGGCCGTGCGTGCGCGGGGGGCGCAGGAGGAGAGTGCTGAGTTGTGTAAGGGAGGTGCAAGGACATCCGTGGGCAGGGGCTGCGGGATCCTGGGGCCGCACACAGGAGAGACGTGAGAGCGTTAGGGTGCTGGGTCATGCAGGGTGGGCGCTGAGGAACGCTGGGGTGGGTAAATAGGGGTGGTGGGACAGGTAGAGGAGACTTTGCGGGGGGAGTTGTTTGGCTGGAGAGGGCGCAGCCTTGGCGCGAGGCAGTGCACGGGCTGCTGCGTGACGGCCTGTCCTCTCCCTCGTCCCAGGCCAACGATGCCTGCAAGTGCAACGGCTGGAAGAACCCCAACCCTCCCACCGCCCCCCGCATGGACCTGCAGCAGCCGGTGACCAACCTGAGCGAGCCCTGCCGGAGCTGCGGCCATGCGCTGGGTAACCCCCTCTGCGGGGCGCCCGGGACCCCCCCGGGAAGAGGGAGCGGTGCTGACCCCCCCGGTCTCACTGCAGCTTTCTCTCCACCGCAGCGGACCACGTGTCCCACCTGGAGAACGTCTCGGAGGAGGAGATCAACCGGCTGCTGGGTATGGTGGTGGACGTGGAAAACCTCTTCATGTCGGTGCACAAGGAGGAGGACACGGACACCAAGCAGGTGTATTTCTACCTGTTCAAGGTGCGTCTGGGGCTGGGGACGTTGCGCAGGGGTCCCTCAGCATTGCCGGGGAGCTGGGGCTGCTGTCCCGCTGCTTGTCCTCTGCCCGCTCTGCTGGGAGCTGTGGTCTGTGGCTGTGAGCCGTCCCACCAGCCCAGCCAGAGACCTGAAATGCCGACGCCGTCCTGGGAGCGACTGCTCTCCTGGCCTTGAATTCCCCTGGGAGGGAGGTTTCCAGGGAAGAAACGGGCGTGCTCCGAGGTGGACCCCGGCACCCTCCTGGCTGCCTAAATCGGTGCAGCCCCGCAGCAGCGTTCTGCCACTTCCACCGCTCGTGATGTGCCTGGTTCTTGGGACTTCAGTGACCGTGTCCGATGGTGTCTTCGCAGCTCCTGCGGAAGTGCATCCTGCAGATGAGCCAGCCTGTGGTTGAGGGGTCCCTGGGGAGCCCCCCCTTCGAGAAACCAAACATTGAGCAGGTGAGGCCGCTGTCAGGCTCACGCGTTGCACTGATGACTTGTCCTGCGTTTTGCTGCTCTTGCACGGTCCCCTCCCTCTTCGGGGGGCAGCACCTGGCACCCCTCCACCGCCCCTTCCTCTCCCCAGGGAGTCCTGAATTTCGTCCAGTACAAGTTCAGCCACTTGCCACCCAAGGAGCGGCAGACCATGTACGAGCTCTCCAAGATGTTCCTGCTCTGCCTCAACTACTGGAAGCTGGAGACGCCATCCCAGTTCCGGCAGCGCTCCCAGAACGACGATGTGGCCACCTACAAGGTCAACTACACGAGGTGAGGGCGGGAGGGGTCTGAGCCAGCCAGCCTGGGCGTCTGCCCACTCCTCCCACCCCTGCGTGGGGCTGACCCCTGACTCCCAGGGTCTTCACCTCTCCCCAGCTCTCCCAGGCGAGGAGAGCAGGCATCCAGTGGGGAGGCTGCTTCCAAATAACGTCAGCCGTGACCCCCCGGACGCCTGCTCTCCTGGTCCCTGCTCCCAGCAGCGTATTCCCAGGAGGGATGCAGATGCTCTGGGGTTGCCGGTCCCAGTCCTGTCGCTGGAGCGTGTTCTTGTCTCCTAGGTGGCTGTGCTACTGCCATGTGCCGCAGAGCTGCGACAGCCTTCCCCGCTACGAGACCACCCACGTCTTCGGGCGCAGCCTCCTGAAGTCCATCTTCACGGTCACCCGCCGGCAGCTGCTGGAGAAGTTCCGGGTGGAGAAGGACAAGCTCGTGCCGGAGAAGCGGACGCTGATCCTCACCCACTTCCCCAAGTAGGTGCCCAGCGTGGGGGTGGCTGCTGGGCCGCTGAAGAGGCTCTCCTCTCTCGGGGCGCTCGCACACCGAGAGTGACCGCCTGCGCTCCCCACCGCGTGTGGGGCTGTGCGTCCCCGCTGCCTGCTCGCCGACCGACGTGCCGCTCCCTGCCAGGTTCCTGTCCATGCTGGAGGAGGAGATCTACGGTGAGAACTCTCCGATCTGGGAGGCCGATTTCACCGTGCCGGCCGCAGAGGGTGCCCAGCTGGTGTCTCGCCCAGGTATCTCAGGGAGCAGCCCCCCCAGCTTGGGGGCTGTAGGATAAAGGGCCGAGGTGGTGGGTGAGCCTTGGCCGGTGGCGGTGGCTGGGCTATCGTGGTGTGGCAAGCCTCTTTCTGGCAGTCACGGGCATCGTTGGTCTCTTCCAGCCGCGGTCAGCACCGTTGCTGTGCCCACCACTCCGCTCTTCAGCAAGAAGCTCAGCAACAGCAGCTCTGCCGCGAGCATGGACGCCAGCACCCCAGAGCCCCTGCCAGGTAGGGCCGGTGTGAGCCCGGCACTGGGGGAGCTGGGACCTTCCTTGGTCCCTCTCGGTGCTGGACGTGCCGCTCTGCTCCACGCCCCAGGGGAGAAGCGGAAGCTGCCCGAGAGCCTGACGCTGGAAGATGCCAAGCGGATCCGTGTCATGGGAGACATCCCCATGGAGCTGGTGAACGAGGTCATGCTGACCATCACGGACCCCGCCGCCATGCTGGGCCCCGAGGTACGGGGTGGGGGGCACTGAGGTGGCACCGGTGCTCTCCAGGGCCTGCAGAGCTGCTTTCCTGGTGTGCTGGGGCCTGGGTGGGCCCTCCCGGCGGAGGGTGCACTGGGGTCAGTGAAACCCCCCGCACCCCCCAGACCAGCCTGCTGTCGGCAAATGCGGCACGGGACGAGACGGCCCGGCTGGAGGAGCGCCGTGGCATCATTGAGTTCCACGTCATCGGCAACTCGCTCTCGCAGAAGTCCAACAAGAAGATCCTGATGTGGCTGGTGGGCTTGCAGAACGTCTTCTCGCACCAGCTGCCCCGCATGCCCAAGGAGTACATCACTCGCCTCGTCTTTGACCCGTGCGTGGCTCAGGGGGCGTGGGGGGAGCCGGCACCGGGGGGTCCCATCTCACCCTTGGCCTCGCTGCCCGCAGGAAGCACAAGACGCTGGCACTCATCAAGGATGGCCGAGTGATTGGGGGGATCTGCTTCCGCATGTTCCCTACCCAGGGCTTCACGGAGATCGTCTTCTGCGCCGTCACGTCCAACGAGCAAGTGAAGGTGAGAGTGGGGAGGCGGGTGGTGGGCACGGCACAGCACAGGGGTGGGGAGAAGCGGGGCAGTGGGTGGGGGGCTGCGGGGGGAGCAGGGTGGTCCCACTGTATCTGGGAGAGCACAGGGGTGTCCCAACCCCTGGGGTAGCCCAGACCCGCACGGCGCTGGCTGGCCCCGAGTGGCAGCAGTTGCTCTGGGGACGTCTTCCAGCTGCCCGTGTCCATGGGTGGGAGGGCACCACGCGTCCCGTCCGACTCAGGCTGCCTGGGGGGCCCGGGGGGGTCCCTGTCTCACGGCGGCTCCCCCAGGGCTATGGAACGCACCTGATGAACCACCTGAAGGAGTACCACATCAAGCACAACATCCTCTACTTCCTCACCTACGCGGACGAGTACGCCATCGGCTACTTCAAGAAGCAGGTGGGCTCCGTCCCCCGGGGCGGCTCCCCTCGGCCCTCCTGCCCGCCAGCTCCCTCCCACCTGCCCTCTCCCTCCTAGGGCTTTTCCAAGGACATCAAGGTCCCCAAGAGCCGCTACCTGGGCTACATCAAGGACTATGAGGGGGCGACCCTGATGGAGTGCGAGCTGAACCCCCGCATCCCCTACACCGAGCTCTCCCACATCATCAAGAAGCAGAAGGAGGTACCTCCCGCAGGCAGGCGCTGCCAGGCTCTGCCTGCCCTGGCCCCTGCCGGCTGCCTGCTGAAGGCAGGGGAGAGGCGTGGGGATGTCGGCCCTCGGGAACTGTCCCTTGAATCTCCCCTGGGAGCAGGCTCGTGGGGCGGAGATGGGACGCTGCGGTGGCATTTACGGTGGCCAGGGTTGGCTCTGGCCGTGGGCGGTGGGTGCAGCTGGGGCTCTGGGCCTGTGGGGTCCCACATCACGGTTTGGCTCCCGGGAGCATCCCGCGGTCCCTGCGCGCCTCCCCCCTTCCAACCCTCCTTCCTGCCGCAGATCATCAAGAAGCTGATTGAGAGGAAGCAAGCGCAGATCCGCAAGGTCTACCCTGGCCTGACCTGCTTCAAGGAGGGCGTGCGGCAGATCCCCATCGAGAGCGTCCCTGGCATCCGTGAGTCCTGCTGGCTTCTGGCGGGGAAGGGCTGTCTGGCAGGAGGGCTCCGTTCTCCCTCGCCCAGGGGTGTGGGGCAGACGTGGTGATGTTGACCCTTGATTTCCAGGAGAAACGGGATGGAAACCGCTGGGGAAGGAGAAGGGGTGAGTGCTGTGCAGGGGGGGCTCACAGTCCTGCACAGGGACTCGCTGGGCTGCAGGGGCTCGGCTCGGGCTGCTCTGCGCTCCGGCGCTGGGAGGGGGAGGTGGGAGCACTGGGATGGAGAGGGGCTGGCTGCCCTCAGGCTGACGGGTGCTGGTTTTGTCCTGCAGAAAAGAGCTGAAGGATCCGGACCAGCTCTACAACACCCTGAAGAATCTCCTGGCCCAGATCAAGGTGCAGGCAGGAGGGGACCCTCTGCTCCAGAGTGCCCGTCCCCCCGACAGCCCTCGGAGCTGCCTCCCCTGGGACAGGCTATCCTGGGCTGTGCCCTTGGGGGGCAGGTGGGGTGACCCAGGGGAGCGGGATGGGGAGCAGGCACCCCTGTGCCTGCGCTCGCTGCTGTAACCTGCCCCTGCCCTCTCCCCAGACCCACCCCAGCGCGTGGCCCTTCATGGAGCCGGTGAAGAAGTCCGAGGCACCGGACTACTACGAAATCATCCGCTTCCCCATTGGTAGGTGGTTGTGCCCGGACCCCCGGGGCGGGATGGCAGAGGGAGGACTGGAGCCCCCCTGTCTGTGGGCTCTGTGCTGGGGAGGGGGTGTCCTGGCTGGGGTGATGGGAGCCCCAGGACAGCCCAGAAGAGAGAGGGATGAGTCAAGACCCTCGGCCGGTGTCTGGTTCTGTGGCCGGGGCCGGGGGGCGGCGGCAGAGGCCTGGGGAGGGGCCTGACCCTTCCCCACCCCCAGACCTGAAGACCATGACCGAGCGCCTGAAGAACCGCTACTACGTCACCAAGAAGCTGTTCATCGCTGACCTGCAGCGCATCATCACCAACTGCCGCGAGTACAACCCGCCCGACAGCGACTACTGCAAGTGTGCCAACACCCTGGAGAAGTTCTTCTACTTCAAGCTCAAGGAGGGGGGGCTCATCGACAAGTAGGGGGGCTGGCCTGGATGCGCCTTGGCCGCTGGCACCCCCCTGGGAGGGGCAGGGCTCCCCGTGGGACCTGGCCCCGCTCTGTGGGCAGGGGCTGCTGGAGGGTTTGTTGCTGCTGAGCAGCCCGGGGGAGCTGGGCCTTCCCTTGGGGGGAGCGAGGTGCGGGGAGCATGGGGGATGCCCGGTGCTTTTACCTCCGTGCCGTCGGCTGCCTCTCCTGGGGGTGTGTGAGCAGCGGGGCTGGAGCTGCCTCATGGGGATCTGCCCGGGGCAGGGGCAGCCTCCCTCTCCCTGGGGGCCGGGATCCCCCTGGCACCAGCACTTCCCTCCTCCCCAGGGCTGTGCCTTCTGCCCCGGCTCTCCTCGACAGGGCAGGGGCACACAAGTGCTTTGGTTTTCTGCTTCCGTCCACGCACAGGCAGCCCCTGCCCCTCTTGTTGAATGTATGGCAGGGCTCAGCCCTGCCTGCCCCCGGCTGCAGGCAGAGATGCTGCTCGCGGTCCAGGGTCCTGCTGTGGGGGGATGCTCTGCCCCTTGCTCCCCCCCCCAGCTCCTGCTGCCTCCATCAGCTCTTCCCTCCCTCTGGGGACAGCCCTGCCTCTGCCCTGGGCAGGGGCCCAGCCAGGGTCTGTACCGTGGGCCCTGCCTGCTCCTGCTGCCAGCCGGGGCTGCCCCTGCCCCTGGCCTGGCTGGGGGCGGTGAGGGCTGGGCTGCTCTGGCTGCTGCTCTGGCTCCCGGGGCAGGGGGGTGCCCGGTGCTGCACTGGCCCCCGCTGCCCCTGCTCTGCCCCGGCTGGGAGCCAGCCTCTGCCCCTGCCTGTGGGTTGGCTCCTGCTCGCCTCCCCCCTTGCTGCCCCTGCCTTGCGCCTTGCGGGCTGTGTTCCCCCCGCCCCCCTTTGGGTGCTGGGCTTGGGGAGTGCCCAACCCCAGCATTGACTCGTCCCCCACCCTTGCTTGGTCGCCTGCTGCCTTACCCCCCCCCCCCCCGTGCTGTCATCGCTGTGTGGGTGCTGGTGATGCTCTGTGGCTCGCTGGCCTCGCCGGAGTGGGACCAGCCCCCCTCCCCCCCCTCCCCGCCACCCATTCCACTTGTCTGTTGTTTTGTTTGGTTTTTTTGGTTTTTTGTTTTGTTGTTTTTTAAATAAATGTCCTTGTGCAGACCCAGCTGCATCCTCGGGTCTGGCCCCGCAGTTGGGGGGCGGTTGGGGCTGCACCGGGGCGTGCAGTGGGGTTGGGGAGAGGGACAGGAGCAGCTCAGCGCGGGGAGGACGCGGGGAGCCCCTGGGCTGGCCGGGGGTGCACGGACCGCTTGGGGTGCGCCGGGCTGAACCGGGGTGCACGGTGCTGCCCTGGGGGTGCCCGGGCTGCCCAGGGAGCAGGGGTGGGTTGGGGTGCGGGGGCTGCACCGGGGCGGCTGCGGGAGCTCCGCCCGGTTTCGGTTTCTGTCCGTGGCCGGGGCTCCCTGGAGGGGGGGTCCCGGGCCGCTGCGGGCCGGGCAGGCGCCGGGGCGGGGGGCGGCAGCGGGGCCGCGGGCAGCGCGGCTCAGGCGGGCTCGGCCCCGCTCGGTTCGCCCCAGCCCGGCTCGGCGCGGCCCCGCTGCCCGCCCGCTCCCGGCAGCGCGGCCGGCGGGGCCCCCCCTCGCCGGGCCCCCCCTCGCCGGGGCCGCGGCAGGATGCGCCGCCCGAGTTTCGTTTCCCGGCCGGGCCCGGCGGCAGCGGCAGCGGCCGCGGGATGGAGCTGCGCGGGTACCAGCGGGAGGCGGCGGCCCCGGCCCTGCGCGGCCTCAACAGCATCATCTGGCTGCCCACGGGCGCCGGCAAGACCCGCGTCGCCGTCCACGTCTGCCGGCAGCACCTGGAGAGCCGGCGGGGCGGCAGGGTGGCTGTGCTGGTCAACAAGGTGCCCGCCGGCCCCGGTCCCCTGCCCCGGCGCTGGCGGGGCGGCAGCGGCTGCGGCCGCGGGCTGCCGGGCGCCGGCGGCGGGCAGGGGCTGAGCGGGCTCCGGTTGGCGCAGGTGCACCTGGTGGGGCAGCACGCCGAGAAGGAGTTCCACGTGCTGCAGAAGGACTTCAGGGTGACGGCCGTCAGCGGGGACAGCAGCCACAAGTCCTTCTTCGCCCGCACGGTGAAGCAGAGCGACGTCGTCATCTGCACGGCCCAGATCCTGCAGAACGCGCTGCTCGGCGGGGAGGAGGACACGCGCGTGGAGCTGACGGGTGGGTGCAGGACCCCCCGGCGCCGCTCTCCCCACGGCCGCGCTGGGGTGGGGCTGCCCCGGCCGAGCCTCCGCCGCTGGTGGGGCTCACCCCGCTCCTCTCCCTGGCCCGGTGCAGATTTCTCGCTGCTGGTGATAGACGAATGCCACCACACGCACAAGGAAGCCGTCTACAACAAAATCATGTTGAATTACCTCCAGCGCAAGCTCAGCAGCCAGCAGAACCTGCCGCAGGTCCTGGGCCTGACGGCGTCCCCCGGCACCGGGGGGGCAACCTCCTTCAAGGGGGCTGTAGAGCACATCCTGCAGGTGGGTCCTGCGCCCCCCGTCCTGTGCCGAGACAGGGTGCGACGGCCCCGGGCACAGCTTCTCCTGGGGTTTAGCGGGGCGTCCCTTGGGGTGAGCGCTGATAACCCGGTGTGCAGGCGCTGGGCAGCGCGGGGGGAGACATCCCCGAACTTGCCGGGGTGCCAGCGAGCGCCACGCGCCGCATCGCCCTGGGCTGCCGGGGCTCAGGGCTGGAAGTGGGGTCTCGCCCTCTCAGATCTGTGCCAACCTGGACGCTGAGAAAATCACGTCGGCGCAGGAGGAGCTGCAGCACCTGCAGAGCCACGTCCCCCAGCCCAGGAAGCAGTATGACCTCTGCCAGGAGAGAGCGCAGGTGAGGGGCAGCCGGGGGCTCTGGCCCTCCATCCCCTTGGCACAGGCCGATCTGAGGAATCGCTTGACCCAGAGCTTTGGTGCAGGGGGACCCCGCAACCGTCCGGGCCCTGCCACGCAAACATTCCCTAACCGCGGGCCAGGCTCTCTGGGCTGCGCCTCCAAGGCTGTCCAGAGCAATGTCCCCTACTCCTTGGGTCCTGAGCCCCTCTCTGCTTCCAGGACCCCTTTGGCAAGCAGCTGAAGAAGGTGATGGAGCGGATCCAGCAGTACATGGAGATGCCCGGCCTGCCACAGGACTTTGGCACGCAGGTTTACGAGCAGCGCATCGTGGAGCTGGAGAAGAGAGGTGAGGAGGTGGCAGTGCGGGTGTGACGGGGCAGAGCCGGCAGCCGCAGGGCCAGGCTGTGACCGTGGCATGCCCTGGCCCTTGCCAGCGGCAGAGACGTTTTGTCGCAAGATGCGGGTGTGCGCGCTGCACCTGCGCAAGTACAACGACGCTTTGCTGATCAACGACACGGTGCGGATGATCGACGCCTTCCAGTGCCTCCAGCAGTTCTACGCCACCGAGCGGGACAGGAAGGACCCCACCGAACGGTTCCTCGCCGCCACGTTTGAGGGTAACGGAGAGGCCTGGAGGGGGGTTGGTGCTGGCTGCATTTGGGGGGGGCGAGGAGCCCCCCTGACATCCCGCTCACCTGCGCAGAGAACAGGACGAGCCTGCAGGCGCTCGCCGGGGACCAGTGCTACGAGAACCCTAGGCTGGGCAAGCTGGAGGAGATCCTGCGGGAGCACTTCCAGCCCGTGGGTGCTTCTCGCGGCATCATCTTCACCAAGACCCGGCAGAGCGCCTACAGCCTGCTCAGCTGGCTGCAGGACACGGCCACGCTCTGCGGGCAGCACATCAGGGCTGCCGTCCTCACCGGCGCCGGCTACAGCAACCAGGCCAGGCACATGACGCAGGTGAGCAGAGGATGGGAAGGAGCTGGACAGGGTCCCGGGAGGGATCCGGCCCTAACCCTCTCTGCACACTTTGTGGGTGCTGCGGGTCCTGCCCGGGGCTCGGAGCCCTGCACATCTGCTGGAGCATCAGCCCCCTCTGCCCCCAGCACGAGCAGCAGGACGTGATCAAGCTGTTCCGTGAGGGAACCGTCAACCTGCTCTTCTCCACCAGCGTGGCCGAGGAGGGCCTGGATATCCCCGAGTGCAACATTGTGGTCCGCTATGGGCTGATGACCAACGAGATCGCCATGGTGCAGGTAGCTGCCCGGGCTCCCTCCAGCCACTCTGCCCGGCCCCGTGTCGGGGGCAGCCTGCTGGGACGCCCCAAAGCCCCGGGGGCGGGACACAGGGGCTCTCCCATCCCGCGCCCGCTGGCAGCTCCCTGGGGATGAGCCCAGCCCCTGGCAGAGCATCTCCCTGGCGAGGCGCAGTGGGGTGCGGAGGGTGGATCCATCCTTGCGGGGTGGCACAGGGAGGGAGGGAGGGTCGGCCATGGCCCTCCTCTGGTGACGGCAGCGTTTGGCCCTTCCGCTGCAGGCCCGGGGCCGTGCCCGTGCCGAGAACAGCGTCTACTCTGTCCTCGCCAAAGCCAACAGCAGAGAGGTGTCCCGAGAGCTGCTCAATGAGGACCTCGTGGACCTCATGGAGAGGGCAATCAGAGCAGTGCAAGCCATGCCCGAGAAGGAATACCGCCTCAAGGTGAGTGCTGGGCTCTGCCCTGAGCACCAGGAGGGCCAGGCAGCTCCTGCCCGCGTCTGCTGCTTGGGCACAGCCCTCTGCGCCCTGGTTTTGGCTGCCTGCTCTCCCCTTGGGGCAGCACCGGCTCCTGGGAGGAGGCCGTGCGTGCCCATCCTGCCCTGCCCATCCTGCCGTGCGGCTCGCGCTCTCTGGGACGGTGCATCTCTCCGTGGCCATGTGTCTTGCCATGTCTGCCATCTGCCCGAGCCCATTGCCCTGCACTGACCCTCGTCCTCCCCACCGTCCTGCCTCCCCCCGCAGATCAGGGAGCTGCAGCGAGTTGCCGTTACCAGCTGGCTAATGAAGGAGGCCAGGATCAGCGAGAGGCGGCGGCTGCACGACCCGGACGCTGTTTACCTCTACTGCGTCAACTGCAACGCAGCGGTGTGCCGCGGCAGCGACATCCGCACCGTGGAGGGCATGCACCACGTTAACATCAACCCCAACTTCAGGTAGGAGCTGGGTGCTGGCAGGGGCGAGCGGGCAGAGCCTGGCTGTCTAGCGTCACTTGCACGAGCTGCCGCACTCTCCACCCAGGACGTGCAGGGGGTGGCAGCAGCCTGCTGCCAGCTCTTTCTTGGGGACACCAGTCCAGGGAGGTCACGGGGGCTTTGTAGGACTGTGCAACTACAGTAGCACACCCCCGTTTCTGTCTCCTGGACCATCGTCCTTAGAGTGTCGTTCGGCCCCTTCCTTGCAGGTTGTATTACAGAGTTTCCTCTGGGAAAATACAGTTCCAGCGGACTTTCAAGGACTGGGAGCCCGGCTGCCGCATCGTGTGCAGTGAGTGCAGCCAGGTGGGTGCGGCAATCCCCCCGTAGCTGCGGCCCAGTCGGTGTTGGAGGGGCAGGAGGGGCCGTGCCTTGTGCCCCAGCTTCTGGCTGCGGAATGGAGCTGTATCTGCCTTCAGCACGTGCCCGTGTGATGTGCGTGCTGCGCACGCGGGACACGGACACGGGCAGCTCTCTCCAAAGGGGCACGTACCCCTGGAGCAAGGAGCTGCCTCCATCCCAAGTGTGCGTGGCCCTGCAGCCCGGGGATGCTGCACCGCAGGCTGCGTGACTGTCCCCTCCCTGCCCACACAGGACTGGGGAATGGAGATGATCTACCGGCAGGTGAAGCTGCCCATCCTCTGCATCAAAAACTTCGTGGTGGAGACGCCGGCTGAGAAGAAGAGGTACAAGAAGTGGAGTGCTGTGACGTTCCCCATCAAGGAGTTTGACTACGTGGAGTACTGCTCCAGCACCCATGGCCAGTCCTTCTAGCGTGGGCTCTGCTAGAAGGGGACTATTCCCAGGCCACCTCCTGGGACAGTGGGACCCTTCCCGTCGCCCTTTGCATGGGACTCTCCCTGCAGGCCCATGCAGACAGAAAGCCATGGCTCACTCCTCTTTTCCTCGCTGGACCGAGCAGAAAGGACAAGACACTGGCATGGGAAAGCACCCGAACCCTTCCCTGCCTGCTGGCAGCTGCTCCCCATGCCACTGCCTTCCCTTCCTGCCCCCCAGCGCTGCCAGGCTTGGGGGGCTGTCTCCATGGCCAGCCCGCTGCCCTGCCAGGAGAACCAGCCATTTCACATGGACCCAGGACACGGCCCAGCGTTTCTCTGGCAGCTTCTGGTCTGCTTTGCGAGTTCGATGGTCGTCCATTAAAAACATGCGCATGTGCTGGGAACGAGGGAGGCGCTGATGGTTTCATTCATCGCGAGAGCTCGCTGTGCGCAGGCAGGTTCACTGCGGGACAGCCCTCGCGCCGGAGCCGGACCACCCCATCACCTGCTGGACAGCCAGCTCCCACCGCGCTGGCAGCGCAGGGGTCCCCGGGGAGTGCCTGGAGCAAGTCACACGTGTGGGGCTGCCCCAGTCCCACCCCTCCCGGCAGACACTGGCCTGAGCAACCCACCTCACCCACCCACCCACCCGAGACCAAACCTGCCCGTGGCCCAGAACGAGCCTCAGCCCCTCTGGGGCAGCTCAGCCCTGCAGGAACGAGCCTGGAGCTGCGGGTGGATTTGGCCGCCTGGCAGAAGTGAACGGGCTGCTGAGGCCGGACGGGCGAGCAGCGCGGTGCGGCTGGAGTCACCCTGCCCGGGCGCCCGGGCTCGGGGCGGGGGTTGTGCCCCTGCCCCTGCCCCGGCAGCTCCGGGGGGCCCCGAGGGCTGAGCTGGGGCCGCCCCGCGGAAGCGGGGCTCGCCGGGCCCCTTGCTTCCGAGCCGGGGGGGGGCCGAGGGAGCCGCAGGGCTTGCGGCGGGACCCCGGGCCCGGGCCCGGGCCGGCCTCGGGGGTGGGGCTCGGTGCCGGGGGCTCGGGGTCCCCGCGGCCGGACCGGGATGCTGCAGCCCCGGATCCCCGTCCGCCCCCGGCGTGCTCTCCCGCCGGCGGTCGCTAGAGGGAAGCCCCGGCCCGGCCCGGCCGCGGGATGAGGGCGATGCCCGGGGAGCCGGGGGAACTCCCGGGGCAGCGGGCCCGGCCCGGGGGGTGCCGCCGGCGGCGGGAGGATGCTCGTCGGTGCCGGCCCCGGGGACCTCCCGCTCCGGTACGCAGCGCGGTTGCTGGGCGAGTTACGGGCCGCCCCGGGGGGTGCGGGGTGGGATGCGGGAGCGCTGGGGGCCGCGGTCCGCCCCTGCTCCAGCCCGGCCCTGCTGGGCACAGGGGGCTCCCGCGAAGGGCGAGGGCGGCTTTTCCACCGGGCACCGGCGGCTGCCGGGGCACCTGGGTGCCGGAGCGTCACCTCTACCCAAAACTCGTCCCTTCTCCGGGCGGCCACCCCCGGAGCGCGGTACCCCGGCACTGCGGCTCCCCGGTTATCGCCAGCAAGGACGGGCGCTCGGAGCAAGCGTGCTGCTCCTGCCTGACTTTGAAGGCAGCGGCTTCTGCCATAATGAGGCATAGCCCAGTTTCAGGTGGAGTTTGCCCCTGGGGAAACATGAAACCAAACTCCTGTTCATCAGAAACTGGGTAATGAGGCCGTTCGGGTTATTTGTAGCTCTCTGTGGGCTGGGATGGCCTCTCCTACCTCTCCCCAGGCAGAATCCCACCTGCAGGGACCCCGGATCGTTTTGCCAAGCTCAAATTGCCCTGATTTGTGCTCGGAGAATCCAGGCTGTGAGTTAACCTGATGGGTGCCTGCAGCACTGGGTGGTACGACGTCTCACCAGCCTAGATGGATCCGGTTGTCTGCTTTGGTGCCCCAAACCAGAATTTCTGCAACATTGATCCAAACTTGCCCATTTTTGAGGGGATGCACCTGACCCATGGGATACAGGGCCAGGACAGCATCAGTCTGTGGGACTCTGTGAGTTTTGCAAATGGGTCTGCAGCCAGTCTCTGCTTGTTCCTCGCTGTGCATCTCTGCTTTAACGCCAGCCCCATCTGGCTTCTCCTTCCCGGGGGCTTGGTCACCTTGGGCCTGGTGGCAGGGAGCAGCTGAGCTGCAGCGATTGGTGCTGCGACCTTGGCCAATGTCCTTCAGAGCCGGCATCCTTCAGAGCCGGCATCCTTCAGAGCCGGCCTTGCGTGGCTGAGTCCCCAGACTGCCTGTGGCCGGGCCAGCCTGCGTGAGGGTGTGGGGACGCGCATCCCTGCCACCCCCATTAATCCACCCTGGCTGTCGCAGGCAGCCTCCTCTGAGCGTGCTGTCGCTGCATCCCTCAGCCCAGGGCAGAGGCAGTGGCTGCTCCCCTCTGATCAGCCATTCAGGTCACTCCCGCATCGATCGGGTCTGGAGTGTGCTGATAAATCGGCTTCAGAGCCACAGGGACTCAGGGAGGCTGAAAGTCCATGTCTGACCCGGTCTGCACGTTGTGGGGCTGCCCAAGTGCATCCCCAGCCCCAGCCTGCTCCCGGCAGGCTCTCCCCGTGCACCGGCAGTGCCTGTGCTTTGCACCGCTTGGTGCAAAGCACCGGCAGCGTGTCAAGCACCCGGTGCACCGGCAGTGTCTTTGCTTTGCACCGCTCATCCTCCCTCCATGGGTCAGGTCCCCAGCCAGGGAGGGCCTCTGCTCCCCTCCCTCCTCGCACAGCCCAGGGCCGGGCTCCCCCGAGGGGGCTGCACCCTGCCCTGTCACCCCGCTCCTGTCGCCCCTGGAGCACAAGCGTGGCCGTTCCTCCACGGAGAGCGACTGATGTACCCGGCCCTTCGGGCAGCGCCGGGCAGGCTTGTCCTGTGATTAAACCAGCCTGAAGCCCCACTTCATCACTCCAATTGCCCTGTCAATAGCTGGGCATTAGAGAGGACTGTTGGACCGGTTCTTGCGCACTGACACATCCCCTGTCAATAACCTCTGGATTTAAGTCCGTGGCTCGGAGCATCTTTGCTTATCTCAGCTCCCTGAAGCACTTACGTTCCCGGCCATCATAACTCCCTGCCTGTAAGTGGAGACAGGCACCAAAACAGCTGCTGCAGCAAGTTTTGCTGGCGAAAGTGCAGCGAAGGTGTTTTCCGCCTGCTCTTCTGCAGGTGAGCTTCCCGCAGGTGAGCTTCCCGCAGGCTGCCGGGCCAGGGCTTGGCGTGGGGACGGGCACAGCCCACAAGCTCCCGCATCCTCCTTCCCCAGCACCCCTCATGCCTCTGGCAGCCGTGTGTGCTCACAGACCTCTCCGGAGCGAGGGCAATGCAACGATTTATTTTTATACAGCCCATTTCATTTATCATCAGTGCATCAGAAAGCGACAATTCACCTTTCAATGCACCAGCTGAAAAAAACCCAGCTCCGCTCTGCTTGGCAGAGCCTCAGATTGGCCCTTTCCTGAGGCTGGGTGTTTAGCAGAGACTTAGAGCTCAATCTGTTTAGCTTATCGAAAAGTAGCCTGAGATGTGACTTGATTACAGTGTGCAAGTACCTTCCCAGGGAGAAAACTGCCAGGTATTAAAGGGCTCTTTAACTTAGCCGAGAGAGGAATAATAAGAATTGAGCGCTTGAAGATAAAGTCAGACAAATTGAAACCCAAAATCAGGTGCAGGTCTGCAGCAAGGAGGGTACAGAGCGGCTGGAGCAGGATCCCTGGGTGCCTTTCTCAAAGCGATGCCCTGGCTGGACGGTGGGCGCCCAGGGCCGGGGGTCCTGACCCGGGGGGCTGCTCCGTCTTGCCCCTACGGCTCTGGCCCTGCACGGACGCAGGCTTGGGCAGCAGCAGGATGAGTCCAGTGGCATCTGTGGGCAAGGGGGATGGGGGACTGAATTTTGCTTCCCAGGCACATCTGAAAATCTTGCTGTCGCATGGTATCTCTGCCAGAGCCCGGGAGCACGTCAGCCCCCGAGGTGACCTTTCCCGGGACAGCTGGAGCCTCCCTTTCTGTACCAGGGGAAATTCCAGCCTGGTGAAAACTGCGCGTCGTGGAGGAACTCGATCCTGAAAACCAAAAGCCCTCTCTCCACGCTGCTCCTGCCTCCCCTCTCCTCCGCTGCCGGGAGCGCGGGGGAGCCCACAAAGCACGTGGGGACCTCCTCATCTTGCTCTGCTCCGCTGTCCCCACGACCAACGGCTGCACGTCTAATGATTCCCCACCAGGAGTTAATCTTGACTGTTAGCATGTCAGGCTGCCAGCAGATTAAACAAGGGGATTAGCATCAAACAATTTCCCTCCCGCCCCGAGCGGGGAGGCAGGAAATATAATCACTGCGGTTTTATTCAGCTTAGGCTAAAAAAGCTCCCTGGCATGTGGCCGGGCGCTGCCAGCCGTGCCGGTGGCACAGGGAGGCACGTGCCCAGGGCACCGCGGGGGCACGCTACCAGGGGCTGCTCGTCCCAGGGGGCTCGGGGAGGTGACCCTGCTGGGTGGCACTGGGGTAACCGCTGCAGCCTGTGCTCAGGGTGCTGGGTGCAGCTGCGGCTGGATCAGACAAACCCATTGCCTGGCTGTGAGGGCTGTATGTGCGCAGGGGCTGGGCTCGGGGCAGGGGCTGCAGCCATTCACCAGATGCCCCCAAGGAGGGCACAAAAGCCGGGGCTGGAGGGGGGAGGCTCCCAGCCCCCGGGCAGCACCCGAGCCGCCCCAGCAGCTGCCGGCCTGGGCTCAGCCGTGGACAGCGGAGGATGGAAGCGCCTTGCAGGTGCGAAAACAAATCCGTCTTCAACAGCTCCCAGGTTCCAGAGCCAGGGGACGGTGACGCAGCTCTGATCCGACGGCTGCGGTGCTGCAGACTTGCCAGCTTTCGTCCCAAGCTTCTTCCCTACCTGCGATCACAGGATCCACTCTCAGCACCGGGGCACAGTGCTGCCCTCTCAGACACTACACAAAAAGCAAACCAAACCCTCTAATCCAGGGTGTGCGTTTGATAAAGAGAACTTGCACAGCGTGGCTGGTGGCAGGGGCAGAGCAGCCAGCCCTGTGCTCGGCGCAGAGACTCGACGTCCCTTCAGAGCAAAGCGCTGCGGCGAAGCAGCCAGCCTTGCGTCCCCGCATCCTCTTTGGCCCAAATCTCCTCGGTCCCTGGAGGTTACTCGGCCGCTTTCATCTGAGGAGCATTTCCAGGGCAGCCAAGTCCCTGGTCAGCCGAGGAGGATGGGCCCACTCGCTGAGACCAGGCAGCGGCTGGGCCGTGGGCTGGCAGAGGGGCCGGTGCCCGGGGTGGGCTCGGCACGGGGCTGCTTGCAGAAGCGCTGCCCTGGGGAAGGGGGTGGCCCGGCGGCGGTGACTGGGCTGGCGTGTGGCTGCGGGGAGGGCGAGCGCAGTCATTTGCTTCCTCATCAGAGAGCCGAGAGCAGCAGAAACCCCACAGAGATCTGCCCTCCATGGCCCCTGGGGTTCTGGGTCTGAGCCGGTGTGGGGGTTCCTCCTGCCCGGGAGGGGAGATGCTGCTGAGAGTTATTCCTGGAGGGGGACTTGCCATGTGTCTCCTGCTCCTCCAGTGACGGGCTGCCTGCTTCTCCCGTACTCGAGACGGGACCTGGCAAAGCCATGGGCTGCTCCCCAGCAGCAGCACAGGAAGACGCGGCTCTTCTCCCTGCAGCCGCCTCCCCCGTGCCACAGCCCTGTGAGCGGGAAAGCTCTCCTGCCTCTCCTGCTTCTCCTGCCTCTCCGGGCTCGCTGCTTTTAGGGAAACTCGTGGGAACCTCCTCGCCCTAAGACCAGTCAATTGGCTGAAATCGGCCGAAAGGACCTGGCGGGCACTGATGCGCAGGCAGACGATGCCCCGTGCATGCACACCTCGCTTTTCTAGGAAGCCGGGCTAAAAATATTGTCCTAGGGCTGCGCCGTGAAAGACTGGGCAGATCCTCGGCTACTGGAAGCCCGAGTGATTTACAGCCCGTAGCCTGTGCACGGTCCCAGCCCTGCTGTCCCTGGGGCTGGGATGATCCCGGCACGCGGCAGCCAGGGCCGAGGCCAGGGCACGTCTCCGTTGGGCAGAAGAGCAGGGAGGTTGCAGGTATCCCCTTCTCCGGCACTGCTGGGGGGTTTTGCCTCTCTTATTCTTGCCATTTTTTACGTGACTCCCTGCATTTGGCCTATGCATCAGCAGGACGTGGGGAAGGGAGGGGGTGCAGCACAGTGGGGGTGAGACCCAGGGACGGCTCGGCGGGTGCCGGCACAACCCGGGGGCACCCACGGCCCAAGCTGCGATATTGGAAAATTCCCAAACAAAATTTCATGCGCTAAATCTCAGGGCTGCAATTCTGCTGAGACCTGGCTTTATAATTGGATCTGTCAGAAACCCGTCACACTTAACGTGCAGCTGCCAACACACCGTGCGGCTGCTCGCCGCGCTCCGCGGCTGGCGCCGGCTCTGCCCCTCTCCCTGCCCCTCGGTGGGCAGAGCCCCGCGGGCAGCACGGGCTCCCCGGCCCAGCTGCGCTGCCCGGCCGGGAAAGCCGTGTCCTGACGGGCCCACGGCCCCGACCCACTGCAGAAGCATCCCCAGCTGCTGCCGCCCAGCCCGGCGTTGGGAACGGCCGCGACGGGAGCGCTGCTCATCCCGCCCGTTCCGGACACCGAGCCCTCGGCGTTCAACACGCCAACAGCTCTCTCCTCCCATTCGGAGCCGTGGGCTGGGAATACCTGGGCTCCTGCCCCATGCCGGGGCTGCCGGCTGCAGTTGCAGGTTCCTCTATAAAGAGGCGGGGGTTTTTGCACCCGAAGGCCGTGGGCTGCGCTGCCACTGTGGGCCCGGCGGGTGCTCCCAGTCCATCGCGCCTCGCACGCTGCCCGGCTGCTTCTCCTCCTGCAGCTGTGGTTATTTTGGCAGAGGGTTTTTGTTCCTTTGTTTCCCTCCCACGGTTTCTCTGCTATTACCCAAAACGGGGCACGGCGGGGCAGTGGCGGTGGGAGAGAGCAAGGAGCTGCTTCTCCTTCCCATCCCATGCGGGACCACTTGCCGCTGCAATCTGAGCAAACTCCAGTCATGGTTTTTAAGTCCTTTTTGTGTTTTATGCAAGAGGGCGGCACTTGCCAGGCTCACGGGAGAGGCAGCACAGGTAACGCGGAGGCTCCTGCGTGCCGGCCGTGCGGTCGGGCAGGTCTGGTTTGTAGTTTCTGTCACCGAAGCCTGGCATGCTCGGCAGCTTTGGGGGAAAAAAAATGCATATTTGAGCACGTTCCAGTGCAGAGCCCCGGGCTGCGCAGCGGGACATCGCAGCCCCTTGGTCAGGTCAGGCTGTGCCTCCCACCCATCCCCAAAGCCCCTGCAGAGGGGCCGGGGCATTCGGGGCTTCTGAGGAAACATCCAGGCTTTTCCAGGAAAAGGTCAGGATTTCTGGTTCCTCTCTCTGCCCCAGAAACCAACGCTTAGGGCCAGGCACTGGGGAAATGTGGCCGCCTGGGATTTTCCAGCTTGAGGACAGATCCAGCTTGAACCTGAACATCCAGCCCTGAGAGCGGGGCGGTACGGGCCAGCCCCTGCTTTGGCTTGGTGACCACCCAAGTTTTGCCTCACAGTGCCTCAGTTTCCCTCTCCACCACTGGGAAGGCGGTGGGACGGGGACAATGCTGGCAAAGCCGCGGAGGTGTCGGCGAGGCGTGGGAGCCCAGCAGCCTGCGGCCACCAAGGAGGAGTGTGCCTGTGTGTTCTTCACCTGAGTAATCAAAACCTTTATCCAGTGTTTGATTAAAGGCCACGAAACATATTATCTTTGATTCTTTTGCTTTATTTTTGTTCCCTTCATTTGTCCCTTGGAGATGAGGGTTGCTCTGGTACTTATTAGTCACAAAGCCCTAACCTCGCGCTGCGTTCTTGCTATCTGAGAAATGAATTATTAATGGTGCATTAAACAGAGACTGGAAAGGGGCCCTGGGACACTGATAATCAGGAGCTAATTGAGGAAGAAATGAGATACCGCTCCCGTTGCAGAGCGAGGACCATGCAGCGCTGCGATACCAAAGGTGACCCTGCTGCAACTCCTGGGCCGACTGCGCCAGGCTCTGCCTGTGCAACACTCACCGATGGGTCATGCGTGCATGCTCGGCTCTGGCCGGGATGCTATTCCATGGCCGGGATGCTCTGCCCTGGCCGGGATGCTCTGGCGTGGCCGGCATGCTCTGCACGGTCCCCATGCTCTGCTGTATCCCACGCGTGCCCTGCCTGCCGTGGGTGCCCGCAGCAGGCAGGGCACGTGCAGCGCCTGTCGCTGTGCAGGCAGGAGGGTTGCAGCAGCTGGGTCGCAGGACAGCCGCTCCTGAAGGGAAAAGGCAGTCAGGCACCATTTCTCCCTGCGCTTCAGCTGATCCCAGGTGAAACGGCACAGCCGAGGAACGGCCCTGGGGACGCGGGGGGCCCGGGAGCAGCGTCCGTGGCCGTGGCAGTGTTTTGCAGGAGGGATGAACGTGGCCGTTGGAGTCAGGGGATTATCACAGATTTTTTCCAGGCTGCCCACGAGCCTGCAGAGAGCCCAGCCCAGCGCTATGCCGACATGTCAATTGAGGCCCAGCAGAGCTCGGCTGTGGGGCGGTGTGGGGAGGAAAGGATCTTTCCCAGGAGACCAGAGGGACCCCACGATGCGCGGCCCCCAGCCCCTCCGGCACGGCAGGGATGGGAGATGAAATCCTGCGGTCTCGAGGCAGAGGCTGCCTGGGCAGAGCCGTGCGGTGAGGCAGGAGGGCTCATACCCCGACGTGTTGTTTATTTATTTTCCAGTATGTCACCTGCCATCAGCTGTGTCCCCGCTCCCCTGCCTTGCTCTCGGCTGGTACAGGAAGCTGCCTGGCACGCCGGCAGCTGGGGAGCAAACAGCGGCATCAGCAAGCAGGAAGGTGCGTTAATAAAACATGCCGGCAGCCTGGGCTGCGGCAGGGGCTGGCACATGCTGGGGGGGGCTGGCAGGCACTGGTGTAGGGCTGGCACGCACTGGTGTGGGGCTGGCACATGCTGGGGGGGGCTGGCACGCACTGGTGTGGGGCTGGCACATGCTGGGGGGGGCTGGCACGCACTGGTGTGGGGCTGGCACGCACTGGTATGGGGCTGGCACCCGGGGCTCAGGCAGGCAGCAAGAAGACATCAGACAAAAGCGTTCAGGCCGCTGGAAAGCTGCTGCATCCCGGATTTTTGGCATGAAGCAGCTCTGGGGGGCTGGTCAGGAGCGCCCGACTACAGGGACGAGGGTTCTTCCTTCGGGCTTCCCATCGGGACTTGGCAGCAGCCCGGGCGCCCAGGGCGGCACCTCCGGCTGGCACAGGCTGCTCCCCGTGTCCCCGGGGACGATGTCCCACCTCGGCAGCGGCTGCTCAGGATGCTGGAGCCCGCCTGGACCTCAGCTGAACTTCTGCACAAGTGACTGGGGGCTGAAAGATTTCCATCATCTTTTATTTATTCTCTTTTACTGTTTTGTCTACACAGCTTTGAGCCACGGGCCTGTCAAATTTCTCCTCTTCCACCCCAGCTCCATTAAAGCACAAAAAATGTCTTCTTTTAAGCCCGAGCCAAACGGCAAACCTGTGCGAGCTGTAAAACTTTCTGCAGCAGCTGAGGCGACGCTGTGACGAGTGCTGCGGCACGGATGATGTCCCCTTCTCGCTGCTGGGGAGCTGCAAAGCTCTGAAATGGGCTCTTGCTATCGGGACTGAGGGCTCAGGGCGCAGGCAGGGGCAGCCGGGGGGGTTGGTCCTGGGAGGGCAGGGACAGGGCACGACCAAAAATAGCGTTTATTTTCTGTTATAAAACATACTGTCCCTGTTGCTAAAGCGGTTGGGGTTAATACTAGAAGGCGTTGAGCAAATCACAGGTTTTTTCTCTGTGCCTCAGTTTACCTCCTGGAAAAGGGGGTCCCAGCAGCTCCCCTGCAGCGCAGGCAGCGGGCGGGCAGGGCAGCGGAGCCCTTGTGCCCGGGGCTGAGGCTTTAACGGTGAGCGGTGCTGCTGCGGTGGTTGGTGGTCCCTGGGGCTGAGGGCTGTCTGGGGGCCGGGAAGGAAAAGAGAACTAGGTTTGTTCTGTGGGGAAATGGTTATTTCTGTTGCTGGGATGGAGTTGGCCTCGGTGATGTTTCGTGAGGCGGGAGAAACCTTTTGGGAACCGGCGGGCGTGTGCGGCTCTGGCGGCAGCGAGGGGCCGTGGGGCTGGGGGAGCGGCCGTCCTCCCAGCACGGACCCCGACTTCTTTCCGTGGGCCCGCTCCTGTCCAGCCCTCCCCTGCGAAAGCTGCCGTGATCCACCAGCCAGCGCCCTGCGGGGGCTGCCCACGCTGCCGGCACGAAGTCCCCACCCAGGCTGGGGCGGCTGGGCTTACGGTGCCGGTTCCCTGTGACCCAAGGTGCCGGCTGGGGCCGGCGCTGCTCCCCCGGGGCTCTGCTGGGTGCCCCCGCTCGGCGCTGCGAGGGCAAGGCTGGCCCTTGCTCCCCTGTCTCCGGCACCACGTGCCGCAGGGGTCCCGCTCGGATGCGGCGACTGGGTCTCGGGGGCTGGAGAAAGATGGGGGGAAGCCGCCGTCATCGGCCACCCCGGCCACGTGCAGCGCACGCCTCCGCCGCTCCACACGAGGCCAGCCTCAGCCTGGCGCAGCCCCGGCGCGTGCCGCTGCCTCCCCTCTCCAAACCCTGGCGGCATTTTGGGTTTGAGGCGCGACTGTCCCGCTCCCCTCCCGGCGCCGGTGGGCTCCGCTCCGCTTCCCCCGAGCGCCCGGCCGGGGGTCCCCGCTCCGGCTCCACTCTGACATCACGCCGAAGCAGCCGCAGTTGGTCCAGACTCCTCGCATAAATATTTATGCAGTGATGCAGTGCTCTTCTAAATATAAAGCTTTATCTAGAATTTCATTTAAACATTAAGTGTAGATAATTTATTTATAATTAATGTAGACATCAAGTCCCATCTCTGGAATGCCTGTGAGCTTTCATTTATAATTGGGAGGTAAGTCAGAAGCTAGAGGCTGGGCCTCTTATCAGTTTCATTTTAATTTTCCTCCTATAGCAAACGAAGCTGGTGCAATTCATCTCTTATTAGGAGGCAGCACAAAACTCCCCTAAAATAACAGTTTTACAGGGAACATGTAACAAACCCATCTTTGTTCCTCTCCTCGCCTTTGATAATGTTACCAGGGCTCACAGCTCCCTTCAAAGTGTTGCTCTTCCTTAAAAATAAGTCTATTAAAAATTAAAACCACTTTTCTATACAATAAAATTTACTCCCCGCAATTATGCAGAGGGACTAGTTATCTTCCTTTTGTAGATTTTAATTAAAAGTTACGATGGGAAGGAAAGAAATACTGCCATAAAATAGTAGAAGTCTCTCCACTAACGATGAGTTATTGGTGCCTTTTTCACCCAGGCAGCCTTTCAGGAGCCGAGGCAGCGGTGCCCGGCGCTGGCACCGGGCTGTGAGGGCGAGCGGTAACGGGGGCGGCTGGGGGAGCGGGGCTGGGGCTGTGGGTGCCCCGGGGTGGGGTGGTTCCAGGAGCTGGTGCTGGGGGTCCCTCTGTTGTCCCTGCACCCGGCGAGGGGTTTTCTGCACCCACGGGTGCCCAAATGGGCGCTCAGCTCGGCAGAAAGCCCGTCTCGTGCTGAACCCCCTGGCAGCGCTGGCTCCGACCTGTTTGTGCTCTCGCTTCTGTGCCCCGGTTAGAAAATGGGACCTGTTGTGCTGCCTGCAGCACCCATGGGTGCAGGGTGCTGGTGTCGGGGTGCTGTGCAGATCCTGGGGGGCAAACCAGGCTGGCCGCACGGCCCGGCTCTGCCAGGGGTGCAGGGGCATGGCTGCCCCGGGCGTGTTTAATCTCCAGAGGCGGGTGGGCCCATGACGCCCCAGATGCCGGGCTCCTCCCTGCGGTGTGGCCCTGCCAGCGGTAGGTAGCCAGGGTGCCTGAGCCCTTCTTTGCAAAGCACGTTACGGCAGAGCCGTGCCGCGGAGGCTGTGCGGCGCGCTCATCTGGCCCGGATATTTTACAAAGCTAAGAGGGACGATCAAAGGCGGCTCCGCGCTCACACTAAAAATAGCGGGTGCCCAGGATAGGGCGGGGGCCCCGGCAGGAGCCCGCGGTGCCTCGGTAACCTATAAACACCGAGCGTCGCCCGCAACAACCCCACTGGCGCTCAATTGTCCCTGTCGCTTGTTCTTGAAGTCACGCAACAGCCCCTGCTCCTCTCGGCTACTGCAGGGTGACGAGGGCGGGTGCCGCACCGCGTGCATGGCTGCCGGCTCCGTCCCGCCACGGGGCTGGAGCATCCCTGCCGCGGGGCAGCCTTCGGACCGCTCTGCGGGACCCGGGCCCCCGCGCCGAGCGTGGCTGCACCGCCTGGTCGGCCAGGGTCCCCGCAGGGACAGACCCCGTGCACCCAGTGCGGGATCCACAGAGCTGCAGAGCATCAGCTGCTGCAAATGTTCAAAATTCATAAACCAGCTCCCCAGGACCGAGGGACGGACTCCAACTCCCCAGCGTTTCCGTGACGGGTAGCGTGTTCCCCTTGTTGCCTTTTGGTTTCCGAAGGTTTTGCTAGCACGCTCTTTGCCTCGAGCTTTTGTAGGCTCAAGTTAGCCACCTCTTGAGCCCAAGATTTTGATACGCCCTGGGATGGCTTTGAGGTTTTCATCCTCCCTTTTGCTCCCAACCAAACAAGCCCAGTGGTGCAAGGGTTGCAGTGAAAGGGGCAGGCACCCTGTGCGCTGTGGCAGCTGTGACGATGCGGGTTTTGGGGCGGCCGATCGCTCTGGCACCTGTGCCGTGTCGCTGCCCTTGTCCTGCTGCCCCGGTGACGCGCTGGTGGAGCCAGAGCTCAGCGGCAGAAGTGCAGCCGTCACCACGGAGGCCAGGCACCTGTCGGGCATGGGGACAGACACACAGACAGGTCACTGTCCCAGCGCTCTTGCCCTGTCCTTAAAAGCAACAGGCAGGTGCTGCTGGACCACGGGTTGATCTTCAGACCACACGCCCTGGAGTGCTGCCGGTCATGGCCCTACCTAGCAGAAGAGCGCTGAGATTTAATTAACGAGCTATTTGCAAAGCGCTCGTGTGGAAAGGGCTGTATAAATGGAAAAGCTTATCCCATTTTTACAACAACTCTTACAGAGTGCAAACCTTTGCCCCTGAGGACACCGTGGGCTCCTCTGGTTCCAAATGCGGGTGTTTGCCAGGCTGGTGCCCTCCGTGTCTGCGCTGACTGCCGGGCCCGATCACCGCATCTGGCCAGAGCCAGGTAATCTGCTAATTCAGCTAACGGGCGCAGCACAGGCATGAGAGCCAAGATGCTGCTATTGCCTGGGGCCGGCGCAGCCACACTCGCCCCGTGTTGGCTTCTTGCTCTCCTGGAGGCTGGTGGTGCTGCCGTGCCTGCATCCCGGCATCCCACCACCCGCGTCAGCGGCTTGCCGTGGGAATTTATGGCGACCAACCTGGAGCCCGCCAAAGACAGGCCCTCGCACCCAGGCTATCGACCGGGACCAATCCTGCCCCGTGCCGGAGGGGTGTGCAGGATCAGTGCAGCCTTGGCACAAAGGCAAGGACGACTTCCCACAGGCTGGGGCCGCCCGTCGGTGTCGTTTCTTCAACCGGTTATGGCTGTTGAATCGTTCTGCTGCCCGTCTCCCCACCTCCTGCCCCCTTCTCCTGTCTGTCAAGATGCTAACCCCCATTGATCTGGATCTGAAACATTTATGAAATCTTTATGGGCTTTTGAAAAGATTTTAATTCCCTGACAGTGCTGCTTTCACCAAAAAAAAAAAAAAATTATGACTCAATGAGCAATTATAGGCTTAACAGCTGCTGAACGGCCACAGCAGCTGCCGGAGCAGCTTGGCACGGCTCAGCGCGGCGGCCAAGGAGCCAGCGAGGCTTCCTGGAAAGCCATGCTGGGACTGAGCCGCCCCGCGCCGACCTTCCCGGGCTGCGGGACCCCAGCTCGGGTCCCCTGGCGCGGCCCCTCCTCTGCCCACCCGCCTCCCCTGGGCCTCGGTGCCCAGGAGCCCGGGCAGGGCGAGGCTGTGCTGTCGCAGGTCCCCTGCCGCGTGGCAGGCAGCGATGCCGCCCGAGGGGACGAACGGCTCTCGGCCGCGCCCGGAGAGCGCGCACCGCAGCCGGGCAGTGCTGGGGGGACGCTGGCGGGTGCTGCAGGAGGGGGCCCTCCTCCCCTCGGAGAAACCTTCAGGCCCTCGGTGGCAGCTTGCCCGGAGGAGGCTGGGGCTGGGGTCTCTCGACCCTGGCTGGGCTCTCTTGGGGGGCGCTTTGGCAGCACCTGGGCTGCCGACTCATGGGGTGCAGCAGACCCTCGCGCAGCCGTTTCAGGGGGATCCGTCGCTCATGAATCACGCACAGGTTGCTGCGCTGGCAGCGGCAGCCGGTGACGGCACCGGCTCCGTGCCCCGGTGTTGGCAGACAGGCTCTGCGCAGAGGGCCGGCAGCCTGGGATGGCTCGGCGCTGACGGCTCGGGCTGCACGCTCGGGGCTGCTCCTCGCGGAGCTGGCCGGTGTGGGAAGGGCTTTGCAATAATCAGCTGCTTAAAACTGCTTTCAAAGACTCTCGCTTGCTGTCTCTCCTGGTCCGTCACAGGTGCTTGCAGCGGTGCCTCGAAGAGGGCGTAGCTGAGGGTCTAGACAGTGGTTTTCAGAGGCGGACTCCTCCTCCTCATCCCCTTCCCTATCTACCGGTGATTTGGGACCCCGATGCTGCGCAGGAGCCTGGGGCTTTCCAGGCAGGACATGGGCAGGA
Source organism: Ciconia boyciana (assembly GCF_034638445.1). Classification (NCBI taxonomy): domain Eukaryota; kingdom Metazoa; phylum Chordata; class Aves; order Ciconiiformes; family Ciconiidae; genus Ciconia; species Ciconia boyciana. The sequence goes on from NC_132955.1 coordinate 760,238, forward strand.
CTCGTGGTCCTGCGGCTCCACGTTTGGGATTGGAAATGTCTTGACGCCATCGTGTCCGGGACAGCCTTCAGCTCCTCTGTCACCCCTACGCGGCTCACCGGCGAGGTGCCACCAGGGAGTCCCCAGGCAGCACCGGCACCTCCCTGCGTGGTGAGATGTTGTCTCACAAGCGGAGTCCGTTACCGGTGTGTGACCCCCAATACGCACACAGAGCCGAGAGGTCAGTTTATTTCAAGTTCTGTGCAAGACCGGGTGCTAGGCGGTAGCTCCACAAAGCCAGCACGCCGCTCGTTCAGGCAGGTACAATATTTATACAGTCTACTTATACATATGCATAAGTAATTACGCAAAGCAGTTTTCTATGGGTCTACATTTTCTTGTCTCGATCTTAAAGCGACAGTGCTACTTTAATATTCTGCGCACGCTCAGAGGTGAGGGGTCTCTGCTTGGGCCGGGGTCTCCAGCTCGAGGGGTGGGACTTTCAGTATGATAAAGAGGACAGTTCGCGTGAGGGTGCCTCTTATCACACTTCTACTAGTGGCTTCAGATTGTTCCCAAAACATCTTAATTAGCTTACATATTTCTCCAGGATGTGTTTCACTCCCAGGGACAATAATTTTTGGTTAGGCGTTCCACATTTTGGTCTGAATCCCCCTTATCAACTTTACGTAAGTCCCGGCCTTCCACCAGCTCCTGATTGACTACAGAGATGCTCGGAGCTGGCGGGGCCGATAACGCAGCTCCCTTGCTGCCGTGAGGATGTAGACCATTGGGTTAATTGTAAAACTTCTTATTTACTGAACACGGAGCTGCTGAACTCCTTGAACACGAGGAAAGGTGAAGCTTCAGCCCGGACCAGAGCCCATTCCCCAGCGGGAAGGGGCTGACACCGAAGGAAGACGTTAGAGAAGCAAACTCGGGCCGATGCTGGGGCTCTGCACCCTGCTCTGCCCAGCAAGGCCGCTGCCTCTGGCACAGAGCTGGCCCGCGGTGGCTCGCAAAAGACTTTCTGCCTGGTAGGCTCATTTCTTCTCTTTTGAATGCAAAAAGCTGCAGTAAAGAAATGAGCACGGGGGTGGAAGAAACTTTGTGAGCAACTGCAGCGAGATGGAGGATTTGTATGTGCTGTTCCTTCTGCTAATCTGTCCCACAGCATTCCTGTGTGGTGCAGCTGGAGACGACCTTCTCTTTGTTTAGAGATTTGTCTTCATTTTCAGAGATTTCTGCAGCAAACTAAGAGGTTTAAGGGTGACGAGTCTCCCTTGGCCTCAGCACAAACAATATCTCGGGGAGAAGCTGAACTAAACACAAGAAAAGAGATGTCTCCGGGAGGATTAGCCAGCATTGCTGAGATGCATATCACATTGATTGCCTTGCCCTGTCTTTGTGCCGTGTTTCTGGATGGGAAAACAAGTTTGCTTGCAGCCTCTTCGAGTTTGTTTTGAGCCAGCTGAGGCTGGGTCTGTGTGGGAAGGAGATGGGAGCGAGACAGGGCTGGGCAGGGTTGTATGGGAAATAAAGAACAGATCGTGAAGTTAACATCAGTGAAAATATTTTCATGAGGAATTTAATCAGCAAAGCGCATTTGCATGGTGGGGAGCCAGCGCCCGGCAGGGCTGGGGTCCCCTCGGTGGGCGCAGACCCGGAGGGTCCTGCTGAGGACTGTGCATGAGCCGATGGGATCCGACCCGACCCGACCCTTGGGCTGGGAACAAGGGTTCCTTCCTCCCTCCCGCCCGGCATTCGCATTCATCTTTTTGACACAGCCAAGTGTCACTGGCTCAGTCCCTTCACAGGGACAGGTTACAATGGGCATGAGTTTAGTTTAATTAAAAAAATCCCTGCATGCAGGCTTGCTAAATATACCATGAAAACTTCGGGAGATGGGAAAGATGGCGAGAGGAGTATCGCATTAGACTGTGAGCAATGTGAACGGCTGCCTTTGGGAGGGGGAAGCCAGCAATTACTGTGGAGGGTGAGCGACTCATCCGTGCTCCCCAGTGCTGGAACACCGGGAGACGTGGGCTGGGCAAGAGGCCTCATCCCTGCGCTTCCCGGTTCCCACGCCTGGAGGGGGGGGAGTTCGGCCCCCTTCCTCACGGTGTGATGGAGGCAGGACGAGGCTGTAAGGGTTAACGTGAATGGAAAAGGTCTGTGGAGGAGCTGCAGCCCTGTCTCTGCTCCTTGGAGAGGAAGGCTACACCGTAATCATCAAGCTCCTGACAGCTAAGGTAATGCAAGGTTTGAGATCCATTAGAGTGCCTGTAATTATTTATAGGGAGAAAAAAAACACCCTACATTGTAAAAATCAGATGGCACAGCAAATAAATGCACCAAGCTTTGGAGAAAGGATTCTTAAAAACCAAAGTAATTTATAACGAGAGCCACGCCAAGGGTTGGCGGTGCCACACTGCTGATCCTCAGGACCCGACCCTGGCTCCGGTGGCAGTGAGGAAAGGAGCTCTTGGTCTGGACAGGCATAACCCAGTGCAGCCGGGCCATCAGCTTGTATTGCAAGATCAGGAGGCCTAGAAATAGCTGCTGGAGAGGAGCACAAAGCCCGGTCTCTCTGCTCCTGGTTTCCACCTCCCCGGTAGCTGGGGGGCCCTCGAGCCCTCCTGCAGCCGCAGCCCTTTGCTCGGAGCAGCTCCGAGCAGCGCGTGGTCTGCCCTCGCTTCCAGCAGCCTCCGCCCCTCTGCCAGCGACTTCACGGGGCTGGTCGGACTTCTTCATCTTGGCATCAATTCCGCTTTTCAGTGGAGGTAACGCAGCAGCAGGCAAGAGCTCCCGGAGACGAGAGCCCCTGGGTGCGTCTGTTCTGGAGGAGAGTGCTCTTGGCCAGAGAGCCCGGGAGGGCAGAGCAATTCTCTCGCAGCCAGGCTGCAAAGCTTAATTAGCAGTTTTGCGAAGTGCTTTGAGATCCTCTGCGAAATGTCCTGGAGGAGGGCAAAATGTGATTATATAACGTGTCTAGACAGTATATTCCTTGGGGTGGGGAGCAGGTCTTTTTTATATCTATTCTTCTGTGTCAACACTGTGTGGCCCCACTTAAAGGTTCTGGGAGCTGCTAAAATATTAATAACAACGACAACGATAGGAAAACCCATGCTTTTGCACTCAAAAAGATGTTGATCTTAGCACAAGCCAGCGGTATGTCAGCAAAGAAGCCTTTGCCTGGTGGGTGCCTCGCGCTCCAGCTATGGTGACTTAAGAGCAGACACCAGCTCCTTGCAGGCCCCCTCCCGCCCAGCTCCGCTTCATCCTCCCGGAGCAGCTGGGCTCCTCCAGGCTCCTCCAGCTCTTTCGGAGGGGCCAGGCTGTCCGGGCAGGGCGCGAGGCGTTCTCCCGCCATGCCGTCGGTTGCGCAGGAACCGCAGCCGTGCTCTGGGTCAGAGCGGGGGCTCTGCTGCCAGTGAAGCCCTGCAGCCCCCGCGGGGCCAGCGGGGCCACCTCCCCTGTCCCCTCCGAGAGCTCCCGGAGAGCTGGTCTGACTGCAGCCGCTCGGGGCTACGGGACTGGGGACCCTCGTCCCAGCACACGGCGACGAAGGGCAAAGCTCGGCCCACTGACCCCTCCGTGCTCCGTGGCGTTGGTGGCACCGGGCATCTCTGTGCCCCAAAATCGGGGTGCCCTCCCCACAGCCCTGCTGGGTGGCCCTCCTCCGTGTCCCCAGCCGCAGCACCTTACTGACCCCCCAGGACCCCCGGAAAGGGCCTGGGGAGCCACCGCGCTCCCCCCGGCGCTGCCCGGGCGGCTGCGGCAGCACAGGCGGGCAGGGGGCCCTGGGGGTCCCCCGCCTCCCCGGACCCGGCTCAGCCGCCCGCCCCGCCGCTGTGCAGCCCTGTCCCGGCCCGGGGCACCGCGGACCGAGGGGTGCGCGGCGGCCCCCGTGCCCGGGCCCCGCGGCGGGACGCGGCCCCGGGAGGCGCCGCCGCGGGGCCCCCCCTCCCACCCCGTTCGGGCGCTCGGCGCCGGGGGGGGGGACACCCGCGGCGGCGCGCGCACTGCCTTCATCCCCCCTTCCTCCTCCCCCCCCTTCCTCCTCCTCTTCCTCCTCCTCCTCCTCCGGGAGCGCGCTCGCCCAGCCGGGAGCGAGCAGCCGGCGGGAGGATGCTGCATACGGCGGCGGAGCCGGGCGGCTGGGCAGGTAGGGCGGGCGGGCGGGCAGGGGCGGCCCGGGCTCCCTCGGCACCGCCGGTCCTCGGCGGCCGGGCTGCGGGCCCGGGAGAGTTGCGGCCGTAGCAAAGTTGTCGGAGGGGGGGGATGCGCTGGGGAGGCACCGCGGGGCCGGGAGAAGGGGCGGGTGTCTGCCCGGGGGGATGCTCCGCCGCGCCCGGGCCGGTCCCCCCCCCCGCCTCCCGGCTCTCGCCTGCGGCGCCCGGCAGCGGGCAGCCCGGCTGCGCAGCGCCGTGCACCGGGGCGAGGGCGGCGGGGGGCGGCAGAGCCCCCGGCCCCGCTGCCCTCCCCCGCGGGAGGCGTCGGGCCAGGAGCGGAACTTCTTCGGAGGAACTTCGCCGAAGCCCCGGTTGCAGCCCCTTCTCCCGGCCGGGGGCTGCCTTTCCCACGCCGAGCGGGACCCGCGTGGGTGTGCGGCGGGCGGTGGCGGCCCCCGGCTCGTCCCTGCCGCGGTGTCCGCGCCAGTGGGGTGCGCGGCGTGTGACCCCCACGGCTCGGCTCCGCCGGCGCTGCCTGGGCCCGGGCGGCCTTTGCGGGCAGCCGGGGGCGCGGCACGCCCCGGGCGGGTGGGCGGCGGGGCCGCGCCCGCGGGTGGGCGCTGGGGCCGCGTCCGCGGGCCCCGCGGTGCTGGTCAGGGGGCCGGGTGCCCAGCGCACCCCGCGCGTCCCACGGCCCAGCCGCAGGGCGCCGGCGGCTGCTCACGTCCCTGCTCCGATTGAGGCACGGAGAGGTTTGTGCTGGAAATGGAGCCGAGGCTTTCTGGCTGCCTCCACAAGGGGTACTCGGCTTTTAGAGAAAAGGACTTTCACCGAAGCCCTACAAAAGCGACTTGGGCAGCGAGCGCCCTGCCCGGGGTGGCTGCAGACCAGGGCAGAGCGTGGCCCTCCGGCCCGGGCACGCGCCCGCAGAGTAACCCGCCGAGCAGGAGCGAACTTGGATACAGAGCAGCATCCTCATCCGGAAGATCGCCCGCTCTCTCCTTAGCTTTTATCAATATACTCTGCTATTAACTTGAAGCAACAGTGAGTTATCGCTGAAGCTTTTGGCGAGCTGGGCGGCGGGTGGGGTAGGGCTGAGCTCTCCTCTGCCCGAGAGCAAACCCCACGGATCCTGGAGAGCAGGGGCGTGCCCGTGGCTGCCCTTGACAGCGCTGCGGCGGGGCTGTTAGTGCCGGTCACGCTGGATGTGCATGTGGGAAAACAACTTCTTGCACAGAATCTGAACTCCCGGCTCTCATCGGCGCATGTGGCTGCTTTTTATTTTCAGACCAAAACTTACAAGTATATCTTAAATACAGGAGATGATTCTGCACGAAGGTAAGGGGTCTAGGGCCCAGCTTTGCACTCCTGGAGGTCTATGGGGCTTCTAGGTTAATTCGCCGGCGTGAAGGGGATCAGCATCACCTCTGTTGCCGCTTCGCTGCTCGAGCCGCCTGCTCCTGCGAGGGCTGGATGCGTCCGCGGGTCCCGTGCAGGCTGGCAGCACCCCCTGCCCGGAGCGGAGCACGGCAGCAGTTCTCAGTGAAAACGTGAGGCAGGAGCTGGCCTTGTGCTGCTCAGCACTGCGCAAAAGTCATCTTCATCGCCGTGACTATCTGGGGTGCCTGAACGGGGAGCTGAGACGTTTTGTGTAAGCCGCTGTGTCTGCATGTGGGGCACGGTGCCTGAAAATAGCATCAATGGGCAGTGCCGCTGTGTGTGACAGTCCGCAAATAAATGAGGCTCTGTCCCCGGCTGCCAGCCTGGCCGGGAGTTTCTGCAGCCAACACAAGTCAAATCCACCATCATTGACTTTTTTTTTTTTAAGTGGCTGCAGGTGTTTTCTGGTGGCGCATCCAGCCCAGCATTGGCTTCTCTAAGTGATGTTTGTCACTTGGCTGAAAGGGCTCCGTGGGGATGGGAGGAACCGCTCCGGTCCCTCGGTAGCTGCCGGTGTGACTGCTGACGAGAAACTCTCCTGCCATATGTAGAGTTCAGAGTCGGGCTGGCGATAACGTGTGCTGTAGGGTTTCTTGCTTATTCTGTAATCTGTGCATTAAAAAAAGACTCTTATAATCCTGGATGTGGACCTCTGTATGTAAATGTACAGAGCTTTGCTATGCATTATCAGGGTGCTGACATCACACCGAGCTGTGACTTCCCGCTGTGCGTCTTGTGCACAAGCATCCCTGAGCTCTTGTGTCGTGCTCTGCTTGGCTCGGTCTCTGGAGCGGGCTGCTCACGCTGCTGGCCGCTCAAGTGATGTTCGGCTTTGACGAAACAGCCAGCCTCCGGTACGGATAAATCAGGAGGTTGGTTTAATAGTCCTGGGAATAAGAAATATTTGTTGGGGCTGGTGGCTCGCTGGTCTCGGGGCCTCATCCCCATCGCTGGACCACGCAGGACGTGTGTCCCAGCCGCGGTGGGTGATGGTTGGGGGCCTGGCCACTCGGCAAAGCCCGACGGTGAGCCCGTGCAAGGAGATGCTGTCCCGCTCAAGTGTGCGCTGCCGGCTGGATCGGGGCTGCCTTTCCATCCCTCCCCTCCTGCCTGGGTTCTCCCTTCTCTTTAGCACAAAGAGGTGAGACACCCGGCTCAGACTTGCTGAGTCTATTTTTGCTGGCAGGAAAGAGTATAAATACCGCAGAACCTGAGGCGCAAAACTGAACTGGCTGGACAGCAACATCGCACCCAAAACTGCGGGGTTTCCCCTCCCGCTTGCAGCGCTCCCCGCTGGGTTGTGTTTGGAGGCTGGTTCGCTCTCTGTGCCGTTTATTTGTGGCTGGTGTTGGCTGCCCGATGTACCCGGCCGTAGTGGCTCGGGACGAGGCTCCCATTGATGCATGGACGGGGCCGGGGCCGGGGCAGAGCTGCCCCAGCCCTTCCCGCCTGCACCCTCCTGCTGTTTATTCTCGCGGGCCGGCGCTGGGGCTGGCGTTCCCGAGCAGAGCCTGGAGCGATGCCGTGGCTCTGGCAGAGCGGCACCAGGAGCTCACCTGGCTGCGGCCGTCCACAGCCATTCCAGCCCAGGAATGCTCCTCAAGCATTGCCCCAGCATCCTTGAACATCGGCTGGTGGCCGGTAAAGGCACCCTGGTCTTGGGACGGTTATTTGGTATATTCCTGGAGACCTCCCCCTTGCTTTGGCTTTTACCTGGCATTTCTGAGGAGATCTATATATCTCTAAAAGCGCACAGTATAAGTCTACTACGGAATAAACAAGGACCTTTGTACAGATGCTCTCAATCGAGCACTGAACATGTTAATCAAGTTGCTTTACACTGTTGAATTTCCAGGACTGGAAGCAAACCTGTCCCGGAAGCACGAGGCAATCTCCAAAGTGTGCCAGACTCAAACATCAGAGAGAGAGAGAGTCCCTCTCTGAGCTCTGCATCCCATCAAACTACTTTTCTTGTTCCTCAGTTCGATCGGGGCTGATGTTTGAATTTTCTGAATACAGAGCCTGCAGTTCTGCAGCCCCTTAATCATTCCTAGGGAAAATAAAAATGCAAAAATGTGCACCCGGAGCAGAGTAACGAAGCCCACGAGGGTCTATTTGTCAATTTAGAAACAATATTGTGATGTACAAAGGCTGTTTCTTAGTCTGATGTTCTGAGATTGCCTCCAAAAGAGCGTCATAATTTATGTGTCAGGAAGCCCCTGTCAAGAATTATATCTGTGCTCTCAAGGAAATCCAGTCTGCGGCTGCATGCTAACAAGTGCTCACTTTTTATTAGAACCACAACAATTTACTTGCAAGTCGTAAAAGGGAACCCGCGTATTTAAGGAGCCTCCTCGAGCCTTGAGCCGCTCTGCAGGCGAGCTGCAGGCACAGGACGTACCCAGGGAGGGTCCCGGTTTCCTGTGGGAAGCTCGCCCGGTGCTCCCCTGGGATGCCCTGATGCAGGGTTTGTCTTGCGGAGGCATTACGATGTTTTTCCACGGCCGAGCTGCCGGCGTGCCCAGCCTGGCCGGGGCTGCGGGGCTGGCCGGGCGCTTTGACCCCCCGGGGCCATGGCGGTGGGGCCAGCCGGGCTCTTGCCCCGCAGCACGGGCAGGGGCGTGGGCTGAGCACCCCGGGGCTGCGGGCGGGGGGGACTTTGCTCTGCAGAGCTGTGGGGCGGGGGGGGGGGCTCCCCCGAGCACCCCCATCTTCGCGGGGTCTGAAGGCAGGGAAGGGTTCCCCCGCCGTCAGAGGGCCATTTATAGTTGGATCATTTCTTTTTTAAAAAACACCACTTTTTTTCCCCCTGCAATGTAAACAGCCTTTTCCCCAGAATGAATGCCCGGCCGAGGGCCAGGGAGAGGGGCCGGGGACGGCCGGGGCTCTCGCGGGGCCCTGGGGGGGAGCCGCCCACACGCGTGGGCTCCCGTGCCGCAGCGCTGCGAGGGCAGGGGCTAAGGCAGCCGAGCAGCGGGGGGACCCCCGGCTCCCGCGGGGCCGAGCAAACCACCGGACCCGTCCCTGCGGGGTTTGAAGGTCTGGGGGCTGCAGGGCCCAAACGGGACGAGTCTGGGCTGAGCGCTGGCACGGATGGGGGGGGCAGCCCAGCTCCGGCGGGGGCTCCGAGCCCTCAACGCGGAACAGATCTGTGCTGCTTTGAAAGGGGAACGTTCCTGAGTCGTGACTTTCCCTGGCCTAATTATGGAAATTTTTTAATTATTTGATAAGAAAGATCACTTGGAAATTGCAAGGGAAACATTTTGAGGTTAAGTCCTCATCCACGCCCGTATCTGCCTGAAGACAGGAGCTGCTCCAGCTGCGTGAGCCTCTGTAAAGGCTGCAGCAGCCGGGGTGCCGGGGTGCCAAGGAGGCAGGGTGTCCGTGCCGCCTCCCATGGGCTCCTTCGACCAAAGGTTCGATCCTGGAGGAATTACACCAATCTGGGTTTTGCTGGGTTTGGCTCTGAGGCCAGGCTGTCATTTCATACTCCGTGGGCTCTGGGCTTGGTTGCAAAGATGCTTTTCCCCCACGGCAGGGAGGTGCCTGCGGGACGGGGGCTGCTGGGCTCCGCTCGGCGCGGCCGTGGGGAGCGGAGGGTCCTTTGCCAAGGCCCTTCACGGCTCCCGCTGCCATCTTGCTCCAGGCACTCTCTGCTCCATCCGGACAGATCCCCCGCACCGGCCTGGTTTTCCTCCCTTCCCGGACCAGGCGGACCTGGGGTCTGGTGGGAGCCCACATGGTGCCGGCTTCGGTCCGCCCGTCTCAGTGTGGCACGCGCGCCCCACCGGCCCCCCAGCCCCGCTCGGTGCAGGCTGTTCCTCCTGCTCCCAGCCCGACGTGGTGCATCTCCGAGGGTGTGGGAGTCACCCAGAATCAGCAGGTCGAGGAGCCCCGGAGAGCTGGGACGGATGAAAGACGATAAACGTGGCGTTTATCACTGCTGTAGCTCAGTCTGGGCTGGCAGAGCGAGCTCTGCCCGCTCCTCCGCCCGCGAGCAGGACTCCGCCTCGGACCCACCGGGCAGGGGACGAGCTGGGGCATCTCGGGGGGATCCGGGCTGATGCCGTGCTGCGGGGCAGATGCCACCGGCCGCCCCTGGCAGGGCTGTGCCCAGCGCTTTATTTCCCGTTTGGGTATTTCTGGCTCTGACGTCTGGTTGCTGGCTCTTGCTCCGGAGCGGCGGGGGATGAAGGAGCTGTTGAAGGTGGGGTGGGTTTTTCCAGCGTAAGATCAGAGGCTGCTTCTCAACTTCCTTTCGCCTCCCAGTTCTTTGAGACCTCTGGTGCCTTTGAACTGGGAAAAGTACCGCAGCCCACTGCAGCGGGGAGCAGCAGGTCACCTCTCTGTAAAACTGCGTGGCAAAGGGCCAAGAGCTTTTTAGGGTTATTTTTTTCCTTTGTCCCTTGGAGCAGGAGACACGTGGGACTGGTGACCTGGGCCTTGCAGGTGCTGCGGTGTCACTGCCCTGGCCATCCGGCTGCTCCCTGGCACTGCCAAGCCCAGGGCCGGTGTGGCAGAGGTGCCAATGGCTACCAGAGTGGTTACTGGAAACCAGACCTCAGAGCGGGACCCCAGCCTCCTGGCCAGAAGCTTTTGGAAGAGGCATGGAGCTGGACAGGTCCCGGCCCCATCCTGCCCGGGGATTCATCCCGGCCACAGGCGGGCGAGGTACAGTGCCCAGAGGGATTTCTGGCTTCGAAACACTTCAAGCTCTCTCCTCCGGGCAGCAGCAGTTCCCGGGGTGGTGCCCGTGGCAGGACCCTGCCCCGGTGCCGCAGCCTTCGGGGGGGCTGCTTTCCCAGGGTTTCTGTGTGCCTGGCCGGCAGCCCGGGGGCTGTCACGGTTTGCTGCAAGCGGCGTGGAGGGAACGTTCCCGCTGGCGAGCGGAGCAGGAGCCTCCCGTCAGCAGCCAGGTCCGTCCCCACGAAAGAGGGCTGCGCGCGGGGGAGCCGATCCCTCTTCCCTGCCGGGAGCCGGGGAGCCCCTCGCCCGGCTGCTCTGCCCCATCGCCATCCCGCCGGCCGGCATTGCGCGGCCTCTGCTTCCCAGGGGGAGACGGCAGCAGCCCCGCCGACGAAGAGCACGGGTGACCCGGCTCTGCCCTGCGCGGTGCATCCCCGAGGCACAGCGACATCGAACAGCCCCCGTGCTTCAGCGCCTGGGGACGGGGTCGGAGCTCTGCGTGCAGATGTTTCTCGGTGGCCCTGACCAAGCAGCTCCCTGCGGGTTTTTGTGGATGTGGGTAATTTCTGCCACCTGACGTTGCACAGAGCTTTGGCATTTGGTTCCCCACACGACTCTGCCTCAGTAATTCTCGGTGAGCCTGGGCGGTAATTCGTGGGTACGGATCTTCAGCAAGAATTCCCGCCATGTCAGTGGAGAAATAATTGAAGGCTTTGTGCCGCTCCTTCATCCAGCACCAGCACCGTCTGCCGCGCTCTCCTCGTTTAATCTGCAAGTCACAAAGATATAAAAAAGAACGGTAGCTGAGAATTAATGTTTTTAAACCCAAGAACCCTGCTCTGGGACAGATAGAGGCGTCAGGGCTGGCCCGGAGGACGCGATGTCCTGTCCCCGCCGGGGGCAATGCCAGCCCCGCGAGCCCCTGCCTAAAGCCGTGCCTCCGGCAGGGCTGGGCTGACCCAAGCGCTGCCCGTCACCAAGGCAGATTTCACCGCGCGGTTGCAGCCGGTGAGAGGCCACGTCCCCCAGCAGGATCTAACCCACCTCTGGAGGGGAATCGGTTCTCCAGGACCTTTCCGGCTCTTTGTCCTTGTGCCAAGCCTGGTGCAGGAGATGCTGATGGGGACCGTGACGGTCCCTGGGGGAGCACACCTCGTGCCGCGTTCCTGGAGAGCGAAGCGGAGCAGCTGGGAGCCTCAAGCGTGTCGCCGCGCTCCTGCCCCGAGCACCTCCGGCCTTCGGGGTCGGTTGTTTATTGGGAAGAAAAACAACGGCAGCCCAGGTGGGGCTGGGCTCCTCCAGGCTGGGTTTTTTGGTTTGGTTTTTTTTTTTTTTGAAGTGTCACTTCTCCCGTTGCTGTTTGTCATCTGCTCCCCTCATCCTGCCCTTGTCCTCCCAGGGAACACGTGTGGCAGGGGAGGCGTGCACAGACGCTGTTTGTCTTGGTGAGGAGCGCCGCTGCTTTGCATTCGTTTGAAGTGCTGGAGGCATCTCAGCACAGAGCCCGACTGTGCGCTGGGAGTTGGAGTTTCTTCTGAGGAGCCCTGAAATGTTTTTAGGAAAAAAAAATAAAAATCCCAAACAAGGGAAGCTTGTTACCAAGCTGGCGAGAGACGGGGGAGAGGCACAGAGCGGGCTCCTGGCAGAACTGGGGGGCTGACCCTGGGGGGCCCGGCAGTGGGTCGCCCCTGGCAGCAGAGCCCTCCCACCCATCGCCGGGTGCGCTTCGTCACACGCAAGGGCAGAGCCTATAAATATCCCAACTCCAAATTTTCAAGAAGTATTAGGAACTCTCCAGGCTTATTTTTGAGTGCTGTTACGAAAGGGCTTTAGAGGATTAAAGCGCGCCCAGATTAATCTGTGCTCCGGGAGGCACAGGGTGCGGGAAGGGCAGCTCTGATGCCCCGGGAATGCGGTGCGGGGGGTTCACCGGGGCTGCTGCGGTCACCGCTCCCCGTCCCACAGCAGCGCGGGGCGGCAGCAGCGGTGGGGCTGCGGCTGGCGGGGCAGGGAGGGATGCTTCAGCAGCCGCCGCGTTTCCAGTCCCCTGCTCGCCCACCAGCCCCGCTGGGCACCCCAGGCCCAGCCAGCATCCGTAGGGTTGCAGAGTTTCACAGCTCAATGTCAAATTTTTGTCCTCTCTGGTTTCCAGAGAAGGTAATTAGCAAACAGGCATAATAGCAATTTAATAAGTGTGTCAAATTAGCGAGCCAGTCGTGGCATAGGGCATGCTGTGCCTTCGGAGGAGCCTTCCGTGGGGTGGGGATGTGGCAGGGGGTCTTTCAAACGGGAACACAGCAACCCCCTCGTCCAAGCTGGGGGTCAGGCTGTTCGTCCCGTGGCCGCGCATGATCTCGCTCCTGCCCAGGAGCTGCTGTGGAGGGACCTGGGACGGGCACCCCGGCATTTTAATCCACGCTGGTATCTCGCCTCCCCGGCCAGACGCGGAGGGGAGATTATTTGTGCTGCTCCGTTACCACTGGAAGGCACGCGGTGATACGGGGCTGGGAGCTCGCAGGGCAGGATGAGCGCCGGCTTAGGCAGCGGATGAGTCAAAGGGATTTACAGAAACCCGGCAGCCACCTGCACCTCCGGATGCTCGCGTGACGCCAGCGCTGCTGCGGTGCCCGGGCTGCCCCGTGCGGGCAGGGCGCTGCGGGCAGCAGCGAGCGCGGCCCAGGAAAGCACCGAGATGGGCTCTGGCAGCAGGAGATCCGGCTCCAGCGCGTGCCTGGGTTTGGCCTCTGCTTAGCAGTGGGAAAGCTTTTCAATTCATCCTTGGGAACGTTTCCCCTCCTAAGGACTTGGGCAAATCCTCTCTTTGGTGAGGAAGGCGGTGGCATGCGCTGGTGAGATGCTGGCAGGCGGCAGAACACCCCCGAGTGCCCCGGGGGGCAATTCCCCACCGCCCGCCCACACCCAGCTGACGAAGGAGCTTTTTCTTCTCATGCCGGTTGCGAGGAGCCCGACTCCTCTGCAGCCCCGGCCAGAGATAACGCTGGCTCTGAAGTGACAGGGGTGACAGCAGGCAGGGGAGGATGGAGGCAGCTGCCTGCGCCGAGGTCTGGGGCGTCAGGGCCAGCGTGAAGCCGCAGTCCTGAGCGGGGTCCCTGCTCGGCGCGGCGCTTCCACGGGGAAGGCGATGGGGAGAGGCGCTGGCTTGTGGCAAAGTGCCAGCTGCATCGCTAATAAAGAGACGGCCTGTTTGAATGCTAATTAGCACACGATGCATGAAGCCTGTTTTGGCTACAGATGGAGCGAAGGGTGGCTGGTCCCGGGGGGGCTCGCGTGGACGGGGGGGACGTGGCCATGGGACGGCGGTCACCGGTCCTGGGGGGCCGCAGAGGGTCGTGCGTGGGGCTGGGCAGCGGCCGCGCCGAGGCAGGCAGGGCGGTGGGCTCTGCCCCCAGCACAGGGACGCCTTGTGCGGGCAGGGCAGGCAGGGTCACAAAGATGCCTCTGTGGAGAATTTGGCCTCTCTCTGCCTGCCCCAGCCCCCGGCAGCGCTTCGATGGGGTGTAAATCAGTAATCAAGAGCAGGAAGTCCCCAGAGAGCCCAAACCTCGGCGGTTCAGGGGTCTCGCCCGTTCCCCAGCACCGCCGAGCCCCGTCCCACTGTGGGACCATGCACGGGCACGCCGGCACCCACGGCTGCAGTCCGGAGCCCTCTGCCCATTGCTGAGGCGGGTGCCAACATTTCTGCCTTTCTTCACCTGCTGACAAGGCGTTGGAAAAGGGGGGATTTTTTAAAACATAAAACAAATAAAATTAGGTCTTCTGGTAAGGGATTAAATCAGTGCCCTCAGCTGTATTTATAGAAGGTTCAAAAGTAAATCTGTTCCCAGACTGAATAAATATTTTGCTCAGGCAGGCGCGATCTTCAGTTCATCTGTCTTGGAAAGACTTGAGTGAGAGGGGAATTGATTTTCTTCAGCTTGAACAGCGCAAGCAACTCTCAAACCCAGATAGACAGCGAAGTCCCATTATCAGCTAAAATGGGTAAGCAGCTGGGAAATCATTAAAGAGAGAGCGAGAACGAAGCCGCTTTAGGGAGGAGCAATTCCCTGTCCCCGCATCCCCCCGATGGCTGGGGCCGCCTCCCCAGGAGCCGCTCTGGGGCCCTGTCGGTTTGGCGAGAGCATTTGGCGATGCTGGGGGACCGTCTGCCATCAACACCGGCAGCTCCCCGGGGAAGACGGGAGCGGCTGGCACTGGTCGCACTGGTCACACTGGTGCAGGGACCACGGCCAACGGCCCCGTGCCGGGGAGGTGGCACGGGCGACCTGGGGGTGGCTGAGCCAGGATGGAGGGGGATTGGTGCAAGCGCGGTGATGGCACCAAGGATGTGGACCTCAACCTCTGCTCCTGCACCGTCACCCAGAGGTCTGGAAACGCCGGCAGCTGGGTTAGCACCGCCGGGCACGGAGCCACCCAGGGCTGGACCCGGCTCTCGCCGCATCGGGCTTCAGCGCTTGGATGGCTGATGTGCTGCGGCTGCCCTGTCTGTAAAGATGAGAAGAAATTCATGACATGTCCCTGTCACCGTCCCCAGCCTGCCGGCACGCAGCCGTTCGCACGGTCCTTGGGCTGCCCGGGCAGCCTGGGCAGGGCCGGTGCCCTCACGCTGCTGCTGCAGATGGCACGGGCAGAGGTTATCTCCGGCAGTGTTCGCCCCAGCGTTGGCTTGTTTCGCAGCAGAATTCCAGCTCAAAGAGCTTGTTAATTCAAGCCGGCACCTGGTGTTTTCAGACATCAGTTACTGCTAAGACGAGAGCTTAGTGCTTTGCTCTTGACAAAAGCTGCTGCCGGGTCAGCTCCGGCGCGGCGTGAACTGCGCAGCGAGCGCTGCTGGGGCTGCCCGTGCTGCCGGGGCTGCCCGCGCCTCCCGGCTAACCAGGGCCGTAGCACTCCCCTTTCCTTTTCCCAGGTCATAAAGGAAAAAATAAAAGGGAGAATTAAGAAAAAGCCAAAGCCCGTGGCAGCGTTGTCTGATTTCTTCTCCCTGTTTTCCAGAGGAGAAGCACATGAAGCGGGCACTTGGCTGCCAAAGCTCCCCAGCCCAGGTGGGCAGCCCGGTGCTGGGATGCCTGGGGGGGTGGGAGTGGTGGCGGTGCCAGCTCTTTGCTGCGCGAGCTCTGTCCGCCCCGTGCTAAAAACAGCCACGAGATGAGCAAAATTATCCGCTGAGTCACTAATCATTCACCCGCTGCTTTAGTCACCAGCTTTCCCACACTGGGGGGACCTTTGCTGCTGAGGGGGCATAAACTGAATTGTAATGGCGTTAAATAGATGTGGCCGAAAGAAATAAAGAGCTGCTGCTGCACGCGCAGCTCCTGACACCGGATGGATCATCGGGCTCTAGGGCCACTGGAGGTGCTCAATTAATGATGACTCCCTAACGAAACCATTGATTAATGGTGCCCACGTGCTGCGGTGCCGAGGTGTGCTCCCTGCGGCGGTGGTGGCAGCGGGGCAGCTGCTGCCCGTGTCCCATGACAGCACGGGTCACTGCGTCCTGGTCCCTGCCCCTCTCCACTGGCATCGCAGCTCCTGCCTGGGGACACGAGCTGCTTTTCCACGGGGTGCTGGTGCGGCGGGAGCACCCCCTGCTCGGGAAGGGGTGCTGGGGGTTGGAACCGTGGTTGGGTGACCACGGTGGAGGCAAGTCTGAGATCCTGGGACCCGGGAAAGCAAAGCTGCCTCCTGCCCCCATCACCTGAGCCGGAGGCTCTTGTCCTTCAAGCAGAAAATCCTGCTGGAGAGCTGGGATTTGCCATGCTTCTTTCTCAAGCGTGTGACCTGGAAATACTGAGAAAGGATTGAGGCAGGGCTGCAAACCTGCCTGCGAAGGCGTAGGGTGGGAGTCGGGGCTGCGGGCTCCCCCCATAACACGGCTGACTCTTCTGGCGCGGGGAAGCCCCGGTCCCCTCCTGCTTGCCCTCTTACCTGGGTGCCAGAGGCACCTTCTCCTGGGGACCACAGCGCGGTTCGCTCTGCCATTTGCCCCAAAGCATCTCGGATGAGGGAGGAGAGATTATTGCTCAGGTGTCAACAAATTTGCAGCTGCGAAGGCAGAGGGATGGATGCTGGCAGGGCTGCCGCCCCGTGCTGCTGGGGGGGCCGGGTGGGTGTCACGTTGCTGGAGCCTCCAGACAGAAATAGCTCCCTGCACAGCCCCATTTCCAGGGAGCCTGCGGGGCCGGGGAGCTGGAGGCAGCAGAGCACGGTGCCGGCACGCAGAGCCTGTGGGGATCTCGGCATCGGCTGCTCCATCCCTGGAAGAGGCTCGCTCTCGCAGGGGGGTGATTGCTGCGGGGGAGAAAGGAGCTGGGAGCTGCGGGGTAGCCCTGAGTCTGCAAACCACGTCTGCACGCAGGGACCAGGGGCCTCTCTGGCTTTGGTGCAAAACAGCGTGGGACTGGGCTACGGATGGGCCTCAATCCGCTGGTCCTGCTCTGCCCGGGCTAGAGGGGACCGGCTGGCGCAGGGGGGGTCCCGTGCTGGAGCCCAGCCTCGCCGCGAGCGATGCCCCGGGGCAGGCACAGGATGCTCCTGGCCGGGCACTGCGTGGCGTCTCTGATGCCCGTCTGGCTCACTTGGCGCTGGACTCTGGCCGTCCCCGTCGCTGTCGTCCTCTGACCTGCCCCAAGCCAGCTCTTCTCCCGTCCTGGGTGGGTGCCGGTGTGGTGGGGCTGGGCCGGGCAGTTCTGCTGCGCCGCGGCTCTCAGCCTCCCCGGCTGCCGGTGCCTCCCCCGCGCCCGACACGAAGAGCTCTTTTAGCCGAGTAACCCCGCCATGCCGGAGCCAAGCGCAAGTGAAAGGGCCTGTCTCAGAGCAGGAAAGAGCCATAAAGGGCCTATTTATGTAGCTGGCTCCTCGCAATGTTTTCAGACACAGCCCTCGCATGTTTTCATAACAGCAACGCCTCCGCTTCTCGCCAGCTGCCAGCAGAGACGAGCCTTTCGCCGCTGTCCTCCACTCGCATCCCCGCGCGCCCGGGGCATTGGGTGGCTGCGGTCAGTGCCGGGGCAGCGCCGGGCTCGGCAGGGCGGGCACAGGGCACGGGCGCTGCGGGCCTTGCTGCCTGGCGCAGGGCTGGCACGCTGCGTGCCTGCCGCTCGGCAATGCTCCGGCCGCCCTCCCCGGTTAGCGAGCGTCTGGGCGGCACGCAGGGCTGCGGCCAGCGTCGGGGCTCGTGCGCTGGGGCCGAAACGAGGAGCCCCTTTCCTGCCCCCCTGCACGTCCCTGTTTGGACGCCTGCTGCCCCTCCGGCTCCCATCTGCCTGGGAGCAACGCTTGCCCCGGGGAGCGGGGAGCTCTGGCCGTGGGCTGGCTGCTGGGGTTCCTGTTGGGATGCCAGCCCCGGCGCACGCCCCGAGGCAGCCTGCGGCACCGTGCCTTGGCTGCCTCCCCCGATCCCGGCTGCGAGGGTGGCACTGTGCCCACGCATGAATACGCGCGGACCCTTGGCACGGTTGGGCTGCGTTGTCTGGCGGCCGTGCATCCCGGGAGGCGGACTTGCCAGCACCTCTGCCCGGGCCACCTTGCCACCGTGTTTCCCATCGCCTGGAATCCGCTGGCGGGCAGCGCCGAGCACAGGGCTGCGTCTTGCACCCGGCTGGAGGAACGGCAGCTCCCAAGCTTCGCCCTGGGAATGCCGCGGCGGAGGAGCCAGCCTGTCCTCTGGCCGTGGCTCCCGTGCGGCTCATCAGCCGTGCACGGGGGTTGATGCGAGCTGCCCCGTCCGTGCCCAGCCCTGCCACCCCCCCTGTGTCAGACACCATCCGGTGACAGGCAGCCCCTGCGGCGACAGCGCCGCAGCGATCGCAGTGTCACGATCACGCATGCCGGGAGGTGTGGGAGGCAGGTGAGCGGCAGAGGAGGGAGGAGGGAGATCTTTCCCGTTCAGCACCGATGCGCAGGAGGGAGGCGGGCGCCGGGTGCCTTGGCTTGCACCGGGCTGAGCGAGGCTCCTGCGGGCACCCCTGCACCCTGTGGGGACCCCGTAACCGCTCGAGCTCTCTCCTGGCCACGGGGCAGTGACGGGCTCCTTGTCCCTCGTGGCGCGGTGGTGCAGAGCGGGTGCAGAGCTGTGGCCCCAGAGCACCCGGGGCTGGAGTGGGAAAGGAAACGGGCAAAATTTCGCTAAGTGCTGGGGGTGAGCCCCAGTCCCATCACCGGTCCCTCCTCCTGCGCCAGCCGCGCCGGAGGTGGGACCCGAGCGTTGTGCCGTTACAAACCAGCCTCCCCCCGCCCGCGCAGCGCGCCGGCTGCAGCACGTACCCTGCACGGCTCTGCGTGCCTGGGGCTGGCTGCTCGCAGCCCGTGTCCACGTGTTTTCCATGGCAGAGAGACAAGTAACTTTTCATGAGTCCATTTACGAATTCCTTTCAAACAGGAAAGCTGACCCACTAGAGCTCATTAAATAACGTTAATGGTGCTGCCCAAATAAATATTAGAGCTGCCACCTGCACTGCCAGCCAACACTTGCTGCCTTCTGGCCTTCTTGGAGCAAAGGTTTCTCAGTTTAATTGGACACACGTGCTTCTCTCCTGACACCGGTGACCTCTGCTACAGCGAAAGATCCTCGCGCTGCAGCGACTGGGTTCCTGCAACTTTATTCTGGCGCTGCAAAAGCAGGGGAATGAGTCCAGCCGGCTCGCGGGAGCCACGGGCTGCCAAGCTTGGAGATAGCCGAAGAAACCAAAACAGCGTGCGGAGAGGAGGTGACTAATTCAGGCCACGCTTATCGCTGAACCGATTAAACCCAAGCTCTAAAACTCTTTCCCTCTTCCTTCTGTCCTCTAGCCAGCGAGTAATGTATAACTTCATTAGTCCGTATCCAGGAGACACTGAAAGACATGGACAATTAATTATCATCTGTCCCGTTTAATTTCCCTGCCTGTCAGTGGTGGCTTCCCAGCGGTTCGCAGACAAGTCAGCGTTTCAAGATGTGAGCTGAGGCTGAAGGCCAGCGCTCCTGCAGCGCAGCTCCCGCTCACGTAGCTCTGTGACGGGACCCTTGCGGCCCCATTGCTCCTGGGGAATCCCTCCGCAGCATCTCCTGGTCCTCGCTGCCAGCAGGCTCGGGGGGCTTGGGCGTGCCGTGCTGCCCCCGGGCTGTGGGACCACCCTGAACAGGCTCAAGGCCTTAGGGGCTTGACGACTGGAGGGACCCAAAGTGCTCCCATATACCAACGTGAGCCCCGTCTTTCCCAGCAGCCCGGGAATGTCTCTGCATTTCTCCCCGGCCGCCCCGAGGCAGAGCCCTTCCGACACCTGCGAGATTTTGTCACGGTCCGGAGGGTTTAATAATTCTGCCAGATCCACACAAACACCCTGATGACCTGGCTGAGGCAAATCCCCCAGGGGGGCTGGCTGCTCGCCGGTGCCTTTGCCACGGGGCCGGGCTACTTGAGCCGGCTGGGCTAGTGCCGCGGTGGCGTTTGGGTGCTGCGAGCAAGCGAGAGGCGTCGGGGTGCCCCGGAGGTGCAGGGTCCAGCAGGTCACCCGAATACCTGCTGTGGTGGAACCTCCTGAGAGCTGCTGCTGCCGGCAGGGAGCCCAGGGGTGCCCGTGGTCCAGCACCGGGCGGTGCAGCATGGCGCTGCGGGGCTCCGATCGCCCCGGGGCGGCCAGGCCATGCACCCCAGGGCCTCGGAGCAGCCAGCAAAAGCTGCAAAACCTGGTGGAGAACTGGTAGCTGACAGTTAATAAAAAGGAGTAAAACCAATTAAAAGGAAAATGGCAGAGCTCCCCCCTCCTGGGAGGCAGCTCGGATACGGGGCGAGCCGGCTGAGCCGGCGGTGATGGGAATGGCCGGACTGCCTCAGACTGGTTCCCCAGGCTCGGCTGGCGGCAAGGAGTTCCGGGAGGGGTTTTGGTAAACACCTCAACGTTTCTATGAACAAATAAAAGGTTGCAAACGTAATCTGCAGATGGGGGCAGTGCCATGGCTAATCCGAAGGTGGCAAGTGCTGAGTGTGTGGCCCCTCTCTAGCCCAGGCATGAGACCGGGGTGGATGCAGAAGTGAGGGATGGTTTTGGTCCCCGGTTTCTGGCTCCTCTTCTCCCTGCGGCTCCGGTGTTGTCACGCTTTGCCTTCCTCAGACCCGTCCCTGCTGGCATTGCCGGCTCGGCCATGTCCCCCTCCGCGCTGCCCTGAGCCGGGACCAAAGGCTGATGCTCCTGCAGCCCCGAGGGGGCCGGCAGCAGTGGGTCCCGCAGGGTCCTGCCCGTACGGCGTTCGCCTCAGATCCTGGTTACTAATTGCTCTGCAGAAAGCATTTCTCACAAGTTTCTTTCATAAGAAATGGTAAGCACAGGCTTTGATTTAGCTCTCCTTTTCCTTTCTACCTTGCCTTTTTTTTTTTCCCTTCCTACCCCAAATGAAGAAACCCTTTTGATCGTGCCGGGGTTCAGACTCTGTAACAAGCATCTCTGTTTGTATTGTGGGGTTGTCAGCGTGGTAACATGACAACGTGTCTCCTCGTTGTCTCACACACAATGAATTATTTCTTCCACTCTTTCTTTGTACCGTCTCTGGGATAAATTACTGCTTCCAGTATTAGCAGATGGGCTTGTCAACCAGTGAAGCATCCTTAAACTCTTAGATTATATGCTGCCCAGCACGGAGTGCCGGCCACTGTGGCTCAACCAAGGCTGCAGTAAAGTGTTTGTGTGGGGAATTGTCAGGCTGGCTTGAAAGCAAATTGCTTTGCCAATTTATTTTCTTTCTTGTGTATGAACATATTTTTCTTAAAGGGATGCTGTCACATTAAATATGGAACTGCCAACTGCAGGCATTAAAAAATCATGGGTCGTCCCATTTTCTTTCCTCCCACTCTAAATTCTAAGAAAACAATAAATTCGGGGTTCTTTTTACTTGTGATCTGCCTTTCAGCTAGAGACGCTTTTTCAAGCTCTTCCCGGCAGTCGGGAGGTTTGGGAACTTCAGAGCCATGACAAGCGCTGCGGATCTGGGGCAGATCGTGCCAGGGCGGAGCAGCGGAGGGGCGGCCCCTCGTGCCGCGCGTTCGGCGCGGGCAGGCTTTCTCTCTTGGTCCCTTCTCCGCAGAGTTCAGGGCTTGGTAGGCAGCGGTCGGGGGGCAGAGCTGAGAGCAGTCCCGGTGACAAAGCACTCGGGGAGCCGTTAGTTCCCACTGAGGCTGATGGGACTGAACTGCGTGCTGGTAAGCAAATTTTTCCCACATTTGACCTTGAACGTGTGTGTTCACCATCGTCAAGCCCGATCCTGCTGCCCAGACTCTGCCACATCCGCTGTGACTGATGCAGAGAGTCCTGCTCCAGCCTTTATCTTTCCAAGCACTTTTTTAGGGAGGTTAATGAAAGTAGTTTTGTTGTATTTTGACAAAGTTTCATTTTTTAAGTGTGTTTTTATACGGCGAGCATATTGCTTAACTGGGGAGGTAAATGAGGCATTTGTCAGAACTGAACAACCTCACGGTAATTCCTGTAACACACGTAGCCGAGAGATCTGTTTGAAAACAGGTTTCCTTTTTAGCAAGATGCTTTTCCTTCTCTCTGCTGCGGTGAATCCCCCTGTCAGCAGCGGCTGGTGGTGGGTTACAGCCAGCTGGAGGGCAGCCCCAGCTGGGCTGAGTTTGGGAGGGGTATAAGAAGGGGAGGGGAGCAGCCCTGGGGGCTTTGGGAGGGGGTGTCCTGCCCAGCATCCCTGCTCCTGCAGCCCGGGCAGGGACCGCTTCACCCTCTGCCAGCCCGGCCCCTGCCATGCTCTGGTAGGTCCTGATGTGCCGTTTTATTCGGGGGGGGTCCTGGCCTGGGAAGAAATTGCTTTGGTTTCTGTGGTGTTTGGTGCAGCTCCCTCGTGAGTTTAAGCTCTTTTGTGAGTGATCCTGTAGGGAGAGCCTCTGTGGAGGCACGGGTATTTCAGTCCTGGTGGTTAAAATACATGGAACGTGTGGTGATGGAAGGTTCAGAAGGCAGAAGTAATGCAAAGTGTCTTGCCAGTCTTAACTTTTTAATGAAAATAGCTTTCAAAGCTATGCTTTAATGGCAGGCTCGTGGGTCAGCAGGGCTCAGCTTATTTACTGCTCCTCTGAACCACTGAGCTCCACTGTGTGGGCTCCAGAGCCTCCTCCAGGAGATCGGGTTTTTGATAACTTTTATTTTAATAAAGCAATGGGCTTGTTTTGATGGACTGATCCAAAGCGTTACACAGATTTAAACAGATCCTGTTGCAAATATCTTTATTTGATACCCCTGTGATGACTGGATTTCAAATGTCAGTTGCTTAGCACTATGAAATATTTAATTTAGATTGTAATACAGTAGCCTGCAAGAGCTCCAACTTAAATTGGAGGTCTCCTGTGTTAGTCAGCAGCTATCCACAAACACGCTTAAAAGCCAGTTTCTGCCCTGAAAAGCTCCTGACCCAGAGGTGGGAGTGAGGGGAGCGGGGAGGGAAGACCCTGCCCGCCTCTGCTGTGGGTCCGTGCTGGGACCCTGGCTCGTCGCTGTAAGTTGTCGTGGTGGGTGTCCCCGACCCCTGCCCAGGGCACCCGTGGGTGGGGGAACACCACCACCACGATGCTCGTGGCTTTGTGCCTCTCGTGGTGGCCGCTGCTGGCCCAGCCTTCGGTGCCCATGGTGGGGGTGGTGGCTTGCCGGGAGCTGGCAGCCCCTCACCTGGTATCGGGTGCCGGGGTTAGGACCGTGCTGCGTGGCAACGGCAGAGCTGCCTTGGGTGCGGTGTGTGGGCTGGGCCGGCAGAGCTGGAGCCTGGCGGGCGCCGGGCTGTGGCCGCATCCTGCCCGGGTGGGCTGGCTGGGATGCCGGCCCCGGGGAAGGGTCTTCTCTCACCTGGTGACAAAGCTTTGAGCAGCGCTTGCCTGGTCAGGCCTCCGAGCTTTGCTTTCTCTCCTTACGTGGCTCTAGCACAAACCCAGCTGTAAGGAAATTTAGTTTGGCTCCACAGAGGGAGCAGCGCTGGCCGGTGCTCTCTGAATTGGGACTTTTAATGTTTAATGCGATAATCTCATTCTGAGTCCTGCACATGTGGTAAATCATCTTCTTCAGGAGGTTGCTTGTGGCAGCTTTAGCGAGCGGTGAGAGCGGCAGGAGGCGCTGCCGGGGCTTGGACCCCTCCCCGTGGCATAACGTGTTTCTCTGTATTTTATTTTCCAAGAGAAAATAGTTGCAGCAAGCTCGGTGAGGTGACCGGTGAGGGTCAGGATCAGGGCAGGGGTTACCTCGAGCAGCACGGGAGGAACTCCAATACCAGCAAAGCCGCGCCATGTGCAGCGTCACGTCGTTGTTTATGGGTCTGCGCGAGTTGCCACGAGGGTCGGGGCTCTGGGGTGACGGGAGCCAGCCCTGTGCCCAGAGGAGACGTTGCCATCTCATGAGTAGTGTCTGGATTTGATTTCAGGGGGATTTGAAAAAAAAAAAACCAACCCTGTTTGTAGTGATTAGGAAGAGCCAGTGAGGAGCAGCTCGGCCAAGACTTGCCCCGTGGCTGCATCGGGTTGCGCTCCTCGGGTCTATTTTAGGAGGCGAGCGATGCAGAGGCCGGGGAGCAGCCAGAGCTGTCATCTGCCAGATCCCTTCGGCTGGGCAGCGCTCCTCCGGCAGCCGCCCCATGATTAACGGTGTGCCAGGGTGACATCCCCGATTTGTCCCCAAAGCTCGGCTAAGCTGCCTGTTTCATTCCTCTCCTGCCGTAACACTTCAGATCCCCATCTTGCCGGCTCCTCCCTGCCCTGGACGATGCCTGTGGGCAGCCAGCTCGGCCCTGGTGCTCTGCCCACCTGCATCCCGCGGGAGCTTTGTGCCCTCCTTGCGTTTTGGCATCGTGCGAGGGCTTGGCGGGGTGGTGCGGGGGAGAGCTCGGTGCCGGGCGGCTGCACCAAGGGCAGGCACAGCCTCAGCTCGCCCCGGGTTTGTGGTAGGTGGCTCTGCCCTAATCTTTGTGCTGATCACAAGAAACCTGAAGGATTTTGTGATCTTGCAAGCCCTGTGCCAGGCGTTCCTCAGCCGGCAGCCTGCGGAGCAGCCGGGGGGAACAGCAGCCGGTCGGGATGATGAATCGCTGGCGCCTCAATCTTTCCTCTCCTGCTGCTCCCTTAAGCTGTGCTAACATTTACAGCTGAATCCCCGGGGACAAAATGTCAGCCTCTCTGCCTGTGTTTGCTTTGCTTTTTTCTCTGCTGGTGTGAGAGCGGGTGGATTGCTGCTGGGAGCCTACCCAGCCCACCCTCACTCACCACGGGGGAGGCATGGGACCTGGCCGTGGCATGTGCCCCGGGCAGCGTGCTTGCCAGACCCAGCACCATCTCATTTATCATTCTAAAAAGATGCAGCCTGTGTGTCCTGCCTGCCCTGCCACCACCACGCTTCCTCTCTCATTACCCCACACTCTGCCTGTTCGGTCCCTGCTGAAGCTGATTAATCAACTTGTTACCGATGCGGTGTTGGAAGCTGAGGGATTGCGGGACCCTGGGATGGGAGCTGAGAGGCACTTCCCAGGTTTCGGGTCCTGGGGCAGGGGGACACGTTCTCTGCACCGCTACAGAAAAGCAGTGTTGTTGCCTCCACAACGTCTCCTTCAGTTCGGGTTTTAGCTGTCCTCGCTGTTCGGGAGCAGGACTGAGATCTGCTGATTCAGGGGACACGCAGCCCTGCGGTGTTGATGATCTCTGATGTGCAAGCGAGAGGACAGGCACAGCAGCACCGCGTGCCCGTGCAATGCCCTCTGTGTGCCCAGGGTGCTGCAGGATGTCCCGCTGCCCTTCAGAGCGTGGGAGCAGGGCCGAGGGGGACCCTGAGGGGCATCTGAGGGTAAGAGCCAGCCCGGGCATTTGGGGGGCTCAGACCCGAGGTCTGAGGATGGTCTGAGCCTCCTGCATGCCCTGGTCCCCGTGCCAGGAGCCACCACGCAGCCCTGAGCTCTTTGGGAGGGCTGGCTCACACTAATCCTTGCTCTGGCAACGGGTGGTTTATGCACTGATCCTACAACATGCCTCGCTCTGGCATTAGTGGAGCATATGTTGGGGCTGGGGGGGCAGAAGGGGGCTGGTTTGATGCCGTGTTATGAAATGCTGAAAGTGATGCGGGCATGGCCAGGGCCCTCTGAAATCTGTGGTCTGCCCGCATCTGCTTAGCTCTTAGTCCAGGACATCAGAGCATCTCCTGATGCTGTAGCAGGTCTCCCGGGCCACCTCCGTCCCGGGGGGCACAGCACCCACGCGCTCGCTGCAGCCGAGGCCGGGTGCCTTCGCATCCCTCTACCAGCGGCCGGTGCCTGTTTGTGAAGCCGCACGGGGAATTTTCTGGGTCCGACCTTAGAGGGAGCCCGGGAAGCTCCCCCATCTCCCTGTTCACCAACAGCTGATGTCAGGTGCATTCGCCTGCTCTTGGCTCAAGGTAGCTCCTCCAGTGCAGCCTCCTGCCAGCTGGCGCCGGCTCCCCCGCGTGACGCTCGGGGCTTTTTGGAAACTTGCTGAGCTGCAGGCACCCAGCGCGTACTCACCCCGGCTCTCGTCTGGAGGCTGCTGATGAGGGCTGATTTAGTGGCGATCGAACCGCATTTGAAGCGCTCCTTGAAATACGAGACAAGCGTCGGAAGCTCTCCGGGCGTAGGGGTGTCTGCTGTGCCCCGACGGCTGCAGCACACGGGCAGGAGCCGGCTCGGTGGCTGCGAGAGGGCAGGGCTTGGCGCTCCCTTTGGCGACCAGGTAAGAGCCTCCCTGCACTGGGCTGGGGGCACCGGGCGCTGCCTCTTCAGTGTCGCTTTGTCCTGGACCCAGCTGGAAGTCAACACACCAGCGGTGAGGGGTCTTCGTGAAGGCAGGAGGGTGCGGCTGCCTCCCCAGCCCGGCTCCTCTGCACCCGGGGGGCTCTAAGGGTGGCCACGGCCGGGGGTCCCCAGTGCAAATACCTGCCTGGCCTCTGTGTGCAGCAGCGACGGGATCATGGAGCTGCCCTGAGGCTCGAACTGCCCTTCTGCTGAGACTCGCACCTCCAGGCATGGTATAACTATTGGCTAATTTGCGCATTTAAACCCATTTTAATTGGGACACGCTAACAGCTCTCATGACAAATTTCAGTAGAAAAGTGCAAACAGAGCCAGCGATGGGATGCAGTGATTTCAGTCACGCTCGCTCGGGTAAGGGTTTGTGGTATTTTTCTGGTTTTCCTGTGTGTCTTTGCAAATGCAAACAGAGCCACTGCAAATAAGGTCATTGCTCGGGGGATTTAAGTGAGTTTTGTGACAGCTGTTGGTGGCGACTTTCATACTAATTCTTCCACTTCCGTTGCTTTTATTTACTATTACGTGCGCTCAACCAGAGGTCAGGAAAGCAGATTCAGTGTTATGGAATCATGTGAACTCAAATCAGATTTTTTTTTAGATTTCTTGCTCTCTTAGCAAGTTCATCCCAACTTTAGTCTATGGTGGTAGTTTCCCTGATTCCAGATTGCTGAATGGGACAGATCTTCAGATTATCAATTTTGATGCCATTTCAGCTCTGCAGCGAAGGTGGTTTTACTTGGGTGGAGGTTCTGGCCCCGTGTGTTGGGTCTGTTGTGTTTGGGCCCAATAAAACACCCGTGGGACACAAATCGGTGCCGATGGCAGGAGGGAGCCCGGGGGTCTCTGCTGGGGTGGGACTGGGAGAACATCCCCGGGCAGACGCTCGGGCTGCATCCGCACGGAAGCCTCTGGCCGGGCTGTTTCACTGTGCTCCCTGCGCCCCGGGACAGCCTCGCTGGGTCTGTCCTTGGGTTATCTGGAGTATCGGAATTGAGGCAAAGGACCCAACGTGCATCGAACCCGTGTTCTCATCAGGACTTCGTAGCTTGGCCAGAACCCTACTGTCCTGCTGACTTAGCTCATGCCCAACCAGCTGCTTTTCTGGGTGCAAGCCTATTCCCTCTGCTAAAAAGCAGCTATTTGGAGATTTTGGGGGCCCTGGCACTGAGGGTGGGTGGCTGCAAGCCCTCTGCCATGTGCCTTGAGCTCCAGCTCCTCCTTTGCAGTCTGAGGGTGCATAAATGTGTCAGCACGCTGCAGATGTCTGCTGGCATCGCCCTCACTAATCCCCCTCGCTCCTCCCTGCCGGCACCGGGGGCTGCTGTCTCCCACAAGCTCCTGGCAGAGCTGCCCAGCAGAAGGTGGCTGACTGGCACAGGACACTGGTTCACCCGCACAGCCCAGGGGCTCACCGAGACTTGACTTGACCCTCCCTGGCTGCAGAGGTGAGGGATGCTGTGTCCCCGTGCTCTCGGGGTGCACGGGCGGCTGCAGACGCGTGTCCGCACGGAGCTGCTTTCTCTTCAGCCTGCATGGGAAGTTGTTTCTGAAGAGCTTGGTTCACATTTAGGAGCTGAAGTAAAGGATGTCCCAGTGTGGGGCTTCTTCAAAAACTTGTCCACTGACTGCGCAGAGCAGCCACAGGGACGTTCTCTGCGGAGGGGACCACAGGGCAGGGCGAGCCCGGTTCCACAAAGGGAGCCTGGAGGCACTGGGGTCTTGGGAAATGGGACCGCGCTGCCTCGTGCACGCCAAGGCCAGGCCCTGAGTGCTCAGGCGGCCACTCGGGCTTCTCCAGGGGCTGAAATGAATTTGGGCTGTGGCATCAGCTGAACAGTTACTCTGGAGCGTCCCTGGGGCCAGTGCCAGCGTTGGGACAGAGTTGCGCTGCCCGGGCCCCCAGTGCAAATGCATCTGGCCTGGCTCTTGGGAGGAGAAATTGCTGTTGGTGGGGAAGCGTGGTCCGTGGGGGGGCTGAACTGGAGTGGTCAGGGAAGGGAGCAGGGGCTGCCAAGGTTCTGGAGCAGATGAAGCAGCGTGTCCTCGCCCGGCAGAGCCTCGCTCCATTTCCCTTCCACCTGCACGGATGCTCTCTGGAGAGGAGGCGAGTTCTGTTGTCGTGCACCCTCTATAAAGCAGAGTGTTTCTTATTTCAGATATTCAATGCCTGGATTTTAAATTCTCTCTAACATTTGTCAGTGCTTTACAGCCTTTTGCAACATTTTTATGGTGTTAAAAAAAGAGGGAGAGACCTGAGGTTATGGGCTACTGTACAAGAGTATAAAACTGACCTTAAAATTAGGGACTCACTGTGCAGACTTGCCTGCCTGACAGCCTGCTGTGTTGCTCAGGCTGGGGAGACCAAGTCTGCCTGCTGGGAGTGACAGGGGACGAGGGGACGGCAATCCCAGAATCAATTTGTTATTCTAAGTGATTGTGAACAATAAAAGCAGCGAGGACTAGAGGGGAAAAGCTCCCTTGGACTCGGAGATTGGAGTGCTGTGGTCCTGGGCTGGGGCTGTGCGTGTGTCTGCAGGGTGTCTGGGCCTTGGGGACCAGGGCTGAGGACCAGTGTCCGGCGGGGAGCGGGACGGGGGCTTGCCGTGCCGGGTGGGCAGCGTGTCCTGGAAACGCTGCACAGTGGGAGGACGGGCGCTTTGACGCAGCGCTCGCTGCTGCGGTGACACCCAAGCTGCTCTGACCTTCTTTTATTTCAGAGAGATTTGGACATCTGTCAGGGAGCTTTTCGCACCCGGCAGGAGCCTTTGGCCCCGCTCGGCTGGCAGCGGGGCTGGCGCAGCCCTCGCCGGCTCCGAGCAAAGGGCAGCAAAAACCGCGGATAGCGGGGGGGCATCGTGGGCCCGGGGAGGTGTCATTGATGCTGATCAGCCAGGTGAAATCTGGGCAGATGTGGGTGAGTGGCAGCTCAGCCCCCCCATCCCGGTGGAGCCCTGTGCCCCTTGGGAAGACCACCCAAAAGAGGAGGTTGCTCATGGTCCTCCATGGAGAAGACAAAGGCTTGGCTGCGTTGGCCCTGGGGTGGGATAGGGCGGTGGAGCTGGGATGCGGTGACCCTGTGCTTGGTACTGGGTTTGGCTCAGAGCCCCTGCGTCACCGTGGGGGTGTGGGGGTGTCGCTGAACCTTCACCATGCCTCAGTTTCCCCTCCTTCCCTTGCGTGGGCACCATGAGTACAACAGCCATGTTGGAGACAGGGTGAGGGCTGGGCTGGCCATGGAGAGGCCCTCTTGGGGACCTCAGCCCAGGGAGGGGGCCCGTATCGAGGTGCTGGGTGCCAAATAGCCCCCCCTGATCCTTGGTGCTTTGCTGAAAAGGTGACATCTGCCCCAAAGTAGCCATCAGTCAAGGAGACGCAGGTCCTCACATGTGCAGTGACCTGTCCCAGCCAGGAATCACCCAATTTATGGTCCTGACACCTGAGAAGCAGAACAGGCGCAGCAGAAATTAAGTGAATGAGACAAGCGTGTGCGCAATTAGGACAGACCTTTTAAACACTGCAACGAGAGCCAGGACAGGGAGCTGCTGTCTAATCAAAGCAACAGCAGTTCCTTTTTTTAAGATGAGGGAGACTTTTGGGATACTTTGTCCACATAATGTTCCAATTTTAGCTCTGTGTCCTGGGATGTAATTGCATTAAAAATACCCGGGGAGGGGGAGGATGCCAAGGGCACCCAGGGACCTGCCTCCGCTGGCACGTCCCCACCAGTGCTCCATGTGTCCCGCTGCGTCCCCAAGGCCCTGTTTCACATTCCCGATGCTGATCGTCTCCCACATCTGCTTTCCGGCTGCTCTGCTAATGGTTATTCTGGTAAAGGCCCTCTCCCCGGGGTCCCACGGGGCTCCCTGCCCATCCGAGTGCCATCAGGCATCGATCACAGGGAGTTTTGGGGAATGACCACAAATGACGTGGTTCGGTTGGACGGGGGAGCTCTGCTGCCAAGATCTCCGCTCTCGGTGCGGGGCAGGCCCCTCCTGCTGCTCTGCCATCCCCAAGTGCGCCAAGTCCGGGAGGTTTCATTTGAAAGACATCAGCTGTTTTTTGTAAATAAAATGTAGGGGGGGTTTGAGCCTTTCAGGACCGGCCCGTGCTTTTTTTGCTTGTCTCAAGCACAAGGGCTATGCGGGTTTTTTTGTTTTCATTGAAAGGTGAAGTAGGAGCTTCAGGAAAAATCCAGAGGTCTCTAGAGAGAGCCCGGGGTTAACGGCTACCAGAGGGCTGCATGCAAGCTTCGGGCCCCTAAATCCTTCTGCCAAAAAGTAATTTACTTATTTCTATGTAAAGCTCCTTTTAGTTGCGCTGCTTACTATTTTAACGGGTGAAGCGGGAGTTTAAGGATCTTATTGCGAACATTTTTGGCTAATCGTGGAGTAGTGTAGGGTGGAAGGGCCGCTGGCGGCTGGGCCAGCCTTCTGCCCGGTGCACAGCTGGCGTCAAGGGCCTGGTCCGTCCCCACAGGGGGACGCTCTCCCTGAGCAAAACTGACGTTAGCTCCATTGCGTTCGCTCCGTACGTAACTCCGTTACGTCACTCCCTGAGCAAAACTGACGCTAACTCGGGAGATGGCGGGAAGCGCTGCAGCGGGGGCGGGGTGCCGAGATCCCCCGGGGGACAGCGGGCTGGCTCCGCTCGCAGCCGAGCAGGGTCGGGGGCAGCCCGGGTCCCCTCCGTCCCTGCAGCTCCCGGCTCTCGCCTGCGGCTCGATGCACAGCGCACGGAGAGAGCTTCCGTCGCGCTTTGCGCAACACCCGCGCAGGGAGCCGCTGCCTGGCGCCTCCGCGGCGCTGGAAGGAGCAAGGCGGCTCTGGGGCCTTGGAAATGCCCCAGCCCGCGAGGACCGGGGCAGCCGCTGCACGGGCGGGGGGGTGCGCACCCGCGCACCGCGGCGGGGGCTGGGTGCCCCGCTCCCCCCCGCACCGCGGGCCCGGGCAGGGCTTTGCGGGGCCGCTCCGCTTTGCCGCGGGGACCCCCGCGCGGGGAGCGGCGCGGAGCGCGTGCGCCACCGCGGGGCCGCGGCCGGGGCTGCAGCGGCCGGAGACCGGCGGGGCCGGGCCCCCCGGGTGCGGTACCGGTACCGAGCTGGGCCCGTCTGCTTTCAGCGCACCGGGACCGGCTTCGTTGCGCGGCTCCGGGCGCTGCCGCCGCCTGCGGGGTGCTGGGAGGGGGGGCCGCCCGCACCGAACCCGCCCACGCCGGGCTGCCCGGGCGCGCTGCCGGGGAACCGGGAGCACCGTTTGGGGTGCTCAGGTTGCAACGGGGAGCAACGACCGGACTTGGCCCGGAGAGCAGCAAA
The DNA here is from genome assembly GCF_034638445.1 of Ciconia boyciana. Lineage (NCBI taxonomy): Eukaryota > Metazoa > Chordata > Aves > Ciconiiformes > Ciconiidae > Ciconia > Ciconia boyciana. The sequence goes on from NC_132955.1 coordinate 791,622, forward strand.
CGCGGGCAGGGGGGCCGCGCTGGCAGCGGGGCACAAGCCGTGCCGGGGGGACGCAGAGCCTCCCGCCATCAGGAGCGGGGGGCTGGGGCTGCTGGGTGAGGTTTCCCGGGACGGGGCTGCACCAAGTCAGGCAGGGACAGCCGTGGGCTGTCCAAAGCCTCTGGGCCGGTCCCTAATGCCCGAGGTGCGCGCAGATGAACCCCCGAGCAGTGGCTGCGCGGCCCTTCCCGAGGGTGCGGGGGCCATCGCTGCAGTGCACCTTTGGGGCCTGTCTGGCCACCCCCAGGCACCCTAGTCCCCTGCTCTTGGCCCCTCGGGGTGTCTCGGCGCAGCGTGCCTGTGTGTATTTGTCACCGGCAGCTGCCAGCTCCAAGGTGGTAACTGGATCGCAGGGCTCAGGTGACCTTCATGCCTCTCCAAGGCTCAGTTCTGGATGTCCCACCAGCTCCCAGTTAGGGGTCGGGGACGAGTGTGTCTGCGAGGTGAAGGCCGCAGGAGGGCCATCCCCGGCTGACCCCAGCCCTTCCATGGGCAGCTCTTCCACGTGGTGTCCCTGTGTGGGGCCGGGACTCGAGCTCCCGATGCGAGCTGGTCCCGCAGAGCCCTGCGTTAACGACAGGCACCCGCTTAATGTGGGTGAGAGAGTTCTCGTGGCTCGAGGTGCTGGTGCCAGTCCTCCTCCTGCTGCGGTGCAGACGGGCTGCAGGACACCAGAGCAGCACACGAGTTCTTCCAGTTGAATTTCTTGCCTGCAGAGAGTTGGTTACCATCCCAGCTCTGCCTTGGGCCAACCTACGGTGCTGTCCAGGAGTGAACAGAAAGACTTTTAACTGGCACAAGGAGTGTTGTCTGGTGCTAGAATCTTGGAAGAAGTGGGTTATTCCCTGCTCCAGCGCTAACCCCCTAGGAATGCTGCTGCTCATTTCTTCTTGCCTAACGCAACTCTTTGCAGAGATGCAGACGCTGTTGCTCTTGCACGGGGAGTCCCCCCACATCCAGGCAGGGCACCCCACAGGAGTGGGACCTGTGCTGGGTTTTCCTGCCTCGCCTGGCCCCCCTGTTCTGGTCCCTCTGTCCTCATGGTGGGTCTGTCCTTCCTCCCACAGGCATGAAGCGACCCCTGAGTCCATCCCACAACCCCGAGAATGGGGTGCGGCTGGTGGAGGCGGCCAGCTGCCTGCCGAGCCAGCCCGAGCAGCGCATGAAGCGGGAGAAGAAGCACCAGTCATTCACGCTATGTGAGGTCTGCAACATCCAGCTCAACTCGGCCGCGCAGGCGCAGATCCATTACAACGGCAAGTCCCACCAGAAGCGCCTCAAGCAGCTCAACAAGGGGAAGATGCCGGCAGCCCAAGGTAGGAGCCCATCCATCAGGCCGAGGTTGCCCAAAGGCTTCCCTTGCTCTGGGACAGCTGCTCCGCTGGGCTTGGTGCACTGGAATCGTGGGATGTTCGGGAACGCTGCGTCATGTCCTCGGCGTCTGTCACTTGCTGGTCTGCCCGAGCTCCAGGGGCTTCCTCACCCCTGTCACTGCTGGTCCTCAAGTGGTTTTGGGGCCTGAGAGCCCACGGTGCTGCGCCAGACGGATGGACACGTGTGGGTCCTGTCTCTGTGCAAGTGCGGTAGCTGGTACTCTGTGTCTCCATGAGCATCTTCTTGGGTTTCCATAGATGACTTGTGCAGATGGGATGAGCGCATCCAAGGGTGGAGTGGCTGTCGGCTTCTGGGTGACTGGCTACCTGCTTTCCAGGTGCCATCTTGACCCTGTCCCTCCAGCCTCCTGCCGTGCACGTCTCCTGTAACTGTGCTGAGTTTGGCTGCTGTTGACTCAAAATGCTGCTTAGATTTTGGTGCTGAGGGTTAAGGCGGACCACTCCAAAGCTCTCAAGTGACATTTTCAAATACAGTTGGAGGTTTTGTTGGAAACTACAATCTTCTGAAACTTCACCTGCATTTTTCTGTTGGGGTGCTCTGCACTGGCAACCCCTGTTAACCTGCTGTGCCCTGGGCTCAGGTGCTCTGGCAGTACGTAGCTGCCTTGGATCCCACTGGCCCTTTGACGTGTGATGTCCTTGGCAAATTGTCCCGTTGTGCTGGCTTGTGGTGGGGGATCTTGCTTCTTTCTTGCTGCCCGGGGAGGACTCCCGTGGTGTGTTTGCACAGGGGAGGTCGCGGGCCTGAGCCCTTCATGCAAGGGGAGCTGTTACCTGCCGTTAGCTCCCTGGGGTCCCAGCGAGCGCTGGGGTATCGTCTGCTGCAACACCGACACTTATGGGCCCTACAACAAACCAGACAAGCTGAGCCGTCTGGGGTCGATGTGTTTAACAGGGTCGATCTGCTCCAGGGACAAGGAAAGCACCAGCATTGCAACAAGGGCAGGCTTTGTTTTCCATGTAGGGACCGATGTTTATCACAAAAGCCACTTAGCCGATAGTGGCAGCCGAGACAGCTCCGTGCTTGCCCTTGATGGGATGTTTTAAGGTCCACGGTTTTGTTTCACCAAGTGTTTAGGTGATGTGCCGAGTGCACGGGACCTCGGGCATTGCAGCATTAGGAGGCAAAGGTGTCTTTTGTGGGATGCCCGTAAGCACCCGTACCTGAACTCCTGGGGGTGACGTGCTCAGTGGCCTGTTTTACTTGCTGGTCATCCATGCGATGTGATGCTGGGGACATAGCGATCTGAGGCTGCTCTGAGTTGGGGACGGTTTCTTTTTTTGGACGGTGGAGCTCCTGTTCATTGCCTAATTCTTATAAAACACCTCCGTTGTGTTACGGCTGGCCAGAGAGCAGCCCAGCATCATCCCTCCAGCCAGGCTCAACGTCCACTCGTTGTTAGCAACTCCGGGAGGCGCGGAGCTGCCTGTTAACTGGTTGTCAGGCTGCAGCACGAGGAAGGAGTACATGGTCTGATGGCTGGACAAAGCCTCCACTAAAGAGCAGTGAGGCGATCCCTGTCACGCCGAGCCTGACTAACCAAGTCTCTAGCTTCCTGCCTGTTTTTTCCCCAAATGTCACCCTGGTGAGGGCAGTCTCCTCTAACCCCTCTTGTTGGTTCTCTGGGGACGCTTTCCGAGCGTGCAAGAAGGGCTGGCGCTTGCCCCCGGGGGTGGGCGGGTGGTCCCGGCCCCTCGCCCCTCAGCCGTGGCAGGGATGCTGGCACGGGGCAGGCGCTGTGCCGCCGGCGGGAGCTCGTGCGAGGGCAGGAGGACTGGTTTGCCCTCTGTGCCATCTGCTGGCGTTTACCCGACCCGGGCCCGTACAGCTGAATGCTGCGGAGTTTCTCCTGCAGCAAAGCAGGGAAACGTGCCCGCAAATGTCACCCTGCAACAGCCATCGACCAGCTCTGCCCGAGCCTTCGGCTGTAAGGGTTTGCATGGTATTAAGCAGCAAGCCAAAGGAATTTGCCCTTCCTGGGGCTGGTGCAGGCAGCAGTGCCCAGAGCCCCGTGTCCCCGGGCTGGGGCCAGCGCTTCCCCCGGGGACCCTGCTGCTGTTCGAGGAGGGTGTCTCTGGCTCCGTGGGGAGCAGCGGTTGCAGGGGCCTGGGTGTGACCCCCTTTGAGCTGCACTGGGCAGCCAACTCGGTAACCGCCCTCCTTTCCTTACAGACTAATTACAAGCTGGATTAATGAGCTGAGGTCTCCAGAGCACTTTGTAGCTAAGTGGTGCTTTTATCCGCTGTGTGGGTACGTGCGTGTGACGAGAAGCTGAGGGGATACGAAAAGGGCAGGAATGTGCTGGAATCCTGTAAAACGGCATGGTCGGTGCCAGCCCCTCGCTCCCAGGCACCCTGCGCCCCAGCTGCCCTTCTGCAGCCCACGGCGTGCTGTCCCCCAAGGAGCTGCTCTGCTGAAGAGCAGTACGGGGTTGGAGTCCAGTACCAGTTTTGTCAGGAAATGTTTGTTTAATAACATCTGAAGGATTGGCAAACAAATCTGCAATGCTTTTGCAAACAGCAAAGCAGCAGTGCGTTGCAGGGTAGTAAAACTTGCTGTGTCCGGCCCCTCCAGCCCCGTTTGGTGGGATGGGTGATCGTGGCAGCGTCCCACGCGTGCGCCACACGTGATGTTCGGGTACCGAGGCAGCCGTGCTCGGTGCAGGGGCCTTCGCTGCTGTGCTCGCTGGTGGCTTCTGGCACATCTGCGTTGGGGGGGTCCTGGGTGTGAACCTGGACCCGTGCTCCCCTCCAGCACTTTCCATCCTGCTGAATGCTGAATTTCCTCAAAGGCAAGAAAGTGCTGTCGGGACGTGGCTCACAGCCGGGTCGGGAAGACGATCGTCCTCAGCAAACCAAGAGGGCGGGCGGGCAGCCCGGCGCTGCAGTCGGTGCCAGGGCCCTGGCTGTGGGGCCCTGGCCTTGGCAGACCCCTGGGGATCAGCCTGTATAAATACCTGCTCCTGCTCTTGCTAAAGACTGGGCAGGCTGGAGCCATAAATTCCTAGCATGGCAATGGTCATCTGTGTGCCAAATCCTGCCCTCCCTGGTGGTGGTTTTGTTTGAGCAAGGTCTGGGATATGCAAAGGAGCTGGTCTGTTTATCACAGTTTACTGACAGATGGAAATATTGCCTGCTATTTTAATGGGAACAGGGCTCATAAATTCCAGCCTGCAGCTTCCAGATTCTCCCCCTGGACCTGGTTGTGGCTCGATGGGAGGCTGTCCAGGGATGCGTTTCCTACTGAGCCAAAGAATCTCGGAGCACGCAAGTATGCTCTTTGTACTTCTGCATCGCCCCTGACCTCCGTCAGCGTCCAGGGCTCTAGCAGACAGCCGCAGCCCTCGGGGTTTGCTGCGCTGTCAGCCTCGCGCGCTCTTTGCTCTGGCGTTCAAGGTGAAGTCGGCTTCTGCTTGCGCAGGGCTGCGATTTGCTTATGTGGGGAAATTGCAGACAGCAGCTGCTCCCCTCGCCTCCCCATCCCTCCTGCCCCTGCTGTGGCGGTGGAGAAGCGGCGCCCGTGCAGGACGCTGCTCCCGCCGCAGCCTGCTCCATGTGTCCGGAGCCGATCTTCTCCCCCACGCTTTTGTTCAAAAATGTCATTTCCAGCTTTGTTAGTGGCAACCTTTCCCTGAGGCACGAGCACGGGAGGGCACGTGGCCACGAATGACAAATTAGGGCTGGGAACTGGCTGACACGACGCCCGTGTCCCCTTCGTGCCGGTCGCTGAGCGTGCTGCTAGCACTGTGGGTGCTCGGTGCCACCCGGCCCAGTGTCCACTGCGCTGGGAGAGGGGCTGATTTCCCCCCAAACCCAACCATCCGCCACTGCTAAGAGGGGACCGGCCCTTTCCGCCTTGCTCAAATGAGCTAAGGACAAGTGCTGGAAAGGCTCCTGGGCTGTGCTCCTGCCTGGGCTGCAGCGCGCAGGCAGGAGGGTGCGGGCAGGGCTGGGCAGAGGGGATGGTGGCTTGGGCTAAGCCCGGTGCAGGGGAGCCCTGCCGCACCCCATCGCAGTCCTCTTGGAGCCCTTCACCAGCTGAACCGGCACCTTTGGGTGCTGAGAAAACGCACCTGCCTGAGGTCATGGGAGCAGTCGCCCTTCTCGGGCAGCCCGGCGTGCCCCCAGCCCGTGCTCGGGCAGGTCTGGCCGAGCTGCTGCTCCGGTGGTGGCCTCAGCCCAGGACAACCCACGGAGAGGGCAGGCTAATGCGGGTCTCTGAAAACGTGTCAGCACCGGGGGAGCCCTGGGAGGAGAGAGGGGGCTTTTTAAAGACAATGGATTAAATGAAATAATTGAGTTAAACAAAGATTCCTCTGAGCCGGAATCTCTGTCTCGCACTGACATCTACAGCTACATCAAAGGCAGCTTTCACAGACGCTGCTCCATCTTCCCCGTTTCCCCTCTGGCTTCTCTGATCAGTTATTTCTGCAAAGGCTGTAATCGCTCGCATTTTATGGAGCAAAGCTGTGGAGGAGCTTAGCTGGCAAACAGATGCAATAATCAGTATCATTACAATTTATTAGCTCTGTGCCAGAAAGACCCCCAACTTGAAAACAAATTATTGCTCATTAGGCATTTTCTTGCAAGGCAAATCATCGATTTCTGTTGTCTCGTGTTGAATTGCAGTGCAGCAGCAATTAGATACGGGATGTCCACAGATGAAAGATGTTTTCATGTTGCACATGCCAGTTCAAATCCAACTGGGTCAAGAGTGATTTAATTACTGCCTGTGATTTTTTTCAAGGGTGCCCAAGTGAGCTCAGTTTGCTCTTGGTGTCCTCGTGCTCCTGCAACCGGGAGCTGGACCCCCCCGTTCTGGTGCCGAGCAGAAAGAGCTGTGCCTCCCCCCAAAGCGGGGTGCTGGCTGCCAGCACAGCCTCCAGCGCCGCTTTTGTGCCAGTGCAAACTGCTGGGCGAGGGCGGGGGACGGGGGACAAGGCTTTGCTGCCTTCCCTTTTTCCTCCTGGATGATCTTGGGGGCTGCCCATCGCAGGTTGGGCTGAGCTGGAGCATGTCAGGATTCACTCCCTTGCTGTCCACTGCTCCCAAAAAAGGCCCTTCCACCAGTGTCCCAAAAAAGTCCTGGGATGTAAAGAGCAGGTCGTGCTCCCCCGCTGTCAGAGCCGGCATCCCCGGGCCCTGTCAGCTCACATCGCGCTGAAACGCGGCGGGGAAAGTGCTCTCCTTTGTAGCAGGAGTCTCCCGGCTTCCCGGGCAGATCCGAGCTGACAGCAGCTCGTACCCCACCTTAGCCGGGGGCGGTGGGTGCTGGGGGCAGTGGGAAGGACACCCTGCCCAGGCGTCCCTCGTGCCAGGATGGTCCGCGCAAGCCCTGAGCCCGCCTCGAGCCGCCTTTCCCAGCCCTGGGGGCTGGTGGGCTGCTCCCCCAAACCCCGTACCAAGGCCAGGTGGGCAGGGTTGGGCCAAAACACCCGGAGCCAGCTGTGCCCTGGTGCCAGTCCATGTCACAAGCTCTTCCTCCGCTCCACGCGCCCCTGTGGCGTTAGGTACCCAGACCCTCTCCGGGGCTGCCCGGTGCTGTCCCCCAGTGCTCGCACTGGAGCTCCCTGCGCTGCCGTCCCCACCCGCTCGGCAGCACCGCATGGAAATAACGGCTCCTTGCAAAGGGGAAGATCCTGGTTTCCCCAATTAGCCACTGAAATGTCTGTCTGTGTGTGTTTGCAGAGCAGAAAGGTTTGAGATGAGCAGAGAAATTGGTGTGACAGCTTCAGCATCGCCGGGTCTGCGGCGGAGGGGATGGGCCCCCGGGAGGGGACGTGGGGACCCCGTGGGAGCCTGTGCTGCTCTGGGAGCCGGGGGGGCTGGCAGCCGCTGGTGGGAGTTATCTTGTGTTGCACGGGGGGTGCCCGCTGAACCCCTGGTTTTGGCAGCAGGTGGAGCTGCTTCTGGGTGCTGGGGGGAAACCCACTCCCCTCGAACGGCTCCTCCGTCGCAGGTTGCGGTGTGCAAAGGCTGGTTTATCCAGCCAGAAGCGACGGGCTGCGGCGTTAAACTGCCGGAGACCCCGGAAGGGTCCTGGGGTGCAGCACCACTGAACGAAGCCTGGCATCCCGGGGCGTCGCCCAGGCTGTCGCTGGCCTGGGCGAGCTGTGCTCGGCCAGCAAAGGGAGGGTGCCCGCCGCCTGTTGCGCTGACCGAGGAGTACGGGCTCATGGCCGTGCTCTCTGCTGGGCTGGGGTAACCCTGCCGGTAGACAAGTCCTGAAAACCACCCGGAGCATCGCCTGGGAAAGCTGTGCCCTGGCGTGGAGAGCAGCGGAGGGAGGGGAGCTGGTCTGACCGTGAACAGCCTGGCCAGTGCGTGGCCGCTGCGTGATCCTGCTCCGTGATCCTGCTCCGCTCCAGCACCCGGCGTCTCGGAGCTCGGCTGCAGGGAGTGTTTCCTCCTGCCTTCCCCCTGCTGCTCTCTGCTGTCGGAGCTCTTCAGCTGTTAATTACCAAGAAAATGGGTGCCAATCTAATTTTTTTCAATTTCATGTTATGCACGGAATCCTTTAATTGTCTTTAATAAACAGGGCGATGCTCAGTGGCGCTTTGTCTGCAATAAAATCCAATGTATTGATTTAAACAATATGCAAACATGCAGGATTAGAGTCTAATTGGAGACTAATCGGGGTGCAACGGCCGTGTCGCCGGCTGGGCCGGGGCCGGGATGCCCTCAAAGCTGGGGCAGGCGTGGTGGGAAGGTGCCCGGCTCCGCTGGCCGGGAGCCCCTGTCCGTGACCAGCCTCGGCAGCCTGCCGGGAGCTGCACCAGCAATGCTGCGGGGGGGAAAGTCGGCTTTTCTGGCTTCCTCCTCAATTCCTGCAGTGGTTTGTGGCTCTCCTGCTTTTGGGACTCTTTTTTTTTTTTTTTTTTTTGAGAAATTTGGCAGGGAAAGCAACGGGTCCAGCTGGCCCAGGAGCTGCGTTCGCAGCGCTCCCTCACCTGGCATGGCCGAGCGGGCCCCTGAGCGTAACCTTGGCTGATGGGATTAATTATAGATATCGGGAAAAGAGCAGTTGGGAATGTAAAGGAGCGGCAGGCGAGTGGGGAGGGGCAGGCGCGGGTCTGCAGTGACTGGGTGGGGGAGCGCTCCTGCTCGACCCCAGCCGGGAGCGGAGCCCGTACCTCCCGGGGACGTCGACGCAGCGCATCAGGCTCTCCTGAGCTGCGTAACAGCAGATCCGCGCCCGCCCTGTGTGTTCAAGGGTCTTTAATATTCAGCTGTGACAGATGCCGCATCTACCCATGCGCTGATCGATAACCTCGTGGCCAGGCAGTAGTGGGGTTCGTATTTTAAGCTTCTGTAAATTTAGCGAAGGACAAGCATACGGAGTCCTCCTGCTCGGTTGGCCTCGGCTGCTCCCTTCAGCTGTGAGCAAAGATGATTAAAAATAGCTTTTTCAGATTTGAATAACCTGGAATCTCAGTGGGAGAAATCGAATGGTTTTTCACGTCTTCAAGATGTTTGCTGGGATCAGGTGTCGTTTGAAGAAGCGTGGTTGTGTAATTGTACATTTTCCTTCCTTCTGCTTATTCCCAGGCTTCTCCCTTCCCCACTGGGCTGCGGGGACAGAGCTCGAGGGTCCCGGTGGCAGCGAGCCCCCGCGGGGTCGGGTGCTTCGTGGAGCTGGGGGGGAGCGGCAGATTTACCCCCACCACCGGGAACCGGCAGAAAAATCTCTGTTCCACTAAATGATCTTTTTATACTGAAAAAGCCATTTCGCATGGGGAAAAGGGCCTGTGGGCGCCGTGGGAGCCCAAAGCTCCTCTTGGCACGTTAGCCCTGTGCCAGCCCATTAACCTGGAGAGAACTGCTCCCTTCCTAAATCCTCTGAAAATACCCCATTAACTTGCTCTCCCTCTGAAAAGCCCAGCTATTCAGTTTATCGTGGATTAATAACTGTATCATAATTAATCTCTGATTTTTATTGAGTCGGTAACTTCAAATAAAAAATAAATTGATTGGCTGTTAGCTTTTGCTAGAAGGATTTTCTTGATGCAGTGCCTTCCCCATCAGGGCACTGCCCCCCTGCTCTGTGCCCTGATTTCTGGCCAGAGGCTTCAGGGATTATTTTTTTTTTCCTGACACACTTATTCCAAAAAGATCCTTAAAATTTAAACTCTCAGCCAAAAAATGACATCGAGAAGCTACCGGGCTTTGCTTGTGCAAAGGCTGTTGTGTGATGCTCGGAGCGAGGAGGGGGTCGGAGCCTGCCTGGGGTGGGGGCTTGGGGGCCGGGGCGGATGCTCTGGCTGCACCCACAGGAGGGTTCTGCCTTAAAAAAAAAAAAAAAAAAAAAGGATACCAAGCCAAAAGATAACAAACCGAGATAATATATATTGGGTATAACTTTGGGGCGGGCTGGCAGTCCAGTGCCCGGGCCGTGGGGGTCAGCGACCACGGGGTGTTTGGGAGGGGTGCGGAGCAAGCTGCGGTTTCTCAATGCATTGAGGGGAAACCGGGGGGGTCTCATGGGAGCGGGACCCGTGTCTGAGAGGGCGAGAGGCATCGCTGCGGAGGGTGAGGAGGGTGCAAACATTGGGGTGGGGGAACGGCCGGCGGGAGGGACGGGGTCATTTTGAAGGGGAGTCCTCGGCAGCGACTGCCGGTTGCACAGAAATATTAAAGACTGACTCTTGGTCCCGTGCCAGCCCCCAGATTGGCTCCCGAGTGTGAAATGGCTCTGACCTTCACAAGGCGCTTCTCGGGGGGAGGGCGCGTGTCCCTCCGCTGAGGATGGGCATCGCGGGGGGAGCAGAGAGCTTTGATCCAAACCCTTGGTCCCGTGCTCGGCCGTGCAGCTGATTCCTCCTCTGATAACGTGATCTTTTCCCCCCGCTTTCTTTCTCTTAAAACCACCCTCATCAAAAGGCTGTCATCGTTCCTGGCAGCGGGGATGAAGGGGCTTAGTCCTTTGAGCCCCGAGCGGGCGCAGCAGCCAGCGCGGCGTTCCCACCCGTCCGGCTCGCGCTCCTGCGGGAACGAGCGATGCCAGGGATGGGCTGGGATGAGCTGCTCGGGACGGGCTCTGGGCAGGCCGCCGGCTCAGATCACGGCTTGGGGTGCCCGGGGCCTCTGGCCCTTGGCTGAGCCTCCCGGGGCGGTTTGGTTTGTGCCCCGCGGGACCGCGCGTGGGTGCTGCGGACGTGGGCTCACAGCAGGGCTGCGGCAATCGGAGCGGGAAGGGGAGCAGCAGCAGTCGGGCAGGGCTGTGCTTTGCGCTGCTGCTGAGATGTGTTGGTGGCAGAGCTGGGGAGGCAGAGGCTGAGCTGTGCTGTGTACAGATGATGCTGCTGGTGGTGGCAATTTTTCCCAAAATCGGGAGGAAATTGCCTCGTGTTATTTTTAAGCACTGTATTTTGTGAGACAGTTATCCTTAATCTTGGATTTTGCTGTAATTTTATTCCATTTGGTTTGCTATCGAGTTGCAACAATAGCATTTTATGGCCACTTAGCTCAGGCATGCATCACACGTGATCTTAATTAGCAGTGGATTAAGAGCAACGGGGAACATGCCGTCATGGAGCATTTCACAGTTTCCCGTGTAGCATCAGCTCAGCAGACTTGGAAGAGGAAAGCCTGGGATTTATTTTAAGCGGGGAAAGAATGGTAAATGCGGCAGCTAACCACGAGTGTGTCTCGGCTCGTTAGTGGCCGCAAAACCCCGTCCTAGGGCCGGCACGGGAGCCTGGCGGGGCCTTCCCCAGGGAGGGCTCCAGCAGCAGCTTCGAGCGGGGGCGAGGTCCCCCCGGGAAGGGGACGAGGTGCTGGGTCTGTGCCGGGGGCTGCTCTGGGGTCAGGCAGCTCCTGGCTCTCGCGGCCGCCCGGGCGTCGGAGCCACGCGTCCTGCTGGAGGGGGCTCGGCTGTGCCCCCCCACGCGCTCCTGCGCCGCTGCGCAGCCTTGCTGTGCCAGCCAGCGCCCTGGCACAAAGGTACGTTTGGCTCCTTAAATGTCCCCAGGGAGAGGTGAGGACGCGTGGGACCTCGGTGGCCCCGGGGGACGCGACCGTGGGGGAGGCTTTGCTGTTCCCGGGGACAAGGGCGGCCGCTGTCCTGCTCCGGCGTGGGAGGGAGGCAAAGCATCCCGCTGCATCCCGCTCCCGCGCCGGCTGCTGTCATCGGGGATTAGAGGTCCCGGATAAAACAGGTCGCACGGGGCTGTGCGTGCGCGAGGGCTCTGCGGCTGCCCTGTGCCGAGGCGCCGTCCCAAAGAGCACCAGGGCTGAGCGGACGGGGGGGACCGGGGCAGGAGGGGTGACAGCGACGGGGAAGTGACTTGTCGGGGGTCTTGATGAACAGCAAGGCTGGGAACACAGCTCGTCCCTCCTGGCCTCCAGCCCTGGGCCCCTCTCGGTTCCCGCTGCGCCTCGGCTCGGCTGCTTCTCTGCGTGCGTGTGCACACGCGTGTGCTGCTCTCCCGGAGAAGAGAGGGGGGAGCGAGCGTTTGGGAAAAAAGAAAATGGGGAGGGGAGGTAGGTAGGACTGAGCTGGATAAGCGCGAGCAAAGGTTTGTGGGTAGTGTAAAGCTGTCACTGTGATTTAGGGTTGGCTGGTTAAACTGTTTTATGTTCACAGACAGTAAGTCGTAAACAATATAAAATTTTCTATGAAGAGATGATCTTCCCTCGTCATGCTTTATGCCATCTTTCCCAGAGCGATCGCTCCTTTTTATAACCCCATGGTGTCGCGGCACGGTTGTGCAGAGGGGAAAAAACGGATTCTGGCGATTTGAGAAATGGCAACGGCCCGAGCCCCGGCGGTTGGGTCTGTGCCCGGGAGGGGAGCGAGGAGCCGGGGGCCTGAGCTGTGGTCGGGGTGCTCGGCTCCCTCAGCCTGACCCTGGCGGCTGCACCCGCATTTTGGCCATGCAAGGCTGGGCACTGCCGCTCCGGCCCGGGACGGAGGGTCCGTGATGCTCCGTGGCCGCGCAGGGAACCTGCAGCCCAACAGGGCATCGCTCTGCCCCGCGGCTGGCAACCTGCCCTCTCGCTCTGCCGCGGTGCTGCCGCGGGACGGCTGATGTTGCTGAGAAGAATCAGTGCAAATCCTGTGTGTGCTGGGTGGGTTGGCCATGAGTGACCGGTGGGTGCTCCTGTACGGCCGTATTTCCCTGCAGCAGAAGACCGGTGGCCTTTCCCTGCGGGTCCTCCCGGGGCTGCAGCCACCTCTCTGCTTTTAGTGCACGAGAGGCAGGTATGGTCTATTGGAGCAGGACTGCGTTTCACTGCAGTCATTGCATGATCGCCTTAAATCAGGTTTCCTTCCTTTTTCTTGCCTCCAAGTTGTTGCTGCTTTTTAAAAACTCGCACGCAATGCTGCTCCAGTTCACCTTTGATATTTTCTACAGCCGTAGATTCATGAGTAATAGTTTCATTTATTTTACCGTCACCGTGTCAGTGGGAGCGTCTCGGCGTGCTCTGCGCCGTGGCGCTGGAGCGCCTGCCCGTCCCTGCGGTGCTGCTGTGCAGCCGGACGCGCTCCCCGGTCCCCGGCAGCGGCAGGTCCCCCCGGCAGCGCCCCGAGGGGCACGGAGCTGAGCGGGGACCTTGCGGGAGAGACCGGAGCCAGCGTCACCCCCTGGCTAATTAAGCGTGGAGAAGATTTTGGGTAGCCGGTTGCCATGCCAACCCCCAGCTGAGCTGATGTGGGGGCTCAGGAGCCCTGCGACCCCTCCCCGGAAATCTGCGTGGAGCCAGGGGGAACCGGCACGGCAAATGCTTTTCATCCTCCAGCCAGGAGGATGAGGAGGGAGGAGGAAGGCAGCTGCCCTGGGTGCCGTGTGGGGCAGCCCTCGGCCACGGAAGGGGACAACGATGCTGGGCCATGTCGGATGCCGCGTGGCCGGAGGCGCTGAGGCTCTGCCTCCGGCGTCGGCCGTGCCGGGCAGGCTGGGGATGGAGACCCGGCGAAGGGGGGAAGCTGCGGCAGATGTGCTGCTAGCACGGTGCCTGGCTGTGGAGGCCGGAGCCCGGGAGCTAACGGCGGCTTTGGGAAGGCGTGGGATTTGATGTGGCTCTGCAAGCTGCTCCCAGTTAGTACCTCTCATGTCACAAAACCTCTTCCAAATGTTTTCAAGCTGTTGTGCTGCTGTTGATGCCAGTTATCGGAGGTCAGGTGCCGGGTGGGCTCCACGCCGGCAGCCCCGGGCGCCTTCGTGCCGGGGTGGGCTCCGGGCGTCCTTCCCGGCAGCGCTGGGTGAGGTCGGGATTTCAAACAAAGCACCGGTTTGCGATCTGCGCGTGCGTGCCCGGGGCTTGGTGGTGTGTGAAGGGTTTCTTCGTGTGCTGAAGTGTGATTGCAGGTGAAATCCTCTGCCCTGTTTCTTCCAGGAGGGCCCTCCTAAATTAGATGGAAAATATTACACTCTCCCTCTGAAACTATTTACAGGTGTAATTTCCATCCCTTTTCCTGATAATTAAATATTTTTAGGTCATCCAGTTTCTCCACCCTATTTGCAGACCTGTCCTGGATGCCTTTGTAATTAGACATCTCCCTGTGAAAGATGATTAACGCGGGAGGTGGCAGCCACGAGCGCGGCCCCAGCTCTCCTGCAGCCCTGCCGCCGGCGGTTCCTGTATTCAAGCAGTTGCTCGTCCCTGGGGCTCCTCGTGGGTGTCCAGCCTGGGGCACGCTGGGGCCCGTCCCCTTGGAGGGCAACGGTGGATGGAGCAGCCCCTTTTAATGTCCCCAGGCCTGGCGACATGGTGGCTGTCCTCTGTGGTGACGCCCAGGCAGCAGTTACCGTGGTCTTGTTATTAAAGGGTGAGAATTTTGAGAATACACATTTAAGCAATTTTAAGCGGCTTTGTTGAGGTGGATTCTTACTAAAATGAGGGGAAAATAATGTTTTAATGCCTCGCTCTGCAACAAAAAGGCCCTTAATGGCATAGTTTCCATCACGGTTTAAAGCTGAGACTTTGCACAGGAGCTGGGATTAATGAAAGGGCAATATTGTTCTCCGCTCCTGAAACGGCGAAGATGAAAGTAGCACAGAGAAGAAAAGGTGTTTGGCTGTTATCCTGGTTCTTAGCAACACGATGAGACCAGACCTTCCCTTCACGGGGAAAATTGAGGTTAAACCCCGGCCCCCCCGGCCGCAGCCTCCTGCGGCACGTGGGCTCCTGGCAGCGGCGGGCAGCAGCCGGGGGTGCGTCCCCCACCCCGGGGACAGCCAGCGCTGCCGCGGGTCACCCCCTCGTCATAGGCAAATGCATCGTTAGCTCCCCTGCTTTGCTTTTTTTAGATGTGTAAAAGCAGGAATCTTCAGGAAGAATTCATTAAGCAATCAGGATGCCCTGATCCGATCGGGTGGGCACCTGCCCACGGACCCGGTGGTTTGTCTGCGTCCCTGTTTGTCGGGGGGCTGCAGGGGGGTCGTGGGGGGAATGCGGGCCGCAAACCCCATCCTCTTTGTGTGGGAACCCCCCGGGGGGGGAAGGATTCAGCTCTTAAAATATGTTATCTTAATCCTGAGCAAACTCGGGAGCAGGAAAGGTCAGCGCCCGCCTTCCTGGCCTGGCGGGGATGAAACGCTGCTCCACGCCTGAGCCTTCTGCTTCTGACGGGGCTCAAGTTACAGAGCAGAAGAAAACCGATACGCATCCTCCAGGTGTATCGGTCTTGATCCTATCTGGCATCTTTCACCCCCAAATTATACCCTAAATCCTCGGTGAACAGTCAGCCAGAAAGGCTCTGGAAGGCTCGGCAGACCGGGGGGGTGGGGGTGGGGGGGGGCGGCTTCCTGCTGTTTTTTTATCCCTCTGTCTCCCTTGTTTATTGACGTGTTCATTGCACAATTCTGGTCACTATTTGCCAGGCTGCTTTTGGAGTCTAAGGCTGGGGAGAGTCTGTCCCGGTCATCTCTCGGCCAGCAGGGAGTTTAACACTGTCCTCAGTAGGTTTCAGAGTAATCGCTCTGTTGTCGTTCCTGGAGCCTGTCCTCACGAAGAGCCCAGTGAATCGGTGGCGTTAGGGACAGCCTGTGCCCAAACCGAGCCCAGTGGGTCACAGCTGGACCTGTTCTGCTTCCTGAGCACCCTCCCCGTCTCCCTGCCCTCCCTTTCCCTTTGAGCCGCTGCTGCCTGGGCTGCAGGCATGGCTTGAGCAGACTTGCCCGAGCAAGCCCAGCTCTATGGCAGGTGTAGGCGAATGCTCCCCCTCTGACTGCGTGTTCGGGATTTGCCTCTCCAGGATGCGCGCAATGAGCTGCAGGCCGAGGACGGCGGGGGGCTGCGGCCGTGCCGGGGCAGGCAGTCTTGCCTCTTTGCAGAGACACCTCTGGTTTCATCACCGCTCTCTCCTAACGCTCTGCCGTCAGGGCCTGGGTTTGGGTAACAACCTGTGTCGAAAAGTAGTGACCGGGGAGCGGGGGGGGGGAGATGGCATCTGCTGCAACAATGCCCGTTGGCTTTGATTATTTTTTTTTAGTGCCTCCCACGGTGTTACGCAGGGATGGTAAAGCTGGTTGTCACGGCCCCCGGGTGCCCTTCGCAGCTGCAGGCTCTGGTGAAGATGCTCGGTAGTGGTGGCTCCATCCCGCGGAGGATGTTGTGGGAAGAAGCGGCCGCGGGCTTTGCTCCCCTGGGTGCGGGGTGGCTGGTGATGCCGCCGGGAGGGCGATGCAGGTCTGGGCCCGGTGGGAGGGTTTGTGCTGCTGCCGTGTGCCAGCGCTGGGGTCCACGTACAAATATAGCAAGTTATGCACCGGCCGGACCCACGCTGCGTTGCTGGGAAATTCCAGTGATCTGCCGCGGCTGGGCAGGGGAGGGCAGGGCAGGAGGCGTTAATGGCAGGGGCCTGTAATCAGTACCTGTAATTAGCCTCTGCTCCAGCTGGCCTCAAAGGCTCGGCCATAAAACGCACCGTCCCACGCTGCCGTTCCTCTCTCCCGCCCCGCCGTGTCACACCAGCTCGACCCCTTTCAGCTGCGGCAATGCCAGCCAGGACCTGCCCGCCCGGCTGGGACAAACTCGGCACCGGCCGGAGCAGGGAGATGATTTACTGATGAAATTGCTGTGCAGAACTCGAGGGGCTGGTCAGGGTGAGGGTGTTGGAGGATGGAGTGTGGGGGTTCAGGGCTGTCAGTCCGGCCGGTCCTGGCCAGCAGGGCTGGAGGTTGGGAGATGCCAAACTGGCCCGTGGCTTGTGGTCGTCCCTGGAGAAAGGAGAACAGCCCCCAGATGGTTGTCAGCCCCCTGCTCCTCCCGGTCTTTACACCTCCACGCTCCCTTCTGCTTGATGCTCGCTTGCAGTAACGCCAAACTGCCGATGACATTAAACAAATTAATATCGGGTTTAAATAGCCTGCTGGGAGGCTGGTAACAGGCGGCGCGGGCCCAGCTGTCAATCCCAGATTAGCAAGTGCCCGGGCTAAACTTACTGCTGCTGCTAACGACCCCGAAAGCAATACCCTGAGCAGGGGGCGCGTGTGCCCGGCGCATCGGCCCTGCTTAGGGCTTTGCCGGTGCTGCCCCGGTGCCAGCAGAACCCAGGTGGGTGTTGGGAGAAGGACCCGTGGGATGCCCTGGCCCGGCAGCAGCATGCAGGGTGGCCCTGATGGCTTTGGGTGCTTTTCAGAGCACCAAAATGCTAGAATTTACCCCGAAAGTGCCTGCTCTGGCTGCAGCGCTTGGGAAGGGAATTTGGCATCTTGTTGTTTACATCTTCATTTTTGCTCTGCTTGTGGCTGAAGGAGAGGGGTTCCTGCCCAACTCTGAATTGTTTGACTTGAGGGAAGTATTTAAATCCCTCCCTGTTCTCGTCTCCCTTTTGGGGGGAGACAATTGTTTCCTCTTTTCACAAGCAGGCTTTTCATCGTTTCCCTCTTTAAAAAGGCATCATGCAATCAAGTTGTGAACCTCCCCTCCCAAGAAGCTCTGGAGGCCAGAAATTCAGCACAGAGAAGGTCCCGCCATTGGGGAGCCCAACTGCCTCGGCCTTTGCGAACAAAAACGATGGGGAGAGCAGCAAACCCTGCGCGCCAGGGCTTATGCAAAGCCCCAGTCGCGGGTGGCTGGGGCGAGCCCCCCACCCGGGGCAGGCTGCCCACGTCCACCCGTGTCACCCCACGAGGCGTTTCCAGCGCTCGGGGCCAGGGCTGAGCCGGTCAGGGACACGCGGCTGCCGCGCAGCGCGGCCCCTGCTGCCCCTTTCCTGTGGGGCCACGCTGCCTGCGCGGGTTGTCTGGCTCCCGGCGGATGCTCTGGGGCTGGCTGGGAGGTTCGGACCTCTCCTACGTGGATAGCGGAAAAAGGGGTGAGTTCATGCTGCTGCTCTTGTGCCAGCGTCTCGGCCGTGAACCCCGAGAGCTGAGGGACGCGCTGGCAGCTGGAGGGGGGATGCATGCTGGTGTGCGCTCGGCTTCCCGGGCGAGCGAGGCTCACACGCGGTTCGAGGGATGGTGGGCTCAGCCTGCATCCTGCCAGTGCGTGGGGGTGTGTGACCCTGCCCACGGGGGGATTTTGGGGAGCCTTTCCTGGAGGGGTCAGGGTGGGTGGCTGCCGCGGCTGTCTCCCCTCCCTGAGCGATCCCCGCGGCGGAGACCCGGGGGCACGGACAGGGGCATCTCGGCAGGTGCCGGCCCGACCAGGGCCCCCCCAAACCAGCTCCCTTAGAAGGGGGGTCCTGGGCACTCGGAGAGCGATCTCGGGGGTGCAGACGAAGCCGGTTGCGGGCTCCCTGCTCCCCGCCCAGAGCTCCGGTGCTCCGGCAGCCCCGGCCTTCGCTCCGCGCCGGGCTCGGGAGGCGAAGGGCGCTTGTGGGGCGCTGCCGGGGGCGGGGGGGACCCGCTCCCCCCCCCCCATTTCCATGTCAATACCCGGCACCTCCGGCTGCTTTTCCCCTCCGCGCTCCGGCTCGGGCCGAGGCGGGGCCGGACGCGTGGGTGAGGGGCTCGCACCTCCCGGCGGCGCGGAGCTGCTCGCTGGGGTGTGCGCGGCTGAGGGGGGGCTGCGGGGGAGCCCTCCCCTCCCCTCCCCTCCCCTCTCCTACCTCCCCTCCCCTGCCCGCCCTGCCCGCAGCCCAGCCGGGCGAGCGGGAGGCACCAGCAGCGCCGAGGCGAGGCAGCCGCATCCCAAAATGCTTCTGGGTGGGTGAGACGCAACTTTCCCTCCCCCGCGGGAGCAGCCGGCCGGGGGCTGCTCTGCCCCGCCGCTCCCCGCCGCTCCCCGCTCTCACCGGTCCGCAGGAAAGCCGCTTGCGGGGCTCGCCGCCCGGGCTGGGCGCGGAGGGTGGGTGACCGGGAGCCCTGCGTTCCACGGAGACCGTGGCAGGGCGTGGGGCTCCGGGGCTCGGCCGGCGTGGCCCGCCATGGGGCGGGGGGGGTCCGGCGGGGGGCTCGCCCTGCCGCCGTCCCGGGGTGCCCCTGCCTGCGCGGACCCGGTTCAAGCGTTCCCGCAGGCAGCCGGCTTTTGCTGAGTTACTTGAGGTTGCGAAAATGGAAATAAATCAAGGTACGGGTTGTTCTTTAAAGAAAAAAAAAAAATCTAATTGTTTCTTATGTTCCGGGTAGCTCTGTGAAGGTTGGGGGGGGGGAGGGGGTGTCTTTTCTCCCCTTCGCAATTTTGACCACAGACTGAACTCTTAACAGTGAAAAATTGAGGTGGGTTATTCACTGCCAGGAAAGAGCTCCAGAAATATGCGGTGCTTGAGGAGTCCGGGCTCGGGAGCGAGGGGCTGGTAACAGACTCGGCACCAAGCACAAATATTGGTTCACCTGTGGGGTCCCCATCCTGCTCCCACCGGGGCTTCGGCACGCTAAATTCCCTTCATGAGATTTTCTTCCTTCTGAGCAAATCAGGTCGTTACCGTTCCCTGTTGCCATCCTGCCTGAAAACCCATTTAAAGAGCTGTTCTTTTTATTTGCATCAACTAAGCCGGGTACCTACCGCACACCCACAAAATGGTCCCTCCCAGCCCAGGCACACATGCAGCCTGTTTCTTCGGCTCCCAGCCTGCTAATCCCAATTACTTACGGGATTCAAACTGAGTTTGACTCACTGCATCTTATTGATTTTTCCCAGGGCTGCAAAAAGGGGAGGAAAAAGATTGTGTGCTGACACGGCTTTATTTTGCCCTTGCTCTTCTTTTGGGGGTCAGCTCCGACTTGTGTTTCTGCTCCACCCGCGATGCGAATGTTTGATGCTTTTTGTGTGAAATGAGGCTGGGGGGAGAGCGACCGGCAGCGCCTTTGAAGACAAGGCAGGGAAAAGCTGCTCGGGTGGGTGGTGGTGGTGCTTCGCTGCTGGCTTCGGCTGTCTGGGGCTCGTGGAGCGGAGCTGCGGCAGCAAATGGAGCGTAACGCTGCTCTCGGACCCGTTTCACGCGCAGATTTGGGGCTGGCAATTTCGGTGCTTTTGTTATTATTGGCATTAACTTTCCGGCAGGCTGCTGGGGAAGGAGCATCGCCCCTGGCCGCTGCGTGCGCTGGGCAGCGATAGGGGTCCGGCAGGTCCCTGCGGGCAGCGGTGCTGGTTCTCTCCATGCGTGTACGCACGCGTGCGGTGTGCACATACGTGTGAGTGCGTGCATGTCTACATGCTTGCGTGCGCTCCTTTTCCTGTGGTATCGCGGGCGCGTGCTTGTTGGTGCCTGTGGCTGTAGGAGAGCAGCCAGGCCGGGGCACCGCGGATGTTATTGAGCTGGCACATCTGACAGGGCTCCTCCGAGGTGCGCGCGTTGCTGTAACTGCAGCATTGCCCGTCAGCTCTCTCCTATGGATCGCTTTAATTTTTCTAGTAGTTTGAAACACAGTCTTGTCTCCATGAGCTGGCTTTCCCTGTATCTCTGGAACGTGTAACACTACTCGGGATGTTTATCTGGAATACTTGTCAGGTAAAGCAGGCTTAAAAAAATGAAATACCACCCCCCCCCCCAAGCTTACTTTTATCCTTGTGGTCTCAAATATGTAGGAAATGTTGTAAAGCCACTAAAGCTTCAGTTTTGAACCCGTGCTGCCAGGGGCTCGCTGGCAATCTCCGTGATGAGGCTGGACCGGACGCGGGATCGTGGCGTTCCGGGTAGAGAAATGTGGTGGTTGCAAGGTGCTTGTGCGGTGGCTGCTCCCTGCGAGCCTTAAACATCCTCTCCCCGCCGTGCGTTAAACGCCTCTTTGGAAAAAAAGTGGGAACTCGGAGTCACCCACTTCGCTCTGTGCTGCAGCACAGGGTGGGACCACGCGTGGGTCCTGATGCTGCTGTGAATTTGCTGTTGTTAATTGGCTGCTTAATGAGGCTTCCTGTCCTCTCCGTCGTCGTCGGGGTGAACGGAGAGGGGAGCCAAGCTGGGCGCCTTTCTGCCCCCCCTCAAACACTGGGTTTGGCTTTGGGGCTCTCCCGCATCAGATGGTGGGACTGAGCTGTCCCTAAGGTTGTTTTGGGTGAATTTCCCTGTAAATGCAGCAGTTGTTTTTATTGCCAGGGGCTTGCTCCGAGAAATGTCCCGGGGAAAACATCTGGCCCCTGGTTTCAACCATGAGCGACACCCGGGGGGCACTGGGGGCTCTGAGCTCCTCCGACAGCCTCAGCCTCCCCTTCGGAGTATTTTTAGACCGAGCTGTCATCTAATCTTGACCTCCAGTATGATGTGGGCTAGAAAATATCACTGCCTTTCCAGCATCAAGCCAAGGGTATAATTCACAAATTTTTTTAGACCATTTTTAATTCTGTCTCACCTTGCTGGAGCAACGGGTTGCTAACAGGTATTTTGAGCAAACATGAACTTTTTGGAAGTTTCCGCAGCGGCGATGCTCCCAGCAGGCTGCTGGCGGCTGCGCTGCCGGCACCAGCGCTTTGATGGTCCATTCCAGCACCTGCCTGATGTCCCTGAGCTCGTAATGACTGCAGGGGCTGGGTATTTACCAGATTGCTTTTTTTTCCCTTTTCTGAGCACGGGATGTTAGAACGAGTAGGCTGGCTGTTCCCACTCTTCTCCGAAGTGATTATATTAGCATGGCCTGGGTAGGAGTGGCGGAAATTACAATGAAATACTAGCGGTAGGAAATAAAAATCTAATTAAAAAATAATGACAGATGTGTGTCTGCTTCCAAACCCTGGGCATGACCAGCGTGGCCCCAGGGCAGCCGTGGCGGGGAGTTAGGCGCTGCTGCAGCTGTCAGCGCAAACGCGACGGGCGCTGTGCTCGGGGCTCCCAGAAAATAACGTGGCGAGCAGAAAGCAGGCGGAGGGAGGCAAAGGGCTTTGACCTTTATAAAACTTAGAGGGGGGGATATGTAAATGGATTAGGGTTTGAAAGTTCCCTCAGCCCCCTGGGACTTGCACCCCGAAGTCTGAGTCGGACCCCCTGCAAGTGGGGTGATTCCCCTTCCGCCCCCTCGAGCAATGCCAGGAGGGACCGGCTGCAGCCCACGTGGTGTCACTGCTGGGGGGGCATCGGGGACGGCCGTGACACCGTCACGCGAGGTGGTTTGGGTGGCTTGGGCCTCGCCGCCGTGGTCTGCGTGCATCGCTCTGGCACGTCTGGGAGGGGACTGCCACCGGCCCGGAGCCTGGCTTTGCCACCGACCTGCCAGGTGGCCACAGGGAAGGGCCAGCCCAGCCCCGGCTGTGCGAGGGAGGCACCTGAGGAAGTACCTCAGGTACTCCAATAATAGAAATCATTAATTTTCACCGCTAATGGAGGAACCGCTGCACTGTGAAAAATGTGCGTTGGCTTAGAGGCAATTGAAAAGGCTGGTAGAGATGGGAGCCCCTTAATTTGTTCCAAATTGGTTATTTCACTGGAAGGATGAGAAAGCATCAATTTGAGTATCTTTTTTTCCTTTTCATTTCTGTCAGTCGCTCCCTGGCCATAATGAATTGGACTCGGCTGTAATTTTTATGATTTAAACGATGCCCAGAATAAAGGCTGAACTAATCTGGGACTCCGGTCTCCCCCCCAAGCTCTCCGTCTTTCAGAAGGACCCTGACCTCTCCCCCCCCCCCCATCCCCCAGAGCTGAAGGCGATGGTGGGGAGGGGCAGGCGGGGCTTTGGGGAGCGGAGCCCCGATCAGTGTTCAATGCTCGCTGCCTCCTTTCTGCCGCTGCCCCGGGTCGGGATTAGCCCAGCTCCTTCCCCAGCTCCTCGGTACCTGTCGCGGAGATCAGCGAGGTCTTGGCTGGGCTGCACCAGCCCCGGCAGCGATGCCGGCCACGATGTGGGGGACGCCGAGCCGGTCAGGGCTGGACGGAGGCTCTACAAGGGGGGCCATCGCTAAATGCTGATTTTTCAGATCATTAGCTGACAGAGAGGGAGAGTTGGGAGTTAAAATCCAAGGGGTGGTGGGCTTGATGCTTGTGGACATGGGGAGGAAAAGGCGCTTGATAGAGCAAGACCTGCGTCCAGTTTTGCTCCTCAGAAATCGTTTATTATATCAGTTGTGCAGGTTACCGCTCCCTGCAGCTCCCGGGGTGCTGAATGCAGCCGAGCTGCCTCTCACGGACCGGGTACATCAGCTGGGAGGGAGCCCGGGGTGGGAGATTACCTTGTCTCTGCTTCTGCTCTTGCTCCTCAACAAAAAGGCTTTGCCCTTCTCGGCTGCTGTATCGCAGGGAGTAAACTGGCCCCGTCTGTATCGCAGGGAGTAAACAGCCTCCCGGAGCTGGGGTCGCTGGTGGGGGAGAAACGAGCACTGCCCCCCTCTCCAGCCCAGACAAATAATCCTGTTTGTGGCCATGCCCGGGAGTTTGCAGAGATGTCATCTGAGTTTATTTCAAGGCTTGTTCCCTGCCAGCTCAAGTCACGCAGCAAAAGGTTGTGACGAGGCTGTGCAGGGGAAGGAGGCGCGAGGCAGCATCCTGCAAGCTGGTAGTGGCTGGGGGGGGCAGGGGGTCCCCGTGTCAGCCACTCGGGGGGCTGCTTTCTCTACCAGCACCCCACGATCGCCTCTCTGTGGCCCACTGCCTGCTCAGGCCCCTCTGTAAGGACCTGAGCTGCCCAAGCCAGAGCCCCTGTGCCGGCAGCGGTGCTGGAAGCCCCCCCCAGCAGATGAGGAACAGCCCCCCGAGCACCCTGGAGATGTGCAGGAGAGCTGGGACAGAGCAGGGAAATATTGGGGTCCCCCCAGCGTGTGCCCCATCCCCTTCCCTGAGCCAGGGCGCCCGCTCCTCCCTGCGACCCTCCGGTCTCTTTGCAGCGATGCTGCAGAACAGCAGATCCCGCAGGAGGAGCCAGCCCTGCCAGATCTGCCTGTCCAGGCAACAGCCCTGGGGGGGTTGCAGAAGTATTTTTAATTTGTCTGAGCTGACACGGTGTTGAGTGCTGTCTCCCTCGCAGAGGGACGGCTCTCTCCTACACAAGACAGCGGCTCCTCGCAGCCTGCCTTCCTCCGCCATGCACAGCAGAGATTAAATTGAACTGTCACCACCTTCGGGTGCGAGGGATGCCGCGGTGGCGGTGGTGGGCAAAGCCGGCGATGGGGCTGGGGCAGCTCCCGTGCCCCCTCCCCTGCACCCTCCTGCGCGTGCCCCTGCCGCTCCCGGCCCCCGGTTCCTTTTGGGACCTGTCGTAGATGGGGCTTTGGGTGCAGAGGGGGAGCGGGGACCTGGAGGGCAGCGTGTTCCTTCCCTCCTCCCAAAATCCTCCCTGTGCAGAGCTGACACCGCAGCCCGCCTTGGGCAGCGTGCCGGGGCTTTCCCACCCTGTCCCCGTGCGATGGATGGCGAGGGAGGGGAGGAGGGCAGCTGGTGGAGCCAGGCACCACGGGGTGGGCAGGAGAGCCGGCGGGCTGCGAGGGGATGGGGCTCTCCTGGGTTAGCAGCATCGGGAGCACCAGCAGCTCCGCTTCCCTGCTGGAAAAGCGTGAGTCATTCCCCAGAGACTGAGAGACTGGCTTAAAGCAGAGAAGGAAAACAAAATCTCATAAATATGTTGGGACTCAAGGATTTAGTATCTTTCCCAGTAGTATGGCTGGGTTTGCAGTCTCTTCTGTTCAGCTTCTTATAGGTGCAATGAAAAACCCTCAGGGAACGCAGCCCCCAGACGGGGGGCTGAAGTGCTGGCAGGGGGTGCCAGGGTCTGGCCCCTCGGCATCCCCAGCGGGAGCTGCGTGCCTCGGGTTTGCTTCAGCCGCTGAAGGCGTGGGGCTCAAATGGAAACTGTGGCTCATCGGGCAGTGGCCGCCCTCATGCCATGCTGATGATAAATGTGCTCGTGCAGACAGGGCACCTGCCCGCCGAGCTCTCTAGGCATGTCACGGGGGAGAAAAATAGCAATGATCGAATCAAACCAAGGCTGCTGCTGCTGCATAGGAGTAAATAGAAATATTTCCATTTCAGTTCCTTTAGGAAGGATGTCTGACATCCTGCAGGGACGCAAGGGCAGGGATGCTCGTGAGGGTCAGGGACATCCTGCAACCACTGCCCAAAATCCACGTTAAAGCTGGAGGCTTCCAACAGAAATGTGAATTTATGGAGAAAAGGAAAAAAAAAAAAAAAAGGGCAATTAAAAGACTGTTTCACATGAGGCGTTTCAGCTGTTTCCTGTAGCCTCCCCACTGCAGGACCCCAGGCAGAGGCACGCAGGGCAGAAGAGACCAGCAGGTTCAGCCGTGCTGCCCCCCAGCGCGAAGCAGGCAGAGCCGCCCCGCTTACCCTGGAGCCTGTGGGGTTCTCCCAGCACGCCCTGGTTTCCCAGCCCTCTCCCCGGGTTCGGCGTGCCTCGGCAGGCACCCGGGGCCTCTACCCGGCCGCTTGGCCCCTGGCAGGTGCCTGCGTGTCTGTCCCCGTCCCCCCCTTGCTCCCGCGAGGCCGCCGTGGTTTGGCGTTAATGGGGGCGAGGACGCTCGCTGGGCACTGAGCTGGGCTGCTGACGGGGCTGGAGCTGCTCCTGGTGGGTTACGGACCCCTCCAGAGCCGGGGGCCCTTCGCAAAGCAAAAGGGCGCAATAATTACGGTCCCCCACGCTGGGCCGGCAGCTTTCAGCTTCCCCAGCTGATGCCTGTCTCCCTGCCCGGGGCTGGGGCAGGGTCTCCTCGCCCCGCGCAGGGGCTGCCGTGTGCGGGGGGCTCTGCAGCAGTGGCTTGCCCGTCAGTGAGGCGCCCCGTTGAGCCGCCGACCTGCCCCATCTCCCTGGTTTCCTGGCCGTGCTCAGAGAGGAGCCCGGGCCCCGCTGCGATGCCGCGTGCTGCCGCGGTTGGTTTGCCCAGCAGGATTTTGGTGCCCTGCCCGGTCCCCGTTGGTTCTTTTATTGAGTGGTTTTGTTTCCTCACTGTAGATTTTTCCTGCCTGGCTCCCTTTGGCTCATGATAATTATAAGCGACTGCGTTTGTATCGGGTGCTGGTGAAAGCGGAGGGGAGGACGAGCCGTGAGTGCTTTTGCCAAATCCGCCTGTTTTCCAGGACTTTGTGTGGGGCTCCTTGGCGTTCCCCCTCCCCGTCCCCCTGCTCTGGGTTTGGGTGCCTCTCCCGACAGTGCCGGGCAGGAGCAGCCGGTAGGATCGGACCGGGCTGCTCCCTTTGGGAACCGGGGGGGGAAAGCAAGTGTGTTCCTGGACGGAACCCCCCAGTCCTGCCAGTGGATCCCGGTGCAGGGACTTGGCGGCGGCCAAGTGCTACCGGGGCCGTGGGAAACGGGGCTGGCCCCAGCCCGCAGGGCCACCGGCCGCTGCCGCTCCCCGCTGACCTTTACAGTCCTGCTCCGGATGCTGCGAACCAGGGGATGCGGCAGCCTCCTGCCTGAAAACTGATTAAAAAGGCTAAGTCCTCTTTTCTCGCTTGCATTAGCACAAGAATAAATAGTGCATATTTTCACCCCTGGGAGCCCCTTCTCTGGTTTCACCCAGCTCCTGTTAGCATTAACCCTGGCTGAGGTGGCCGGGCAGGAATGTCCCCAGAGCAGGAAGAGCCTCTTGCCCCAGGACATGTGGAGGAGCCTAAAGAGAGGAATTCACTCGGGGGGCCACTGCCGTCCCCTCCCTGGTGTGGAGCCAGCCAGAGCCAGGTACAATGCAGCCCTAATCCAGGCACATACCGTGGGGCCACAGCCCTTGTCGGGGCCTGACTCTGCACCGGGAGCAGGTGGAGTTGGGGCCAAGAGCATCCTCCAGCGCCCGGGCACCGTGTCCGGGTGGGGAATGGGTGGGGGCTTCCCATCGGGGGCTCCCGCGGGACACCAGGGCTCTTTGGGACTTTAGCGTCCTTGGGAACTTTGTTTAGGGGAAAGCAAAGCTGGCGTAAAATCCTATCTTTGGAAGAAGTTGGGGGCTCTAAATTTCACCTGCATTTAATGCTAAAGGAAGGGGGTTTTGGCACGAGTGGAGCCCCTGTGCTCGTTAGGGAGCCCCGGCACGAGGGGGTGGGTGCCAGGCGCGGGTGCCAGTCCCGACGCCAGTCCCGCAGCTACAGACCAGCAGCAGCGCAGCTAAATGGGGTTCGAGCGGGAGCTCGGTCCGAGTCCCGCTGCAGCGTTGGCTCGGGGGCTCGGACCTGCGTTTTGCAAACGCTCAGTGCCTGCGGGCAGGGCCGGAGAGCTGCTTTGCCCCCAGCTGCCCGCTCGCAGGGCGCTCGGGCCCTGGCTCTGCCCAAGCCCGGGGCCACCCGTCCTGGCTGGGGGCAAGCGCTTTTGCAGCTCGTCCCGCTGCACGCCCTCGGCCGAGGGACCCGGGGCCGGGGTCCCGGGGGGGGCCACGAGCCGGGCACCCCGTGCCCGTCACCTTTGCCTCTTGGGGGACGGTGGCCCGGCCGGGGAGCGTGCAGCGTGCCCGGGGCTCAGCTCCCCGTGCGCCCAGCGCCCAGCCACCGCCCCCGCGGCCAGGCCGCGGCCACCGCCGCGCGGCCTTCCCCGTTCCTGGCCACCGCTAGTGGCCACTGCCGCCGTCGGCTGCCGGGAGCCTCCGCGGAGGCAGAGAGTCCTCGCAGCAAGATGGCTGCTCCCATGCTCCCGTGAGCGCGGCGGCAGCCGCAGGCTTTGTTCCCGCCCGGGGCCGGGCCGGGGCCGCGCCGGTGGGACGCCCGCCCCGATGCGCTGAGCGGGGCTGCCGGGGCGGGGGCTGCGCGGCTGCTCCCTGCCTCCCGGCGAGCTTTTTTTTTTTTTTTTTTTGGTGGTTTTGCATTGTTTGGCTGGGTTTGGTTTTTTAATTAGGTGATTTTATATTTCTTTTCCCTTTTAAAAACCAAAATCTGGGAAGTTTGCAGGCCCCCTCAGCCCAAAGCTTATGGCAGCCTTTAAATGGTACGTATGTAGGGGGAGGGCGGGCGTGCGGGTCGGGCACGCAGGGCTGGGTGCTGGGGGTCGCGTGCTGCTGTGCTCACCCTCCCCCGGGCGGGCATGGGGTGCCCGGCACCCAGGGCTGATGCACCCGAGCGCGAGGGTCAGAGCAGCGGCTCGTCCTCTTGCGAGCAAATCCTGCCCAAACTTCCCCGCAGCCAGCGCTCCTGCCCCGCCGGGGCGGGCGGCGGGCGGGGGTACGGCAGTGGCACCCCCTCTCCTGAGCCAGCTCCCCGGCACGCCGCTGGGTCCCTGAGGAAGCCCAGCCCCGCTCTGCCCGAGGCCGCAGCGGCTGGGGAGCCGTGGGCGCGGCGGGGGGTGCCCGGGGCTGGTGCCGGGGCGCGGGAGGTGCAGGACGGTGCCGTGCTGCTCCGCTCCAGCCCGAGCTCTCCGGCCCCGGGTGCCCCGGCCGCTAATTGCTGCTCTTCTCTTTTTCTTTCCAAGGTAGCGGTTTTTTCTGGAGCGAGTGCTGGGGGCTGCGTGTAGGTGGGGATGGGTTTGGGAGCGAATGGGATCGGTGGCAGGGAGGGAACAGAGGAGACGGCCCCCCGGGACCGTGCACCGTTCCGGTTGCAGCCGGGGCGCACCGAGCTCGACACCTGCCCGGCGCGGGGATCGGGGCGGTGGGTCCGGGGCAGGCTGGACACGTGAACCGTGAGCGAGGCTGTCGAAGACGGCAGAGCTGTCCCTGCTGCACGGGCACCTCCTCCTGCTTTGGGGGCGAGCCCCGAGCCCCTCCCGGGCACGGCAGGGGCACCAGCGCAATCCCAGCCCTGGCAGAGCCTGCGTCCCTGGGGAACGTCTGACGGGTGCTGGCAACTGCAGAGGAAACGTTCAGCAAGACGGGTCTGGGCTTTGACTCTCGCGTGGCAAGTCTGTCGCAGTTTCCCAATTAACGTGCCTCTGAGGAGACGCCGCTCTGGCCGGCGCTGGGCGGCTGCGGTGCGGCTCTTGGACCGGCCTGAGGAAGCGGCTGCAGCTTTGTCGGGACCCCCCGGCTATGGGAATCGTCCCCTGGGTGCTCATGGCTGCACCGTGCCGAGTTGTGGGACCAGGCAGGAGACCTGGCTCTGGGAAGCAAACCGAACCAAATTAAATAGGCTAAGAGCAAGATGCAGAGGGAATCTGCATGCCCGTTGCAAGCCTTGAAAGCTTTGTGTTCCCTGCGGGCAGGAGGAAAACTCCCAGCAGGGTCGTGCCCTGGGGTTTCTCTCTGCTTCCTTGGAGGCATGTGATGCTGACTGTGGTTAGAGCCAAGTTTTGGACTAGCAAAGCCCTACTCTGACCTGGGCTGGCTGCTCTGGTCCTTCTGTCCTTGTCCCCCTGCCCTCGCAGGGCTGGCTCGCAGCTCCCAGTTTGCTGGAAGAGCACAGGGTGAGAGCTCCCAGGGCTGGAAGCAGAAGGGTAACGCTCTGAAGATGCACACGTGCCTGGTGAACTGGGACGGGGCTGCTCGGGGAGCCGGGGCCGTGCCACGCCTGGAAGGCAGCAATGGGAACTGCGGGTGCTGAGGGTCCGCACTGCACCGGCCCCGCAGCACCCGCCTCTGCAGGGCGAGGTGCGTGGTGCCTGGCCGGCACGTGGGCTGTGGCTGGGCTTGGAGATGCTGGTGCTGCCTGCTCCTCTGCCTGCTCCTGCCTGGGTGCTGGTGTGTTTTCTCTCTGGACAGAGAGGGGGTTTCCTGGCCCCCAATGCCTTTTTACCAGGTTGTAAACCGGATTTCCGTGATGGAAGAGCAAAGCAGGAGCGCAGCTCCCATCCGGCATGGCAAGAGGCTTTGGTATGTCCACCCTCCGTCAGGAGGAGTTTGATGGGGAGGAGAAGGAAAGGGTGCCCGAAAAGCCAGGCGCAGCCAGACGAAACTCCCAGAGCCGGGGGAAGACTCACGGTTCGGGGCTGGACCTGGGGGGACCAGCAAGGCGGCGAGCGAGGATGGGCGGCTGCTCCTGGGCACCGCGGGGAAAGCGCAGGGGCTGAGGACGGCGACCCCTTCCCCTCCCGCTGTCAGTGAAGGACGTTCCTCGGCCCTGGGGAGGGTGGCCAGGCGAAGGGAGCTCTGTGGCTGCAGTGGCAGCTGGCTGCAGTGCTGGGCAGCTCCACCGCCACCCAGCCACCATCGCCCAGGGCACCCCGAGGGGAACCCCTGCTCCGTGGGAGCGGGTTTTTACAGCTCTGGGAGTTGCGGTATTGCTCTAATGCCTAAATCATGAGGTTTCCCGCTTCTTCCTGAGTGCTGTGGTAACGGCTCTGGTGCTTGGGAGTTTGTTCTTTAGACAAAACCCAAGTTCCTCGTGGGTTTCTCAGCAAGTCACGCTGACTGACAGTATTCCCTGGCTTGTGCTGCTGCTGAATGTCCATTTTCTTTCCTTCTTCTTCTGTGTTTTGGTTCCCCCCTTCCCCACCCTGCGCTGGGTTGTTCCTCCTTCCCCTCCCACCGCCTTTATCAAGGCTCAGTTTGCTTTTTCAATCCAGTTCATGGAAGAATGTGAGGATCAAACTGAGTGGGCCTTAAGTATAGGGAGGGAGTTAAGTGGATGCTTAAATACTTCAGCTATCTGGTTTAAATATGCACGTAAGCGCTTTGCAGCCTCAGGCTCCAGTAGATGTTTGGGAGCCCTGGCTGGAGCAGGCCCTGTGCATCAGCCGCCCCGGGGGAGGGATGCCGGGCTGGGGCCCTGCCTGCGCAGAGCACGGCCCCGCCGCCCCAGGACGCAGCGCGGCTTTGGCAATTTCCTGGGATAGAGACAAGCAAGGGAGGAATGAAAACACACACGTGTGCAGCAAGCACGTGTTTCTGAGCTGGCCTCCGAGTCATCCTCGTTCAGCTCCGGGTCTCTGGCACTCGCCGTCAGCAGCGGGTGCTGCTCCTCGTGGGGCTGAACGCTCTCATTTTTAGACGCTCGGTTCAATGCTGGTTCCGTACCTTCCCAGCGTCAGCTGCGGCATGGAGGTCTGCTCCGATGGGAAGCCGTTTGGGTGTCGCTGTGATTACGAGAAGGACTGTGCGTGTGTGCCAGTCCCACCACTGACGCTAAGAGCTGCCGGTGACACCGATGAGGCGCTCGGTGGGACCCCCCGTGCGGTGCCGGGGCTGTCGCACAGCCCTGCCTGCCCTGAGCGCTGCTGCCGCCGCCGTGCCACCGCTGTGCCACCGCAGCTCTTCGTTAGCAGCCAAGAGTAAACGATGAGCACAGGCTGAGGTTTGCAGGGCCCTAATCCCTTTCCCTTGTGTCTCTTTCATCTCCAGTCGGACCAGGAGAGTTGTAATAGACCTTCTTACTAAATTAAATGTAGAGGCTGCTCTTCCAAGGCACGTTTCAGTTCAACCGTAGTGTTTGATTTCCCAGCCACAGCAATATGGTGCCTCCAGGGAAAAAGCCAGCTGGGGAAACTTCCAATTCCAATAAAAAGTGCAAGCGCTATTTCAATGAGCACTGGAAGGAAGAATTTACCTGGCTGGAGTTTGACTATGAGAGGAAACTCATGTTTTGCATAGAGTGTCGGCAGGCGCTGGTGAAGAACAAGCATGGTAAAGCGGAGAACGCCTTTACTGTGGGCACAGACAACTTCCAGCGCCATGCCCTGCTGCGGCACGTCACCTCTGGCGCACACCGCCAGGCGCTGGCGGTGAACCGGGAGCAGCTGGCTTTCGAGACCCGCGTCCACGGCCACCCAGAGCTGCGCTCGGTCATCAAGGTGGAGGTGAACCCGGCGAAGGTGGCCGTCCTCACCACCGTCTACTGGATGGCGAAGGAGGAGATCCCGGACGAGAAGTGCTCCTCCCTGCTCGACTTCCAGAAGTTCAACCTGTGCCAGGCGCTGCTGGCCTCCGAGCACAGCGAGTACTACCACCCCAGCAGCGTCAGGGAGATGCAGGTGTGTATGCCGGGCTGGGGGCTCTGCACCCACGTTTGACAGCCGCTTTGGGGCCGGCCGGTGCCGCGCAGCCGCCTGCCTGCAAAGCTGCCTGCAAAGCTGCCTGCGCCTGCCGCGTTCAGCAAAGTGGGCTGGGTGCCCGCGCCGACCGGCTGCGGTGGGGAGCTCCGCGCTTCCCAGCGCCCCGTCGAGCGTCACCAGCGCCCGCTTGGCTTTTCTTCGGGTGCTGCGTGTGCGAGCAGGAGCCTTAAGCATGCACCCCCATCCCACGGGCCCCGGTGAAACACAGGGAGGCAAATGTGGGCTCTGCCTCACCAGGGCCAGAGCTGTCTTCGTGGCGAGGATTGCTGGATCCTCCCGGTGACGTGAGCCCGGGAGGGCCGGAGCTGAGTGCCGCGGGGGCGGGCAGCAGGCAGGGCACGGGGCTGGCGTCCCTGGCTCGCGGGCAGAGCAGGGGCTGGGGCCGCTGGCTGCTCAGGAGCACTGACAGCCTCTGCATCAGCGTTTGCTGATGGGCAGACCTCCGTCCCCATCCTCGGGCAGGTAAACACGCCCCATGGGACCAGGGCACGTCCACGATGTGCTTGGGACCACCGGCCCGGTCCGCAAAACCAGGCTGCTCTGGGGCGTGCTCTAGTCCCACGGGGAAGCCGGTGGAGCCAGGCGATGCTCCTGTTCTCCAGGAGTTTCAGTGGAGACTGAAAGTTCCTCCACGTTAAACATCAGCGTGGCACTTTCTCGGTGTCATTCCCTGATTTGACAAACCAGGAGAAGGTGGTGGGCTCCATCGAGGGACCCTCGGGCTCTGGACCTCCCAGACACACAGGGAGACCAGGAGCATCCTCTCCCGTCTGAGCCTGCCAGGCTGCTGGAAGGATAAAAGCTCAGGAGTTCAATTAGCACACGAGTACTGTGGGTTTTTCCTCTTTTGCCCTAAACTGAGTGATCAGAAAGATCAAGTAGCCAGAGAGTTCAGAAAGGATTTTCTTAATTTTACAAATGCTTCATGCCCGTTAAAATCAAATTAATTTTTTAGTGAGTCTTGGCTGTTTGCCAGGCTTTTTAGATTTCTAAAGAGCCTTATTTTGCTGCAGATAGACTAAATCCACTAATTAGATTTCTCAGCCTGAAGTGCTGAGTACAGTGTTCACACACACCGAGGAAGTTTTCCCTTCAAACCGGAGCGTTTGCCTGAAATGGGGAAAATGGAGTAAAGAAGGAGGAGGTGCCGGGAAGTTTTGCTGCTGCTCCTACTCGTGCTGGGCTTGTGAAGCACAGAAGCAATTGCTAAAGTTTGAACCAAGGCAGCAGGTTGTTGGCATCTTGCCTCACTCCCGGCACGGGCAGGGTCTTGGGAGCCCGGGTGACGGGGGGGACGTTGGCTCGGTGCTGCCCGGCCGTGTTTGGTCCTGCTGAAGCCGTGGGGCTCCAACCCCCGGCTCGGGAAAGGGACCCTGGAGCTCTCTGCAGCTTCACTTGGTGGTTGGGCTGCAGGCCAGGAGCAGGAGGAGACGGTATACTAGAAAAAAAGAGTGATTTCCAGCTTGTGTATGTACTTGTAGATACAACTGGCTTAAGGGCTTCTCTCTGATTCGGGATCTTGTGCCGCTTTCGGGGAGATCCGAGGGCGGGAGCCTCGCAGCTTGCTTTGCGCCGGGTGCTGTGCGTCTCCCGTGTGCTTTTGAAGTTCATTTGTGTTTCTCTTTCCCTCCCTGCCTGCCCTGTGCACCTCCTTTAACTGGCTCAGGCAGCGATCGCCAAAGTCCTGCACAACGAGGACAGGCACAGGATAAAAGCCTCACCGTTTGTCGGGCTGGTGGTGGACGAGACGGTGGACGTCCTGGAGCACCGCAACCTCGCCATGTTCACCACCACCGTCTCCCCCTGCAACGGGCAGACCTCCGCCACCTTCCTGGGGAGCTTTGAGCTGCCTGCCGGGGAGGCCTCCACGGTGGCGGGCAAGGTGGGCGAGGTGATGCGCTCCTTCGGCATCCCCACCATGAAGATCACCTGGCTCAGCGCCGACAGCGCCTCGCTGGTGGCCGAGCGGCTGAGCGGGGTGGGGGCCGCGCTGACGTCCCTCTGCCCGCTCCTCATGGAGATGCACTGCCTGTCCCACGGGAGCTCCCTGCTGCCGGCCGAGAGCATCGTCAGCATCGAATACCTCCAGAAATACGAGACCACGGTGGACGCCGTGTACAGGCTCTACTCCAGCTTCAGGGGGGAAAGCAACGGCCTGCATGAGCTGCGGAGCGTCCTGGATCTCTGCGAGATAGACCTTGGGAGCCCCAAAGCCATCCACTGGACTTCTATTTTCCCAGCCGTGGAAGCCATCGATTCCTCGTGGCCCACGCTGGTGCTGCTGCTGGAGAGCGAGGCGGAGCGGTCGCCCGTGGCCCACGGCCTCTGCGAAGAGCTCAAGAAGTTCCAGTTTGTGGCCTTCACCAAGATCCTCCTGGACGTCCTCCCCATCTTCCAGAAGCTCAGCCGCTTCTTCCAGATCGAGGACTTCGACCTGTCCATCCTGAAGCCCATCGTCTCCGCCACAGCCACCACCCTGCAGGCCCAGAAGAGCACCAGTGGCCAGAACCTCCAGGAGTTCCTCAACGAGATGAACGAGCACCCGCAGGACGACCGGGAGGGCGAGAGCCGCCTCTACTACAAGGGCGTTGAGCTGGCCAACTGCTCCAAGGTGCACCTGAAGCACTTTGAGCGCCTGAAGGAGAGCTACCTGGAGAGCGTGCGGGGCAACCTGCTGGACAGGTTCCCCAGCAGCATCCTGGAGGCCATCAGCTCCTTCTCGGCCATCTTCAACCCCAAGTGCTACCCCCAGTCTTTGGAGGACATTGGCAGCTATGGGGTCAGTGAGCTGAATTTCCTCCTGCAGGCTTATTCCCGGGTGGTGGTGAGCGAGAGGGCCCTGAGCGATTTCCCCCTCTTCAAGCGGATCGTCTTCAGCCTCAGCCAGCTCTCCTTCAAGGACCTCTGTGTCAAGCTGGTCTACAGCAACTCTGAGATGCATGAGCTCTTCCCAGACTTTGCTGTCCTCGCAGCCATCGCCCTGGCCTTGCCGCTGGGCTCAGTCCTCGCCGAGAAGATCAGCCGGGGCCGGGAGCTGCTGAAGCGCGGCCGGTCACGCCGCACGAAGGACGAGGGGCTCTCTGACCTCATGAAGATCGCCATCGATGGGCCAGCCATCAACGAGTTTGACTTTGCGTTGGCCATTGAGTACTACGAGAGCATGAGGGAGTCCGGCTTCATCGTGGCACAGGTGAAGTGAGCGGTGGCCGGCGAAGGCAGAGCCCTGCGGGCAGGGAGCCGGGTCCTGCGGGCAGCCCCGAGCGCTGGCTCGATGCTGCCTTTCCTCATCGCTGGTCACCGCCGGGGCCGGGCGGTTGCCGGTGGGTGGTGACCTGCTCCATGCTGGGAAGAGGAATCGGGATCCTTCACAAAGCCAGGCCGGTCCCATGACCACCCCTCCCTCATCCCTGAAACATCTGTCTGAATTGGCCAGAATTTAAAATCTTGGGGCCACCTGAAATCCTAAATTGCGATGAGGTTTTTTTCAAGGGTTTGTTATTATGCTGTTTTAGGGAGATGAAGGCAAATCTT
The DNA here is from genome assembly GCF_034638445.1 of Ciconia boyciana. Lineage (NCBI taxonomy): Eukaryota > Metazoa > Chordata > Aves > Ciconiiformes > Ciconiidae > Ciconia > Ciconia boyciana. The sequence goes on from NC_132955.1 coordinate 826,753, forward strand.
CTCTTGAGCTCAAATGTCACGTTGCCTTTGCACAATGATACCCAGCAGCTTTTACTTAATACTCTGCAAAAATATCTGATTTTTGTTGTTTTGGAGCCTCGAGAATGAATGCAGAAAAAGCAGCGCGTCTTTCTAGCTCTGTGGCAAACCCCGAAATGCCTGGCGGTGTCTTGCTGGTATTCCTTGCGCACAGCACAAAATATTTTTAGCAGTGGCATCAAGTCATGATCATTTCAAGAGCGAGAGACTTAGAGAATGGTATTGTAATCACCAAGGAAATAGTAACTTTTAAATGCATCATTGTGTATATATGTGTATGTGTACATATATAAAAATATATATATAAATATATATATATTAAAAAGGTCTATCTTAATTTTCCTAGTGTTTAAAGTACAAAGATACCTAAAAGGACTTTTTTTGCAATGACAGAATAAATTATAAGCAGGCGTCCAAAAATAATAAATAGCAAATTCCTGGTTTTTTCAAAATGGCATCACATACGTACGTTGCCTTTGCACGCTGAGCCCTTTGCAACCTTGCAACCAAAGAAAGAGTCTTTAAACATCTGCTTTTGGGACAAACTTGAGTTGTTTAGCTTGTGTTTTTCCTTTTAAACATTCCCTTTACCCTGAAGCGAGCGAAGCCATCGGGAGCCCGTGGTGGGCGGGGGATCGGGCTCCTTTGCCGCTGGGTCTGGGTGTGCGAGCGCGGTGGCCGAGCGGGGCAGTTGGTGCTGCACGGCATGTGGGGTGTTACGGGGCTTCTCTGGTTTTAACTTGGAGGGATGTTTCCTTCAGTTCTGTCGGGGTGGGGTGAGAAGACCCTTCTGACCGATTTTAATCTGCAATAAAGCCAACGCAGCAGCCTGGAGCATCGTGTCGGTCTAATACCGAGTGCTGGGTCCTCCCGCGGGATCCGGCTCCGCTCCTTCCCTGGGTAAGTTGACGCCGTCCCGCAGATGCAGGGTCCGTGTTTGGCAGGATTTGCCCCCGATGTCCGTAACTCTGACGGTCCCCGTTGGTCCCATGCGGTTGCCTCCGGCTGGGACTTGTGCTGCAGCAATATGGAAGGGCTGGGGGGGGGGCTCGCGCTCGCCGCTCCCCCTCCTCCGGCGTGAGCAGCCGCTGCCGGTGGTGGACGGACCTTCCTCTGCCCCAGCCCTGGCTTGCGGAGCCGCTGCAGCCGCCGGAGAGCAGCCTGGGTGGCTGGAGGGGTCGCACGGCCCTGGGAGCAGTACCCAGCCAGCACGGCTGCCTCCCTTGCTGGGGTCCCCCGTTGCTCTGAGGGGCGGTTTGCCATCTGTGCCACCCAACGGGTACCGCGGCCCCAGACCCCCGTGTCGGATGTATGGACGGGGTGTTCGGGGGTGCCTGGCGGTGTCTCGCAGGCTCCCGCGGGCACGCTGTGCCCTGCACTTGCGCTGGAGGCAGGGAAAGCCGGGATTTCTGTCTTCGGTGCTGGCAGCCGGTGACCGCTGATGGCCTGGGGTCCGTGTCCTTCCGGCTGATCCGTAAGGTGGAGACGCTGGATGATGGCAAGTGTATTTGGGTGAAGGCTGCTCGCTCACAAGCATCCCCCGGTTCAGGTTTGTGGTTCTCGGCGTGACCTTGTCCCGCAAGCCGGGCTTTGCTGCGGGCTGCTTTCTGTCCAAACCGTGCGTGCAGAAGAGGTGGCTGCGGCTGTTGAAAGCTGGAAATAGGAGGATTTATCAGGGTGGTGCTCACAACGTGCACCGTCCTCACGTTCCCAGGGAGGCTGGGAACCGGCGTCCGTGCCAGAGCACGTTGCACAGAGCAGCTCTGCAGCCCCCGGGGGGGCTCGGCCCTTCCTTTCCCTTGGGCTCTGCTGGAGCTGGGCGGGATGGAGGGGCTGCGCTCGGCCGAGGCCGGTCCTGCTGCGGGGACTGCTGTGGCCGCGGAGCAAGCCCGCCGAGCCGGGGCAGCCACAGCACTGCTGTCTCCAGGGCCAACAGATCTGCTGCTCTGTGGTCTAGGTCGGTTTTGCTGGGTCTGGTTGCTCTGGGAGTCCGAGGCAGGGCAGTCTGCTGATTACTCATGTTCCTAAAGCTGGGGTTGGAGGCACTGGGGGTGGTCTGGACCCCCAGCAGTGCTGGGCCTGTTCCGGTGCTGCGGTTGTGACCGGGTGTTGCTGCTCTTCTCCTGCCGGCAGCCTTTGGCATCGGGGAGCACACACGTTTCCCAGAGTCTCCTGGAAATAGCGGGAGTGCATTCAGCCGATGCTTGGCCAGAGACAAAAGCTTTAAAGCCCTGGGTAAGGAATTTGAGACACCACCAAAATTTGCTGAGAACACCTACCAAATGGGAGGGAGCCAGACTGCTTCTGTGTGAATAAACAGCTCCTGTCTCCATCTGTCCCGTGCAGACTCGGCACCAGATGCTCTCGCGAGGCAGCCGGCGTCTGCGGAGATGGGTCCTTGGCAGATTCTCGTGTCGGTATGAAAACCCACAGCGTTGTCCCTGCCACTTTCAAAGGTGTTTCCTGGAGGTTCACACATACGTAGCGTTAGGGCACAACAGTTGCTCTGACCTGCCTCGCAGGGGACCCGGGAGAAAACCCGCAGCAGACGTGCGTGTAGTTGCTGTGTGGAGCGAAGAGGTGGGGGGGACAGGCTGGGGACGGCGGCCAGGCACGGTCCTGGGTGGGCTTGGTTAAATGAAGGACTGAAACACGTCTTTAAGTTCCAAGGGACCCCTCTGAGAGTCGCGTGCCTGCGGGACAGGAGGTGGGCTGAGCTTTGGAGGGCTGGGAAGGGGCTGAGCTGATGGTTCCAGGCTGAGCCCCAGGCAGGGGATGCGCGGCACCGCAGCGGTGACGCCGTGTGCTTTGGCGTCTTTCGGTCAGGCCTGGATGCTCAGTTAAGAACGGCCGCGCACCCTCCCTGCGGAGCTGGGGGGGGGGGGTCAGCGGCTCAGACCCGACCATCGCTCGGGGCCTCATTCAGCGGCTCAGCAGGGAGGATGCACCTGCGCAGCAGGGACGGGCACAGCGACCCGGCTCCGGCTGGGTGGCGCGTGGGATTTCAGATCGGCTCACGCGTGTCCTCAGCACGGCGAACCCGAGAGCCTGGCTGGGGCGTGGGGCAGCGCCTGCCGTGCCCTCGGTGCTTGTGCCGGGAGCACGGGGCTCCTGCGCCGCCCTCCTCGCGCCAGCCCTTCCAAATGCTTCGTGGAGCCCCGAGCGTGGCCCGTCCCGGCAGGAGCTGCGGGGCTGATGCCGCAGTGCCGGAGCGGCCGTGTTTGCTGCGGAGGTGGGGGCTCCTCTGCCAGAATGGGGGGAGAGACAAAGACAGTGCTGCGGTGGGGGACGGCCCTGCTCCGGAGCTGCGCACTGAGCATCTGGGGATGCCATTCACCGGCAAAGCCCATCCTGCCGGTGGCCGTGCCCGTCACCTCGGGTAAGGTCATGTCATTCTATACAGACCTGGGGGCCCTGCCACTCTCCCCAAAGCAAATCCCCTTAATTGAGGGTCTAATTAATACCTAAAAATACAGCCTGCAGCTGCTGCCGGAATCTGCCCTGCAGCAAAGGTAAGGCAGGAGCCGCAGCGGCGCGGCCCCGTAACCTTGGGAAGGTGCCCCAAGAGCATCATGCGGGCGCCCCGTGCCCTGGCGGGGTGCTGCGACGTGCCAGGGTGGCTCGCTCCTCCCCGGGGGGCTGCGGCTGTGCCGCCCGTCTGCCCTCTCCCTGCACGCGGTGCTTATGCTTTTGCGATCGTCTGAGGTTCAGGCAAACCGAAGCTGACGGTGCCTTTGTCCCCATGCCGCGTGACTGCTGTCCTTTCTCCCCTCTGGAGCCGGGGGACAGCGAGCCATGCCGGCTGCAGCTCGTCCCTTCCGCAGCGAGCGCTGGGTTTCCTCCTTTTGCCAGCTGCGGGCGCGGGGCCGCTCCTCGCAGGGTGCCTGAACGACGATGATGCTGTTGGAGGCTTTCAGCCCTTTTCCTGCTCGCGGGGGTCTCGTCTACGTCAATGGCAGAACCGGGAGGGAAAGGTCCTGCCCCCTCCGCAGGCTCCTGTCTCGGTGTTTCTGGGCTCTCTCTTGTCCCTGCCCGTTTTACCCCTGGACTGCAGACCCAGCCCAGAAATACGTTTAATCCACAAACTTGGGCTCAAGGGCGTGCCAAAGCGGCTTGGCGTATCGCGTCCTTGCCGCGTCGGTGGGCAGCAGCCGCTGCGGGCGGTGGCCGTCCCCGGGAGCTCGGGCACCCCCTCGGCATCCCTGGGCCACGCACCCGGGGGAGCGGGAGCTTCCCCAAGGAGCAAACCCCTCGGCCGCGGGGCTGCGCAGCAGCAGCCAGGTTTTGCCGGCGCGGCGGCGTTGGCTGAGCTGCAAACGCCCTTTATTCGGTTGCTGTTGATGGGGGCAGAGGTGTTCGCCTGTCCTCTTGTTCCTCCCAGTGGTAAATGTAATATATATATATTTTTAAGGCCAGTGCAATCAGTGCAAAACGTACTGACAAAGGCAAGCGGAAACCCTCGCAATCCGGCCCCAAATGCCTTTGTTGCAACTGCTGCTCTCGCACGGGGTCGTGGCTGCGTGTGTGGGCTGGGGGGGCCCCTGGGGGCGGCTCCCCGGGCGCCGGCCCTGCCGTCTCAGATGATTTGATGCAGAAATACTGTTTCACGCCTCAGAAGGTTAATTATGCACCGTTCACCCATTTCTGCTTGCTTTTGCTCCCTCCCTCATCGCTGTTGCTATGATTTTATTTATTTATTTTTAAACAGTTTCACAGATTTCCCTTCTGGGCGACTCTGGAATTAACTCGATCAATGCACGCCTGATGAAGCAAAATGTAATTTTTCCCCGGAGTCAGGCCTGACTCAGGGATGGCTCCGGTGCCGCTGAAGAGCCGCCCGTGTGCACTCTCCCAGAAAGAGGTCGTTGCTGCCTGCAGGGCCCGCGTGGCGAGCGCTCGCTGCTCAGATTCAGAAAATCTTTCAAACTTTGAATTTCGGATTTGTATCTTGGCTCCTGCACCAGCCTGGTTTCTGCCAGCGGAGCGTCGGGTGTAGAGCAAAAAGGAACGCACTGCAGGAGAGTGGCACCAACCCGCTGTTGGACCGGGGTCCTCGTCCTGCACAGCCGGTGTCGGGGCGCAGGAGGGCTGGCGGGGGGCGAGTGCCTGGGCCAGTCCCAAAGTGGCACCGGTGATTACGGCTCCTGGTCAGTGTTTCTGCTGCGGGAGCACCCAACGAAGGGCAACGAAGCTGGGGGAGGGTCTGGAGCAGAAGTCCTATGAGGAGCGGCTGAGAGACCTGGGGTTGTTCAGCCTGGAGAAAAGGAGGCTGAGGGGAGACCTCATTGCTCTCTACAGCTGCCTGAAGGGAGGGTGTAGAGAGGTGGGGTCGGTCTCTTCTCCCAGGTAACAAGTGATAGGACGAGAGGAAATGGCCTCAAGTTGCACCAGGAGAGGTTTAGAACGGATATTACTCTTATTATATTGGATTTAGATTGGATATTACTCTTTCAGTAAAATTTCTTTACTGAAAGGGTGGTCGAGCATTGGACCAGGCTGCCCAGGGAAGTGGTGGAGTCCCCGTCCCTGGAGGAGTTCAGAAACCGTGTAGACGTGGCACTTCGGGACATGGTGCAGGAGGCATGGAGGTGTTGGGTTGGCGGTTGGACTAGATGATCTCGGAGGTCTTTTCCAACCTTACTGATTCCATTCCATTCCATTCCATTCCATTCCATTCCATTCCATTCCATTCCATTCCATTCCATTCCATGACCCCCTTGGGCACTGGCCCCTTTCGTCCTCCCACGAGGGACTGCTGCGGTTCTCAGCACCGGGGCGGGCAGTGGGCTGGGGTAGTGCTGCACTGGGGCGGCCCGGCTCCACACCCGCCTTTGAGGTGAAAAAGAACCCAGAAATCAAAAAAACCCAAGGAACATTGGCTTTGTCCTTGTTCCAGGTGGAGGGGCAGGGCTGCCGAGGTGGGCTGGAGGAGGGAGAAGGCGTGAAGCTGTGCGAGATGCGAATGGGCTTTTCTGGCTCACGGCGTTTTGAAACCTTTTCTCATTTATTGTATTTTATTCATTTGTTTGTTTATTTTAACTTTTTCCCCTTCCTCGCTCCCAGAGCTGTGCATGGGCGCGGGAGCCCAGCCCGGGCCCTCCGCGGGTCAGGGGATGCTTTCCCGGGGGGGGTGGATGAGTCCGAGTGGAAAACCACTGCCCTCGGGCTGCTGAGCGGGACGAAGCTCTGGGACAGGGAGCGGGCTGGGGACATAACCCCTCTGTTTGGCCTTCCCTCCTTCCCAGGGGTGTTTTCTTTTTAAACAGAAAATTATTAATAACTCCAGGTTATTTTTGAATTGCACGCCGGAGCTCGCGGTTAGCTTGCGGGGGATGATGCGAGGCAGGGGCAGCACCTGGCTGGGGAGCGGGCGGCTCTGGTGCGGGAGCCAGCGGGTCGGGGGGGAGCCCGACCCCGGGGATTTCCACCCAAAATACCTGTGGAGGGGCAGAGTTGGGGCGCCCACGCAGCTTGGATGGTCCCGGGGCACCCAAACTTCAACACCTTTGCAAAGCTGGGGCGATGCCATCCATGGCGGGGGCTGCTCCAGCCCTCTGCCCCCCACCCGGCGCTCGCAGGGGTGCTCGGGGCCGGGGTGCTCCTGCTGCTGCTGCCGGCAGCCAAAAGAGCACCGGCCCCGGTAAGGAGGAGCCCCTGCGGTGCCGGCGTGGGAGAGCCCGGGGCTGTGTGGGCTCCCGTGGGAGAGCCCGGGGAAGGGGCTGTTTCCCCGGGGGAGGTTTTGACGCCTTTTGGAGGGTTCAACGCGAGCTCCTGCGCATGTCCGCGCTCTGATGCGAAGACGGCTGCGTTCGGCTTTGAGCCGGGATGCTGGTTTTGAGCCCGAAAGGCAGAGGGGTGCCCCGGGCCACCCTGGGCTGGGACCTTTCACTGAGGAGGGACCGGAGCCCACGGCAGACGGCCCCGTGTGCTGTGTCCCCGTGTGCCCTGTCCCCCGCTGCGAGCAGGGGCCACCAACACTAACGCTGCTCTTTCCCCTCTGCCCGCCCAGGTCCCTCCGGACACAGCAGCCCCCTCTTAGCGTCGTTGCCTATCCCCGGCCGTCCCCTTCATCCCCCCTTGGACATCAAGCACTTTCTGACCTTCAGGCTCAACGGGACGTCACCACTCAACCTCTTCCCCAACTTCAACACGGTGAGTCCCTGGGGGCGGGTGGGCATCGGCTGCTGGACCCCTCCGTCCCTGTAGCAGTCCCTCTTCTGCACGGCACCGCTCCTCGAACCCCACCAGATAATTTCTGGCTTAATTACTGGGGTCTTTGGCTGCTGGACGCTAGTGCAATGCGCCCGCCCTGCCCTTAGCTTAGAGCCGTTCCTGCCCAGCCATCACCCTTACATACCAGAATTAAAAAGACGGTTCATTTTAACCAAGATCAATTGGATTTTGCTCCTGGAATCAATAGGAACAAAGTAGCTCTGGAGAGCAGTTCATTAGTTGAAAAATAAAGAAAGAAAAGGAAAGAAAGAGAGAGAAGGCGTATAAATAGACAAGAACATGGCTGGTGCTGCGTGGCTGCAGGTGCGGGCGAGCCCGGTTGCTGTGGGACTTCTCCCACCGCCCGGCTGGGCTCAGGGTCCCCAACCTTGAACCACTGGACCAAGCGCTTGGGTCGTGCAATTAAACGTGTGTCTCTAGAGATGTTCTGTTACACATCTAAATTGACATGGATGCAGCCAAAGACATACGACAGCGTCTCGGGCGTGAAATGCTGTTTCCCCCCTCTGTGCCGCTCTCCCCAGGCTGATCTCAGCCTGGCTGGGGTCTCCATCCCCCCGGGCAGCGCCCCGTGCCTCTTGCTGATGGGAGGGGTGGGACCTGCTCCAGGACCCCCTCTCTTGCCTTGCTTTGGGTCCCTGCCCCGGTGTTTCCGCCGCCTGGGATTCCCCTGGGACCCGGCTCCTGGCGTCGCTGAGGAGCAGGTTTTGCTCTGCCCAGGGGCAGCAGCGGTGGGGAGCGGGACCCGGGGCTGCTCCCCGCCTCTCCCCCCGCAGAGGCTGGGCGGACGTTTCTGGGTTTGGTAAATGCCTGGTTTTTTCCCTTGTGAGCCTGGAAATGGGACTTCCCTGAGCTCCCTCCCCGCTCGCTCACCGGCCTGTTGTAAGTGGCTTTGAGATTAAACGTGCTCGGAAGGTGCAAATTATCGCTGAGATCTTCAAAGACGGCTGTAGAAATTAAGTACAGGATTCCCGTTGCTGTTGAATGGGATTCAGACATCTAACTCCCTTAAGCTCTTTTGAAATCCCAGCTCGAGCCTGTCTCTCCCCTGTGCTAACAAGCAGAAACACAGGAGAGGAGGATTTTTTTGATGCCATTAAGGTTGCTGCTCTTTGTCCGGGCTCCTTTTTTTAGTCGCTGGAGTCAGTAGTTAACTTGAACCAGACCCTGTTGTTTGTCCTGCTTGGCTCCTGCGTGCCCCTGCCTCGGCACGTGTTCTCCAGGGTTGCGTTGCTTTAAAAAAAAAAAAAAAAAATTGGAAAATTAGTCCCTTGCACTTTCTGGAGCCGTACAGCCCCATCGCGCTGCTTCTGTGCTCAGTGGGGACTGCTCTGCCGCGGAGGATGGGTCGGACACGGGGACGGAGATGCTGGGGGAGGCTGTCCCGGCCGTACGGGCACCTTGAATTAATTGCTCTGAGCTCAGACCCGAGTCCGGCACGTGATGTTAGCTGAGCGAAGCCAGGCCTGGTCGTCCGGGGGTGGGAGCTGCCCCTTCGGGAGGCATTTGTGCCGGAGAGGCGGCTGAGGCTGGGGGCGCGAGGGCTCAGCATCACGCGCGGGCAGGCGGCTTGCAGGGAACCGGAGCAGAGTCCCCGTCCCCGCAGGGTGCAGGGCTCCAGCATCGCTGCGCCCCGGAGCCGGGCGGGCGGCTCCTTTCTCTGCCCAAGCAACCATGAGGCCAGGTCAGAGGCTCCACCTGGCAGCGGAGCCTCAGGGGCCATTTGGAAGGGTGGGAGGGGGCATCGGTCAGGCATTTTACTTTTTGAGAGAGCTGCCGTATCTGAGTTGCTATAAAAAGAAATCAGAGGGTTTGCCTTTGCTTGCCCCGCGTTCCTAGTGATGCTGTGCAGGATTCAGCGTTGCCCTGCGGAGCAGGAGCTGTTTGCAACTGCTCAGCAGAACACTTTGCACTTTTAGCAGGTCACAAGGCTCTCACGAACCCAGCAGATGTTTTACTCTGGAGCGAGCGAAACTTTTCCAAGCTGAGCTCTCCTGCCACTTAAAGCAACAACAACAGGGCAAAAGGATCCTAACGCCAGACAGAAGGCGTGTTTCATGCTCGAAAAGCCCTTTCCAGCTCTCGGGATGTTGCAAATCCCCAGGACCCAGCAGCACCTCGCAAAACCACGGCAGGAGATACAATCTGAACTGATGCTGCGTCCCTGTGAATTCCTGTTTCTGACCTCGGTGGCAGGGAGCTCAGTGCAGGGATCTCTATTTATATCGGTAGGAACATCCAGGGATAAATAAAGTAAAGTGAGTCAATAAGAATTGACTATAAAGCCGAGATCTTTACTCTCCAAGTGTGCTGTGCCCAAAGCCTACCTCTGCTGTCGGGTCAGTTCTGCTGGAAACTGCCAGGAGGAGCCTCAGCCCACCCGGCCGCGGGCGCTGGTACGTACTGCTGCGGCACAGGCCCTCACCGGCCCCGGGGAGAGCTGGGGGGTCTGTGATGATTCCTTTTCCCATCTCCAATAGCAACGAGTGCATATGTTAGGGAGAAGTTGACGGTACGTTTGTGTTTTCATTCAGAGGAAGCGTGGGGGCTCTCGGGTGGCATCCAGGTGTCGGAGCCGCCCAGTGCCGTGCGCCGGAGAGAGCCGGGCTGGGCTTCCAGCAAAGCGCCCTGCGTGCTGCAAACACGCCGCGCTTGCCAAGTGCGCTCGACCGAGCGAAGAGCGGCCGTGGCAAGCGGTCGCTCAGCCCCCGCCGGCACCGCGCAGATGGCAAGCGTGCCCCCGGCTGCGCTCCCGCGGGGCTGGGCACCCGAAGCCTTCTCAGGATGCGGTGCTTGCGTTTGCTCTGGGGTAGCGGGAGCGGCGATGGTCCCCGGCTGCACCAGCCTTGGCCAGGGTGCACGGGGCTGGGGCGAGGAGCCAGGTTTCGGGTGTGCTGGCCAGCCCGGCCCCGGGGAGCTCCCAGCTCCTGTGCCTGCCTGGGGCGGTCGCAGGCAGCGCGGGAGCTCTGACGGACCCAGCTCCTCGCCGTGCCGTGGGGTCGAGCAACGGGGGCTTGGCAAAAGCGCGGGGGGTGTAGAGACCCAGGTTGGTGCCATCGCCTTATTCCCCGGGAGGACGAGGGGGCCCTTTGCTGGGGCCGCTCAGCGCCGCTGCCCTGGAGTCGGTGCTCAACCGCGGCCCCGGCACCGCTGGCTTCGCTGGCAGGTTCAGGTTTATGCCAGGACGGTCCCCAGCCGCCTTTGCGTCCTCGCGCCGGCGTCTCCCTTTCCTCTGCATCCTCCTCCACCCCCCCGCCCTGCTCCTGCCCCTGCCTGGGGGGCGGATGAGCCCGTGGGAGCCAGCGGGGCTCGGTGGGAGCTGCCAGCCGGGCCCCGGCAGCCGCTGCCGCTGCGAAGGTTAGAGCCATTTTTCTTTTCTTTGCGTGGAAAAGGTGGGTGTTGCTCTTGAAAACAAGTGCCGGCCCCGCTTCTGCCTGCAGCCTGGCAGCGCAGGGATGCTGCCTGTAGCATGTTGCGATGTTTGTCGTCAGGGGTGGAGCAGCGTCTTTGCCATCTGTAGCTTCCTCCGGGTCTCTGCCGAGCCCCAAATGCCTCTTCATTTATATGCCAGATAAGTGAGTAAAATTTCATAGCAAACAGGCACTTCATTAATCACCTGCTTTTACCATTCTGCTCACTCCTGGAAAGGAATTTGGGGTCTCGATAATGGCTCTGTTGTCCAGGCATGTGCCTCGAAGACTGATGCACCTGTCTCGGCAACGAAATAGCTTTGCAGAGAAATACGATCGCCTGAAAACCCAAGGCTCTACTGACAGCAGGACTCAGATAAGATAATCTTCCTATGCCACAGGGCAGGGGAACAATACTTGCATTATAGATTATAGCCACGCTCAAACAAAGAGGTTATTCTTATTTTTCCCCCCTTAATAAATGCATTTTGTTTAAAACAATTATGGCTTTTCGAACAAGTTTTCTGCCCGGGCTGAGGAATGACGCCGAGCCCTGGGGAGAGACAGAAGCGCCAGGGGCTGTCATCAGCCTGCACGCATCTGCCTCGCCTGCAGACCCCGCGCGCTGCCCCGCCGTGAACGGGCTTGTGGAAAGACGCAGCTCGTTGCGGATAACCGGAGCTGTTCTGTCTCCACGCACACGCCTGGTGAGGTACCAGGGGCTGCGCGGGCTTGCAAGTCGTCAGCCTTGTGATTCGATTAGAGCAGGCAAAGCGCACACCTGACCGGCAGCGGGGCAGCCTGGAGTGGCTTTGCACGGGCACCGTGCCTCGGGCAAGCTGTGCCCGCGGCCGCGGGCACCGTTGTCCCTCCTGCCCTGGCCCCTGTGTGGGCTGTGCAATGTCCCGTGGGCAAGGAGCAGGCACGCGTGGCTCCGCTCGCGCCTTCGGCTTTGCGCAGGGCCGTTTCAGCTCCCTGATGAAGAGCGGGTGGGGGATTAATGGCCAGTTGCTCGCTTTGATCACCTCTGCCCCCTGTTTTGGTGGTTTCTCCTCCTGCTAAGTGTCTCGGAAAGCTGCCCTGGCATTGGGAGGTCGAGGGCAGCAACTGGGAGCTCAAACAGAAACTGATAATTTGCCACCTGTGACACTGGTGTCTGCGGTGGGGGGAGAGGGGACGGTGACACTCAGGGGAGCACGGTAGGGCTGGGGAGGACGGGGTCCGCAGTCTGTGCCCTCACAGAGGCCTCGTCCCCTCTGCCAGACCACAGCAGGCGTTTGGACCCTGCAGGTCTGGTTTTTTCAGGGATGATCTAAAAAGGACAAGAACAGGCATCGACGCAGCGCGTGTCGCCCTGTGCCGGGGCTGCCTCCGTGGCAGATGGGGCTCCTCTGCCTCCCCAGCCCCTCGCTTCTTCCAGACACCAGGCGCGAGCTCTGCTGGCATTTGCAGCGGCTCCTTGGCGAGCGTGGCGCGTGCAGGGGATTGCCGGGTCACGGTGCCGTGCCGGGGCGGCCGTCGTGGCGTGGCACCCAGCCACCCTCTGCCTTCCCTCCCCTTCCAGATGGACCCGGTGCAGAAGGCGGTGATCAGCCACACGTTCGGCGTGCCCGCCCCACTCAAGAAGAAGCAGTTCATCTCCTGCAACATCTGCCACCTGCGCTTCAACTCTGCGGTAAGCGGGGCCGGCGAGTGCAGGGCTGGGCGGGCGAGCGGGGCCGGGGCCGGCACCAGCGGCTGAGCAGGAGCGTCCCACGATGGGGGCACCACGCGGAGGCCCATCGTGCAGGCGGCAGCTCCTCAGAGCTCTGCCCTCCCTCGCTCCGTGGCTGCCCCGGCTGACGTTTCCACCGACATCTCCCTGCCCCTGGGCCCAGGCGCTCCTGGGGCTGCCGGTCCTCTGTTTGCCACGCTGGCTCTTTCTGCTCCTTGTCGTTTTGTTCGGGTCTGTTCCCTGCTGCCGTGGTCTCGGTGTTTGCACTTAAGCTGCTTTATCAGCCCGTGCAATTCGTATCTGGTCCTCAGGAGCTGAATATAATCTTCCCTGCCGTGGCTTCCCAGAGCTCTGGTGTGGCAGGTGTGGTTTTTTTTTTCCCCCAGCCTTTTATTCTAAGTAAATCAACCACCTTGTAGAGGAGAGGAAGGAAACATTCATTGATCCCCGCGGTAATGAATTGCACCCAGCTGATCTTTTGTGGGGAAAACTGATAACAAGGTTTGAAAGGGAATTCTCGCTCAAAGCTGGCAGGAGAGGGACCGGGGTTTGCAGGCAGCGGGGCTGGGAGTGGAGCGGCGAGAGCCTCCTCCGCGCGGGCAGCAGCTCGGAGCCCTTCGCCTGGGCTGGCCCTGCTCGTACTGGTGCGAGTCCTTCCGCTCCTCCGTGCTGCTGCGGCATGGCGGAGATGGAGGCAGGAGCCTCCTGCCCTCAGTCCAGCCCGGGCACACGCGTTACCCGTAGAGCTGCCAGCCTGGGAGCGTCCCCTGGTCCCCGCCATCCCTTCCTGGGGGAACGAGGCAGCGCTGAGCCCCTGTACCACGGGAGGACGGCCCCGAGCAGAGCCTCATCTGCCAGAGCCGCCTGCGCGCTCCATGTCTGGCAGCGCGGGCTGCGGGAGCTGCTCTCGCCTCCCCCGGGGCGGCTGTGCCCGCCCGGACGCTGCGCCCTGGCCAGCCTGGCTCTGCCTCCCGTGGAGGTGCCCTCCCGGCCTGGCCGCGCTGTATCAGCAGAGCCCGGGGCTGGGTGCTGCTCTGCCAGCAAAAGTCAGCGTTTCTGGGCTTAATTATTCTGCTCTGCAACCAAGCGGCTCGGGGAGAAGCACCACCTTCCCGTTCCAAGCTGCATCCCGCCTGGAAGAGCGGTGCCGGGAGAGTCGGTCAGGCCGCGCTCCCGCTGCCCTCGCAGGCACCGTGTGCCGCTGGCCCCCGCTCTGCCCGTCCCTGCCCATGTCCCCCCCGAGGCCGCGTCTGCGGGAGAGCACGTCCCGGCGCAGACCCTCGCACGCCACTTGTATTTCTGCGCAGAGCGGCAGCGGTGCCAGGTGACCTACTTAGGCTGCAGCCCAGCCCCGTCCCAACCCCGTTATCGGGGGGCAGTTTATTGTGTTTGCTAACGAGGCCCCGCGCTCGGATGGGCCTTTCGCTTTCCCACGTACCCGGCCGTTGCTGCGCAGCCCCGGACGCTGTTCCCAGCCCTTGGAAAGCCACAGAGGGGGGAAGGGATGCTTCTTCCTAGCGAGTGCGGGAAGCCTCAGCCGACCTCTGAAAACGCTGTGCAAATTAATCCATGCTGCTCAGTGGTACAGCGTCTTAATTCATATTGGATTTAGTTTCCATAAATTGCTAAACTGTAGTTGTTTTTGGGGACAATGTGGCATTGTCCCCGACTGCAGAGTACACAAATGTTCGGGTGATTTTCTTTTGTGTATGTTTTTATCAGTTCGGCGCAGGCATGAACCCATCAGTGTGCACTTCATTATTCAGCGTTTGCTGGGAGAAAGGAGCCCATGAATGTAAATTGCATGTTAGACACCCATTAGGTTACAATGGGAGACGTGTCCCCACCGACGTACTTTTTTATTTTATTTTTACAGCTAGCAATTCATTGTATGTTTCTGAAGTCATAAATTTTGCCTGAAAGCTTCTTCTAAAAGTGACTTGATGCATTTAATCAGAGCAGGGTCCTTATCTCGGCTGTGCAATGCGGTGATGTCTTAGCAAAGTGATACCTCGGCCTGAATACATTTGTGTGCAGAGCAATCTGGCGGGAGGAGGAAAGCAGCTTTGCGCTACACCCAGCCGAAAACACCACCTCCGAGGTGGCCCTGGGGATGAATGTCACCAGGGGAGGTGGCTGTACTGGAAACGCGTCCAAGCGGCCTCAGCCCGGGGCTGACCCCTTCACCCATCCTCCCTGTGTCCGTCTGTCTATCCGGCCGCAGCACCGACACGGCCGTCCTCGTCTCTCCCTCCCCAGAACCAGGCAGAAGCCCACTACAAGGGCCACAAGCACGCGCGGAGGCTGAAAGCCATCGAGGCCATGAAGAACAAGCAGAAGGCGGCGGTGGCCGCCGGCCGGGACGGCGCAGCCGACTTCGCCCCCAGCCCCGAGGGCAGCGGGGAGCCTGGCAGTGCAGGTAGGCGGGCAGGGGCGTGCGGGGGGGTCCCGCACCGGCAGCCCGTGACACCGGTGTGAGCGACCCGGCTGGTTCCCGGGAGCGCAGCGGTGTTTGTGTTCACAGCCCTGCCGCGGCTGCCGCATCCTGAGGAGCCTGATTAAATCCTGACCCGCAGCAGCCTCGTGTCTGAGCATCCCATGGCCAGCTGCTGGTCGGGCTGAGGAGGGCTGCGATTAGCGCGGCGTAAATGCCACCGCAAGCGTTAATAAATGAGCTTTTGTGCTCCGCTGGCGTCCCCGGCGTGCCGGGCTGGGGGCCGCGTCATGGGGAAGGGGTGGAAATCCAGCCCAGGAGCCTGGGCAGCTCAGTCCCTGGGGGAGCCCGGCCCCCGTGCGTCCATGCAGCTGCTCGGGGGAAAGAGCGGGTGTTCCCCCGTGATTTGGGGTGTCTGGGAGACCTTTTGAACGGCCGCAGGAGAGGCGGCGTTCCCTGCCTGTGCCCTGATGAGGGCTCGCACGTCCCCAGGGCTCTGCCCTGGCACAGGGACGGGGCTGGCAGGAGCCAGATCCCCCCGAGCCGAGGCAGTGCCAGGGCTCACCTGGGCTTCTGTGCTGAGCCTGGCTGCCCTGAGCCACAGATAAAAGCGGGAATGGGAGAGGCCTGGGGAAGAGCCGTCCTCAGCAGGGATGAGCGGGAGCAGACGGTGCCCGAGATGGTCTCGGGGAGGACAGGGGTGCTCTCTGAAATCCAGAAAACCCATTCAAGCACAGAGAACTTTCCTTTTCTGCCCATTTCTTTCCTTTTTCCCCTTTCCCCCTTTCCTTTCCCTCCCGCCAGCTCAAGCCAACGGCCTGCAGGAGCCGGAGGCTGAGCGCAGCAGCCTGGGGCTGACGCCCGGCACCGAGGAGTCGCCCGCGGAGCTGTCGGGCAGCGTCGCCCCGCTGGGCTCCCCGCCGGCCTCGGAGCTGTCGGAGGGCACCTCGGACGTCACCAGCATGGCCTCCTCGGCTGCCCAGGCAGCCGAGGTGCAGGCAGCCGAGTCGGGCAGCAGCGTCAGCTCAGCCCCCGACAGCGAGAAGGAGGGGAAGAAGAGCAAACAGCACCTGTACTGTCCCACCTGCAAAGTGACCGTCAACTCCCTGTCCCAGCTGGAGGCTCACAACACCGGTAAGGGCATTGCCCGCGCGGGGGACGGGGGGATGGGCCCCTCGCAGCTCCGTCCTGGGCTCCGTGCAAAGCCCCGCCATGCCCCATCACCAAACAGCCTTGCAGGGAAACGGCGAGCTTTAATGTATGGTGCTTTAATTAAAAAGGGTTAATTAAGGTGGCTTGCAAAGATAAGTGGTGGTGTAGTTACCGGTGCTGCAGCTTACGGAGTGAATTTTAGCAAGGTCAGATGCTCTCTTATTGTTCATGTCTCTTAATTAAAGACATTTTCAGATATATTTAATCAAGTGAGTGGAGGCTACTTTATATTCCATTGCAGTTTGGCTTTAAGCTGATAGCAACCTGAGAGCCAGTGCCTCTTCCAGGCGCAGGATAATCCTTTCAAAAGCCGCCTGGTGGTTTGGGCTCGTGCTCGTTTTGAGAAGCCCCTTGGGAATCCAACGAGCTGCTTCGGAGCCCAGCAGCGAGCGACGGCTCATCGGCTGTGCGTGGCAGCCCCCGCGGGGCGGGCAGGCGTCTGGGGCTGGCGAGGGTCCCCCTGCAGCCTGGGGGTGGCCGGACCCCCCCGGGGTGGTGGCGGCAGCCGCGGTGCGGGGGACCCCCAGCAGCAGGGTCTGGGGGCCCTGCGGCACCAGCTCCCGGCTCACCCCTTTCTCTGTAGGATGCTGAACGAGGACAGGCACCCCGGTTTTAAAGGGAAAGGCCTTCTCTCCCCCAGTTCAGCAAGAACTGGGAACCAGTTCCCCCAGCCCCAGCTGCCTGCTGGGCGGCAGCGGCAGCCCTGCACAGGGGTCGGCTCAGGACATGGCTGCGGCTTAGCTGCAAACGCGTCCTTTTGCTTTTGTCAGCTCCAGTTACAAATTTAGGAGCTGATTTGGGGAAAAAGAACAAACAAACCAACCAAATGTGTGCAGGCTTGCGTTCCTCCGTGGCTGTCACACGGACTCGGGCTCCTTGCTTAACGCCTTAAAAAACAGAATGACTTAGCGGTGGCTTACATTACTTGCCCACCCCCACCCCATCCCAGCGCTGGCAGGGGCAGGACAGAGTGCCCTGTCCCCAGGTGTGTGGGGTTTTGGGTTCCTCCTTCCCTGCCTCCTGTAACCCTGCTGAGCTATTCCTGGCTCCGCGGCCGGATCCTCTCTGACCTTGGGCACAGCTCAGATGCTGCAGCACGGCGGGCGACGCGTGCCCAGCTCTGCAGACTCTGCTAATGCCCGAGGACAGGCGGCAGGCTCCAGCACACACTTAAAATAGCAGTTTCTCCGAAGGTCTGGCACATGGACGGGGGGGGGGTCTCTGGGAAGCCGAGCATTTCTGGTCTGCCTGTGAAGTGCAGCTGGCCACAAGAGCTCGGCGGGGTTTGGGAATGGGCTGCCACATCCCCGGCAAGAGTCCGGACCCCCAGGCAGCTCCCTGTCCCCTCTGCCTGCAAGTGCTGCCGGGCACGGGTTGGTGGGGGGAGCGGGGTCCCAGTGGAGGGGGACGCCCAGCACGGTCAGGCGGGTTGCTCAGAGGGCACCCTTCCTGCTGCCGCGGCACTCGGCACGGTGCTGGGTTTGTTTGCGAAGTCAGCGTTTGCTGAGCGTCCCCTCTGCCACACAGGCGCCAAGCACAAGTCAATGCTGGAAGGTCACAGCACCCAGATGCGGCGAGGCCGAGGCAAGCTCCTCTCCCGGGCAGGGCACAAGTCCAAGCGGATCGGCAACAAGGGCAGCATCAACATCCAGAACAAGGCGTTTCACTGCCAAGTGTGCGAGATCTACGTGAACTCGGAAACCCAGCTCAAACAGGTGACGATGCCGGGCCTGGCGCGTGCCTTTTACCTGGGAGCGCAGGGGCACCGGGCGCGGGTGCGCAGACCCCTCTGCACAGGCACCGGGGGCTCGGGGGGCTGCAAGAAGGTGATGGGTGTCCCCCGTGGACGGTGCCGTGGGTCTGCCCTCGCTGGTCTGGCTCTGGGTTGATCCGGCTGTTTTCTTCTCCTAGCACATGAGCAGCCGGAGGCACAAAGACAGGCTGGCGGGGAAGCCGCCCAAGCCCAAGTACAGCCCCTATAACAAGCTGCAGAAGAACGCTGCCCTCGCAGTGAGTATTCTCAAGGTATCTGTCTCCCTGCAAATTACCCACCCGGTTTGCTCTCCGAAACATCGTTTGCCATGTTAGCCATCTCTTGCAGTAGGAGGCACGGGGGCTGCTTTTCTTAAAGCCTCGGTTCCCATGATCACGTCTAACCTGCTCCCTTTGGGGGGGCGGGCTGTAGTGGTGAGAGGAGTTTCGAGTCTTTATTTGTGGGAAGGAAAGAACTTGCGAGTCCTCTGGCAGCAGCATTCCCAGCTGCAGCACTTGCGATTCTTCCACCTGTTTCGCAATTTCTGAACGGGAGAGCTGTGATGCTTGGGTGCTTGGGGCTGGCACGGCTCAGTTAAACCAAGCCTAAGTGTTTGCTTGCAGAGACACGTAGCTTAGCGGAGAGTTTGGCAGCAAAATCATCCCAGCGCACCAGAGGAAAGCACTGATGCAGGGAACAGCCCGGCCATTGCAAAAGCCAGGGCAGGTCTCTGGGCCGGCGCGAAGGGTCTGAGGGACCTCCCTGGGGAGGTCGTCACGACTGGGCATCCCTGCGTGCTCTGACCCGGGAGCGGCCGAGCCGTGGGACCAGGGCTGTGGGATGGAACGTGTGTCGGGCTGGGGCCAGGGCCTGCGTTTACTGCAGAGATGCGCTGAGAGCTCAGCTGAAAGCGAACGTGGGCAGGGGCTGGTGCAGGGCTGGCTGGCTGGCCCGGGGGGGCTGGGGGCTCTCCTGCAGCCGGCTGCCTCACCGTGTCTCCTCCTCCCTCCCTGCAGTCCAAGCTGGCTTTGCAGAAGCATCTCACCAAAACCCTGGCAACTCGCTTCCTGCCGAGCCCGCTCACCGCAGCCGCCGTCTGCGCCATGCCTGGCCCCCTCGCCCTGAGACCAGCCGCTGCCACCACCCTCTTCCAAGCCCCGATCCTCGGACCAGCCCTTTTCCGAACGCCGCCAGCCCACGTCCGCACCACGCCGGGCCCCATCGTCTTTGCGCCCTACTAGAGCTGCTCGCCCGCCCACCGAGGGTCCATCTGCCACGGACCGGGCTGTGCCGCGGGGGCTGCACGGTGCGGGGCGGCGCTCCCGGGCAGGCTGCTCTTCTGGCTGGTGGGAAACCATAGTCGTAGCCATCAACCTCGGCTTCTCCTTTGCTTCGAGCGGGCTTCTGCTGGAGCAAGATACCCTGGCAGAGCCCAGCCAGCCCCACCACGCATCCCCACCGCTCCCCCGACCCGTGCCAGCCCTGCGCTCAGCGGAGGAGCCCGTCACACAGCTGCACGGTGCAGGGGAGAGGACGGTGCCCGAGTCGCCAGGACCCTCTTGTGTCTCATGGGCAGGGGCTGCCTGTCCTTGGCCCGCTGGTTTCTTGTTCATCGCCCTCCCAGTTACCAGACTGGAAGAAGAGGAGCTGGCTGGTCCCTGGGGGAAGGAGCATCCCTCTGGCCAGCCGGTCCCTGCCAGCCCAGTGGGAAGGGAACTGGGAGGGGAGTCTCAGCCCAGCTCGTACTGGGAGAAACGACCCCAGCACAAGCAGAAAGTTGGCAGTCCCCCTCTTGGACCGGGCTGGCTGTGCCCTCGCCAGCCCTGCGCTTGCCCGTGCTGGCTGGGGGTTTCCGTGCTGCCCACCAGCCCCCTACGCCCCACAGCCCCCTACGTCCCACCAGCCAAAGAGCCCCCACCATGGCGGGCACCGGCCACGCTGACCATATCTTCACTCCAAGAGCAATAGCCGAAGCCCAGGGCCAGCGCCTCCTCCCTCCGAAAGCACACTGCCCCTGCCCTGGCCCCCAGAAGCACACAACTTGGGCATGCAGCCGGAGACGGGCTCCGCTCCAGCCCAGTGAGGATGGGAGAGCCGGGCCGCCCAGTGCGGGCTCCCTGAGGCGACGACCCTGTGCTCGGTGCCAGCTGTTTGCCTCTGTCCCACCTGCGGGGGACAGCCCTGCCCCTACCTCCCGGGAGATGCTGTGAGGCTGAGTGAATGTCCCTAAAGCACTTTTGGTTCTCCAGTGAAAGGCAATGCTGCTGCTCGCCCACCGGCCAGCCACTGTGTCCGGCTGTCCGACCCCATTAGGAGCTTCCAGGGAGTTACCGATGACTCCCAAAAAGGCATCCCCGGCAGCCCAGACAATCAGGTACGAAGGAGCAGGCAGCACCCGCAACCGACGCCCGGCGCTCTCCCTGTGATGCTCCCATCGTAGCCGGGCTCCGGAGGGACCCTGAAGCCGTAGCTCTGCTTTTCACTGTGCTCAGAAAGCCCAGCAATGACCTGGCCTGAAAACTGTAACCACGGCGCTCCAGGTTCCCAGCGCGCTGCTGTAAATAGAAATACGCAGGAAAGTTGCAACCCAAATGGACCTTACTGGAGTGACGACCCACCCCGATCTATGCAATCCAGGGGGAGCAGCTCGCCCGCCGCATTTGCTGTCTGCGTTTTACTTTGGTGCTCATGCTGTCTGTACAGCCAGGAGTGGTGACTGGAGCAGAAAAAAACCAACGCAACACGTAGCTCTGTGCAGCCGATTCCTTGCCCGTCCCCTGGCCCAGGGCGCTGGCTCAGAGACCTCTGCTGTGGCCCACGTTCCCTCCCAGCCCTTGGGAAGAGGCAGGTCGGTTTGTGCACCTGGGAATCCACCCGCACGAGCACACGCGTCCGATGTCTTGGCCGTAAGCAACGCCTGGATTTCAGGAGGATTTTGCCCAGCGCGCTCCACCGATGCTCAGGGCAGGGTCCTGGCAATGGGAGGTGAATGGGAACCGGCCACCGGGTAACTCACACGGCTGAAATGCTTCTGCTTCCCAGAGCTGGCAGAAAGAGCTGGAGCCTTGGGCAAGGGCAGGAGACCTGCCCAGAGGGAGCGGGGCTGCTCAGAGCCGTAGGCCTGCGCCTGGAGGGCCCGCTTCTCCTGCCACGGGCAGCACCGACCCCCGGCGCCACTGCTGCGCTCCTGCAGAGGACAGGAGCGTGCAGGAGCCCCCGGGTATGGATTCATCTGCTCAGGGCATCTCCTCTCCACCCCAGGGAAGGAGGGAAGTGGATAGACAGCACCAGGAGAAGAGCGAGCTTGTATGGAAGGCTGGGGGTAGAGACAACCGAAAGGTTTCACAGTGGTGGTGGGAGACGTGGCTCGGAGAGCAGCCGAGGGAAGGAAGGCTCCCAGCAGCAATGGCTTGGACAGGGACAGGGAGATGGTCCCACAGCCCAGGGAACACGCGCAGCCTGGACCCCACGTCCCACAGGACAGGAGCCTGCACTGGCTGGGGCCCGCGGGCGGCAGGAGGGACACAGCTCCGACAGCGTTGCGGTGCCGAGCGGCCTGTGGTCAGCCCGGCTCCAGCCCTCCTCCTGCTCATCTCACTGTGCTCTTCCCCAGGCCGCCTCGCCGGTCAGCCCCAGCCCTGGCCACAGCAGAGGAGGGCAGCGCGTCCCCTCCTGCAGCGTGCCCGCCAGCCTCAGGAGCATGGGGGGCCGGGAACAGCCAGCTGCGGCCGTGCTCCAGCCTGCAGGAGCTGCTCGGCACTGGTGGGTCGTTCCCCTGCATTCTGTTCTAAAAAGCCTGTGCTGGAGCCAGCAGTGGCTGCTCCTGTCACCCCTCCACCAGTGGAGTCCTAATACACTCCTACACTTGGCACTTTAACCCCTTGAAAGCCATTCCTTCTAATAACAATAATATTGCAACGAGCTGCGTAAGAACACACTCCCTCTATCGCACCCCCGCCTCCCGAACCCCTCCCTGCTCCTGTGCTATCCAAAGCATTTGCTGCCTTTGACTTAGCATATGCTGTACTAGGTAGTAGGGCATAGTCCATAGCGCTCAATAACATGTGCCCCTCTGTAAATAACCTTGGAGTGATGTGAACAGTTTGATTCAAAAAAAACACAAAAACCCCAAACAAAAAACCCCCCACAAAAATGGAATAAACAGACTCTAGGGACTTGGCCAGTACCCCTCCTGTAATGTTCATTGTATATTTTTTGATGTACTATAACTGTTGGGAAAAAAAAAAAAAAAAAAAAAAAGGAAAATATTTTGATAATCGAATCTCATCGCTTTATTGTGTTACTCAAGTAAATAAAAGGAACAAGTATAAACAAGCCAGGGCTTTCTCGTCATTTTTTTTTCCTAGATCCAGAGTAGCTGAAGGGAACACATGTTGCTGGGCAGGACCGGGACACCTTTCCCTTGTCTTGTGGTGGTTCCGAGAGGAGAGTCAGCACCGTGACAGATGGGCAGCGAGAGCTGCCACAGCCCTAAGCATCAGGGTGCGCAGGCTAAGCACAGTGCCAGCTTCTCCAAGGTTGTGACTGAGTTCTGCACTCAGGAAGAGGAGGGCTGCGGTGTGGTGCAGGTGGGCACCCTGCCCTCAGTAACAGCATCTTGCCCTGCTCTGCACTACGCATTCACCGGGGCAGGAAGACCGAGTTATTTCTGCACGTAAAGGAGCAGCGAGCACTGCCAGGTAAGGGGCAATCTGCCGGGGAACACTGCAGCACCGCAGAGCCAGCTGGGGTAGGACAAGGGAGAGCTGCTCCGACAGCGGCTGGGCTGGAGGCAGGGCCAGCAAACGGGCTCTTCTCGCATGGTATCAGTCAATATAAAACAGAGCAGCTCGAGAGAGGGAATGGTTTCCTCTGTGCCCAGCCGTGGAGCTGATCCCCACCTGCTGGCCAGCCCCGAGCTGTGCCTTCCCTCTAGCAGCCTATGGTCCTCGGGTCTGCCAGCCTGCGCCCCGACAGCAGAGGGGCGTCACTCGGTGAACCCCGGCTTTCCTGTAGCACCTCCAACATCTGCAGGGGCTGGGCAGTGAAAAGAGCGGTCCCTGCCCCAGTGCAGGGAGATGGCTCACCTCTCTCGTCCTCAAAGACCATCCCCAGCCCTGGGATGCCGGTTCCTCGTGCCACCGTGCTTCCCGCAGGCTCCACGACACCAAACAGGCTCAGCAGGAGGTATGTGCAAGGGAAGCAGGGAGGTGAGGGAGAGGAGGTGGCAATGGAAGGGAAGGGAGAACAAGATTCAGCCATCCATGGATCCGCTGCCCTTGTTCTTGCGACTCAGGGGAAAGGCAGACTTGCTTTGCGGCTGCGTCATCTTACTGGCCAGGTAGATGAACGGCTCGATCAGCGTATGCCGGTCAGCCACGGACACCTCCCACAGCTTCACCTTCTCGCCCTTGGCCCAGTGCTGGGCTGCATCATGGTCCACCCGGCGCTGCTCCTGCAGGTCACACTTGTTGCCCAAAACCACAATGGTGACCTGTTCAAAAAAGGGCAAGAAGAATCCCTGAAGGTACCAAATGCAGAGCTGAACGATGCTGCCTGGCTCTGCCTTGAAGACCCTCAGTGCCAGGCCCAGTCCTGTAGCTAATTCTGTGCTAAGGCTTTTTAAAACACCACATTTCCCAGCACTCCTTCTGGCAGCTCCCCCTCCTGTTCGGGCCTGTGTGTGTCAAAGCAGCCCCAAAGTGGAAGGGCCTGTCGAGCACTTGCACACTCAGAAAGCATCCCAGGACAGTGGCCAGTTACAGCTGAGACTCTTATGGAACAGGAACCCCTGTCACTGTCTTGTGACAAGCCAGAGGAAAGGAGAGTCTCTGGGTGAGAATTTGAACAAGGGGAGCAGATCCCACTCAGCAGCCCCTTTCCCCTGGGGTACTCACTTCTTTCTTGTCTTTGGACTTGTCAATCTCCTTCTTGAGGAGCTCCACCCGCTTGAAAGACTCCTTGCTGTCAGTGCTATAGACCAGCACGTAGCCGTCCGTGCAGGAGAAGCAGTGCTTGGGAAGCTCCAGGCCGTCCCGCAGGCCCCGCGTGTCGTAGAAGCGCACCTGCTCGCGCACGCCCCGGTCTGTCTCGATGGAGCCCACATAAATGTCCTCCTGGGTCTCGATCATCTCGGAGCCTGTCAGAGAGGTGGGCAGGGGAGACACGGGGACCCCGGCCAGGGAGCTGGCCCTGGCACAGCCCAGAGAACCGTCGTGCTGGGTGGCCTGGGGCAGGGCAGCGAGTCTTTCCTCCACCCCTACCGCCAGCGTGTTTGGGGGTCCCCGGGTCCAGCCTTGCCCAAGGGGGCCAGGCTCAGCCCACCGGCGGCACGGGGCTGTCTGGCACCCGGCGGAGCAGGCCGGCCGGCCTCTGCCAGGCTCCCGCCCCGTCCCCCGCGGACTCACCGACCACATGGTTCCCGTACAGAAGCTGCTCCAGGATCGAGGTTTTCCCGACGGAGGCCTGGCCGCACACGACCACCTTGCAGCTCTTCCCCATGCTGCCTCACCGAGGGCCGCTGCGGGAATCCGCCTGCGGAATACGGCTGTCAGGGGAGGGCTGCGGGCCGGGGGGCCGCCCGCGCTGCTCGCTGCGTGCGCCCAGGCCGGGCGGGGCCAGGGCCGAGGGCCTGAGGGGACGCCGGAGGCCCGGCCCGCAGCCGCCGGCCCGCGGCCGGGGGACGCGGCCGTGCCCGCAGCCGGCCCAGGCCTCAGAGGCGAAGCGGCCCGGAGGGCGGCCTGGGGGCCCGCCCGGGGCAGCCGGCGGGGGCACCGGGCACCGGACCCGACGCGGCCTCACCTGCGCGGCGGCGGCGGCAGCAGGGGCGCGGCGAGCCCACAGCGCCCTCTGCGGGCGGGCGGACCGGGGCCTGCCGGGACCCCCGGGCCGCGGTGACGGCGGGCGAGGGGTCGGGCCGGGTCGGGTCGGGTCGGATCGGATCGGATCGGGTCCGTTCCGGTCGGTTCCAGTGCCCGGTGCCCCCGCCGGCTGCCCGGGCCCGGGCCCGTCCCCGGCCTCCCCATGGCGGGCGGACCCCAGGGCCGCCCCGCCCCGGCCGAGCGCCGCTCTCGCCGGCCCGCGCGCCGCCGTCGTTGTCAGCGGAAGCCCCGCCCCTTCCGGCGCCGCGCCCGCCCCCGCCCCGCCGCCCGTCCCCAGCCCGGCCCGGCGGTAAGATGGCGGCGGCGGCAGAGTGCGATGTGATCATGGCGGCGCCCGAGGGACCCGGCGAGCCCGAGAGCGAGGAGGAGACGCGGAGGTAGAGCGGCTGCCGCGGGCCGGCCTCGCCCCGCCGGGCGGGGGAGGAGGCGGCCGGTGTCCCTCCCGGCGGGCGGGGCCGGGCCGGGCTCCCTGGGCCGGGGCCCGGCGGGCGGGCGGGTCAGGCAGGGGGAGCCGGGGGCGGCCCCGGGCTGCGGGGAGCGGGAGGGGGCCGGGGCCGGGGCGGCAGGTGCCGGGGCCTCGGCGCGGGGGAGCCGCAGGTGCTTGGCCGGCCCTTCCCGCGCGGGTCAGCGCCGGGGGCCGGCGGGCGGGCGGGCGGGCAGGGCCCCTCCGGCCTCCGCCGCGGGGCCGGCGCGGTGCCCGGCGGGCTGCGGGAGCTCTGCGGGGGCAGCGCCAACGGGCCGCGGGCAGCGGGGCTCGGGTGCGCGCCGGGGTGCCGCAGGTCCCGGCCTGAGGGGCGCCGGGCAGGGCAGGGTGCGCTGCGGGGGGCTTGGGCAGGGCCCTGCCCGGGGCGGGCAAAGGCCTTCCTCCAGGCCGAGCCTCGTCCCGCAGGGAAGCGCTGGCTGCTCCCACCCGGGGCTCCGCAGCGAGGGCCCGCAGTCCCGCCCGGGGCTGTGACATGCCTCATGCGGCGCAGGGCTGTGCTTGCTGCCGGGTGACGCTTTATTTTGGGATGTCTTGGCTGCGTGTCCCGTGTGAGATCCCATGGCCTGCGTGTATACCAGGATTAGAAGATCCACTCTGTAGTGGAGTCAGGCTGTCTTCAGTCAACTAGAGTATGAGTGTCCTAGAAATAGAAATAACATCCTTTCTGTCTCGAGGCCACGCTGGCTGGTTTCTGAAGAGAGCTTTCTCCCATCGCTGAGGACGAGGAGGAAAGGATTAAACTGGTGTAGAAGGCAAGCTTCAAGCTCCTAGCTTTGACTTTGCTTCTTCATCGTACCCAGTTCCCTTCTCCCCGTACCATTCGAAATCTACACGCAGCAATTTTTACTCTGTCCTGCCTTGCTGTGGATAATGGGGAAATGTCAGTTGCAGGCGTACATTTGGGCAGAGTCCTGCTCTGAAAATGTTATAATGATTAAAGAGCTTCTTCAAATTTCAGTAACTAGTTTATTTCTGAAGTGGTTTGGTGCACCTTGCCCAGGGGAGCAGACAGTGCCGTCTAAGGCTGGGGGTGGTGGGAATCCCAACCTTTCTTGAACATTTTCTTCTCAAGAGCAAGCGAGCTGGTTCCCAGCAGCAGCTGAGCGTTGCAGTCTCTGCAGGCAGTGAGATGGGAAGGTCCGATGTCTAGGAAACTCCGCTGGTTCTGCAGCATCTAGCGCTGGCAGTTGGTTATCTCCTGGGGAACTGGGGAGGAGAGAACTATTTCTGTAGAAGGTGAGGCAATTGCTCTAGAAAATTATTCAGTGGATGGAATTAAAAGGAGGAAACAAACCTGAAAGTGGCCTCTGAGGAATAGTATTTTCAAAATAATATTGATGGCCTGAGGTGTTTTGTGCTGCTTGTTTACTGTCAGAAATTGAAGGCTTGAGGAGCCGCGCTGGGAAGGAGCTGACTTCCTGGTGATGTCATTCTAAGGAGTTAAATTAGATGTTGCTGAAGAGGCACCTGGATGTTGTGCATAGAATACCGACAAATTGCATGGCCTGTAAAGTTGGGAAAGCCCTGTTTATGGGTAAGTCATTCCTTCCCCCGGGCTAATTAAATGTGGTGTTTGAAATGTTAAAAATATCCAAATGGAAAAACTGTGCTGAAGGCACAGTCATCTTCTGAGCGTGACCTCTAACGTTACCCTGCCTTCCTCCTTCCCAAGTTTCATTGCAGAAGTGATGGGCACAGGAAGCCAGTCACGAATAGGATGATCTTCTTGGGAAAGGCCGAGCAGGTGCAGAAATAGAAGAATTCGTGGGCAGTGTTTGGTCCTCGCCCTGCTCTGAGGGGAAGGCTCAGCTGTGAAGAACAGAGGCAGTCTCATGCATCTGGGTTTTTCTTGGTGTCATAAGGCCGGTGCTGTAGTTCACAGTTGTTACCATGAAGTGCTTTTGTAGGTGATTTTACAATGCTTCCTTTTTTGTTCTTTTTGGGATATTACTTCTTTATCTTGCTGAAAGAGAAGTGTGTGGGTAGGAGATGATTATTCTACTTCTAGTTATTCTTTTTGGTTGCTCAGAAAGTGCAGGTCTTACACACTCATGCCTTTCTGCCAGCCGGGGCAGATTTTCTTGGGGTCCTGTGCATTAACCTCGTCTCTACTTTGGCCCTTCCTGGCTTCCGTAAGTTGCTTAACTTTTGTGGCTCAGTGGATCTCATGTGAATTAGGGCAATAGTCGCTGTATTAGGGAGCATAGTTGGAGGCTTAATTAGGTGTCTAATGTTTGTAAAACATCTTGAACTGTGTAAGGGCTATGCAGGCATGCCACGTTAATGGGCGTGCACAGACATACACTTGAATCTTATTTAGTACAGCCTTTATGATGTTTCTGTGGTAGCTTCTATAAAAAAACAGCAAAAATAAGTGAAAACCTTTTCTGAATCAGCTAAGTCAGCATCAAGGGTTTCCATGTTCTGTACTTTGGTTAGGAATTACAATACGACAAGATACAGATGCTTTGCTTAAGGACTCACCTTTGCCTAAATGCGTGATTCTGTTCTCTGTGGCTTAATGAAGATTAGGAAATTAGCAAAAGTGGAGATCTGTATTTCAGAATGATTGTAACTAATGCACTGAAACAGCTGAAAACATGCCAAATGGCTCGCTCACAGGTTGTTTAAGGCACAGGAATAGTGTGGTCACAGGATAATTATTGCCTGCTACTGCGTAAATTGTGGGGGTCCTTATGGGAGAGGGTTGATGTAAGTGCATTAATTTTATCTGCTGGGTAGTGGTGCTGTTAGTGCCAGCTCCTCTGCTGGGGAGCAGCTGATAAGCAGGGGTTGAGTTGTGGTGCGGTCAGAGACTGGTCCACCCCAAAAAAGTAACTTTTTTAAAAAAAAATTAATTTTAAAGATTTCTAAGCCATAGGAACAGTTTTTTCCCTGGGCCCAGCTGGTCTGCGAGCTTGGGGTCACTGGAGTTTTGCCAAGGAGAATTTCCTTGTCATCTTCCTGGCAGCTCTAGATTCTGTCTCATGTGCGTGCTTAAGGCTGGATCTTTCTCCTCATTCTTCAGCACCGGAGGATGCGGCAGCATCTTAAAAAGAAGTATCTCAAATCATTCGGAAAATATCATTATGAAATGATCTGCACAGACTGTTGCTTTTACAGTGCTTTTGCTGCAGACTTCAGATGTGTTGATGCCTCAGTAGGAAATCATAGTTAACCTTGGTAAAGCAATGAACATGAAATTTGCCACACAAAGTAAATTGTGCAGAAGTCAAGAAGGTTTCAGACCTTGCCTGACTTTGGGTCGCTAATTAGTTCGACAGATGTTGCCTGGAGGTTGTCAGGTGTTGGTGAGTAGCAAGAATCTTTCCACTGCTATTTTGCATTAAATGAGTTGCATCTTGGTCGGGTTCCTTGTGAATAAATGTTGTTACTTGACTGCTTTCACAGGGAGTGCTGGCAGGAGTTGGGGGTTGAGTCGGCTGTAGGGCACTGTTGGTGGGTAAGCTTTGTTAGGGCATAGCCTGAAGAAGGTTCCACTATTCCCGTTTTGCTTGCAAATGGGCACTTGAGTCTCCCAGGCTGTAAATGCAGCCTGTTTTACTAATATGTAAGTACTTTATGATCTTACGATAATACAAGGAGCAGCAGAAGCTGCTCACATAGTCGTTTGCTCTCCCATACATTTGCAGAGTATTTGAATACTCTGAATTAGGTAGTCGCTTTATACAGGATGAAAAGATGGTCAGTACCTACAATTCCAGCCTTTTTCTTGAACACAAGATATGCTTTCCTAGGGTGAATCATGTTGTAGATGCAGTTGTTTTACCATGTAATTCTTACAGCTGGCTGGCTTCCTTCATTTAGGCCTCTGTGGAAAAAAGCAGTTTCTAGCTGGTTCTGGACCCTTCCATGGGTTCTCATGACAGCTATGACGTGACCCTGCCAGAAATGATCGTGCCATTACTGTGAATTGGGTTAATACTGAGCTCTGCGAGTGAGGTGTGTTACATAACCGCAATTAAAGTTCGGGGCTCGTCTGGCCGTTTTCACTTACAGCTGCAGGGAGAGGTTTGGTTCATTTCTTTGATTTCTTGTGGCCTATTTTGGTTCTTGCGGCTTTTGGTCTTCCACGTTTGAGTTTGTCCTCGGGTATTGGGAATGTTCTGGGCTGTGTGTCGAGGATAGCGTGGGGGTTTTGTGCATCTTCTGCGTGAAATGTCAGTCATGTTGCTGTTGTCCGCTCTTGTGAGAGACTTGTGGCAGACCTTTGCTTTTATGTTTCAGTTGCAGAGTCTTTAGCCTATCCATGCAGATACTCGCGTGTACAGACTCAGTATTTCCCTGGTTTGGGGCATGCTGTGAGTAAATGTCATTTTTGTTTCTGTAGTGCAGCTAGTAGTAACCCCACTCCTTGTTCAGTGGGGGGTGCTGATGTGCAGAGAAGCGTGTTGCGTGTGTACTGTTCTGCTCTGTGGTCAGCTTGGTCTCTGCTGCAGTAGGGTCAGCATGATGCTGCCTAGCTGCAGAGGGTGATCACAGTATATGCGATATATGATTTTCTGTTGTTTTCTGCACCAGAGACAGAAAACACAAACACTACTGATGGGAGATGAGAGAGAGAGATTCCCTTCGCTCTAAATCCTCACTCAGTGTATAACCTAACCTGGAGGAAGGGTCTCTCAAGCGTACAGGGAGGTATACCCTGTACGTCTCTGGGGCCCGTGTAGTGTTTGGCTTCTCTTCTGAGTCCTGAAAGAAGGGAGAGGAGAGTATAGTATGTCCAGTGGCAAATATGACAGCTAATTTTAAGCTCTAGACATCTGCCTGCTGTAAACCGTATTGAGATCACCAAACTTATTTTACCCAAGCAGCTGAGTAACATCTGACAGCTGAGAATCTGGACTGGATTTCAACAAAAAAAAATGCTGGATAAAGGCACTGTATCCTATTAAAGAAAAAGTCTCTGCAAGAATTGCTTAGTAAAGGCAGGTGTGTTCGTTTTGTCAGAGCATCCCAAAAAAGGAGTTGGAGGAGCCTTCTTTTAATCCTAGATTTTTTTTTTTTGTCACTGTTTCGTAATGGAGGCAGGAAATGAAGTAGGAGTGAGGGTCGAGAGAGCAAGTCTGCCACCTGCTTAAATGCTGAATTTCTGTAGCTGGGTAGTATTGCTTTGAGTGCATGGACCTGTGTGCACAGGGTCTGTGCCAGCACCCCGAGATCTAGGAGGTGCCGTTTGTACAGATCCCAGAAGTTTTCAAAGACTGAGAAAACGAGGTGCGTTGCAAGGTAGGTCTGCAGATGTCTTGTTAGGAGCTGGAGTAGGAGGGGTGGAAACCAGGATCGGTGCCTGAGCGGGGGCAGTGTGTGGAAGCTCTGAGGAGGAGGCAGAAGTTGTTAGGCAAACGTGGGATTGTGTTACTGGTGCGCAGGATGGCCGCTTCTCATAGCTCTTCTGTTCTGGGAACGAGCAGGGGCTGAGCTTTCAGCAGGGCACGGGGAATAGTGGGAGCGTTGTGATGGTTCCTTCTCCCACCGGGCAGGCAGCGAGTGCCGCGTGCTGCGTCCTCTGAGCCTCTGGGTGTGCGAGGGGAGCATCAGAACAGGTGGCTGCTGCTTGTCTTGGTGGCAGGTCCTCTAGGGTGACAGGGGCCGGAGCACTTGAAGAATTAGGGGTCCTGACAAATGTTATAAAAGAGAAAAAAAAAATTACTAGCTCGCAGGGAGAGAGTTACTCAAAACAGTCCCCTCCTTGTGAGCCCGTGGTGCACGCACGCAATGAAAGACAAGCTTCTTCCTGAGGTCCTTGGTGCGACTCTTCCCTGTCTTCTGCGTCCAGCGTGGAGAGGCCTTGAGAAGACACTAGCCTCCCCTCACAAAGCAATCCATTCAGCCTGGATCGTATTTTTAGCAAAGCACGATTCTTCTTCAGTTTCAAAAGTAGCAAGTGGGGAATGCAGCCTACATCAGTGCGAGATGCAGAATGATCTCATTCAGGCTGCAGCATCTGTTTGGATTGAAACAATTACCAGTGATATCAGGAGATCTGCATTTTTTCTTGTTATAGGCAGAGCCCGTGGTAAACAAGAACTGTTTTCTCTGTGTGCTCTATGTCAGTGGAGCACAACTGGGGAGAGATGCTTCTGTTCTGCGTCTAGGATCTCAGACCACAAGCCTTGCATTTCCAGCGACTGTCTTTGCCTTCGCCCTTTGGAGGAAAATGGCTTTTTCTTTCACAATCTCTTTTCATTGTTAAGTTTTAAGCCATGTGAGCAATAGAAATACCTGTGTACTTCCTTTCTGCTAGTGTTATCTGAGGTGCTGTGACTTGTTGAGATATCAGTCGTGTTAAAGTAAATGCTCAAAAGGAAAATAGACGAATAAAAAAGAGTAGAAAACACTAATGCTTGTGTTTGCGTGTTTTCTCTAGCATCTCAGAATATCGGTGCCTTGTGAAAGTCGGTTTTGCCATGTATCTCTTTTCTTTCTCCCGTTTTCCCAGCTCTTCCCGGCAGTTTGTTGGCAGACAGGGTGTTCTGGCACCCAGCCCTCTAGCTGTATCTGTTGGGCAGTGCTTCCTCATAACGTGGCAGGTAAAATTGCTGAAAGACTTGAGTCAGGGGCTGGTGTGCTAAGGGGGTTACAGCAGTGGCTCAGAGAGATGGGTTCTGCCATTAATACTGTTCGCCCTTTTCTTTAGGCTATACAACAGAGAGCTGCTGAGAGAAGGTACTTTAATAGGATCTGTGATTTTCTTTTCCATTGATTACCGAAACAAGAGAATAAAGTTTTGGTTAAACTACTTGCTGCCAAGGTTCCAGAACTGCAGAATTGCTGATTATTTTTTCCACCATATTTTGAATGTTTGATCTGTAATATTCAAAAAAGGTCGTTGTGTTTGGACACATTTTTAATCATGCAAAGTACGAGTCCTGCCACTTGTGATACAGATCTATCCAACAGGCACATAATCATTTCTAGATCTTGTGGCCTTAGGGAAGGAGGAGCACGGAGGGGTGCTGGACTGCTCTTCAGGGTCTGGCAGCGTGCTGGCTTCTGAGGAAGAGCAAGGCTGCGGAACAAGCACCTTCCTTGGGCGAGGCGGTGGGAAGGCTGGGGTGGAGGAGCTGTGGCAGTTTCTCATCTCAGGCGGGCGCGTTCATCATTTGCTGGAACGGGAGCGGGTGCAGTGGGTATGAACTGAACCCGGGAGCCGTGACGAGACCCTTCCGAGGCAGTGGGGTGCATGCGCTAAACCGTTTCTGTGCCACCCTGTAACTTATTCATCTTATTTCAAATAAATACAGCATGTGGTTGTCTGTTCCTTCCGCTGCTTGACTTCAGCAGAGTTACAGCAGGGGTGCGTCTGGTCCGTTGCCGGAGCGTAGCTGATAGCAAAAGTTAAAAATGAAAGTGAAGAGCGCACGCTTCAGCTGTGGCCCGCGGGCCCTCGGCGTGGCAGCTCCCTGTGTCTATTGTTCTGCCAGCTGGCAAAACTGTGATGGTTCAGTGAAAACAACCCTTTGCATGAGGCGGTTGTGTGGGAATGGCCAATGGCAAGCCTGAATGAGGCTAAAAACATGTGAACTTGTTTCAACACAATTCCCTTTGTTCTTTCTCTAGTAGGCTTGCTGAACATTGCTCTCGTTCACCGGTGGGGTCCCTCCTCCTCATTTCAGCTCCTGCGCTGCCTTTGCCGAGATGTGCCCTGGGAGGGCCGGGGGGCTCTGGCAGCGCTCCCCCCTCAGCGAGGATGCTGCGGCTTGAGTCCAGTCTGTCCTGGGTTGGCAGCTTCGTAGTGAGGGCAGCTTCCAGTAGATAAATGCATTTCTCGCGTAAGGATCTGATCTCTAGGCACTTCCAAAATAAAAATGCTAAGTGGTGGTTGACTCTTACCAAATCTGCTCTGCACCCTCAGGTCTTGGATTTGGCAGCTTACTAAAATGCAGGACTAGTCAGCAGTCTTCCCTTCAGTTTTTATTTTATATACTGAAAGAGGCTTCTTGCTATGGTACGTTCTAACAGTACGTCCTCTATAGTGAGAGCCCCTTTTCCACTCTTTGAATGTGTTGTAGCTACAGCCTTCAGTGAAGACAGTCAGCTTCTATCCTGTTAGGTTTACTAAGAATGTGATTCGTGAAAGACAAAAGTCTTTGCTTCCTCTGGGCAAAACCCAGTCCTGAAACGTGCCTGAAGCTGCATCTAACTTTTGAGAATTTTGTAAAAGTGTACAGAAATATAGAAGTGGATCACTTGCATTATACCTTCTGTGATAGATTAGCCTAGATTTTTAAAGGTAAAGATTATCTGTGTTTATAGTACGTGGTAGACTGAAGGCTGGCTCTGACTCGGGCCTTTGACTGTTACAGTAGTGTTGCCAGATACAGAAATAAACCTCCTCAGCCCTGAGAGCAATCGAACAGCTTGCGCTTGCTCTGGAGTTGGATGGAGGTATTTGTACGTAAAAAGTCTTGTGACTCTTCACTCTCTATTCCTGCGTTCTCTGATTTGGCTTGGTTTTGTTTACCTTGGGTTTCCCTGTAAATAGCTTTCCTGCAGCAAGCGGTGCAAAGGATTCAGAAACCTTCTTTTCTGAATCCTTTCAAGAAAATGCTGAAGCCCAACATTTCAGCACAGCTTGGAACTGACCCGTGTTTGAGCCTGCAAGTGCAACTCTGCTCTGGCGGACTGGGGGGTCACCCAGCTATTTTGGCTTCCTTGGCTTCTGTTTCATTGCTTCAGCAAAGGCTATGTTCAGATAAGTTGGTAGTCACCCAAGAGGAATAAGATGACCCGTAATAATCGACTTCAACTGTACTGCTTGTGATACGGTCATTTCCCCTGCGCAGGTGATCCCCGCGGCTGGGCTGCTCTAGCAGAAGATTGCTAGTTGTTGAAGGAGAGAGTAGCTGGGGCTTGTAGAAATGCTGGCCGCGTCCCTGGTGGGACATGAAGGACGAGTCTGAGCTGGTCTTTGTTCTGATGGTTAGAATTTGTCTTTGTCTGAGGCCAGAGGTCTGGTTGTGCAAGTGCTTTGGAGAGTGGACAAACAGTGTCTGTCGCTCTGGCTACAGCAGTGAAGTCCCAAAAGCACAATGCAAGTCTTGACTGCTGTATCTTAGAGTGGGGTGATGCTTCCTTTGAGTTGGCCTCATAGTTTTTACATGTTAAACAGTCTAGGAGATAAAGCAAGTGAATTAAATCACTGAATTTAATTCAGGGAAGCTGAATTAAACTTCAGCACCATGGTACAAGTTCCCTCTTGGACTGCTTATCTAAAATGGTGAAGGTAAATTGGAGAAGAGAGAGGAGGGTTTAATTTCCTTCAGGGGAAACTTTGCTTTCAAGAGTTTAAGGGATGCTGCTTTAAACCATATGTTGTGTGTTTTTAAATGTCCTAAACTGTCTCTGCAAATGCTTGCTCTTGAGCGTGAGGACTATTTCTGGACCTGTTGCCAAGGCAGTGCCAAGCTTCTACTTGAGGCTTGCACCCTTATTTCTCCTCGATTTAGCTGTCTTTTGAATGTAGAAATTGTTCTTGGCCCTGTTTCTTAAGTAGGTGGGACTAGTTCTGAAAGATAGACAGCGCTCTGTTTCTTGACTTCAGTGACCGCTGAGGTTATGCGGCACCTCACAGGAGTAGGCTGCCTTGATTAACCGCGTACAACTGAGTTTTGCTGGACTCTAGAAGCCAGTGCATCTGAGACTGAAGGGAGGGTGCTCAAAGGTGGCTTTAGTCTGCTGGTGCATTCCTGTAATATTTGGCTAGGTAATGCCCCTGAGTATCCCTGTTGATGGCCCTCGTAAAGTGACGAAGAGCCAGCAGGACGTGAGGTGTGCTGTTTTCTCATGGACAGTGTATACAGAGGAAATTTCGCAGCAACCAGCTACGAGCATTTTGGAGCACTGAAGAGTTATACAGAGA
Organism: Ciconia boyciana; assembly: GCF_034638445.1. Lineage (NCBI taxonomy): Eukaryota > Metazoa > Chordata > Aves > Ciconiiformes > Ciconiidae > Ciconia > Ciconia boyciana. The sequence goes on from NC_132955.1 coordinate 861,799, forward strand.
TTGCTTGGGGATCAAATGCTCAGTCATGGTCAGAATCTGTTCTGATGCTCAATTCCTCTTAAAATGTGGTGTTTTGCTTCCTTTCAGAGAAGCAGAATCATTCAAGGAACAAGGAAACGCATACTATGCCAAGAAAGATTACAATGAAGCATACAACTATTACACAAAAGCCATAGGTGAGAACACTTGATGATAATATTTGCTGAATACCATGTCTAAAAATCAAAGCTGGTTACTGATTTGAAATGCACCAGCAGGGTTTCTAATAGCACATGCTGGATGAAAACTTTTTGCCTGCTTTCATTACCTTGCGAAATTTCACCAGATTGATAACGCAAGTCAGTGCCAATGTGGGTGATTGCAGTAGTTCTTTATTTCTCTTCCAGCCAAGGTACTCTTAACATGAAACCAGTCCAGCTTTCCCTCTAATGTAGGGTCAGCAGCGCTGCCAGACTGAACACCACAAACTTCTTTTCTAGATGAGTTAATTCCTGTGTATGGTGTGGGGAGCAATAGTTTTATGACTTGCTATCAAAACAGCTGCTTGACCACCCTGCGTCATCTTAAGCCACTCAGGTGACATGTTACAAATTGGGAAGGAATGTGATTTTTTAATCCAACCACGGCTTTTGAATATGTTCTACAAGTTGTGTAACTGCTTGCATTACACTAACAGTGAGCGGTCTTACATCTTCTCCAGATACCTGTCCTAATAACGCCAGTTATTATGGTAACAGAGCTGCCACACTCATGATGCTGGGGAGATTCCGAGAAGCACTAGGAGATGCTCAGCAGTCTGTCAGACTGGATGATAGCTTTGTAAGGGTACGTGGAAAACTTCATACTTCTTATTCATGTCTCAGTACCCTTGTCTCCACCGATTGCGGCTCTTGCAACTCCCTTTTAACTGTCTTCGCAGGGCCATCTACGGGAAGGGAAGTGCCATCTTTCCCTAGGGAATGCCATGGCTGCCAGCCGCTGCTTTCAACGAGTGTTAGAACTGGATCATAAGAATACCCAGGCGCAGCAAGAGGTAAGAGGTTCTTAAAATTTAAATATTCCCAGTAGATGGGGCTGTCAAAAGGAACAGATTGAACGGGTAAGCCTTTCACTTCGAATTTGCCAGGTGGAATCACAGTCATTGTTAGTAATGACTGTTTGCACGCTGTGAGGTAATGGGAAACAATGAGATACTGTCAAAGGCTCTATATCTGGTTTTCAGTAGACCGCCAGGTTAGTCACTTTTGTGTGTGATTGTCTCTTCTTAGCAGCAAAGCATGGAGGCTAAGCTGGTCTTTCACCCAGCAATCCAGAGGAGAAATGGTGAATGGTGGTAAGGGAGCACGGAAATGGGTGATGGAGCATGTGGAAGGCTGCTGCCACTTTTGTGTCTCATTCACAGGGGTACATTTTCCTGGGCTACCAGTTAGGTCACTTGATTTCAAACTGATTTTAACACTGGCGAAAGTATTCATGTAATCTGCATTATTGTTCCACGGTCTGCAATAGTTTTTGCTCAGACATTTTAGGGATTGGCTGCTTAAATGCTGCTTGATGGTGTTTCAGAGCAGTGACTGTCCTGCAACACTTGCTGTGTTCTCCTGTCTTTCAGCTGAAGAACGCCACTACTGTGCTTGAGTATGAAAAAATAGCTGAAGTGGATTTTGAGAAACGGGATTTCAGGAAGGTAAGATTAACATGACTGTTTCCTGTAGCATTATGAACGGACATATTTGACGTGGCCAGTTCAGCCAGATGCATGTCTAATTTCCCTGCCTAACGTTAGCTGGGTCCTAACGGGAGGTGCTGTACAACATACTTGTGCTGCTGAAGCAGGGTTGTCTTGTAAACTGTAATAGTTGTGGAAATGACAGAGCTCATGCTCTCTTAGCACTGAACGAATGAAAAGTGAAGAGGGTGACTGGCTCAGGGTGAATATCCTCTCTTACTGTTTGCTTTGCAGGGTGAGTGGAACCATGAATTGAGCTGTTTGATACAGATTTTGTCAGCAGCAGCATTCGATCACGCTTTGCTCCTAAAATGCATATCCAGGATTCTTCTTTCTCAACTCTTTAATTTAAAAAAAAAAAAAAAAGCAGTCTGTCTGCCAGTATTATAGTGAGGGTCATTGAAGGAGGAATGCAGATCTGCGTGGGGCATTCTCCGTTACTGTTTCCAAATCTTTCTTCCCAAGGGCTGTAACAGGATGCAGCTGGTACTGACCTGATTAACAAGAAATGACAGCATGAAATCTGAAAGGCACCAAACACTTCTCATGCAACTGTTTCTGTTCAGTGGATGCATGTAAGGCCCAAGTTTGGCCCAGAAAGGAGATTGTCCGCACTCTTAGACTAAGCTCAAGATTTTGGAAGGGTAAATCCCAGCTTTGTATCACCTGGTTATGAGGAGCAAATGGGATGTATGGTCAATCTGGATTTTGTGTGTAGGAATTGCCCTGCCTGTATTGCATGTTCTGGGCTTTTGCATCTGTCCCGTCACTTCTCCCGTCTCACTTCACTGGGGAGGCTTGCATGAAATGTGATCTTTGTTTCTGGAGAGCTGCTCTGGCTTCTTCCTCACCCAGAAGCCATTGGCTTCTCAGTCTGGAGCACAGTGCTTCCCACAGCGGGCAATCGTGATGTCACGGCCGGGGAAGCAGATGAACCTTGGTGGAACAATGACCCTGTTCTCATGCAGATGTCCCCACCAGAGAGGCAGAGATGGAAAGGACCTATTAGATCACCCTGCCCATTGCAGTCAGACCAGTGTAAGATCAGTCCCCGCACTGTACTTTTTTGTGTTTTGTCCAGTCCAAACTGTCTCAATCTATTGAATTTCTGTCCTTCCCACATGTCTTGATAATGCAGGCAACAGGGACAGAATTGTCGTCCTTGGCTTTTTCTTTAGGGCCTACAATTTCAGAAGAGTTAAAGGGATGGACCTTCTACAGGTGTCCCTTGAATCTTCTGTGTAGTGCTGTGTCATAGTAACATAGCAGGTTCCACAGACCTTTGTACACAAAGCCCTTTAAAAGACAAAACAAAAAACCTGCACATGAGGAAAATTTTCTAATGAAATATGTCTCCAGCAGCAGAGGAAATGGGTGTCTGCACGCTTATCTTCCTGTTCAAAGACAAATATGAAATCTCAAGTGTGGTAATGGTGCAGCCTTTCAAACAAGCCTTCAAACTTGTTTGCTTTTCTCACATTTGTGTTTTTTCTCACACCAGGTTGTATTTTGCATGGATCGTGCTTTGGAGTTTGCTCCTGCTTGTCACCGATTCAAAATCCTCAAGGCTGAATGTTTAGCATTATTGGGTCGCTACCCAGAAGCACAGTCTGTAGCAAGGTGAGTGTCTTAAGGTCTAGAGTTTGAGTAACAGCCGGTGGTGCATCCTGGCTGCTGCTTGCTTTCCACAGCCCAAAATGAATGAGGGAATATAAAAAAAAGAAATAGTCCTTAATGCAAACTGTGATGAGGAAGAGTGCGTGAATTTATCCCCTTTAAAGTTAAACTTACTGGGAAACTGTGTTTAGACTCAGTTAATAACCAGCAGTCTTGCTTGAGCAAGTTCCTATAATTTTTGCACATCTGTACCATGGACTTGATAAAATAACTAAATATCTGAGTGGAGGAAGAGTGCTTTTGGAGATCAGAAGGAAACGGGAATAGGGAAACATTTCATTTTTTTTAATATGTCTATTACAGTGACATCTTGCGAATGGACTCAACAAATGCAGACGCTCTGTATGTCCGTGGTCTCTGCCTTTATTATGAGGACTGTATTGAGAAGGCAGTGCAATTCTTTGTCCAAGCACTCAGAATGGCTCCTGATCACGAGAAAGCATGTCTTGCCTGCCGTGTAAGTTGTGAATACTGGGGATGGGACTGCAAAATGACCAGGATTGCATTTTTTCCAGTAGCAAGTAGCATGTCCAGCCCTTCCCAAAGACAACCACGTGCTGCTTTAGGTAAAACTGTGAGTTGCTAGAAGCTCTTTCTCAGAAGACTGTGATACTTTGAAGACTGCATCCCTTTCGTTCTTTCTTCCTTGATCAGATATAGGAGCAATAAAACTAGGTCTATCAGTTGTAAAAGAACTTCTGATTTTCAGATTCAGTATTAGTGCCTACAGGTTGATGCATTTAAACACAGTCCTTTTCATGTTGCTCCTTCCCTCATTTCTACTCTGTTGTAGTTCTTTGACTGACTTTTAAAATCTGTTTACTTGTATAAGCTCTCAGAAAGTGAGGTCCCATTCCTTTTTTTTTTTTAATCCATAAATTTACTTCACTGACATGTTTTCATCTTAAACATTAGGCAACCTGTGCTCCTGTGGAGAATGCCTGTAACTGGCACTGGCTGTTCCTTAGCACTTCTCTTGGGGGAAAGGCAAAATGCTTACAGTTCGTTGCAGCTGCTGTAGCAAGGCTGTGACTTTTGTATCCTGTAATGGTGTCTGAAACCAAATTACAACAGTTCTGTTTGAGGACCCTCACCCAGCAAAACAAGGGGCTTGGTACCACTGAACCACTTGCCTAATGTCCTTATCCAGGGTATATTTTCTTTCAGAATGCCAAAGCACTTAAAGCAAAGAAAGAAGATGGGAATAAAGCATTCAAAGAAGGAAACTACAAACTAGCATATGAACTGTACACAGAGGCACTAGGAATAGATCCAAATAACATAAAAACAAATGCCAAACTCTACTGCAACCGAGGGACAGTTAATTCAAAGGTAAGAAATGGTCACCTGGCAGGTAGCCTTTCATCATATTCCTCACCATGTGGTTTATAAATTGTGAATCAGTTGTTCTGGAAAGCATAGGCTTCTCTGGCTGCTGGGGCAGCTGGTGCTATAGGCAATGTTTAGGTTTTTGTACTTGCACAGTGACTGGGTCTGTTCCAAACAGCCAACAACGTTGACTCCTGAAGAAACAAAACTCAAATACTTGGGCTGCACAGAGTGGGAGGGAGAGGAGGAACGTAGTTCAGCCTTATCTTAATCAGCATAAAGGCATCCTTATTTGTTTCCTTTCCGGTAATGAGGAGAGATCTTTTCTTTTCTTATTCTTCTTGTAGATCGTCTATCTTGCTTTGGTTTTTGATCTTAAAAAAACATGACCTAATTTAAAAACCGTAGACAGTTTTTCCAGGTTTGCTGTTGCATTTTAGTCATGCACTATCCAGAGAAACAGTCATGTGATAGTGCTTCCAGTTTCCGCCCGGCACTTCCTCTAGGCATGTTTCCTCCTCAGCTGTCTCTGTGTTGATGCCGGTTCTACCACTGTCGAGGCTTTTCAACACCCCCACTTGGTCAAGAGACAGAGGCTGGTCTCCAGACCTGGGAAATGGGATGAGCTGGAGGCAGCAGTAATGGATATTTACATGGCTGCTTGTGTCTGAAAACAAACAATACCTTTTTTAAAAGAAAAGTATTTTAAATATTTTTAAGTTTATTTTCCTGTCTGGGAATTAGATTGGACACAGAATAACTTGGTTTTCAGATCATTCTCAGGAAGACCCTTGTTTCCAAGTGCATTTCTTGGAGAAGCACCATGTAGTTCTACCATTTCACTAGTCAAGCTTCTAATTTTTCCCTGGGGAACAAAAGCTCTGTGTTTTGGGGGGATGGGAAACAATTTCCTAGACGCAGACACACAAAACAGTGAGACTTTCCAAGATTCTTTACACCTTTCAGTTGCCTAAAATCATAATGCTACTTAGCAGATTGGGATTCACTTAACTTCTGTCTGACATTGTAGCTTAGGAAACTTGAAGAAGCAATAGATGACTGCACAAATGCAGTAAAACTGGATGACACGTATATCAAAGCGTACTTGAGGAGAGCACAATGGTAAGTAGACCTTTATAATGGACATTCTGGGCAGGTTCGTGGGTAGGAACCTCCTCCCTACAGCACTGAGTGACAGGAATAACAAATCTGAAGCTGAACTGAATAAAAGATTCTGTCTTAAGGGGCCCTGAATTTGTTCCTCTTCATTATGCTGATGAGACGACAGGGGAAGCTCTATGTAGTCTGTCCTGCCTGCATGGATCTGGGACTGCCTATTGATTGTTGTATTTAGGCAGGATTTGTTCTAAAGCTTGATTTAATATTTATAGACTAACGTAAGATGTTCTGTCCCAGAGAGCCTCTCTCCTAAGCTTTTTCAGAAGGGCTGCTGCGGGTAAGAGATCTTATTCTGGCAGAGCTGTTCACGCTTCCAACAAACTAGAATTTGAAATGGGATTCCCTGCTTCCCATAAAGGAGAAATCAGCTGAGACTGTACATACCTCCGCCACAGATAATGCCGCAGTGTAGCGCGGTGAGGCTGAGCGAGTTGTACAAAGGATGTTCGAGTGTGTATGTCTCCTCTGTAACTTAGCACCAACCAGGGAAGTAGTCAAAGCTCTGTTCTGACTACAGGTTTATTTGCTACTTTCCTCAATGCTGATTATTCCCTGGTTTGTGGCAAAACTGCCTGGCTTATGGATGAACCAAGCCCGTTATTGCAGCCTTCCTGTTGTGCATTCATTTTAATTTACAACCTTCAGCATTCCTCTCAAGCTCCATCTCACAAATTGCTAAATTACAGGAAGTAGCTAATATGCGAGTAAGGCTGAAATGCCAATAGACGGGCGCACGTCCCTCTGTTTGAGGTGCCAAGGCTGTCACTTCTAACCAGCGTTGCTAGCGTACAACTCTGCACCAGCTTCCTTGAAATCTTGCTGGCTGGTATTAGTTCCTGCGGCTGGATAAAGTAATTATCAGACTGTCAAAGTAGAACTTGTGCTGCCAAATGAGATTGCAGTCTCCACTTGGAGCCCAAAGTACGGGTTCCTGTGCCAGGATTTCCCACAAATAGCAGGTGGCTGGGCTTCCAGTCAGTCTAGCAGTGACCCTCTGTGGGTTCCTCTAACGATTGCTCTTTCTGCAGCCCAGTGCACGTGTTTCCCTTCATTCATATCCATCTAGAAAGCTTGTACCTGAACCCCCTTTTGATATTTCCTGTGAAGTACACCTTGGCCACCAGTGTTTGTTTCCACAGTTACATGGACACAGAACAATATGAAGATGCTGTAAGAGACTATGAAAAGGTTTATCAGACAGAAAAAACGAAAGGTGAGCATATTGGCATTCTTTTTGTGGGCATAAGTTTCCCTTAACTGGCAATTTTTTTGTTGTTGCTTTCGTTTGCCTTTTTCCCCCACAATATGCTCTCATTTGCAACCTTTTACCCCAGCAGGACAATACAGGAAAAGTCCTCGGAAGCACTCTGAAATGCCTGTCTCAGAATCTAGTTTCTCTCCCAGCATTGAATGCTGAGAAGAGAATTTAGCTTGCAGCTGAAGCAGTGCACTAGACTCAGAATATCTGGTTACGGTTCTCGTTCTTAACTGTCATCTTGCTTTTTTAGTAGCCTGAAATGAAATGGGCAGAGTAACCTTAGTCCTTGCGGTTCAGTGTCTAACAAATACTAGTTTAATAGCACTGAGTCTTTCGCCTGCATTTGGAAACAGCCTTAAGTGGACAGTGAGCCTTTAATTAGCTACCTGACTGTAAATCCAAGTGGGTTGGTTACTTGTGGCACTTGAGATGACCTGGGTTGAAGGATTCAACATATTGATCTTCAGCCTCTTTTAAAGCAGGAGGCTGTGCCTGATGCTAAAGCCACTTTCCTTTGGCATTGCACTTCTTTCTAGAACACAAGCAACTTCTAAAGAATGCACAGGTGGAACTGAAAAAGAGCAAACGGAAAGACTACTATAAAATCCTTGGGGTTGACAAAAATGCCTCTGAAGATGAGATCAAGAAGGCTTACAGGAAAAGAGCACTAATGCATCATCCAGGTACCCACAAACAGTCTGTTACTAGAGCGCGTATTGTTGCTTTGATCCCCTTGCTCCATGCATGTGCCCGGCACAGCCATCACTCAGAGGCAGGAATAAATATGGGAGGGGGAATTTCTGGACAAAGAGCAGTTCTGACCCCACAAATCTAAATCTGTGGCAGCAGCTGGGAACGTGTAGCATTTTCCATTTACACTAAAAACTTCTTGCCTGCTTGTTTTTGTATCCCTAGACCGACACAGTGGGGCAAGTGCAGAAGTACAGAAGGAAGAGGAGAAGAAATTTAAGGAGGTTGGTGAAGCCTTTACCATCCTGTCAGATCCCAAGAAGAAGGCCCGCTATGACAGCGGGCAGGATCTAGAAGAGGATGGATTGAATGTGGGAGGTAAGTGTTCCTTACGATACTCTATCATGGCAGCCTTTAAAAAGATTAGACCATTTAGAGTCTGCCTTCTTCTCTAAAGCAAACCTCCCATTTGCAATAATCCTATGAATTGAGTTGGTTTGGTCTCTGAAAGCATTTGAATGGCAGATCTGCACCGAACGTTTCAAGTTGTGAACAGTCTAGGTTATACGGTGGATGTTATCCTTGATTGATTCGGTAGGTAGTAGCTGCCATTAGGCCGAAGTCTTTCACAGGAAGTGTAAAATCAAGTAATAGAAAGACTGTGGGTCCCTAAATGCTGCTTATCCAAAATTCTTAGGTTGCCTGTGTGACTGAAATTGTGTCTCTGACAACTGGTGCTTCTGCTACTGGCCCTGTACTCTGCTGCTGTATCGCAGTGCTCAAGCAAAGCAAGCTCTTTATAGCTTTGTGTCCGTTTGTAAAATGCTTTATGGGCCCTCAGTTAAGTGACAATTTCTAAATTGTGAAAACTGTAACGGCTGTTTCACTTCAGCTCACAACTTCCTTTTCTTCCCTGTAGACTTTGATGCAAATAATATCTTCAAGGCCTTCTTTGGTGGGCCAGGCGGCTTCAGTTTTGAAGGTAGGTGGAAGTGTTCTCCTGTCAGCTTTGGAAATGTAAGTATGCAAATCACTTGACAGGACAGCCAAGTTTCCCAGAGTGGATGTGCCGTTCGAGGAGAGTGTTTGACTTTTCCAAAGAAAAGTAGCTAAGCTCTTGGAAAGCTCTGTCTGCACAGCATCCCAGCTGATGGCCGGTTCTGGTTCTTTTGTGTTCAAAAGCAATAAAACCCAGGGGTTCCTTTCCCAAGAAGCGTGTGTAGGCTTTGCCATCTGAGTGGTGCTGTGCTGCTTAGAAATAGTTGACCGTAACTTCAATACAGCTGCCGGTGCTAAAGCAACAGAAGGCGATTCTTGGTCAGAAGTCCTGTGTGTATGCATCACGCAGCTCTCCTCTGGTTTCATAACACTGAATCCTCCTGAGGCCCTCTGCCTGCAAACGTTTTGAGGTGACTGGAGGTGATGAAGCAGCTGTCACTCAGTGCCCCTTCAAACCTCGCATGTGCTCAGGCTTTCTTCACACACCTTGGAGGGGGATGGCTTTGTTCAGCACTGAGCGAGCTCTCAGCACTTAGCTAGTGCCGATATACCCCTTAGGGAAGCGTGTGTTCCTTAAGGTCTTTTGTTAAGTGAATTTTGAGAAATCTTGCACGCTTCATGTGCTGTTTACCTTCCTCCTTGTAAATCTGCCTCCTTTACCCATGTTATCAGTAGTCCACTCTTTTACTTGTTGGAAATTAGCTGCTGGAAATGCAAAGCAAAGATCTCCTCTCTCCTACCTGTTCAAATGGTTTTGTTTGACTTAAGTACGGGCTCGGCACCAAGCTACTGCAGGATAGTAGTCAGCCGTATAGTCTTTGAATTTTGAAAGTGCTAATAGCTTTCATTTTCTTTTTCAGCTTCTGGGCCTGGAAATTTCTTTTTCCAGTTTGGCTAAAAACAAAACAAAACAAAAACCACACATACCTGATCTGCTTATTTTAACCTTGAATACGGACATACTTAGACTCCTTCCTTCATCATGTCTCGTTGTACTTAGAGCAGTTTCATTTTTCTCGGTTGGAGACCTCTGTTTTGTGTGCTTTTGTGTGTGAAGAGGAAACCAGCTCGGGGAGGGGAAGGCTTGTGAATTTTGTTTTACTGTTAACTTTATTAAAAAAAAAAAAAATAAAGCTTTGAATCTTTTGGTCCCTCCATGCTGGCCCGTACTTTCAGACTGTTCCTGCTCCTCAGCAGAGAGGATTTCCCTGAAGTCCTCCTGGAATCTCGACTTGTAAGAGGGTGAAGTAATTGGTAATCTCTTGTTTTGTTTTGGTTGGTTCTGAACTGCAGTATGGCAGCATGTCTAGGGTTTGTAGTAACTTGTTAAGTCATCTTAATCTTCTGAAAATATTGCCAAGATTCAATCAAGTTTCATACAATCGTGTTTTACCTGCCAGCTGTCTCTTTTTTCTTTCTTTTTTTTTTTTTTGCCATGGTTCTACCAGAACGGTACACTTGGGCATTAACTTAAATGATAACGTGTAAGCTTGACAATTTTGTATCAGAGAAATGCTTCTTTGGATTTAAAAGAGCAGCTTATGTGAGAATTCCCTGTGATGCAGCTAGAAATAAGGGCTTTGTGTTCCACTCCATGAATTGTTCTGTTTAAGGGAATATTGAATTTGCTCTGGGCTGAATTTCTTCACCGTACTTTTTAAAATTAATCCACTTGAACATTTAATATTTGTGCTAAAACTTGATTTTGTTGAGCTTGATGTTTGATTTCGTGTTACTGATCCATAACGTGGATGAGCTCTTTCTAGCTCTGAAGAAATGCAAAGTAATATTCAGGTCGATAACTGAAAACGGTTACTGTGTGCGTGCAGCAGTGTGCTCTCATGATGTTTACAGGAACTGTACAAATATGTTACACTAGTCGAGTAGTTTTCATCTAGAAGTAATTTACTAGTCCAAAGAAGCAAGAAAATGCAAAGTCAAACTCTGAACTGACAGTCTGTCACTTGCTTCTCTTGCACAATGTCAGGACAAGTGCTGGAGGGACGAGCGTAAAGCCTGGAGCTGCGTGCAGCCGCACCGTCTCGAGCTGGAAATGGATTTGGCTTGGTGGTACTGCCAGTTGATACAAATGCTGGTTTATTTTTCACCATAAATGTAGTGTTACAGCAAGATCTCAGCTGAGAGAGGACTCTGCTTCCAGAATTCTTCCCTTTTTTCTAGAGAGCGAAGAATCGTTTTGACTAGGTGCTTTGTTCAAGTTAAATACTGTCTGTAAAAGAGTTCTGGCGCACAGCGCGTGGCGTTGTCTGACGGCTTCGGGCAGTCTTGCTCGGAAGTGGGGTTTGAGAGAAAGTGTGTTGGCACGCAGCAGCGCCAGCGGGAAGGGCAGAGTCGCGGCAGCGCTGCTGTATCCAGAGTGTTTTGGACTGACCTGCGGTAGCGTAGTGATGTTGGAGGGCTGAATGTTGCTTGGCTGAGAAAACGGGTGTTCATACAAATACATGCAAGACTCTTTCCTAGAGAAACCTGACACTAACTTTTATATAATACCTGATTTAACTTCTTACTGCAGGAACAAAAATTGCAATGAATTCATTGCATGAAATGATTACTTTGAATGCTAACATCTGTGTCTTCCTTCCTTTTGAGGGCTGTACTTGTCCTGTTCAGTGGGACAGAGTTGCTAGACCGCAATGCAAGTTAACTTCATTTCCAACAGTTGCAATAGTGTCGTGGTGCTGCCGCCGCCGAGTCCTACAGTCCTGTGGTTGTGCTCTGTCAGAATCTTTGACAATCTGCTTTCATAGAGGGAAGATTTAAGGGCTTAAATTCTAGTACTGCAGAATAAAGGAAGTATTTTATAACTCACTCGGAAGTCAGCTTTTAAAATGAGCCAATGTTGAGTAATATTTCCAAAAATAGACTCTACAACATTTATTCTAACTTCCTTTGCACCAGTGTAACGTGATGGACTTACCCGGATTGCACTGAAAGCAAAATAAGATCCTAGCATCTTTCAGACTCTGAAATGGTAAATACCTGGGGAGCTGAAATACTGGTCTATGCATATTGATACTTCTCCAGTTCTCATGGCACTTGTACATCAGAGTTTACAGGACTTGTTTTAGTGTGGCATTCTGGATTCACCATGTCTTGTCCTGTGTGTATTGATGTTACTGTACAGTTCGGACTTTTCTCAGTCTTTGATTTGTCAGTGGCTTTTGTTATTATTTCCCACTCCCCCCAGTTAAGTACGACAGGCTTCCTTCTCTCCCAACTTTGAATGAGACCGTTCCTTGGACGACAGAAGTGAAATGGCTTTTTCTTCCGAGAGAGAAAATGTATACAGCAGATATTTATAAAACTGTACATGAATGCATGATTTAATGTAGTTAAATATTAATATGGTGAGTGCCAAGACTTTTCTAAGGAGCGTTATTATGTGATTCAAAGTGAAGGCGAACACGCGTTCCCTTTCGCGCAGAGCGCTGGGGTTGCAGCAGCGTTCGGTGGCTCTCCCGTTACCTCAGGACAGCAGCAGCAGTGCCCCGAGGCAGAGGTGCGGAGGCATTGGAACCTCCAGCGTGTCCTAGCACGGCTTGGAGATGCGGGACTCTTGTTTCTTTTGGAAAAAATCTGCTTAGATGTGCATTGCTGGAAACGTTGCCTTTCACACTCGGTAGTTCCAGAACATTATGCATGGGTTGTGTTTTGCACATAGCCACAGGGAACCTTAGTGCCATTTTTCTAGCTGCTACCACTCCACGGGCCTCCCTGGGTTCCTTCGGCTCCATAGGAGCTACCAGACGTAGGAATTTGCCACAGAGATAATGAGTAAGTATCTTAAAGTGGTATTATGCCTGTGCTTTTTCGAGAGTGATAGAGAGCTAATGGAGGTGATAGGAGGCGGTTGCTGTAGGTGATACCTTGAAGCACAAGCGCAGTGGGACATACGTGCATCGAGCCTTATTTAGAAGCGTGCTCTTCCCTTTGGCGTGACTGTAGGCCACCACGTGAACTTGGCAAGTGGAAGAAACCGATGGTAGAGCCCTTCCTTTTAACGAAAAGAGTTCTCTTCTTGGAAGTCAGTCTTTGCAATTATCGAAAGGTTTATTTTTTGGCATAACAGCAAAAGGAGCCTCAATACTTAACCCTGAAATGTACCTAAACATGCCCCCAGACTCTTCCGTGCGCAGAATCCCCCGTGCCCAGATCTGCCTGGTGAACAGCCCGAAATACAGAGGCCGAGCAGCTTTGGCTGCGTGGTGCACGTTCACCCCTCGGCCTGCCAGCTCCCGCGCGGTGTTTCCGAAGGGGAACGGTTGGTGCTGGGAGAGCTCCTGCTGATGGGGAGTACCCAGCGAGAGCAGAGCTGACTTGGCTGAAAGCCGGAGCAGGCTGGTGTGTAAGGGAGGGATCTTTTAGCAGACGTGCTGGAAGTCGTTGCTGTTGAACAGCTCGATAACTGACAGAGTAGCTGTCGGCTTCCTCTGTGAAAGTTGTAAACTACAGGGAAAATTGCGTGCGTGTGGGGAGCGTGGCTCTCGGCAGACCAAGCGTGTGAGGCGAGGCTCTGTTGTTGTGACTCTACGGTGTTTACGAGGAGAAGAGGAATTGTTTGACTATTACGCCTTCCCTCTGATGGTTTTTTTTGCCTAATCATGATACTTGTGGTGTCTGAGCTGCTGTAGGGATAGTTTCAAATTAAAAGGGAAGCAATTTCATGCTTTAAAAATGAAAACATGCATCAGCAATGTTAGTGTGTGAGAGATACTTGCATGTACAGTGGTCTGACCTCTAGGCCCCAAAGCCTGGTGTGTTTTTTCTTGTGTGGATTTACTTTACAAATCTGATGCTGTGTCAGCCCCACCTTTTGTGGGGGAGTATTGAGAGTGCTTTCCAGATACACTGAACCTGGACTTGAAATCAGCTGTAAAGACCATTAAAATGCTTCTGGCTGCCCACTTTGACAGGCTCTTCGTTGTTTCTGCTACACATGCTACATAGGAAAGTACACGGTTTTGTTTGTGAACTTGGAAGTGTTGCTGTAAAGCTGGATCCTTAGTGCTAAAGGCTTCTGACTGTTTTGTAAATACATGAATGCCAACTGGGGGGGAAAAAAGGAGAAAGAAAAAAAATGTTGAGGGACAACAGTATTATTATCCATGGAATATTGCAAGTCCCTCAGCTTTCAGTATCTGACAGGGATACCGAGTGAAAGCTGCTGGGCTGTTGCTTCGTTTCTGATACGGAAGCTGGCTCAGCTCTTGTGCCCACCCGCGAGCGCCGGTCTCCGAGCTGGCTGCGCGCTGGAGGGCTGCGCTCGGCCGAATCGCTCTTCAGCCAATTGAATGACCAAAGCATTTGGACCACCCAGTGGTTTGCTCTTCTTTCAAAATTACTTCCTCAGTTTCAGTAATAACTAAAGGTATTCACTTATCTTCAAGTGGATGGTTTTCATCCCCCTTAAATTTGTGCCTTGTACCCTCCCCTCCCCTTTCCTGGGGGGAAAGGACAGCTCGTGTGTTGCACCTACCCGAGTTTCTCCGAGCAGCGCTGAGCTCCATCTCGGGCCGTTGCAGTAGTGCTGTAACTGGGGCTGCAAGGCGGCAGACCGGATCGCAGCCGTTCTGCGACCTCCGTCTCCCGGAGGCCGCTCGCACGCAGCCGTGCTGTATTCTGGAGACGCCCCTATTGCCCCTGCTTGGCAGGGCAGCAGGACCTGTGCTTGGCTTTGAAAGACAATGCGCAACGCTTTGGCCTTCCTCGACGTACCCTGGCTTCCCCCGCTCCTGCAGAGTCAGGGACAGGATTATCCCTTCTTCTTGGAGTAGTGCTAGGCGAGTTCGCACTCTAGCGTAGATCCGACCTCTGAAGAAAGCTCTGGTATGAAACGCGAGCGGGGTGCCGAGACGAGGCATCGTCTGCAATGCGGTGTTACTGAGCTAGGGCTTCGGCATGATCGGGGTGGCTCGGGAAGGCAGGCGTTTGGTGGGAGAGCTGGGACGCTGCCTCTGGCTGGGTGTGCAGCTGGGCTGCGGTTCTGGCGTAGCCAATCTCACGTCGATTACCCCATCTTCCTCCCTGCGTTCACTTAATAGCTCGTGCTTCAAAAGAGAAAATCGGGTGCAGCGATGTTGGAGGGGCCGAGTGCGAAACCGAGCACCTTCACTGCATGCATATCTGCTTTGTTGTAACGACCTTAAGGAGTAGTCAAGACAAAACCAGACGCCGATGTGAAGCCACCTTGGAGAGGACGCTAGCCCCTGTGCTGCAGTATTTATCTGAATTGAAATTCTGAATGTTTACCTCAGTGTAAATATCTTAACCTTTCCGGTGGGAGGAAAGGCGTATTGCATGGAGCAATCACTCTCCCCATCGCTTTGCCAAACGTCATCCTCTCCAAGACGGGCTCCACATCGGTGTGAACACTGTCCCTCTTTGGACCCTTACCTTTCTAGGATGTGAATGGTAAAAATGTGAATATTTGTTGTTTACTTCATTAGGCATAATTCATAATGATGTGTTTATATGAAGAATATCACAGACTGAAGCAAAACCATATGCAATTGGTTTACTTTATTATAAACTGTATATGATGTACAAACTAATAAAAACTTAAATGACGACAGTCTCACTGTTGTTCTTGAACAGGCAAATAAACAAGATATTCCAGCTGTGCATTTCGGTGCCGGATGTGATCCGGAGCACTGGGCTGTTCCCGGGGCGCTGGAGGGAGAGGGGGGCCGCGTGCCCCCACGCTCCCACAGCAGCCGTCCTGGGCAGGCGCGGGTAAACGCGGTTTTGAAGTTTTGATGGATGAAACCCGTGTGCGGTTTCCGTTAGGAAAGGCCCAAGCGGAGCATCGGGCGCTGGCCCCTCTGCCGGTGCAGAAGCTAGCAAGGGTTTCTCCGTTGAAGGTAAGGGAGGATTACAGGTGCTATGGGGGTGTAGATAGATAACTTTTTTATGTTACAAGGAGAATTTGTTGTCATCCATCTCTTTGAAACCCCAGAAGTACTTTGCTTTATTGGTAAGCTTGCAGAGAGTTTACCAGATTAGCCCCAAACCGCTCCTTGCTTTTGTTTTGAGCATTCCGAGGAGAAATGCTTCTTGCACAGGCAGCGTTGCGCTTCCCCCAGGATGGTTTCAGTGCGCACCCAGCTACAGGTAAGCTGCACCCACGACAGCTCCGTTACAGATACGAGCCCAGCACGCACTTGTCAAACACAGTAAGTATTTACATATATTAATACAGGGTTAGTTTCACTATGCAGTTCACCAAACGCCGAGCCATAGCATGAGTTTAAACTGGTGTGCTGACCTGAATCCGTTAGTTGAGCTTTGTGTTACAGTAAAGTAGCGACCGCGGATCCGCTGACCACCTGGCAGACGGTCTGGCAAAGAGCAAAAACAGAAGGTGCAATAAAACAGACTTAACAGAAGTGCTCGATCATTAACCTTTTTTCCAGCCACTGGTTTAGGTTTGAGCAGACTTAAGTTACGCAGTTACGAGACCTCCACTTACTTCCTAAATTACAATGTTACTGCCAGCCTAACTTTTAACATTCAAGTGCATTAGAGAAAAGTAGTAAAATCTTGCATGAAGTACAGTTCTATACTTCAGACATGATTTTAGTTTCTATAAAATAAGATGGAAAAGACATTAGTTCATCTCTTCCACTCCCTGCCAAGGCAGGATTGTTCCCTACAGGACAAGGACACTGGGCAGTGCTTGGTCCAGCCCACTCTGACCTGTGAAGTGACTGGAGCCACGCTACGGGAACTGAATGCCTCTCCTCCTCTTTCACTTGTTTCCCTTTCTGTGACTTTTTTCCCCCCAAGTCCGTGATGCTCTTTAAGACATCATCTGGCAACGTGCCTTCCTTCTGACGCTCCCCAGCATGTCCCTTCCCTGCAACGAAGGAAGCGTTCGCATGCAAACAGCGAACATGACTTGGGGTAGAGCGCGGCTGGCCGGCCACAGGACTGTGGGCCCGACCTCTGATCGAGGCCGTCAGATGCCCTGCTGCCCTCTGCAAGTTCTCTGCTTATGGGCTGAACTGTTAGCAACTGCCACGCTTGACAACTCATCCACCGCTGGGTCTTGCTGGATTTTACCCGGCAACTTGGCTACCAGAATGACTGATGTCAGTCCCTCGGGTGGGGGAGAAGGGGAGAGACATTACGCAGTTCACACCGCTGGGCTTCAGACCAGTTCTGTACGGGCTTTGGTCTGCCACTGCTTATGGTACTGACGTGTAGAGATCTAACGATTGTGGTTCATAGGGATGCTATAAAAGACCGTAGGAGATCTTCCTCTGAGGAAGAAAACAAGCAGACCACCCTGGCTAGTTCTCTCCAAAACTCTTCCTTTAAGACACACTCGGCAGCACTTCAGTTATTGACATCAGTTATGTGACTGTGTTCCTTTGTCAGTCAAGAGTTGCTTGTTTTCTTCCTTGTTCCGAGGCCACTAAACTCTCTCCCCAGAGAGGCTTCCCGCTGGGGTTGGCAAAAGGGCTTACTTTAGTAAAGGTAGAATTATTTCTCTTTACACTTTTAAAGGTTACAGGAGTTACTTGCCTTTTAAAAACCAACAAACAAATAAGCTACCCTGCCCATGCTCCTAGATGATGGTGCAGGAACTAAAAGCAGAGCCCCGTTTGTTGGTGCTCTGCGTTGGCACGAGTTTTCCTTTTCCATAGTAACCTGAGAATATTGCCTTCACATCAATCTTTTTAGAAAGCATGAGCATCCACATACCATTATCAAAATACAGCAGTTTCCCTCCTCCAATCTCCCCCACTTCATCCCCTTTGTTCCCTGCCTTTTCCAGTTTCACAAACTCCAGCAGATCGAGCCCAGTCTGGACCGCTTCGATGCCGTTGGCACAGCCGAGGGTGATGTGAGCCCGGCTGCCTTTCGGGAGGTTGTCGGTGGGGAGGATCTTATCGGCGTCTCCAGGCCACAGCAGCAGCTGCTGTTCGCTCAGCTCTACACGAGCACCAACAGTTTTTGTTGTGATGAACAGAGCAGAAATGGACAAGGTGAAGCCTTTGCCGTAGGAAGTCTTCACAGCCTGGGAGAAGAGGGAGACAAGTCCAGAACACAGCTCTGACTGACTGCAGACGGGGGAGTTACAGCGGTGTGGCTGGCGTTACTGTCCACACGCTCGGGGTCCTGGCTGGTCATGGGAGCTCTCGCTTTATTTGAAACACTGTGTACAAGTGGAAGATCACAGCCTGAAGTTCCCGCTCCATGAATTCAGAGCTGGTTACATCTTTTCCCTTCACAAATTCCAATATTTAACCTGGGCTCATCTGTTTTGAAATCGTTTAGCTGGAAGTGCAAATACTGTAATTTATCGTCATTCAAATCAAGCTACTGGCGATGGTGCTGGAAGTCAGGGGGGATGGGGAAGGAGTATTTTGTTTGGAAACCAAAAGGAAGTCACCATCTCCCCACAATTACGACTTCTCTATTGCACAGGCCACGTGGACGTACTGACTGTCCCTACAGTTACACTCTCGGCTCCAAGCAAAGCCGCGTCCCCAGCCCACCCCGAGAGGCTTGCGGATCCCCTGCTGGGAAGGCGGAGGGAGACAGGAGTCATGGGGAGCAGACGGAGCCCCGGTACTCACCGGGTACTCGCCCAGTACTCACCTCTTGCTGTGCGTACTCCTCGGCTCCAGCTGCTTTTCCAAAGTCTGTGTATTTCGTGGTGCAGTGTAAGACCCCGGGCGGCCTCTTCACAAAGTAGCTGGTGAGATCTATTTTTATTTTGGGATCTTCAATAGCAGAAGCAACTGCAAATATGGGTAAACAATATTACTATCAAAAAGTGATCCCCCTGATGTCACCCCACGAGGCCAAGTCCTATCTCAGCTTTCTTCACCAGCCTGTCCTTCATGTTTCATCTTTCTTACTGCTGAAAAGGACTAGATGGGCAAGTAAAACTCCTCCTTCCACCTCGGCTAACAG
Organism: Ciconia boyciana; assembly: GCF_034638445.1. Taxonomy (NCBI): domain Eukaryota; kingdom Metazoa; phylum Chordata; class Aves; order Ciconiiformes; family Ciconiidae; genus Ciconia; species Ciconia boyciana. The sequence continues at coordinate 880,605 of NC_132955.1, forward strand.
TGGATGGAGCTGGAACACAGACGCTTCTGCGCATCATCGTGGCTCGTCTTAACCTTGATGTTGTACGAATCCCTCAAGGGACGAGGCTGTTCAGTCTTTCCCTTTTCTCTTTGACTCATCGCAGCGACCAGGGGATGCCCAGCCACCCGACGCAACGCTGCTGCCATCTGAACCCAGCTCCCTGCAGTGTCACAGCTAGCTAGGCTTCTTAGGAAAAACCGTTCCATTTATTTTTACTTAACAGCAGCAACTTTGTCAACTATGGGAAATGGATTAGTACCTGTAAAGTTGTTCTTGTTGCTAACTTTAACTAGAAATTCCCTTTAGAAGCTGACCAAACTCGCTCCATTTGCTGAATGTTAACATTTCATCAACAGAGTAAGAACTTGGTAAGATACTTCTATACATACAGTATTTACTCTCCTTTTTGAAGGCTTTGAGACTTCCGAGCTCATCTAAGAAGGCCTGGCCAGCCTTCCTCAGGATCTCTGAACTTCTTTTGCTCAAAAACCACCCAAAATACATGGGTAGGAATTCCTTCTCCAAGCTCGGCTTCATCTTCTTCAGCTCTTCCACTGACAGTTTCCATTGATTCTTTTCCTTCAGCTGCAAGCAATCCATCCGCCACTGGGTCTTGGGCTCGGCAAAGATGACTTTGTACCGGTATTTGTCAGCAATATCAAAGAGCTGATCCAGTCGTTCCCTCTCGTGGTGAGTGTCATCCAAAACGATAACGCTGATATCTCGTTTGCAATACTCAGCTAGATCCTCATCCACCTTTGAGTACTCTTCAGGAATGGTGCTTCTTACTAAAGGTGTAATTTTATAGCTATCAACAGAGATGACCTTGCAGGCATCTTTATACCTATCTTGAATAGCCTGGGCAAGAGTGGACTTCCCACTGCCAGGCAGGCCTCTTAAGATAAAAAAGGTTTTAGACTCCTTGACTGTGGAGATGGTATCTTCATCGTCAAGGAAAGGGAACTGCAAGCTTTCGGGTCTTTCTTTCGCTGATTGAGTAGACATTTTTCTAAATATTTTAGGCAGGAATGTGTGACTCTTCTTTGAGAAGCCTCTGTTCTGAAATGCAAGAAGAAAATATTTTGCTGGCTAGCAACCCCAAGAGATCGCGTGTTCACGCTGCACAAGCACGCGCCGTTGAGAACCTTTACTGGGAGGAAGGGGTGGAGGGCACGTCTCTACCCCCACGTCCCCTAACCTCAGCTGCCCTGCTTGGCTTAAACCACCTCTCACAGCTACCACCCCCCTGCCCTGTCCCACCACCCCCCTGCCCTGTCCCACCACCCCCCTGGCACCGTCCATCCGACCTGAGGAGCTGCCGGTGCGGCTCTGGCTCCGGCCTCGGCAGCTGCAGTCCTGCCTGACCGGGAAGGGGAAGTTTCACCCGTCACGTGGCAGCAGCTGCGGTTCCACAGGCACCACGAGCTGCCACAAAGCTACAGCCCGGGCAGAGCATCGCAAGCGTCAAATTTATTTCTGAATGCTTAAATAAACGCTTGTGGCTACTGGATAACAAGGGTGCAGCGCGCTGCGGGGAACTCCACTTGAAAGGGGGAAACGAAAGTCCGAGCAGGGTGTGACAGCTCCTGCAATCTCCTCGCTTCTTTGAATAAGAGAGACCGCAAAGGCATTTAAGTCTGTTCAGGGATCCTCCGTCCCCACAGGAAAGGCTGTTTCTGAGTGAAGTCTGCAAGGATGCCGTCTCTCGCATTAAGAACTGCCATTTCTTCACGCTGTACTGAACAACAGCACCCCGAACGCCTCAGGGGAGGGAATTTGGGCTCCTCTTGCGATGAAGAGCAACTGAAATTGCTTCCGGTAAAGACAAACCCCCTCCCAGCAGCTGCTGAGCTGAACACGAAAGCGAAACCAGTCCTCCGAGCACCAAAAGAAATGCCCGCCTTTGGCAGCAGCCCGAGAGCTGGGAGATGCGCTGCTGGGTTTCCTCCCCTCCTGCCAGCAGCTCCGGTAACTGGAATCCCAGATTAATTCCCAGCAGGGCCTGGGCAAACACGGGACTGGAAGGAAACGAGGGATTTCTCCAACTGTGCGAGTTTTCAATAGCATCAATGGGGCAGCCCGGTGGTTTTTGGTCAATGTGAACTCTCCACCTTCCCTCCCCAGCTGCCTCCTCGCCCAGCCCATGCCCAGCCCTCGCCCTCGAGCTGAACGCTGTGCCAGCGGCCACGGGAGTGATGCTGAAGGAGTAAGTGTTGCCTTTGATGCAAAAATCGAGGGGTTTTACATTCTATATAAATGCTCTACCCATGGCAGAAAAATACAGCTTTCCTGTTTGCAGGGTGAAGGCACTGTTTAAAAAACAACTTTCCTATCCCTTATTCTAGAATTTGGAGGTGGGTTTTGGTTCCAAAGTGCCCTGGGACCAGGACCAGGACCCCCCGCTGCTTCAGTGGACGTCTTGGGCAGGCAGCGCTGCCTGCCCCGGGGTCAGCTACTGCGCAGCACACCGGGACGGTGAGCCCCGAGCACACCGGGGCAGCCGCGCCTGCTCCCGACACCGGTGCGGAGCTCCTGCCGCGGGAATGAACGGGCTCCCGCGAAGAGCGAGGGCCGCACGGCTCTCCTGGGACCCCCACGTCGGCTTCCTCGTGGATTCGGGGCTCCCAAGTCATATTACGAGAGGAAGCAGTCGGCGTGAGGGTCCCGTTTGCCAAGGGGGACGTTCGGCCCGGGCCAGGCCGGCCTCGCTGCTCCTGCGGCCGGGCCCGAGTGCCGAGCGAGGGCTGGGCCTGGGGCAGCCCAGCTATTCGGCTGAAGGCAGCTGCTGGGGATGGCAGTAACTGAGGCCGCTTTTCAAACGTGCGAACAAAAGAACAATAATAGAAAACACCCTCCGGCCCCATTGTTTAGCGGCCAGCTTGGAGGATAATAGCGGCCTTCATGGGACGGGGCCGCGTACGGCCCGGCCGGACAATGGCCCCACAGAGACCCGCGTCGGCGGAGCGCTGGGCTCCCCGGGCGGACAATCCCCCATTGAGCCCGCGGCCCTGGCCCGTCCCTCCCCGCCGGCCCCACAAAGCCCCCGCTTGTCTCCGGGCCCCCTGCGGGACGGGGACTCGCGTGGAGGGAGCGATGCTCCCACCGTCCAAGGTGGTCGTGCCCCGGCTGCCCTCAGCGCGGCCCGGGGCAGCCCGGGACCCCCGGGACGGAGCCGCTGCGTCCCCGGCTCCACCGCGGGGACCCCGGGGCCGGGGACCGTTCCCGGGACCGGGGACCGTTCCCGGGACCCGGCTGCACCCCGCCCCCCGGTCGGCGATGCCGCCGGGCGCCTCCTCTCCTCTCCCCTCCCCTCCGGGAACCGCACCCCGCGCCCGGGAGGGGCGGCTGCCCCGGCCCCGCTCGCTGCGCGCCCCGGGCCCCCCGCTTACCATGGTGAGGGCAGCGGCTCCGGGGCGGCCGCCGGTGCGGAGCGGCGCGGCGGGGAAACGGCTGCGGGGCGGCCGCGGCCGCGGCCCCTTTCATAGCGCGGGGCCCGCCCCGCCCGCGGCCGCGCAGGCGCGGGGGGAGCGGGGGGCCGGGCCGGGCCCTCCCCCGGGGGCAGCCGGGCCGGCGGCGGCAGGCGGGGCCCGGGGCCCGCGGCTCTCCGCTCCGGGAGCTCGCCGCTGCGGAGGCGCCGGCCCCGGCGGGCTCGCGTCCCCGCCGGGACAGCGCGGGGCGGGGGTGGGGGGGAGGAGGGAGCGGCGCTGGCCGCGGCCTGGCCCCACGCGTGGGCGCGCAGCGGTGGCTGCGGCGGGGCGGCTGCCGCCGGGCCGGGCGAGGGGAGGCAGCGCGGGAAGCGGCGAGTGCGGGGCCCGCGGGTACGAGACAGCGGCTGCGGGGAACGGCTCTTGTTTGCAACGCCAGGCCTGCGGCGCGGGACTCCCGCCCGCCTCCCCGGGCCGCGCCCGCCGCTCCAGCGCCGGTCCGGCCCTTCGCCGCCGCCTAGCTCTTCTTCCCGTCTCCTCGCTGCTTTTCCCCTTTGCGCTCCTTCTCGTCTTCTTGTTCCTCTCCCCCTTCCTTATTGTTGCCGTGGTCTTCCCTACAGGTCCCGGCATCCTCTTCTTGCTTTTCATCTTCTGGACTCCCCGGGCCGTGTTCGCTTTCCCCTCTCTCTCCGTACTTGCCAGACTTGTCGTCTTTTGTGTTTTCACTGCTGAAATCGTAATCTGGGGAGGAAAAAGCGATCTGAAACCGAGTCCCAGCACTGAGAAATCAGTGGGGCAGCAGAACAGCAAGACCCCTGGCCCCTATCACCGCAAGGAGCAAGCTCCCCTCTGTTTTCTGTCCACCAGACCCGCTCTGCTGAGGCGGGAAGGTGCCGAGCGGCACGATCCGAGGGGAGCGGGCGGCGGGGGCTGGCAGGCACCTCGCCGCCGCCGGAGCCGTCTCCCGGCCCGCGGGCGGAGGCCGGGGGGTCGGCCGGGGGGCCCGGGGCGCAGGGGACGCTCGGGGAGTGCTGCCACCTCCTGCTCAGGCTCCGCATCGCTCGGGGTGGGCACGGCCCGAGCTGGGAGCGCAGCGGGAGGGACGCGGTACTTGTAGGAAGATTTTAACTCGATACTTGCAAGGAAATCCATACTTCTAGACTATGTGAATTCTAAGATGTAGCTGATGCTTTTGAAGGCCTCAACGCTACGGGTCTCCTTTATTCACGGTCACATTCTGCTTCTGACTGCGTCCCGCGCACTGGAGCTGCTCTCAGTGTTACTAAACGCAGCTTTTAAACGGATGGCAGCGAAGAGTGAAACCAGGCTCCTGCACTGTTATCAAGGCTGCCCTGACATCGCTTACTTCGGTTTATACCAGCTCAAGCTTAAGCCTTCGCTGCCAAAACACTGAGGCCACAAATTGTAACTACGCTATGGCTTCACATATAAATTAATTCCTGCTACTGTGTACTAGAACAGAGGACGCAATATGGGCCAGAAATTTGGATGCTGGCTACCTGGGAATGGGGTGCTTTGTTCCCATGCCTCGGTCTGTGCTCCAGAAATGGAAAGTGGAGAATTTTTATATTTATGGGGTGCAGAGGTTTAAATGACAACTACCTTTGAGAGAGTAGACTGTCGTTTCTTCTCTTCTTTCATTCAGCTCTTCAATGATGCTTTTGCTCACATCATCTAAGGCCTGAAAGCGATATGGCGTATTAATGAAAGCTCTAGAAATGCAGTTACACACCTAAGCTTTTCCTGTTTTCTTTTCATTTCTGCTATCATTACCTGGTCCTTTCCTACTGTAAAACTCTCTGCACCGACATGCTTCATTTCTCCCTGCAGTGATTCCTACCTGTCAGTATCCCTTATCAAGTGTCTCCTCCCCTGATGATTCCATTTCTCACACTATCATTTTTCTTCTGGCAGGAGAACAGGCTCTGCCTGAGCTCTGGACACCCATGAGGGATCGCCAAATAGGTAGGTGTCTGTGCTGTAACTGTTGCCTGGCAAGCTGGGTGCGGTCAGATCACCCACAACCCGCTGGCGGGTCAAAGCAGAACATGCAGACTGCTTTACCCTGGGTCGCTGGCTGTGCCCGGGTGTTCTTCCATGGTCTGATGCAAAGTGGTTTCTCTGGGATATTTTGGAGAGGCCAGAAAAGGGTGAGCTGTGATCAGCAGCTGACAGCGACTGAACACAGAGAAGGCACCGCTGTATGCTGTGTGTGAATCCTTGCCCCAGGGAGGTCAAAAGAAAATCTTCCCTTGACCCGAGCAGGGCTAGGGCTTCACCCTTGTGTATGTTGGACTGGTTCAAAACTGGGGTTAAATTTTCTGAGCCAGGAGGTTTCATAACTTTTAATAGGTAAACTGCTTCAGAGGCTGCATTTTCCCCCTCTTAGGACACTAGCTATGTAGTGATGTTTTCTCAATTCACAGGACGCTAGACAATAGTTACAGCTAACTTATTGATGCCGCCCCAAGCTTCTCTCCTCTTTGCAACGAGCCACTTACAATAATGATGGCCTTTTGAGCAGCTTCATTGTGAATAAGCTTTGCCTTCTCAAGTGCTTTTTCAAAGTTCATGATTGCAGACTGGTAATCCTTCAATTTTACTGTAACAGACAAATGAAAACATCTGTTTTAACACAAGATCAAGAGAACAACAATAGTTAACCAAGCAAGTCTCCGATGAGAGGTCTTGATCTGAACAGTTACTTCGGCTGTTAAATCACAGAGATGCTTTCACTGAGATGCTGAACAGACAGGCTGTCTCCACCCTTAGAGCAAAATTTGTACTAACGCCTTTACCTTGTGCTTGTGCCACTAGTACAGTAGCATGGAGTTGCCACTCAACATCTCCCTCTTCATCTGCTGACTGCAGGGACTTCTCTCCGTAATTTTGGGCTGCTTCAGCTTTATTGAGCTCGAGGTAACATCGGCCAATTTCATGGAACAGCCAGGTCTTCTCCAGGCTGGATTTTGCCATTGGAATCTTCTCCTCCCAACTTCAAGCAGAGAGTAAGAAAGGCAGACACTTACTGAATCTCACTAGGTGCAGTCATGATTGCAACCACTGATTCTATAAACAAAGGGTTCCAGGTACTGTTGTTATGAAAAATTTCACAGCCCCCCTTGCTAGCAGTATGAATAAACAAACTGACAAGATGTCGTCTATTTAATTCAAAATACCACCTATGCCTTTTCTGTTACTAATATTACATACGTGTCAATAGCTTGCTGGAATTTGCCGATTCTGGCATAAACTCTGCCAATGTTATCAAGGGCTCTGGATACGGCATCTGGCAGGTTGCTGCATGGAAAAGAAAAAGAAATCATAGTAGCTGACATAGTCTTGTCCCTGATACAGTCAGCACTTTCTTTAGCCTTACGTATTTTCTTTGGTGCTCAACTTAACTTCAGGCTAAGTGTTGAGAATTAGAGGTAACGGACCAATGTCAGACAGAAAGTCATAAAATCAAGGTAGGTTTTTGGTTTTATCTACAGCTGTGGCAACTGGCACCCCATAAGACACAGGGGAAAAGGGCTTAGTTTTGTGTTCTATTTTTTTAATGCAAATCTGGCAGTCCTTGTGAAAGTCTTCCCATTTTTCTTTGCCTCAGTTTCCCTTTGTTGCCTTGCGGGTCCCACGGAAGTCCCCTGCCAGCTCCTAGGTCCCTAGCACTAATAGATGATTTCTGTCCAAGAGGAAAGTGAAGACGCAAAAACGTGTCTGCAATATGTCTACAGACTCCTACAACAGACTCCTGGTAACAGGCCCTGCTCCCAGCGCTGTGAATGAGCCTTTGCCCCATGCTAGAGGCAGCTCCTTCTATAATAATGTAGCCTGTGGACTTTTTTCCTTAATTAGTCCTCATTCCCATCTTCAGAAGTGGCCTGCTTTGACTACACTTACCTTACAAATGAAAAAGCTGATGAAAGAAGATAAAGGCGTCGCTGGGGGCAATGCGAGTCACTAACAATGTCTCCTCTTGCCCTGCCGAACTCCAGCCACCAGAGAGCAAGGTCCCCCCAGTCATCACTGCGTTTCTGTCCTTTAAATGCAACTTTATAGTGCTTTTAAAAAGTAGTAAAATTATGTATCTCATTCCCGCCTCTTTACTGCCAATTGTTAGCTTTATTTGGCATAACTGGGGAGCGGAGATCACCAGGAGAGAGGCAGAAATTTCTTAAACCAGTATTAATTTTTAAAAGTGATTTGTGAAAACAACAGACAATAAGTCCGTTACATCTTAAAAGCCCTCTGCAGTATTGGCAAAAATAAAACCAAAATAACTTCAATTCAAGCAACTATTCAGTGTTTTCTCAGAGCTTTGCAAAACTCTTACTAAATCTTAAGACTACATTTTGCTCATTCTGTTTTAGCTGAAAGAGCTGCAGAATGCATTCTGTATGGGCAGGTAACTGTACCTCTTAGATAAATATTTCAAGCCTGCTATCATGGTTTGAATGCAAATGATTTTAAGAGAAAATGTAGCAGAAAACTTGTGCAATTTAAAGCCTGACCTTCCTGAGAAGGAAGTGTATACTAGAGGCTAAAGTGCTGAGACTGGGACTTGTGTTCTCTTGCTTTGCTTCAGCAGAGATTTAGATGTGTCACGTGGTCTAGGTCCTTTAAAAATCTGCTTCAGGCTCCTTATTTTGAAACAGTGAAGATAAGAAGCCACTAGAGACCATGGTACTCGGGCAGAGTCTGAATGCGTTGCCCTGTTAAATCTCCAGGTGAGAATTACAACATTACCTGATGCTAAAACATCTTAACAGAGGTACTTTCCTTTTTCCCCATCCATCTGAACTTCTCAGCACTTACTTCTGCCTGGCAAATTCCAGATCCATTTTATGGCTTTGCAGAGCTGCCTCCATCTGGCCCATCTCTAACTGAGCATTCCCAATGCAGCTGTGGAGGTTTCCAATCAGTTCATTCTTGTTGGGAACTTCATCATCTGACCACCCTTGTATTGTTTTGAGCACACGCTCAGCTTTCTTGCAGCTTTCTTCAGGGGAGTCGCCAGTCAGCACTAGAGACAAAGAGGAGAGTTTACTGCTACTGTGTGGACACAGTGATATTGGGAAAGTAAGACTAAGTGCAGTTGTGTAAGCCTCAGACAAGGCTTGGCAAAGGCTAGAGCTCCTAACTCGTCATGCCTCTCCTACACTCCTCCCTCCAATCTCCAGTAAATCTGCCCCTGGGAGATGGTACTTCTGACCATCCCCCTGGCACTGCTGGAAATCGCTTTCATCACAGCAAGTAAGGGGAAATGACTGGTAACACTTCACGCTTGCTGAAGAAAAATAAAGGAGGACGATGCTTGTTGTCTGAAGGTTTTGAAAGCTCATAGTTATTGCAGCAGGGCAGCCTGGTCTTGGAGATGAAGTTCTGGCTACAGTACTTGGGTTTTTATCTCCTAAATTAGCCCCTTGCACTTTCCTGGTGAGCTCTGTTCATTGCACCCAGCTGGCCTACAGTGCTGTGGGAATTAGACTGCAGGATGTTTCTGACACTACCTTCACTGAGCTGTTGTAGCTTAAAAGAGCTGAATTTCAGTGATGACTAAATTCTCTTCCCTGGCTTGTAAAATATGTAGCACAGGAAGAGAGAAAGAGACCAGAAGTGGCTGAATTACTCCTTCCTTCCAGACCACTGTTTTTCAGCTTCTTCATCTCTCTTCAATGGTATTTTTGACTATAGAAATTATTAACTCCAGTGGCCTGCATTCTCTCAATAAAACAGCTTCTCATTACCAGACCAGAGGCATTTGCTAAGCATGCAGCAGTGGCCTACCTGGCTTTGGTATCTAAGTGGTGTCCTGAAAACCAATCGGCAAGACCTCAAGTACAGAAAAAGCTGAGAAAAAAATGTGTTGGATTCTGTATCTAAGAAAGTGTTGGGAAAGGTGAAGAATACAAAAGCAAATGCTTCCCAAAAACTGCTTACTAGTGTTTGTTAATACTTGCACTACTGCAGCAAGTAATTACACGTGCCAATTGTCATTTTCTTACTGTTTCCTGCCAGGACACCTACACATATCAATGTCCTCCATACTCTTCACAATGTATCTGCCAACCTCCGCTGGTTTTCGTTTCTTGTCCCGGATCCACCTTTGCTGCCTGAGCTTGCGCTCTCTCACACGGGCATAAATAGGCTTCTGCTGCTGCCAGAATTCACTGCGTGTGTCCAGGTAGGAAATACCACTCAAAACCAGGTCCACTACTTTGATCCCCTGCTTCATGGTGCTCTCCATCAAATCTGAAAATAAGATAGTAGAACCCAGGAGAGTATTAATGTATGTGATGGATGAAGCTGCACTTCAGTGGGAGACTGCTTGTGAATGTTTTTCTGCTCTGAGAGAGAGATAGTCCTAGAAATTAAAGTCTTCAGTGCTTCTCAGAACTGATGTGATGAGCTTGCTGTGACATGGTGCTTGCTGTGACCCATTCTGTGTGTTTGAGTGAGCTAGAGCTGGTGTTCCCAGCCCCTGTGGTTGCTGCCTTCTCCGCTGACAAGAGCCAAGAAGGGGCCCAAGCAATGGGGACCAGCTGTGATGAGCGAGCACCCGTCCTCCTGGAGAGAACAGTTGTATGGGGCATTTGTACTGCAATGGCACTTTGAAAAGTGTTGTGGATTAGACTGCAAGATGGAAATTGAGGCTTTTACATGCCTGGAAACCAGATAGCCCGCATGTATTATTAATGCTAGTAATACCATAAAACCTGTGAGTAGACTAAATTCTTAATTACTTCTCTATTACTGGGTAAAGAGTTCCCTAGAAAAATGACTGAAGGGAATCACCTTTCTGCTTAGTTCTAAAATAAGATAATTCTCCAAATCCTGCATCTTGATCTATAACAAAACCACAAATGAGCTACGGTCTTATGAGCAATGCTGTGCACTTAATGCAAGTGTTAGTGGAATTTATCATTACGACAGAAGTTAAGTAATTTATAATGATACTGTTTCTGCTTTTAATTTCATCAGCACAGATTGCTTTGAGTTGATTTGTTATTTGTTATAAAAGCCTGCCATTTAATAGGGAAGGAAATATGCTCAGACATAGTTATGAAGGTAGAACTGGCTTAAAAAATACCTGTACTCTCCAGACACCTGCCTCTCTCATGACCACTGCGAGCAGTATGTGCTATGTGAGCTCTGAGACAAATAAGGAAGAGTAGTCATAGGGATATGAAAGAAGAAGAAGAAAAAGAACCTGCTTAGAAGGAACGTTTAGTTAAATACAATGGAGAAAAACCTTCATCCTGGAGCAACTTTTCTAGGTAGGCCTTGTCAGCATAAAGCTCTCCAAGAAGCTGTCGCTCTGTTTTTGGATTCCTCACACGCTCCTGTTTCCTTGTCCATTTTTGATCCTTAGTCAGTTTGATTTGGAGTTTCTGATTTGCTGTTTTACTCTACAGCAAAAATAAAGGAAGTTGGGGGAGATTAGTGGGGAACACTAGAATTAGCAGAATTCTGTTTACACTCCATGTATGGCACCTTATTTTTTAAATAAAAGCAAAAAGTCAGTGTCTCACCAATTGCTTTGGTCATGAGCAACTGACATTTTGCACCCAATTGTGCTCCCTCGCTTCCAAGAACAGGATAGTTAGGACAGCATTATAGTAAGAGCAGGAATTAGTTCTGCCCCAGTGTCTTGTCCTGTTCCGGAGGGCTTCCTGGTCAGTGCTGTGGGAGGACGTTAAGGCTGTGGGAAAGGCAGGTCTAATTGTCCACAGTCAAACAAACAGAGGCTGTAACAGCCAGGGCTTCTGAAACGTCAGGAGGGTATTTCTAAAGTTTCACATCCAAAATCCCAACAATTACAGTGCTAATCTTTAGGTCCCTTTGTATAAATTATTTTTACCACTGAGTACCTGTAATTCCAGCTGAAAGAAGCAATGAGCATTCACTGCCCTGGCTTCAAAGGGAAATGTGGCTTGGCATCTTGGAGGAACGAGGCACTACTTCAGTGGACCACCCCAAAATTAAGCAATCGAGAAAGTGTCCATTATCAAAAATGTGAACCTTAAACATCAGGTAAAACCAAAGTAAATATTGTAGATAAATGTACCCTGGCTCCGACCTCAGTGCTGTTACTTATTAGCCTTTGATGGGTGATCAGCAACACCCAACAGAAACAGTCAGGCTGGTAGAGAAATTTCAAACGGGGCTTTGTTTCTCCGTGGTTGCTCTTCCCTGCCCTTCTGCCTTCTCCTTTAAATTCTGTGTAGCTTGAACCAGAACTACATTAAAAGCAGGTGCATAAATACTCTCATAACAGACCAGTGTGCTTCCTGCGCTCAGAAGGCACTTCACTAGACCAGCCATATCCCCATCCATGTTGCTGCAGAAACTGTTAATCCTCTACTGCCTATTTCAGAAAGTATTAGCATTATAATAACTCTAGTTAGCTTCTAAAGTGAGAGCTCTTCAGACTGTACCTCTGCCTGCCTGCTTATAAAGCACAGATCCTCTTTATTCTCCAGTTTAACTGAGGATGGACCTGCAAATACAGAGAAAATAATTGTTAGCGTTCAAGAATAGCAGTGCAGAGGCTTTAGAAATTAAAATGACCATAAACGTGCCAAGCCTATAATGTCCTATTTGAAATAAAGCTTTCTATTAATTCTTTCACATTAAATGTGTGGATGTTGGTATGTTCTGTAAGCAGGGAATACAGCTCATAGATGCAGCTCCTCTCGGGATTTTAATTCCTCTTTTCACATGGCACCAGGGGGCTCCCATCACAGTGCAGATTTCCTACAGAGACATGCTACATCCTGCATGGAAACGGAGGAAGAAAAAGGATGGCAGGTTCTTCTGAGGGATCGCAGCTGAAGCTTAAAATGGAAGGAAAGCTCATAAGCACAGGGATCTCCAGCAATCCAGAGAACAATTTTTTAAGTTTATTTTTTAGGTTTTTTAAGTTTTTGTGCACTGACATTAGGGCAAAACTCCAATTTCATTTTCACTCTGACATCCAGTTCTGCTATTCAGATTGCAATCTGGCAGTGGAAGTAAGAGTGAAAAACAGCTCTCTGTTTTGGCCTGGTCAGAAGGAAGGAAAGAGCTTTGCATGCTGTTGTAGAAGGGTTTCCTTCAGCAAGGCAACTGGGCCAAGTCAGCAATACGAGTACACGCGTATCACGGAAGGCAGGCATTTCTGAATCTGCCAAGCAAAGCAGATTCAGTAAAGCAGTTTTGGGGATGCGCCCTGTTAATGTGTGTGCATTTCCCAACTATTTAAACATCTAGATCAAATGCTAGCATGTTTCCTTGCTTCTTTTCCCCTGCATCTAGGAGCTATCACTTGATTAAAAAAATGTCGTCTTGGTTTTTAATCTGTTCATTTGCCTACAGCCCAGATGCTTGAAGGCATTTAAAGCCCTTAGCTCAGTATGTCAAGCATGGCAAGCATTTCATCTGAGAGTTGCAAAGATATCTAGGCATTTCTATTAAGCTAAGAAAGCAGCAGGAACAGAGGAAAGCAAGCCAGATCTGGAAACTTTCCCTGTTTTTTTAAATATCACACATGAAAGAGCTTCGGGCTTTTACGCAGCTGGGACATGAAGTTAATCTGTGACACTGGAGGCGGACTGAAGTTTTGAAACAGATTTCAGGGAGAGTAAGGCACTTAAATATCTCAAGGACCAGGGCCTCCGTGTATGGGTGTGCAGCAGGCCGTGTCCTGGCTCCGTGAAGGGACAGGCTGTCGGGATCCACCTGAGCAGTCTCTAACTAGCTGGGCGGGTTTCCCAGCAGCCTCGTGAGCCACGTGTCTAAGGTGGCAGCCCCAGCTGAGGTGTGTCTGTGTGCCTGAGTGCGTGCACATCCTGTCCATGCTTGTCTGCGTACAAGAGCGTTGCTAAGAGAAAAACTAAGGGAAAAGGGGCAAGTTTTCAGTTCGCTTTGAACATCACTGGCCATTCCTGTCTCCTGCAGGTCTCCATTCTGTGATCTAAGCCAGAAATGATGGAAGCAGGGCTCCATTGCAATAGTCAATGGTTTCACTGGTCTTACGCAATGTAAATTGGAGGAAAATCAGGATCTCAGGAAGGCCAGTCTCAGGTAGCAAGGCAAATTTCATTATGAACTTTGAATATTAGGATAAAGATCTCAAAATTGATTCTGTAATCAGTAGGGCTGTAAGTAGATGAGCTGCTTTGTTCTGTATTACCCAAAACATTTTCATGGTGACTTTGGAAATTTAAGTTAGTGTCATAGTTTACCTACATAACTGAAGTTATTAGACACTGTATATGAATAGGCATTCAGCCAAAAAAAGAAGAAGAAAAAAGAACAGAGCTGTGCTCTTTTTGGTGCTTCCTGGTTTCATCTGAGAACAGCCACTGAGCACGTGAATCCAGAAGCAAAGAGACTCTGTTGTTGCAGGGTCCTTGGGTCACTCGCAGAGCTAATTTGCCATCAGCTGCCCACTGAACAGCTGCCGGCTGCGCTTGTAGGGGCCATAAAATGAAACATCTTACTTCCAATGCAGTTGACAATTGCCTCCTGGGATTTCTCGATACCCAGCCTGAACTTCTGTAGTTCTGGACGTAGTCTGTAGCCTCGATGATAAAACACTAACGCGAATTCAAAATCACCCATGGTATATAATGTCTCAGCTTTTTGGTAAAGACCCTAAAATGACATTTGGAAAAAAAAAAAGAATAAAAAAGAAGAAAAAAAAGCTTCAGAGATCTCAGTTAACTCCCCGCTAGGCAGAAGTGAGACCCCTATGGTATCGCAATCTGCATACAATAAAATCCGGCCCTGGAACTGAGAAAGGAGTTGATCCTTTCTCAATTGTTGACTACGCACCTCCACTTCTCTGGAAGCAATAAAAATGTCAAGGGTGTGTTTAGAGTTAGCTGTTTCTACACAATACTGTCTCCCAGGCCCTTCAGAGTTTCACAGATAAAAGACCAGTCCTCAGCTACCCCAGACTCTTCCCACTTCCTGCTGTTTACCTTGGCGAATGTTTTGTCGTTTTGGAGAGAAGCTTCAGCATCTTTCAGGGAATTTTCCGTGTCTCCGAGTTTCAGGTAACACTTTGAGCGGGCAACTAGACAGTGCTTATCTCCTGCTCTCAGCTTCAGTGCCTGGAACACAGCAGACGTGGATGTGTCATCAGTGCTGGGCTCAACAGCACAAATACATGCAAGCACGTATATTTGATGCAACCTGCTCCGTCCCAGCACGGATCTCGATGATGGATGAGGATAAAACCACGACATTTTTACTGAATAAAACGTTCTCTTGATGTTCACACATTCCCTCTGCTGCAGCATCCCCATCTTTCCAGGCCGTAGCCCCTCTGAGCGCTCCCCCACACCAGAGAGGAGCTGCCCCCTCCCTTCACGCAGCACCCTGCGTGTCACCTCCCGTCACGCTGTGACCCCCAGGCGCCCTTGGGGACGCTTCCCTTCATGCCGCCACCTCGCCGGGCCGCGTCTCCTCACGCTGCCACCTCCCCTTGCCGTGGGTGCCACCTTCCTCCACGTCCCCCCTCCCCTCGTGCTGCCACCTCTGCCAGCCGCCCCCACGTGCACCGGCTGCCACCGCCACGCACGTCCCTTCGCGGCCGCCACCTCCGAGTGCCACCTCCTGCCCCCGGGCCGCCTCGGTGTCTTGGGCCCCCCCGCCCGCAGTCCTCACCCCCCCGGCCGCGCCCCGGCACCCTCACGTTGTTGAAGCAGGCCAGGGCCTTGTCGTACTCGCCCCGCCGGAACAGCAGCGTCCCCTCGGTCATGAAGCTGGGGAAGGTGCCGGCCGGCACGGTGTCCGCCGCCGCCGCCGCCGCCATGGCCGGCCCGCCGCCGCCGTCGCCTGGCAACCGCTGCCGGGCAACCGCCCGACTTCCGGCGCGGCGGGAAGCCCCGCCCAGGCGGTGACGTTGCGGTGGCGCGCCCGGGGAGGTTTCCCGCGCTGCGGCACACATTCCCGCGCCGCCGCTGCCGTACTCCCGAGCGCGGCCCCAGTGGCGGCTTCCCCGGGCCCCGGCCTGCCAGCGAGGCGGCACGGCACGGCACGGCACGGCACGGCACGGGAGCTCGCTGCTTGCGGGGGGCGCGTTCCTCCGGCCGTGGGGACTCGTGCGCGGGCCTGCGCCACGCGCGGGCGTGGGCCGGGTGCCTGACGATAACGCTGTCGCGCCGTGTGTCCGCAGCAGAGCGTTGAGGAGGCCGTGCCGTGCCGTGCCGTGCCGTGCCGGTCACGGCAAGTCCGCACAAGCACGGCGGTGCGGGGGAAGGCAGCGCAGGGTGGGCTGGTCAGAGGTGCGGTGTAAGTAGGGCACGCGTGGGTGGCGATAGGGAGGTGCGTGGGGAAGGGCTGCGCTGCTTGGAAGGGAAGGAAACGCACCGTTTTCCACCAAAATGCGTGCGGGCTCGGACTGAAGGCGGCGGGGGCTGCGCGCCCGGTGCTCGCAGCGCCTCACGCTTCGTCTCCCCTGGCCCGACGCGTCCGACCCACGGAGGAGCCGGCGCCCGCTGGGGTTTTGTTCTCGCACCCGCGTTCCCAAAGCCCTGCGCTGGGCAGACGGCCGGAAAGGGGCTGTGGGAGGGCAGGCGCGTGGTAAAACCGCTTTGCAAGAGCAATCGTGTGAATGCCTCGGTTACTGCTGGACATCAGGCCGCCGGTGCCCACCACGGGGGTTTCACCGGGGCAGCCCACCGCCGCTCTCTGGAATAAGCATCTCGAGTGCTTTTTGGTATTTGTTGGTGGCCCGTGGTACCGGTTTCATCACTGCGGTGTCCAGTGCTGGACAAACAAATGATGGATGAGAGATGCTGCTGGTTCTCTCCTCCTATCAGTGACTTCAGTCTTGACTTTATTTCGGCTTTGGGTAAGACCCTGCCAAGATTAATGTTTGGAGCAATTTGTTCCTGCCGAGTGACTCAGTGGGTGTGGCGTGTCCGTGCTGCTCAGAAAGACTCCTGCTTGGAGCCTGTAAGATCTAACTTCACCACGGGGAAAATCAGCGCTGCTGCTGGCTTCTGGACGCAGCTCGGGAATGACAGGGCCTGTCCTCGCTCCCGTGGCTCCCGGGATGGGGCTGGAGCGGCTGCACAGCACCGCAGCGTGGGAAGGAGGCAGGGTGTCTCACGCACGGGTGGCGAGACAGACACCAGTTGAGCCATGGAGTGGGAGGCCAGCGTGACACACCCCTGTCCCCAGGGAGTCGGGCAGAGAATTTGAGACTTATTAAGCTTTTGGTAACCGTTTTGTGTGGACTTTCCCCACTGGCACTGCCGGGTGTGATGCCCTCCCCAGCGAGACGGGCAGGAGCATCACATCTGTGTCCTCCAGTCCCCCTCCGTGCGGTGGCTGTCGCGGGCCAGGCTGGTGACAGTGTCATAGGGGCCACAGCAGACCTCACCTCTGGAGCAAGGCCACCTGCTCTCGTCAGAGAGACCACCCTAGGGTGTTTCATTAGCATTGCTGATGTGTGCTTTAGTCACAGGTTGAAAATACCGGGAAAAAATGAACGTGCGATGATTATTTCTGGCAAGCAGAAGAGATGTGATGTCTGCCGTTAGAAGCTCGTTACAGAACAAGCGGGGCAGTTGGGCGCAGGGGGGGTGGGATGGCTGCGTCCTATCTGAGGCCTCACAGAGCCTCAGAGAAGTCTCTTTTTCCTGCCTTGTGTTTCCGATCTGTACATGTTCCGTTGCCCTGTGCAGGTGAGAAGCACCCGTTGGCCATATCCCTGGGGATCGCGCTCCGGTGACGGTGATGTACGCTGGTGATACTCCGTTCCCGAGCAGGGCTGCTGTCTGCCGCTGCCCGCCGTGGGCACCACCGGGCACCTCCTGCCCCTGCGGTTACAACACCCCGTGGGAGGTTTCTCACCCTGCCCCAGCGCTGGGGAAGGAGCGCCCGGCTCTGCCCCGCTGCCAGGGCCCGGCTCGGCGGGCGCGGGTGCAGGTGCGGCCAGCAGGGAGGGCTGTGTGATGGGAAGGGTGGGCGAGCTGCCCGCGGGCCGAGCGGCGCCAGCCGGAGCGGGCGCAGGCGGGGAGGCGTGGGGCCGCCCCGGTGCTGGGCGCCCCTGCGGGGCCCGGAGCCAGGTGCGGCGGGTGGCCGGCGAGCGCGGCGCGCTGCCCGGGGCGGCGGGTGACGCAGAGCGTGACGGTAGCGTGGCCGCAGCCCTTGGCTCCGGCCTGACGCCGGCGGCGTTGCCCGCGGGCCCCCCGGGGTTCATGGCCGCGGGGGGGGGGGCGGGAGCGAGGGGCGGAACTACGACTCCCACAAGGCCGCGCGGCCGCACCCCACCGGCGGCGACCAATGGGCGTGCGGCCGCCGCTCAGGCAAGGAACACGTGGCGGCGGCGCCGGCCAATGGGCGGCGGCGGCGCCCGTAGCCCGATGGGTCGGGGAGGCCGCGCCGCGCCGCAGCGAACAAAAGGCGGCGGCGGCGGGCAGGGTGCGGGGCAGCGCGGCCGAGCGGGCGCCCAGGTGAGTACCGGGGGCGGCTGTCCCGCGGAGCCACCGCCGCGGCAGGGCCGGCCTGCCCGCCCCGGGAGGCGGGCCGCGGCTGGCAGGCGCCGCTGCGCTCCTGCCGGGTCTGCCGCGGGCCGGGCGAGAGCGGCGGCGCCTACGCGCTTGCGACGGGAGCGAGCCGGGCAGCGCCTCTCCCGCCCGGGGTGGGAGGTGTCTGCGCGCCCCTCGCCGGGAGCGTGGGGAAAGGCAGGGGCCGGTAGCGCTGCCCGGTGGTCCCAGCCGTCCCCGGCAGCCGCTAGCTCGCTGTGCAGCGGGCGGGCGCCGGGAACCGGCCCGCGGGAAGCGCCGTGCTCTTAGGTAGCGGGTTTGTAGCCGGGAGCAGAGCAGGGAGCGTCCCGGTGCGGGAGAGAGCCGGAGCCCTGTGCTTCCTCCTCGTACCGCCGCCCCTGACCTTGAGGTTTCCTCATCAGCTGGAGGAAAGAGAGAGACGGTCGTGTCGGTGCGGGGGAGCCCTGGCTGGCGGGCCGTCTGTGAGGGACGGGCACAGCACAAATACTGCGCGAGGGCCTGCGAGAAAGGGCTCGTCTGTGCCAGCAGCAGGTCAGGCTTCGTCTTTGCCTGCTCGTTCCCTTCATCCCTCAGTCGGGAAGCCCTTTGCCACCAGCACGCGTACCCCTCTTCCAGACTGAAAACCCCTTTGTGGTAGCTGCGGAGGCAGCAGCCCCCGTTTTGGGATCTCTTTCCATTCGTGCTCCTCTACTAGCCTGTGTGGCTCTTGCTTGCTGTGAACGGACCTGCCAGTTCCAGGAGCTGTGAAATGGCTGTTTGCCAGCTCTTTTGTTTGCTGCCTGCAAACACCTGCTGTTTATCTTGCTGCTTTGGAAGTTCTCTTCCTTTTGTACAGACTTCTCTTTTTCTCTCTGTTAAACTACGCTTGTTGTCTGCCATAGCATCTAAAGACTGAAAACATAGGTGCATCCTGAATATATTGGTTGTAGATCTCTGCATTTGTTTCATTTCCTTAATTGGGTTTGGAGCGCAGAGTATCAGCTCTACTGTCTAACGCTGTTATTCAAACCCCGTAGAGTTTTCTGCATACGAGAATTCTCTATGAACATGCAGAAAGCGTGCTCTCTGTCCGCCAGCTAGCAGTGCTCGTCCTGCTGTCAGCAGCTCTGCTTGAAGTGAGACCCGATACGAAGGACAGCCACGGCTGGGAATCCTGCCCAGCCACCCAGGCCAGAGCACGCACTGCTACTGTCCACTTTGCAAGTGAGGTGGGGAAGGATTTAAGGAATAAACTTGTTAAGGGCGTTGCCCAAAGCTACAGAATAAGATGGTTTTTAAAGACAGGATTCCAAGTACCCCACTTGCTGGCACTAGATGCTTACTAGGGCGTTTGGAGCCTGCTCTCCGTTAGCCAGACTGAACTCAGTTCGTAGTCTGTTTCCCTCCCTGGCTGCTGTTTTGTTCACAAAGGTTCCGTGTCTGCAGGGAACCTCCTCCAGAGCTGGGCATTCAACGGGCTCGCTGCTTTAGCATGTGCACCTGCTTGCATCACACCAGACCGGTGCCAGGCATTTCATAATGCATGGCATTGAGGTGTCTTGACCTGTGACGTTGGCCAGCTGCTGCAGGGCCTCTTCCCTCAAGCCCTCTCTGTCCTCTGATGAAAGCACGCCTGTTTGCCAGGTGGAACCTGATGTAACTTTTCATGCTGCTGTGGGCTGAAAATGCTGCCTGATCTTGAACTGTGTTAATAAATGACCTGGGATGGAGGGGAAAGGTTGCTTTACAGTGTGGTTTTACTGACATAATTCTTGGGAGAGAGGACATGAAGTCTTAACTGGAGAGGGATTCCTCCCAAAAAAGCATTGCTCAGGTATGACTGGAGTACAGTACTGATCCAGATCTAAGTAAATTTCATGCATGAGCACCATGCTCTGTACGAACACAAACTGGTGAAGCTCACAGAGTTACACCTCTGAGACCAGAAAGGGTTTAAAGAAAAATAAACCAAATCAATGTCTTTAATTTTTTTTTTCTCTCCTTGCAGAGTAGACCATATTGCGCTGAGTAGCGCCACATCATCCGATCTCTTTAGGAGTCAAGGAGACTTTACTCGGGTTCTGTTGTCAAGAAACTCTCTTGTCTCCCCATCTTTTTTTCTTTGGACTGTATTGTGTTTTCCCTTCAGCTAGTTGCCAGTGTATTGGGGCAGATGTATCCGTTGTGTCACAGGAACGCAGCCTCCAGCTCTTTAATCCTCACCTAGCTTGCCACCATCACACTGTTTTTCTCTTGTCAATACACTCGAGAAACTTTCCCCAAGCATTTTTTTTTTTTGCATATTTGGCAGGTGATGTTTTGAGGGAATAAGTGCTTCTGAGCCCTTGAAAATGTGCTCTAATCCATTTTTCTTGCTCTGGACTTGCTAGTGGAGGCTGAAAACCAGCATTTTTTAAATCAGCAGCTATGGATGATGATATAAAGGTCTCTGATGTGTTGTAGGGAAGCTGTTGTTGTTGTTTGTTTGTTTTTTTTAAAGCCTCAGTAAATGAACACAAATCGTTCATGGAAATCGGTGACTCTTCCAGAAATAACTTATTCTTACAGCAGTAACCCACTTGTCAAACCAAGGCTAGGTATGTGACATCCGTTCAACAGAGCTCTTTGCCTCTGCTGAAGAAGTAAAGGGCAGCATGCTTCAAACGCAAGAATGGCCCTTGTAACCTGGGCTGACTCCAGAGCTGACCCTGCTTTCAGCTTGAGAGTGGACTAGATGACCTCCCGACAAGGCCCCTTCTAACCTGAGCTATTCTGTGATCCTATGATACACTGCATTTTAACTGAGAAGTTCATGACACGTACTGCAGAAAATGCTTTAAAGGGGCAGCAGATTGTCCTTCACTCAGCAAATTTGGCCATGAACCAGCTGTTCCATCATACATCCTTCAAAAGAAGGCAAGGCAGTTTATAAGGACTGGATCTGAAGGGCTGTGAGAATGCAGGTACAGTATGGAAGTTGCAGAATGACCAGCAAATCATTGCAGGCAGCCAGAGAGGCATTACAGGTTAGAAACTGTTAATTCTGTCTGCCCCTATCCTAAAGCTTGTGCAGCAGAGGATATGCATTAAGAGCAGACTGGAAAATGCATTTTGTGCTGCTGACGTGAATCTACTGTTGTGTGTGGTGGTTGCAAGATCTGAGGCCTAAAGTCCTAAGGAAACTGCAGTTCAGTCTTACCTAATGAATCACAAACAGAACGCTGTCTGGGAGTGAATCAGTAGAGGAGAACGTTATCCTATAGTTTGTATTTGGTACAGAGAAAGGGATTATTTTTTCTCTGTTTTTCTTCAGAGGTGCATCCATTACTTTGATCAGCATTGGTTGGTACTGCAGCTGCTAAGCATGACTGAAAATTAACCGTGACAGATAGTCCTAACCTGTCTCATTCTTGGGAAACTGCAAAGATTCTGCTGCTCTAGTTTTGTGGTGACCTGCAGTCCATGCTCAGTGTTTGCAGAGCAGATGCAACCAGTTAATGGAGTCTGCTCTGATTATGTCTCTCTGGTTGATGAGGGACCTGCACGAGCACATACAGCTAAGAATTGCTGATGCCCTATGGATTTTTTTTTTCCCCCTGCTGATCTTTTAGCTTAACAATTCAGCAGATGGAAGCAATTGTTTTGTGCTGCCTATCCCGTGAGAAGGGCAGGGTTGGAGCAGTGGAAAAACTGAGTGAGGGGCATGATTAAAGACTTGCTAATGATTAGGAAATGTCTCGGTGAACCATGGGCAGATAAGGGCAGAACAGCCTCATTCCTGCTGTTCTGTTGCCATGACACAAGGATTTTGTCATTTTTCATCTACTACTATTGCAATAATCCTCTAGGCTTTCTCTCTTTACTCCAGTAGTGTTATTGCAAAAACTGGGAGAGAAACTCGGGGAGCAGCAGAATGTAGTGGCATAAAGAAGGCCAGTAAAGTTTCTAAGAGATGAGCAACTTCACAGTGCCATGCCTTGTGGGACTGCCCCTGCATTTTGTGTCCCTCAGGTTTAAGCAATCCCATGTATGTCACTGTTGTTCCCACTGACTTTTTTTTTTTTTTACAGGACTGTTTTTAATAAGACCTGAGGGATGTCCTGGGTCCAGTTTCTTGCAATTGCAGACAATTAGATCTTGGTCATTGGCATAACTAGCATCAGATTGATTGTTTTCATTTGTAAATGTGGACTGAAGATCGGCAATATTGTTCAGGGGGTCTGTGTCACCCTGGAGAAATGAAAAATACTTAGGGTTTGGGTTTGGTTTTTTTGGATTAAGAAATATGTTTGCCATTTTCTTCTAGCCATCTGCTTCTACTGCAGTGAAATGTGACACACTTTCTCTGGGACTGGCCTTTAGCATATTGTAGAGTAGGCAGTTGATGGATTTCTAAGGGCTTTGAAAGCAAGGGTATTCCAGCTTCCTACCAGGCAAAATAAATAGCTGCAGGTAGCTTGGGAGCAAGATTTGCTCTCAGAAATAGCACTGCTTTAAAGCAAAAATCGTAATGGAAAGTTTTCAGCGCTACAGTACAGATGACTTACTGTAGCATGTGTGTGCGCAGCTGTGAAGACAAGGTAGCAGAGTGGTGTCTGTGGGAATTGAATATGTCTGTGCATGCTTGCAGAATAAGGTTGGGGTTTGGGATTTTTTTCAGTGGGGTGGGGGGTTTTTTTGGTGTGTGGTTTTTGTGTTTTGTTTGTTTTTTTTTCCTTACAGCTCTGCCAACTACTAGCCCAATGTACGGCCACTTCTATAGCTTTGGAAAGTCTTCCTCTGTAGCTAGCCTGTGGCTGACTTGACCATATAATAAAACTGTAAGCTTTTGGTCGGAGAAGCTGGCATATTCTTTTTGACAATGCTTATCTGATGCACAGACACTGCCTCATAATTAAGAAAAAAGCTGTCTCACAATGATACCGTGAAACTGATCCACAATTAGCAGAGGGTAGATGCAAACTCGTTCTTGCAAACCCACTTGAGATTCTTCTTAGTCTGATGCAGTGAACTCTAGTTGGTTTCTAGCAGTTAAACCATTCTGTCTCTTGCAGCTTCCTTGCTAATAAAGATTAAGCAGTCAAAGCAACTCTGCTAATCTTTGAATTTTTAATGCGGATTACAACACAGTTTACACTCCTACAGTATCGTGGTATTTGCAGGGCAAAGATGGGCAGAGAATTGCTATCGGCAATAGATAGGATTTTGTACAGCAAATATCCAGTTGCTCCACAAGCGCAAGAAGCCATGTCTGCAACCTGTTCAACACCCAGGTTATCTGCCGGCTCCCTTACGATGTGTCTGGCCACTCCTGCTTACCTGTTGCAGATTGCTTCCCCTTGAGACTGTTGCATACTCTGCCCCCCTTCACCTCCTTTTCCTTCCAATCGAAATTCCTATCCTTCTAAAAAGCTGTGGTGGTTTAACACCCAGAAGAGATGAATGTTTGTCCAGCTTCAGTGTCTATGCTTAGCTTACGGCCAGAATTGTAGCCTACCTAAGAAGGTTATGCAGGAAGCCTTCCAACTCCTAAAAGGTTCAAGGTTAATCCACTGGTACCCAGCATTTCCCCTTCACTGACTCTACTTCCTCTTCCAATACATGCTGCTGTTATTTGTTCCCTGAGAGCTGTGTATAAATTCTCACCTTGACATAACTACATTATCTCAATGTCACTCCATCTTGTGTAATTAGGAGCATCCAATGGAAGTTCTAGATTGCTTCTAAAGCTCTTGCAGAATGGCTGCTCGTAGCCCCAGGACTTGACATAGTTCAATGGCTCTCATTGTTTTTCTGAGACAACTTTATTCCCACAATATCTCTGAAGAGCAGAATACCTATTTTTCGGAATGCCTCTTAGAGAGCTAACACAGCAGCCTCGGCATAGCATTTGTGTGGGCTGTTACGTTAAAGGGGGCTGCAAAGGAGGATGGAAAGTGGGGTTATTTTTAGCAGACTAAATAGTAGGTGCAAGTGTTTATGGCGACAAGAATGTGGTTTTGATTTTATGAAGAAAGATGGGGTGCTTCAGAAACATTTCCTGATGCTGTTTTGAAATGGGATTAAATTGGAAGCTACACTGCAATCATGTTGGAGTTTTACATAACAATAATTCTCTGAAAGAAGGAACACTTTTTCTAACATCTTTTGCCCTTTCTGTAGCTTCTCCTTTTCTATTTTAACACTTGAATTGTGTTTGAAAAGACGGTAGCAGCAAATTTGACTGCTAGTTCTTAAGCCTAGTTAACAGCTTTCAGTAACAGTACTTACTTAGTCCAACCTGTTTCATTCTAGAGGCACACAGAAAATGCAACCTGCCTCCTACTACTTTTCTCTGCAGAATAAATATTTTGTCTATTTGGGGGGGGCGGGAGGCAGGATGGGGTGACACCAAACCTCTTTCTCCCTGCTTTATGGGAAAAGGTCTTTATTTCTAATTATGGTTAATTATTCCCTGGCATATTCTGTGCTTGCTTATAGGATGAATAACCCAGTTGATCACTAATGGTTATTACCCAGAAGCTAGCACAAGAAGTAACTGTGGAATTTAAAACTGGTTCCCTCCCTGGGTCTTAAGTGAGGCGTCTATTTTGTGATGGCATGGGCAGTTAGTCAGTCTTACTGAGCCATTCCAATACTTCACTGTCCAGATACTCAGATGGAATCTGAGCTCTTCTTTTCTGTGTTGGTGCCTTTCTGCTTTGCAGCTCTCCCAGAAACCATCTTAAGTGTGCTGATGTGTTTCCTGCCACACTGGCTGTGCTTGGGGAACAGTGACATGACCTCCAGTCACTCAGAATGCAGCATGAGCCACTGCTTGAGCTTTTCTGTCAGCAGTCTGACCCCTTGGAAAAATCAAAACCACTTGTTGACCTCTGGCTGATCACAAGACTCAGTTCTGATGTTTGACACATGCAGACAGGTTCACTGGGATGAAGTATTCTTTTAAATAAATGTTTACTGCAGCTAAAAATAAATTAACTTTGCCGCCTGTGACTTTGCTGCTGTCCTGGTTTCAGCTGAGAGAGAGTTAATTTTCTTTATAGTGGCTGGTATGGGGCTATGTTTGGGATTTGTGCTGAAAACAGTGTTGATAATACAGAGATGTTTTAGTTGTTGCTGCACTACTCAAGGACTTTTCAGCTTCCCGTGCTCTGCCAGGTGCACAAGAAGCTGGGAGGGGGCACAGCCAGGATAGTTGATCCAAACTGACCAAAGGGCTATTCCATACCACATGACGTCATGCTCAGTATATAAAGCTGGGGAAGAAGAAGGAAGGGGGGGACATTTGGAGTGATGGCGTTTGTCTTCCCAAGTAACCATTACGCGTGATGGAGCCCTGCTTTCCTGGAGATGGCTGAACACCTGCCTGCCCATGGGAAGTAGTGAAGGAATTCCTTGCTTTGCTTTGCTTGCGTGCGCGGCTTTTGCTTTCCCTATTAAACTGTCTTTATCTCAACCCTCGAGTTTTCTTACTTTTGCTCTTCCGATTCTCTCCCCCATCCCACCAGGGGGGAGTGAGCGAGCGGCTGCGTGGTGCTTAGTTGCTGGCTGGGGCTAAACCACGACAGCTGCATATCAGAAAGAAAAGTTACAGCCTTGATCAGAAATCTTTTGTTTATGTCAGTTTAGAATACACTCTTTAAAAGGGAAGAAAGCCATCTTCAGGAAAGGCATGACATTAGGAATCTTTTTTTTTTTTTTTCATTATTCTTCTCAAAAAAACCAAACTGTCTTACCTTAATCTTCTTTGTTGTCTTGAGCATCTTATTCTGTAGGGTGTGAAGCTGCTTCCAAGACATCTAGGTTCTGAAACAAAACAAAAAAAAGATGCAAATGTGTTCTGGTTTTGATAATACTGGCAGCATTTTCTTCTTCCTTTAGGAAAAGGTATGGGGGATTGTTAATTTGCCTGCGGTCGAGCTCAGACTGGGAATGTGGCATGCCATAAGAAAACAAGTGGGAGGGAGGGTTTTCCTCGCCTGTTGCCTTGTCACTCCCTGGTACTGAACTAGAAGAAATGCTAGGTGTGTTACCTAGATCCCACAACAACAAACCTGGGGTACTGGGTAGTTTGAGACAAGTTGCCTTAGCTGAGCACTCCCCTAGACGGGGGATGCCCACAGCTGGCAGGTTTTGTAAAGGCACAGTGGTGGTTGGGACAACCTGAAAGGATTACACCTTTCCCTGCAGGCAAGGCTGGACCAAAATAGTGTTCAGGGCAGTAGAATAGGTGGAGGTTTTAAGCAACATAGAATAGGTCTTGCTTATCAGGTGAGTTTTATAGCCTTGTTTATAATGGGGAGACACAGCCACAGCTCTGTATTTGCTTTGGTTTTGCATTGAGCTAGGTGATTGGGGGTTTTCCATGAGAACTGGACTCTGTTCCTGATTACTTTCTTTTTTTCCCCCCTAATTCAGACTAGGTAGCCATGTCAGCCAAAGCCATCTCTGAGCAGACGGGGAAGGAGTTCTTGTATAAGTATATCTGTACATCCTCTGCCATCCAGAACCGTTTCAAGTATGCCCGAGTCACCCCAGACACTGACTGGGCACGACTCACCCAGGACTACCCATGGCTTCTGAGCGAGGTAAGGAGAGTGACTTGCCTTCCCGTAGTGGCTGAGCCCCGGACAAACCTCTGCCCACCCAAGCTGCTCCCTGTCGGGCATGGCACATCATGCTGTGGCAGGCTGCGAGCAGAACTGTGCTCTGGATCTTTCCTGAAGGACCAGTTGCTGCTGCTCTGCAACACTCATTTGCAACACTGATGAAGAAACAAGCCTTGCTTCAAGGCTGTTGTATCACCTTCTAGGAGGCCTGATTATAAAATTCCTTTAAGGACTGTGAAATACACGAGCAGAGGTATCTGCAAACAAGAAGCTTCTAATAACCACACAGAAGGTAAACGAGGCAAATTCAGACAAAGCAAGAGTCTCTTGATGTCACTCCCTGTTCTCAAACCCTTACTTTCTGAAATCATGGAGTGCTTTCTCCACGGCTAGTTTTTACGTTCTGTTAGGATACTGCTTGGCTTTCCTGCATCCAAGCAAAATGTCAGGGAGAACTTCATTTTTTGCTTTTTCTACACAAGATCTTTTATATCTCTTTGTGTTTCATAGCCATGCACTTTCTGCAGAGAAAAACCTATCCAGAGCTCTTTTTATTAGTTGTCCAAGCTGGCTCCTTTCCAGTGGTTAATTATATTAAGTCATTGGTTGGTAGAACATGAACGTTTCACAGTCCTTTACTGACTGACTGATAGAAGCCCTACGCTAAGTAATTAAATGTTCCGTACTCAAGTGCATGAGTGAATTGCTGGAAGATATCAGCAGTGCTTCTAAAAGGGCTTGCAGAAAGCCAGATGGGAGCAAGGATGCTACCTATCCTTTAACGCAGAGTTCTGTAACGCTAGAAAGGGCTACAGGGTCCAGCAGAAAGACCGTGATTAGCGTTCTGTACTGCAACATGTTGTGTTCTGACTCTACACTGTAAGTTGCTGAAGTTCCAGGACATACTAGCTGTACAGGAGAATGGCACCCACTTCTTATTTAAAAAAAAAAAAGATATTTGCAAGCTAGAGATAACACACTTGTTACCTAGGAACAGCTTTCCATAGGTATCTTCTAAAGAGCCACTGTCAGTTGACTAAAATGTGCAGGACCCCTGGCCCTCGCCAGTCTCATATGCAGAGTATGTAGTGACAGCAGGAGCTTTCTTTGTAAGCAGCTGATTGTGCTTGCCATGTTTGTAACAATTTCTCCTTAGGAGCCTCTGCTCACAGATAAATATTAATTTCATGATGCATCTTACAAAGTCAGTTTGCAAAACTGATGGGATGCTCTACGCTTTTCAGGGAGATTTTTTTTTTTTCCCTTTACAGAAACTGAGTACATGTACCCCATCCTAACAGCTGCTTTGAAAGAGTTATCAAAGTTCATCAAAAAAAGCTAAAACAAACTGTCACCTCAGTTTCTGATGTATACTTACATCTGAGTAGAAATAAGGCAGCTCTTCTCAAAGTACAGCATAAAAATCTGCAGTCATGTTGTACCAGGAGATGGATTTGCCAAGAGATTAAAGAAATTCTTCAAGGACATTTGCTGTACAGAATTTACTTAAGTTTTTTGTTTCACTATCTGCAGAGAATCGCTCGACCAAAATCACTTTCTAATGCTTCTTTCTTTTAATCGCTTTTGCACAATGTTGTAGCGTTTAGTGGTGAAGCCAGATCAGCTAATAAAGAGACGTGGGAAGCTTGGACTGGTTGGAATTAACCTCACTCTGGATCAGGTGAAGGTTTGGCTCAAACAGCGTCTGGGCCAAGAAACCACGGTGAGTGCCACCTTAGCAACAAAAATATAAGACTTTTTTGTTCTGTCTTTTCTGCCTGCTTGCATGATAGGAGCTGGCGTGCAGGTATTTCTCTTGCTTACGGTGGTTTAAAATGCATGTTATACTGATGCCAAAGCAAGTGAGAAACTGTCCCCCATGTGAACTTCCTGCTGGTAAATGAGCACCAATAAATGACACACCTTGCCAGGGAGTACAGCTCGGTGCTCCCTATACCATCCTCTGTCCAAGTCTGCTGTGGTGGGAGCTGAGCAGGAATTAGTACAACTTTGAAAATCCATTCCAGTTGGGAGTCAGCAGTTGATAGCTCAAATGCTGTGTCTAGTTGGCATAGCTGCTTCACTTTAATACCCAAGGCAGATTTAACAAGACAAGTATAAAAGCTGTCATAAAATTGTCCTCTTATTGTAGCCAGCCATTGTGTTTTGGCTGATGACTGAATGTTACTTCAAGTCCTTATTTTAACTCTGTGCCGGCTTGTAATATTTATTCTCCTGGGAACTGCAGGAGAATACTGCAATGCTAATGATAAAGAAATGCCTGCTATCCCAGCTGCTGTGTTTCAGGAGCTGATAGAGTTCTGCTGCCTCAAGGAAACTGATGCCTTGGCCCTACTGTGATTGATTTGCTGCTGGCTCCAGCACCAAGCTGTGCAGCCAAGCCAGTGGGGCTTGCCTGAAGGCCATTGTGAAACAGCAGGCAACTGCATCTCGTGTGCCTGCCCATCAGGAAAACCAGGGATGTTGAAATTGCTTCTTTAGCACAATATGACAACCACATCTAAAGGAAGGACTGTGCCAAGGACTTGTGACCAATGATTTTCACTCCTGAAGCAGTGTCTTCAGGAGCAGGGGGTATCTCCCATGGCCTGTGCAGGAGTGTCCCTTGAGCCAAGTGACTTGGTTTTGGATAGCAGGAAAACACCTATGCAGGACAGTTCCTGGGACCTTGCTGTAGCTGTCTGTCCCTGTAGGAAGAGGCTAAAGAGTGATCTTACTTGACCATGCTCACTGGCACCGTTTCCAGGGCGAGTGCTGGGCAGAGGCCTCTGCTCCTGCCATTCCCTGTCTAGCTCAGGAGTTCCCTCACCTCTGATTTTTTCAGAGCTCCAAAGAAGAAGCTCAAGCCGCCGCGCTTCACGTTGCACTAAGCAGTGCTCTGTAAAGGTGCTGTCTTTGGGACAGGAGATGAGGAAGAGCCATTCTGGTGTAATTCTGATAGCCATCTGTCCTGGTAGGAAGGGGGAAGGTGACTGACTCCTGTAACCTATGAAGTTCAGCTATCCTGGAGTGGTTCAGCAGCGTGTCTAGCAGTGACAGTGCTTGATGCTATGCTGGGGAGGGAGGAGTATGGTTCCCCAGGAAACACAGTGGAGAGGTGGTTGGGAGGAAGTGATTTTAGAGCAGTGTTGATTAATTCTCGAAGCTTGCCTTATGCTGTCATAAATGTGGATACTGGACAAGCATTTATTGGTGTTTGTGTTGTTTTCTGCCTACAGATTGCTAATGCGAAGGGAATCCTAAAGAATTTTCTGATTGAACCCTTCATCCCTCACAAGCAGGTTAGTATACCAAATAAAGCATTAAAAAGTGCTTTTAAATCTATTTGACTTGCATGTGGCTTAGTATATGGATTGGTATAGTGGAGAAAGCGTAAGTTTGGGAGTGTGCTGTTGAGAGTGTCGATGCATGTGGTCAGAGCAGCATGCAGGCACGGCATTAGTCCATGCAAAGAGCTGTTAATCATGTTGGTTGCTGTTACTCTTCTGGGAGGAGGTTACAGATCACCTGAGAGGGACCAGGTTGCTCAAGGCAGCTCACTGCTCCTTGAATCCGGTACTCCTGAGTGTGAGATCTCAGTTTGTGCTGGTGAAATATTCAGGCTCTGCCATGGTTTGCAGGAAGGGTATAATTACCTAAGATAGAGGTGCTTTCAGTGCATGCAAGGACGGACCCTGGTTTGCACTTCAGTTATGTAAGATGGGAGCAGTTTTCTCCAGAAATGGAAAGTGTCCCTGGCACGTTTCACCAGGATGAAGCACTCCGGGCCCTGCCGCTCTCCCTCCCAGGCCAGCACAGCCTGTACAGCCCTGGGGGGTGTCTGGGCCACTCCAGTGCTGCTTCTCCTTGGAAAGCTCAGCGGTGTGCTCAGTTGCCCCTCCCCTAGCACTGACACAAGAGCTGCCTCTTCAAGATCTTCTCTGGGTGTGAGTTATTCTCTGGGTGTGACTTGCTAACGTTTGTGCCTGGGTCTGTGCAGGAGGAAGAGTTCTATGTGTGTGTATACGCTGCCCGTGAGGGAGACTACGTACTCTTCTACCATGAAGGGGGTGTGGATGTGGGCGATGTTGATGCCAAAGCTCAGAAGTTGCTTGTGGCAGTGGATGAAAAGCTCAATGAATCGGATGTAAAGAAACATCTCCTGCAGCATGCACCAGCAGATAAAAAGGAGTAAGTACAGATGTCCAGTTCTGGGCATGGCCAGCCACCAAGAAGCTTCTCTCCTTTATTTCAGTGCAACGCCCCTTCGTTCTGTTTCACCTTAAAACTTGCTCTCCTACCCTTCTTGCTGCTCTCAAGAATATGCCATGCATCCTAAATGCAAGTTCTTTGACCTTATCCGAGCTTCTTGTAAATCTCAAAATAAGTGTTCGTAGTACCTTGAGCCTTCACTTGAGAGGAGCGCTTCTCAGTCTACTGAAGTCTTGACCTCTTGGATGTCAGAGACATGTATTGAATTTTGATCCTTCGTGCCAGCATAGAAGAGTTTATTTAGTAGAAATGGTGATAAGAT
Source organism: Ciconia boyciana (assembly GCF_034638445.1). Classification (NCBI taxonomy): domain Eukaryota; kingdom Metazoa; phylum Chordata; class Aves; order Ciconiiformes; family Ciconiidae; genus Ciconia; species Ciconia boyciana. Next base: position 911,707 of record NC_132955.1, read on the forward strand.
GTGAATCTCATTGCTAATTCAGAAATGTACTCTCCCTTACTCTGGCCTAGTCTAAGAAGGTATTCTCTTGCTTACTGCAAGCTTATCTGTAGATCTCAAAGATTCTTCTGCATCTCCTTTAATGAGATGCCCATAGCTAGTTATCTTAATATGAGTCATGATTTTTCCAAACATAATGTAATCACTGATGGCATTGCTCAGCACCGAAAGGCTGAAGAAGCCTGTCACTAATACAGTTTACTGCAGTCTTCCCCATCCCAGCTAACGAAGCTTAGTTCTGACAAAGATGCATATCTGACAGTGAGAGACCGTGATGCATTTCTGTCTCTCGGTGAGATTAAACAGACTGGACATCTTTGACAGTTGTGAGCAACTGTGTTCTCAGCAGAGCTTGGTGGAGTGTAATTAAGATGAGTCATCAAGGTCTTCCTTTCCTTGAGTCATCACCTAGGCTTCTTCCAGAGAAGATGAATGAGAATGAAAGAAATTGATACAGAGTAGATTTGCAGATTGCCACTAATAGAAATGAAGCAGAGCAGGCTGTGCTTTATATTTGGCTGCTTTAATGAACTTGTGTTAAATTTTTTTACAGCATCTTGGCTAGCTTCATCTGTGGCCTGTTCAACCTTTATGAAGATCTATATTTCACATACCTCGAGATCAATCCATTAGGTAACAGATATTTTTGGGAGCAGGACTTTCTGTTCTAGAATACTGAAATGTGTACTTTATCCTTCTCTGTTTTATGTAGTTCGCAACAATACTAGGTGGCATATGCAAAAGAAGTACAGAAGTGGCTGTGATGGGTCCCGGAGCTATTAGTTGAATTAATTCAAAATGAGGACTGCTTGTAGGTGTTCTCTGTTACTTAATTTCCTGGTGGAAATGAAAAATTCCATTAAAAGGGATGTTAAGTCAGAACTGAAGAACATAACTGCTCTGTTGGATCAGAACAAAACAGCACCTGAGCCAGGGCCTGGTCCATGCCCATGGTCACTAGTTAATTCTTAAGGGAACTTTCTGGGTTTGTGTCCTGGTTTTGGCTGGGATAGAGTAAATGTTCTTCCTAGGAGCTGGTACAGTGCTGTGTTTTCGATTTAGTATGAGAACAAGGTGGTAACACCCTGATGTTTTAGTTGTTGCTAAGTAGTGCTTACAGTAGGCAAGGGCTTTTCAGCTTCCCATGCTCTGCCAGCTGCACAAGAAACTGGGAGGGGGCGCAGCCAATATAGTTGATCCAAACTGGCCAAAGGCCAGTATGTCTATGCCATATGGTATGGTCATGCTATATGGTCATACCATATGGCATCATGGTCAGTATATAAACTGGGGGGAGCTGGCTAGGGAGCAGCAGTCGCTGCTTGGGGACGGGCTGGGCGTCGGTCAGTGGGTGGTGAGCGGTTGCATCACTTGTTTGGTTTTTTTTTTCCCCCTGGGTGTTCTCTCTCTCTCTCCCTCTCCCTCTCCCTCCCCCCATTACAGTCCTGTCATGTCCCATCCCCCCTCAATTATTAAACTGTTCTTATCTCAACCCACAAGTTTTCTTACTTCTGCCCTTCCAATTCTCTCCCCCATCCCACCGGGGAGGGAGGGTGACTGAGCAGCTGTGTGGTGCTTAGTTGCCAACTGAAGCTGAACCACGACAGTTTGGTAAATACAATTAAATGACCGATGTGGAGGAAGGGGAACAAAGGTGACCTAGCTTTTGTAACGATCTCTGTATAGTATCAAATTTTATGAGTAAATCTGTAATGCATGGCGCTCTATAAAACAGAGCTAATTCTGGTATTTTTTTCAAATGCAGTGGTGACTAATGATGGTGTCTACATCCTTGATTTGGCTGCGAAGATTGATGCAACTGCTGACTACATCTGCAAAGTGAAATGGGGGGATGTGGAGTTCCCCCCTCCCTTTGGCAGGGAAGCTTACCCAGAGGCAAGTAACAACCCACTCTGGCCCAAATCCCTCTATTGTGGACTACAAGATTAATTCCTCATGCCTTGTACGTCCATGGCATTGAGGTTTTCCTCTCTTGTGGGTTTTGTTGCTGTGTTTCAAGTACCTTGGCATTGCTATCCATGGTAACAGCTTGTGCAAACCTGAGTACAGGTTGCTGTAGTATTAGGACTTTTCATAATCGCACTCTGAACTGCAATTGCTTTCCATCTTTGCTTGGGTCTTGTTTCAGTTCTTTAATTCAGACTTGACTTTCTAAAATGGAGGCTTATATTTAACTTCATTCAGCTATGTGCCAAAGCTCTGTGCTTGTACAGTCTTCCTTATATGGCTCTTGCCTGCATCACTGCTCTGTCAGCATCATTATTTTCTGTTGGAGCACTGGTTATTGACAGCCTCATGGCAGCTGATGGTCAGTGTTTCAGTTACTGAGAGTAGAGTAGCAGTTGTGTGCAAAATCTGCGTGCAAGTATGAATCCAGAGAAAATAATTACCATCTCTCAAGCCTCAAAGGAAAAAGTTAAGATGTTAATACACCTGTTTTCCTGAAAAGATGACCAAGAAGAGGCCTGCAGGCAACCTTTTCCTTTTAAAATTTAGAAATGCCTGTTCCCTCTCAGAATTCCCTGAATTTGTGCTACTGGTTGCATAAACACTGCTTCGTACATGGCCTCCCAGCAGCTTCAAAAACTGTTGGAAGTAGAGCTCTACTTAATTGTTCTGTTACTTATTTTGGGTGACTGTTCTGCCATCTACAAAAGGATTTCTGTCCTGACTTTTTCATTTTAATAATTATAATTATGCTTCAGTTGGGGAAGGTTTTTGTAACGTGGCCAGGAAGTCCATTTAGCTATTTCTCTCCATGTAGCTTGCTGGATGCCAACACTTAACTCAATTTGCTCTTAAAAGGATTAGTTCAGTTTTTGTCTCTCTGAATCATCCCTCTGCAAGTCACTGGGAAGGTTATTACGGCAATGCCTTTGCTGAGAATTTTAATGAACTCCCAGTGAAGTGCATCACAACAGGCAAGCACACTGTAATACAGGAACACCACGTTGAGCCAAATTACAGCTCTCTCGGTGATTACATTCTTGGCTGCAGCACAGCCAGAGAGTGTGTGGCCATGGGTGTGTTGATTTTAAATTTCCTCTGGTCTGAGTCTGCAGACAAGGTCAGAACGAGACTTTTCAGTCCAGAGGCATTTGATTCTCTGACTGTCATATGTGGAACTGTGAAACCTGGGAGCTTCCCAGGGCTGGCTGAGCAGTGGAGGAAAAGACCACCGTCCACGGAAAGGCCAGTGTGGGGTACTGCTTAGTGAAACACAACCGACAGTCAGCTGAATTTCCAAAGTTTTTGATGTGCAAACAGGAAAAATCTGCTACTGGATCTGCAGTCTGCAAATGAAGTAATATCAAATTTATTATAGCAATCACTTGTGACTTCACCTGGGACAAGCAAGAGGCAAGCCAGCAGGCCTTACAAAGACAACATATTCTTTGGAGGATATGATATTTTTTTCCAAGAAAGAATCAAAATTTGAGCGTATGCTCAGGTTGATCCCCTTTGAATTTGTTACGGAGGGAATGGCGCAAGCTGTCTATATCCAGTCCAATTTCAGTGTTCTGTCTTGGAGAACACCTAACACAAATCAGTCCTGGCCCCTGAGAGATGAAGCTGGGTCTCTGTCCCTTACAAAAATGGTGTTTGTAGTTCTGCTCTCCCCTCAGTTGTAGTTGACAGGAGATGTGGGAGCTCTGCATTGTCCAAACAGGCCCAGCACTATGAACCCTGTGGTCTGGAAAAGGAGGATGCAGAAGGAAGTTTAAATTGCATGCTGCTCTGTTTGCAGGAAGCCTACATTGCTGATCTGGATGCGAAGAGTGGAGCCAGCTTGAAGCTTACTATTCTCAACCCCAAAGGCAGGATCTGGACCATGGTGGCTGGTGGCGGTGCCTCTGTGGTTTACAGGTAACAGGAACAAGGTTTCCAGAGAGGAGGGTGGATTTGCAGTGCTGGAAGAAAACAATTGATGCAGCCTCTGGAAAGGAGACTCTTCTAAAGCAATCTTTCCCATGCTATGACTGCTTGGGACCTCTTCAGAATGAAGATGTTGTGCAGATTTCTTACCAAGATGTGGAATATAGTGTCCCTTAGAGATAATTTAATTCTGGGAGGTTGAGATACTGTTTCTTTCTGACTTGGAAAGAAACAAGCTGGCTGAAAGCTGTTTGTGGTAATATCGTTGCTGTGGTAGTCACTGAGTTCCCATCATATCTAGGAAGTGTAACAAGATCAATCATGACTGGCACCAAGAGGAGAGCAGCTTAGTTTTCAGCAGTTACAAGTCCCTCTTTCCCAGGAATTTGGAGTGCTTTATTAAGACCTTTATAGTGACTCAAATTATAACTAACCTCTTAAACAACTTTTTTTTTTTTTTTACAGTGACACCATTTGTGACCTGGGGGGTGTGAATGAACTGGCTAACTATGGGGAATACTCAGGAGCCCCAAGTGAGCAACAGACCTATGACTATGCTAAGACTATTCTCTCCCTCATGACACGAGAGAAGCACCCTGAAGGTAAGGGAGTTGCTGCAATTTCAAAGATGCTCAGCTGTGAAGCTGCGTGTGGGGGGAAAAAACTGAACAAATCTGAGCTGTTGCTATGCTTAGACCTCCCTGGGAGAGCTTTTAATGTACTGCTGCCTTCTGAGTGAAATAGTGATGGATTTCTCTCACCTCTTGCTTCAGAGACAGGACTTGTGGTTTTCCATGTAGCAAAGAGCAAATGTGGCTCAAGAGGTTCTTATCAGAAAAAATCTTGCGTGATACAAAGCTCTTATCTTCCAGGCTCTGCTAAACACAACTTCCTGCAAACTATTGGCTAGTCTGAACTGCAGCATTGTTTCTCTTTGTCCTAAACTGCTTCATGATCTTACAGTACACTGTGTTCTTAAAACAGTTTTATTTATGTGTGTTTCTTCCCTCAGGTAAAATCCTGATCATTGGAGGCAGCATTGCTAACTTCACCAACGTAGCAGCCACTTTTAAAGTAAGTGACTATTCAGAAGTATCAGCAAATGCCCACAGGCATCAACCCCAAGCCATTCTCCCCAGTTCAGCGTTGTGCTGAGGCTGACAGTGCATCTCATCCAGGAGTTCCTGAGATGATGGGACAGGGTAAACATCGGGCTGCCCAGTTCACCTGTCCTGTATGTTTCTTTTAGGGCATTGTGAGAGCGATTAAGGATTACCAAGGCCCTCTGAAGGAGCATGAGGTGAGGATCTTTGTACGAAGAGGAGGCCCGAACTACCAGGAAGGATTACGTGTCATGGGAGAAGTTGGTAAGGACCAACTGTTTCCTTAAGTTTTGTTCTTGCATCTTGTTTCTTCCACCTGCTTTCTGCTGAGCCTTTACAAGGTTAAATGCTTCACTTTGGCAGAAGCTCATCTTGTTCCTTTTCCCCCCACCGAGGCTGACTGTTCTTGTATGCATACACAGGGAAGACCACTGGGATCCCCATCCATGTCTTTGGCACGGAGACTCACATGACCGCGATTGTGGGCATGGCACTCGGCCATCGGCCTATCCCCAACCAACCGCCTGCTGCAGCCCACACCGCCAACTTCCTCCTCAACGCCAGCGGCAGCCCTTCGGTGAGTTTGTTCCCCTCCGTGAAAGAGAACGCTTGTGAAGAGCCTCCTGAAGGCAGCTTCCCCTGTCTGAACAGGTTGGAAACGGATCTTGGCCACCATTGTATTTGTACAGAGCTCTAGGAAAACTAAAGTGACTCTGCCTGCATGGTGTATCAGGAGGGGCCCTCCCAACATCCACCTTGCTTGTGCACAAAATGTGACCCCTCAAAACCAACAGTGTGACTCTTGCATCTACTGGGAACTTGGTCATTTAGGAGTTTTCCCTTGCTTGACTGAAATGGTCCTATCTCAAAATTAGCTTTCGTTGGTTTTCTTTGTAGACTAGCATAGCCAAAGCGGCCACCTCCTCCTACATGCTCCAGGCCTTATATGGCACGCTGTCCCTTACTGACTTGGCTTCTGAATCTTTTCAGACTCCAGCACCAAGCAGAACGGCTTCCTTCTCAGAGTCCAAATCAGATGATATTGCTCCAGCCAAGAAGGCAAAATCAACAGCACCTCTTGGTAAGTCCAGCATTGGAAATGATTGCTAGCAGTTCTCTTCTGCTCCAAAAGACAGAATGTGGACTAGACTAATGCTTTCTTCTGGATACAAAGGGAAGCAATTTTGTGGTACCTGTCTATTTTTGTTTTGAATTTAGTTAAGTGCTTTTAGAATGTTGTCGCTTGTTGTGCTGTTAGCTCATACACAAGGTGAGTCAGAGGTGCCTTGACCTGGGATGTTCCTTTGAAGGGAACAGCACAGTTTGAGAACTCCAGCTTTCCCATGTCCCCTTATGCAAGACCAGTGGACAACAGGTTAGAGTATCTGTGCTGTGGTTGCTGAACAGAGGCCTGCTCTCTAGTTAAGTACCTGGGGGGTATTCCCATGGGATGCTGCTGGAATGGTGTAGGTATTCAGAAAGTCCTTCTTGGTATATGCTGCAGCATCCTGGATGAACGCTCTACAGTCAGTTCAGCAGGAGTCGTGACGTACTCCTCGTGCATTTAGGGTCAGAGGTTACTCTGCGGTGTGTTGTATATTTTTTGTGGGGTTTTCTGTCTTGCTTTTTAGTTTTTGGGTTTGTTTTTTTTTACTGAAGTCTGTAGGAAGCTTCTTTAGCATGGTGATATGCAAAAGCTTTGGCAACCTTTTGCTCGTATTTGTTGGAAGCCTTATTGGGTAAGAGCATGTTGTATGGGGATAAAACAACAACAGAATTGGGCAGAGACCTAATGTGATAATGTCCTGGTCCTCCTCCCTTGAATGTGAGGAGATACTGGCCTCGTTCACAACAGTATGACACGATGATGGCAAAATTCAGATCCGATGCCAGTGAAACGCATCACAAAACCCCCTACTGCTCTCTTAATCATTGCGCACAGAATTTTGCATGAGCAATGCTTCAAAAAGACGTTGAAAATATGTGTGCCATGGAGCTTGCAGTGCAAGGAACCGCCACCTGAACCTGAAACGTGTTTGTGCTGGGATAAGCAAAAAGTTTCTAGATGGCAAAATTTCATGTCCAGATATCTGGAGAGGAAGTACAGTGGAGAGTGCTCCAGTCCGCTTGTTTTTCAATAAAAGCAAAATGCAAAAGGCCTGAGTGCTGTGGGGAGGAGTGAAGCTGCAGCACCCTGCCACAGGTGCCCTGCTGTTGGGATGACAGCAGCCAACTCTGTCATATTGTTGCATGAGTGATTCTCTCTTTAACAGATTCAATCCCAGCTTCAAGACCTGGTTCAGGTAGGACACATGTGACTAGCTGAATGTGCCTGGCCTTGCTGGCAGCTGGCTTTTTTAGTTCTTGGTCTTGTTGCTGTTTTTTTCCCTCTCCAAAAGTTTGCAGTGTTGTCTGGTCCTTCCCTTCCCTCCTGCCCAGCATATTTAGCTATCACCATATGAATTTTTAATCTGTTTTTTCAATTGCAGATCACATATTCCTTTGCACAAAAACTTATTATTTCTGGGGGAGAGGGGGACAGGTCTCAAACAAACTTTAATTTTTCTTCCCTCCCTCGCCATCATTATGGAGAAAACCAGACCTAGGCATACTGTGAAAAGCTGTTCTCTTTGCTTTCAAAAAGAAGGAATCCCTAACCATGCCTAATAACTGGCATTTTGTTTCAAAGGGAAACAAAATAGTGCAGGTGCTGTGCTTATGAGCCTTGAAGGACACGGAAGTCACTGAATGAACCAAATGTTCTTGTTGCCTTATCAGTTCAGCAAACTATTAAAGCTTGTGCTCAGTGAAGTTATGGGGACTTTAAGCACTCTCTTGAGCTCTATGCTGGATGAGAATAAACTGCTGAATCAGTGTCAAAGTAGAGTTCCAGGCCATCTCCCCTATCCTAAGAGGAGAGACAGTAGAAGGGGAACTCTCAGATTCTTCCTTGTGTGGTCTCAGACAAATAGCATCCCCTTTCTGGGCCTGCATTTTCCTGTTTCTATGAATACTTATATTACCTCCTTGCAGGCACCTGCAAGATAAACGGAATTTTTCAGGGTAGGCAGTTTCCTAATAACAAGTCATGCAGCAGTGCATCTAAATTGTGAACATGAAGGGTTGGAGAACAGCGACTGATTTCTTGTGAAAGCCAGCAGAACAGTATCCTGTTTAATCCCTAGTGCTGTTTACCTTTGATTCAAAGCCAAAAAGAAATTAGTGGTAGACTGAGTTGGCATCAGCAGTTGGATCAGCTCTGAGTTCTTAGAAGTTTTAAAATTAACTCTGCCTGGAGTCAAAGGGAGGAACTCAACGTTTTGCTGTGACAAGTGGTGTAAATATACTTAAAGCAAAAAGTCCACCCTCACTAGCTGAACTGTTGCCTTTCCTGTGACTCTGTGCCCCAAAGCCAGGTTTTGGGCCATATCTAAATTCTTGGAGCCATCAGGTTTGTGTTGGATTCTGATCATCAAAAAAACTGAAAACAAAAGCTGAGTATGTAGAGCTCCTTTGGTTTCTTTGTCCCCTCTATTTCCTGCTTTTCTTTTTATTTCCTATCATCCTATTGTGGTGCCCTGACAAACACAGGAGGCAAACCTCCTGTGGTTCTCCCAGACTGTAGGCCATACACAAATAAATAAAATGCAAAGTTCCCTTTCTCTTCAGCTTTGCAGAATAAAACTATCTGGGAGGAACATGAATGGCCTGTGTGAGAAGAGGAAGAGGCAGTTTTCACTTATCTCCTCTCCTACACCAGCTTCCCCCCTGTGATCAAGCACTTGTCCATTTTGTGAAACCCAAAACCTGGCTGTTGTGTTCAGAATCCTGGGAAGGGGGATGCTGCTTCATCTACAGTTTCTTCCTTAATTTGGACAGTGTGGCTACTGCATCCTGCAGTTCACCTGTTGGGTTCAGTTTGGAGGGAGGGGAATATGCTCGTCTGGGAGACTTTCAGCAGACATTTGGCAAAGTTGCAGCTTTTGTCTTGCACAGATGTACATTTTGAATGTGGTTTTGTTTGGGTTTTTTTTCCCCCCCCTCTCTCTCTGAGCAGGTAAAGCCACAACCCTGTTCAGCCGTCACACCAAAGCTATCATTTGGGGGATGCAGACACGGGCTGTGCAAGGAATGCTGGACTTTGATTATGTTTGCTCCCGGGACGAACCTTCAGTAGCTGCCATGGTTTATCCATTCACGTAAGTAGCCTGTGTTGACTGCATTATTTTTCTGACTGCTTCCCTCAAATTCTTCTGTTAGCTTCCTCCTCTTCCAGTCTCTGCTGTTCTTTAGGGTAGCTCTGCCCTAGTCTACATCTCTGCCTTAATGCCATCTCCTATGCTCCCTTCCACCATCAGGTTGGCTTTGCAGACTGCTTCCTGTTTCCCTCAGCCATTGATTTCAGGCTGCCCTGTTGAAACAGCTTAATGTTAGCCACGTAATTTAAGTCCCACTTCATGCTCTTTCAAAGGGTGTCCAAATTCTGTTCCTTCACTTGGCAAGTAAGGAAGGCATGACTAATTGGGCTTTCTTTAACAGCCCACTGGCTTATAGCAGAGGCAGTAAGGCTATGTAAGGTTTCTTCCACTCATCTACTGTTTGCTGCATGCTTGCCTGAGACATCTTGATCCATGCCTGCAGCAGCTGGAATTTTCCCCTCCAAATATTAGCCAGAATCGGAGCAGCTCTGCTAATAGACCAAAGCAGTCTGTCTGTCATGTAGCCAAACAAAATTTAAAAAAAAAAATCCTGTTCATCTTGTTCATACTCTTCCCTGTAGTGGCAGTAGTTTTGTAGCAGGCAGGAAGTATGCGGCTCCTTTAGTGGGATAGAGAGTTCTCTTGTGGTATTCACCCTCTTCTACCCGATCCCCACAGCTAACGGGGATGAGAGAGACTATCGAGTGTTTCAAATTGCCCTCGGGAGGAACCTCCAGAGCACAGCTGTGCATAAGCTGTTTGTTATTATACCGTGGGGGGGGTGGTCTCCCTGTCAAACAGGGCAAGTAGGGAGAAGGAAAGGAGTGGCTGTCTGGCCTGCTGCTGGGACAGTGAGATGGGAGCACGTACAAAGGTAGGAGGCTTGTTTAATTTCTGTGGTATTTACAGATATCCAGGATAGCTGATGTCTAATCAGTCTCTGTCCTGCAGAGAATTTTTCCCTCTTTACAATTAAGTACCTTGTGCTGTTAGTCCGCAGCTCTGATGATAACTGCAGCTCTGTAAGACCTTCTCAGCAAGTGCAAACCTCAGGGTGCTAAAACTGAGTGCAGGCACAGTCACATCTATAGATGAGTGGCAACTCCTTGCAGTGTCGCAGTTGTTTAATTAAGAAAAAGCAACAGGATTAAAAGTTTAAGGCTACCTATAATTATCTGATTCTGCTTGGCCTTTTGGAGGAAGCTAGCCTGGCAAAACCTGGAATGTTCTGTTACAAACGTACCAGTATGGGAACACAGCCAGTATCTTTAGACTCTTAAACAACTGAACAGTATAGACTTCAATGAAATTCCAGTCGGAGCACCTACCATATATAAAAGACAACACCTACAGTGAAACTTTCCTAGGCACATCTCCTTCAGCATGTGTGGGGCAGGGTGGGTAGAGTCTCAGTGTAGCAGAATTGGAAAGTTGACTGCCCCTCACATTGCTGTCCTGGCTGTTCATGGCAGATACTGGTTTGCTGTTCCCCCAGTCCGGTATTTGTTCCAGCCCAGTAACACAGCTTTGCATGCATCTCATTCATTACTCTTTCTGTGCCTCATTCTGTCTTCCAGCTTGGAGTAGAATTGAGGCTCTGGTAACTTCACTGTGGGAGAGCTTATTCATCTTGCTGGATGCCTCTGTCCCCATTAGCCCGTCTCCTTCCATATGCTGCTCTGTTCTATACTCTGAAGAACCTTCTGCTGTTAGTATGGTCCCTCCCCATGTACGCTCACTTGCTAGTGAGTCTCACAGTCAGTCTTGGTGTCTGAGAATTGGGGTTTGTAAACTCCTCTGTCTGCATGCACTGTATCCCTTTGTCTTTCCAGTAGCCTTAAGAGTCAGGGCTCTTTCATCTTCTCCTCCATAGTGGTGACCACAGGCAGAAGTTCTATTGGGGCCACAAAGAAATCCTGATCCCAGTCTACAAGAACATGTCAGATGCCATGAGGAAGCACCCAGAGGTGGATGTTCTCATCAACTTTGCATCTCTGCGCTCTGCTTATGACAGCACTGTTGAAACCATGAATTATCCACAGGTGAGTTGAGGGATCTAGAAGAAGCCCAAGAGAAGAAGGAAGACCTTGTCAGCAGGGTACTAGTGTTTCTTAACCATGATGGCATTAGCAAATTGGCTTGGTCTTCCAACTTAACAGATAAATACCTCAATTCTAACTCCTTGTAGACTCTAAGGAGGATACTGGAGTTGCGTAGCAAATTCTAACACCAGACTTGCAATTTGTGTAAGACGAACTTGGCACCTCTTTGTTAGGAGTGATTACTTTGGGTCGGTTAAAATACATTGCTGCTCTAATGTGCAAGGGGGAGAAAAAAATTCTCTGAACAGTGCATTGAGACTGCTGTGAAGGTCACAGCAGACTGCAGATCCATGCACTGGGCCTTCCTGTATGAGAGTGCACAGCATGACCTCCCAGAGGCCTGACGAGAGGCAGAAGCTGATCATGCCCTGTGAGCAGCTGCTGGCCCCTGTCCTGCAGAGTTCCTTATGGTGGCAACTCTGTGGGGTACTAATGGGTTTCTTTATCTTGATGCAGATCCGCACCATTGCCATTATTGCCGAGGGCATTCCAGAGGCACTGACACGCAAGCTGATCAAGACAGCTGATAAAAAAGGAGTCACTATCATTGGGCCTGCAACTGTAAGAACTGATGACCTTCTCCTCTTCTCCATCTGTCTTAATCTTCAGATCGGCTTTCTCTGAAGGATAAAGTATATCCTACAATCCATTTTGTCTTTAGTCATATAAAGTCCATGATAGTTTCTCATTTTAAGGTCGCCTTACTGTCTTCCATTGTTTGTAGAAACACTGACAAGACTGTCTTACAGAAATGTTCCTAAGTTTCATGTATATTTTAAAGGGCTTTCTCTAATTTTCTTGTAGGTTGGTGGGATCAAACCAGGTTGCTTTAAAATAGGCAACACAGGAGGCATGCTGGATAATATCTTAGCATCAAAACTGTACCGCCCTGGCAGTGTGGCTTATGTTTCACGGTCTGGAGGAATGTCCAATGAGCTCAACAACATCATTTCCCGAACCACTGATGGGGTCTATGAAGGGGTGGCCATTGGAGGAGACAGGTAGGAGTCTGCATCTTCAACAAAGACACTGGGGGTTTTTTAAGTCAGTCAACAGAAGAGTTGTTAGTAACTTGGAGGAAGAAGGGCAGGTTAGCTGTTAATTTTTCTTCTTTCAGAAAAGTTTATGAAACAAATTCAACTTCTACCATTTTCCCTGTATTCTACCCAGATATCCTGGTTCAACTTTTATGGATCATGTCTTGCGTTATGAGGATACTCCAGGAGTGAAAATGATTGTAGTACTTGGAGAGGTGAGTGAGACCAGTTCACTCCTATCTGAGAAATACCCAAGTGTTTTGTTTTGGGAGCATCTGACCTGGCTGCAAAGATGCTAAATAACAGCTAAGAGATAAGTGGCAGCTATTCATATTGTTCTTGAATGTCTGAATTTTTATTTCATGCTTCTTTAATCAAAAGAAATTTAGTGTAATCCACAGACAAGCACAGTCTCCCCTACTTTAAAAAAAAGCAACCACCAAATAAGGAGGCTTTGTTCTGAGCCTTCAGCTGCTACTCAATGAAAAAGGAGAATAAAAATCCAAGTAACGCTTCCATGTGCATCTCGCAACTGGTTTCTACAAAGTGCAAAGTTTTGAACCAGCTCAGCTCTTTCTTTCTGCAGATTGGAGGCACAGAAGAGTATAAGATCTGCAGGGGTATTAAAGAAGGTCGTATCACCAAGCCAGTGGTGTGCTGGTGTATTGGTACTTGTGCCACCATGTTCTCTTCAGAGGTATGTGCAAAAATGGGGGCAAATGCATGAAATAAATACATATCCATGACAGGAAGAAAAAAGCCAACTTTTCTCACTGTGCCTAAACCTTCTGGAATTGCCAGTAGCAACTTAACATTCATAATTTAATAAATATAAATGATAAAAGCTTTTACTGCGTCAGCAGTCTGCCACTGGAGATTTCCAAGGGATTTTGCATACTTGTAAAGGGAGCCCAAAGATCCCAGGGAATGCAACAGATTCTAATAGCCACCTGCTTCTGGAGTGGGAATGGGAAAGATGCACATTAAGCAGCTCTAGAGAGGGGGGGAATTTAGGCAGAATGTCAATGGAGCAACCTGGAGTGACTCCAGATCAGAAAATGCCCTGCATATTGCAGTACTGACTGCAGTTGCAACCAAGGGTTCTGTTAGCCCAAATAAGAAGGCAGATGTGCAGTCACTGGTATTCCTCTGTCACCAGTTTCCTAGTCAGTTCTCTGTTCTGTTTTACTCTCTGCAGGTAAACAACTTGTATTCCTTACTGCTCTCTTCTCGTTTGTAGGTGCAGTTTGGCCATGCAGGAGCTTGTGCCAACCAGGCTTCTGAAACTGCTGTTGCAAAGAATCAAGCCTTGAAGGAAGCTGGTGTGTTTGTTCCCCGGAGTTTCGATGAGCTGGGAGAGGTCATTCAGTAAGTCACACTAACAGGGCACCTTCAGCAGGGGACAAAACCTGTTACGGCCCTGATTCTAGCCTGATAAAGGAATATATTCCCGCTTAAGGAAAGCGACTTCTATTCATTCTGGGTTTTTAAGGTCTAGATTAAGACTACCTCACTTGTATCTCTTAAAAGGACTTAAATTAATAAATGGATTATCTCCCTAGGTCTGTCTACCAGGATCTTGTGGCCAAGAGAGTGATTGAACCAGCGGAGGAAGTGCCTCCTCCAACTGTGCCAATGGATTACTCCTGGGCAAGGGTGAGCTGTGCTGTTTTACCTGCTTTTTGGTTCCTTAGAAACCAGACAGGATGTTTGCTGTGATTCTGGATGCTGATGGTGATAGTGGTGTTGCCTTGGGGTTTTATCTTGCACTTGTGTTATCTGTAAGCTCATTTGGCTACGCTGGTTCTAGGCTGTGGAAGCCGCTCTGAGGGCAAGCTTAAGGCATTGCTATTTGACCACTCTGCCTCCTGCTGCCCCTTGCTTCTAATATGGAATGTTAAAAATCCCATCTTTATGCTGCCATTTCAGGAGCTGGGTCTGATCCGCAAACCAGCTTCCTTTATGACAAGCATCTGTGATGAGAGAGGTCAGGAACTGATTTACGCTGGGATGCCAATCACTGAGGTCTTCAAAGAAGAGATGGGAATTGGAGGGGTTCTGGGCCTGCTCTGGTTTCAAAGGAGGTGAGGCAGCTTTTTGTGAAAGCCCCCAAATTCTTTGGCTTGAAGTTTTGCTTGTTTATTAATAGACTTTTAAGCACAAAAGTAACTCCAGGATTCCTTTGTGAACGTAGATTCATTGGAAGTGCCACCTCTATTATCCCCTCCTCTGAGACCACATCAGCATTTCAAGGCCTTGTACAGTATCTTTTAATCTTGGGATTAAGTTTTCCGCAAGTTTTGTGGTGCATTGAGGAAATTTTCTCTATTCTAGGCCTGCTTCATGCTCTCCAACTACTTGTTTATTATAACAGTCACCTCGACTCTGGAGAGATCGGGGAGTTTACAAACATTTGCTAACCAGTCTACAGGGAACCTTCTGAATGGCAGAAGCTTGCTGCCTTCATCTGATCCCGCTTTCATTAGAGGCACTCTGGGCACTGGCTGGAATCCCTGGCTCAGCAGAACAGGATGAACAGAACTGTAGCATAGCCTTGTGGCTCTCCTCAAGGGGACTCACTTGCTGATCAGTCAGCTGAATGTGTGCAAACTCAGCCTACAAAACTGACCCTCAGCTAAACAGCTCCTGTGGAAACTGAATAAAAATCTGATCTCTGAGAAAGACATTAGGATGCAGTGATGGGTATTGTGACCCTACAGCTCCCTTTCTCTCTTCTACTTCTTTCAAGCATACGCCTAAAACAAAAGTCACTGTCCATTGTCACTGAGTAACAAGCATCTTGTTACTCAGTTTTCTTTACAATAAATGACTTCAGTCTCTTCCTTGCTCAGGTTACCAAAGTATGCCTGCCAGTTCATTGAGATGTGTTTGATGGTAACAGCAGATCATGGGCCTGCTGTATCTGGAGCCCACAACACCATTGTCTGTGCAAGAGCTGGAAAAGATCTTGTCTCCAGTCTCACTTCAGGCCTTCTTACTATTGTAAGTACTTAATCCCCAGAAGATTTAGCTTTGTGACTCATTACTCTGTCCAGGTTTTATTACTGTTAATTTAAGATTTAGATTGGCTGCAGAGCCATTGTGTCTGTTCACTCACACTTTGACTTTCTGTTGAATTCAACTCCAATAGCTCGATGCTCTAGGTTTATAACCTAGTCCACTTTTCTAGTAAGTAAGACTATGTTGATGTCTCTTGAGTCTAGAAATATTTTTGTAGAGGCCAAACTGCTGTCAGCATTGTCCCTATATGGTTGCCTAGTCTCTTCCAACACTTAACAAGTAAAAATGTGAATAAAACAGACTTTAGATTGCATTTCCCCCCACACTCTGTCTCTAGTGGAGATGTATTGGCTACATATTGGCACTTGTGTTTGAGTTAAAGATAGATGCTTTATCTTAGGTGCCTGCCTTTAATTTCATGAATGCCACATTGACAGGCAGGGTAGATGGAGAAGATAATCTTGTGCTTGTTTTGTACCTTAACTGTGGAGTCCTTTGCTATAATTCCCTTTGTGTATTGCACCCAGGGTGACCGGTTTGGTGGAGCACTGGATGCTGCAGCTAAAATGTTCAGCAAAGCCTTTGACAGTGGGATTATCCCTATGGAGTTTGTGAATAAGATGAAGAAAGAAGGAAAACTGATCATGGGCATTGGACACAGGGTCAAATCGGTAAGAAAACTGCATTAGTACAAACTGGAGGTTTGTTTGGTTTTTTAAGAGGGGTGGGGGAGAGAAAAAAAACGAAGGAAAGAAAATTAGCAACTTTCAGAGGCAGCTATTGACCAAATTCTCAGGACTTATAAATCCTAAACCTACAAATAGTAAAGCTTATGGCAAGCACCTGTGTAAGAGGCAATGTCAGTGACTGTAATGTGTTCTTAACTTGCAGATAAATAACCCAGACATGAGAGTTCAGATTCTTAAAGACTACGTGAAGCAGCATTTCCCTGCCACCCCACTGTTGGACTATGCACTTGAAGTAGAAAAAATTACAACTTCTAAGGTGAAACGCGCTAGTATTTATCTCCTCTTGAGCATTTTTACTGATGGACAAGTGACATGGGGTTAATACTGTATTTTAACTGCAGTGCTTCACAAATTGTTGCTAGGGTTTTGTTTTTCCATGGTAGACTTTGGGCCAAGCGCAACTACGGATGGTAAGGCTGAAGACATTTGTTGGACACTGGGAAAATGCTGAACCAACCAAAACCCGTTCTCTGTGTTGTCCACAGTATATCTGGAACTGCTGTATTCTTGAAATCTGAGGCAGAGCTAGCACATACGATGGGCTGTGGCAGATAATTTCTGTGGTTTGAACCAAATGCAGGCCCATTGTTTGGGGCTGTTTTTCCATCATTTGCATTAAGCATGGCTCTTGCTCACCCTGCTGAACAGCCTTTTCTATTGCTAGGCTTGTGTGCCCACAACTAATAGGCAACCCTCAAATTACCCTTGAGGATGGAAGTTGCCAGTGAACATCATTTGCCACCGTTAACATCTTTATTGGGGTGTGTTTTCATTTCCCGCAGAAACCAAATCTCATCCTGAATGTAGATGGCTTTATTGGAGTTGCCTTTGTTGACGTACTCAGGAATTGTGGCTCTTTCACACGGTAAGTAGGTAGTGGGCTGTTTCTCTTAGGTCATGGTCCTATAAAAATGATGGGAGCCATACTGCCAGCTCATGTGGGGCCAGGATTTCAGAAGGACATTGTGAAGGAAATGTGGCCTGGACTTGGGGGAAGGAAGCTTTCACATGAATTCAGTGTTGCTGCTGGCACTAGAGCAGACTTGTAGCCTTTCCAAGATCGATTCCCTAAATAGATCACTATGAGGAACTATTTAATTTCTTTTCTCTTGCAGGGAAGAAGCAGATGAATATATTGACATAGGAGCTCTTAATGGCATCTTTGTACTAGGCAGGAGTATGGGATTCATTGGTAAGTTTTCCGTCTTTCTGCCCCTTCCCTCCTACTAGGGGATGCCCTGCCACCATGAACGTGAGACGTGAACCTCTCAGTTCTAAAATGCTAGTTGTAGCAATATAGAAATTAAAGTTTTTTCAAGGCAAAGCAAGACTAGGAGGAGGAGCAGACATTTTGTAACATAAACCACTTTTGTTTTAGGACACTACCTGGATCAGAAGAGATTGAAGCAAGGTCTGTACCGTCACCCGTGGGATGACATATCCTATGTTTTACCAGAGCACATGACTATGTGAGAACCTGTAGTATTGCCTCAGAATGTCACTTCAAGAAGACAGAAGCCTGCACAGAGGACAGCCACAAATGGGACTTTGATGTATAAAGGCCATTGGTACATAGACATTGAGCTGCCTGGTCAAACCGTGCAAAGCAACTGTTTTATAAGAATAGAAACTTACTCTAATAAAAAACAAAACTTGTGATGTTCCATGTTACCTGCTGTATTTAATACTGTCTCTCACCTTTTTATTTTTTCTACTCGTTTAATTTTGTTCCCAGAAAAGACTCTAAGGGTTTTGCTCCTAGGCGCAGTCTTGCTGAACTTGTGGAAGATGCATTAGTCTGGTAACAAGCTGTAACTTTTCCCAATAGAGGGGAAAGTACCCATCATTCCCATAAGCCATGACTTGGGCTTTTTTTATTGTTTTTCAATTTGTTTACTGTGTTCTCATCTTCAGTCTGATTGTATCCTGAATAGTGGGACCACTGCTGATGTATAACCAATGTTACTCAAACTCTGGTGTAGTAATTTAAGGTGTAAAGTTGTAACATACTGCTGTTAAAACTGTGAAACTACATGTATTCCAGTGTCTGTATTTATGCAAACAACTTCTCATTTACTGTTAGATTGCTGGTATGTGGAATGTCACTCATGTTATCTGCAGATGCAAAAATACTCTCGGTAATAACTTCAGCGTCCTACTTGTCTCTGTATTGTAACCTAACTCAAATAAACAATACACTACCAATTTTTCTTTTTCCACTTAACCTGTCATGTTGAGATGAAATTTAGCAAATTAGAGAAGGAAGAGGAAAGTAATTATAGATAACTGAAATAGCATTATACAAGAGTTAGGGAACTGTATCATGTTGTATAGTAAACATTGAAATAATCAACTACAGCTCACTTCATTCTAGTTAACAAAAAAAAAAAGTGTACCTTACTTGGAGTGAGTGAATTCCTCATGTCAAGTCCCTTCCCTCCAGGCTTGCCTGAGAGAGTGATGTTAAGGAGAAAAATAATCAAAAGGATAGCTCAAGGCTCTGAATAAAACTATGCATGTATTTCTGGTCTGTGGTACCTATGCAGTTTGGCAAAGCAATCTAATGCCCTTGCAACTGCAACGTGCATAGCAAGCTACCTTTGTGCTAAATCACAGGGATCCCTGGCAGATGCTCCGGCTGCCACCTCCAGCACCCGGGCCATCCCAAAATGGAAGAGCATCGGGGGCTGGTCAGGCTTCACCCTGCGTGGGTGCAGCTCCCTCCTGACGGGTTTTTCCCGCTCGCCGGGCAGCAGCGCCCCGGGGGCCGAGGGGAGCAGGAACCGCCTGCCCCGTCCCGCCTTTCACCTGAGGCGAGCAGGCTGGGGCGGGGGGCGCTGGTGCCTCTGCCGCGATGCTGGCCCAAACGCCCTCTCTGCTCACTGAGGAGCGAGGGGGCGCTCACCTCAGTCACATCCCTGCTGCCCTCAGGGCACCCCTTGTCCCCAGGTGCCGGCCGCCCGTGCTGAGGGGACGGGGCCCGCCGGCCGCTGCGCTTGTGCCGACTCCCCGTCAGGGCACCGGCCGCCATTTTACCTGCGGCGGCGGCACCACCTCCCCGCCAGGGGGCAGCACGGCGCACGTCACTCGCGCCGCCGGCGCCCCGCGCGCAGGCGCACTGGCCGCAACCCGCCATGTCGGACAAGATGGCGGCGGCCGCTGCCTCCCCTCAGCCGCAGCCGGGCCCCGGCCCGCCGGCGGCGGAGGCGGAGAGTGGGGGCCCGCGCGGCGGCGGGGTGGATGGGGAGGCGGAGGCGGAGGAGTTCGGGTGCCCGGCGCACTGCTCCGACCTGGCCTGGCGGCAGAACGAGCAGCGCCGCCACGGCCTCTACTGCGACATCACTCTGGCCTTCGGCGGCGGGCGGCCCGGGGCGGCCCGCGAGTACCGGGCGCACCGCTCCGTCCTGGCCGCCGCCACCGAGTACTTCACGCCGCTGCTGTCGGGGGGCTTCGCGGAGTCGCGCTCAGGCCGCGTAGAGCTGCAGAAGTGGAGCTCGGAGGGCGGCCCCGACCCCGACACGGTGGAGGCCGTCGTCGGCTTCATGTACACCGGCACCATCCGCGTCAGCCCCGGCAACGTCCACGAGGTGCTGGAGATGGCCGACAGGTGAGCGGGGCCCGGGTCCGGGGGGGGCTGGCCGCGACTGCACTGGCGGCAACCGGGCCACAACATCACCCCTGTTCGTTTGTTCTGCAGGTTTCTACTGACCCGGTTAAAAGAGTTCTGTGGAGAGTTTCTGAAGAAGAAGCTCAACCTCTCCAACTGCGTTGCGGTTCACAGCTTAGCCCACATGTATTCCTTGAATCAGCTGGCCCTCAAAGCTCAGGATATGATCAGGAGAAACTTCCACAAAGTTATCCAAGATGAGGAGTTCTACACTTTGCCCTTTCACCTCATCAGAGACTGGCTCTCAGACTCGGAGATCACAGTGGACTCTGAAGAAATCCTCTTTGAGACTGTTTTGAAGTGGGTTCAGAAGAATCCTGAGGAAAGAGAGAAGTACTTTGAAGATCTCTTTAAACTGCTTAGATTGTCTCAGATGAAGCCCACTTACCTTACTCGCCACGTCAAATCTGAAAGGCTGGTATCAAGCAACGAAGCCTGTGTTAAATTAGTGTCTGAAGCCGTGGAGAGTCATGCCTTGCGGTCTGAGAACTTGCAGTCTGGTAATCTACAACATTCTGCTTGTCCTGTAGCGTTGTTGCCGCGTTTTGGACAAAACATGGACGTCATTATGGTGATTGGTGGTGTGTCGGAGGGAGGAGATTACTTGAGTGAGTGCGTAGGGTATTTCATCGATGAAGATAGGTGGGTAAACTTACCGCACATACATAATCATCTTGATGGGCATGCTGTTGCTGTGACAGAATCTTATGTTTATGTGGCTGGCTCCATGGAACCAGGGTTTGCCAAGACTGTAGAAAGGTACAATCCAAACAGAAATATTTGGGAGCAAGTGTCAAATCTAATAACCAGAAAGCATTCTTTTGGCCTTACTGAAGTTAAAGGAAACTTGTACAGTATTGGTGGACATGGCAATTTCAGTCCTGGCTTTAAAGATGTGGCCATTTATAATCCCGAGCAAGACAAATGGCTTAACCTGGAGTCAGCACCAAAGATTCTTCGTGATGTCAAAGCTGTTTCTGTAGAAGACCGGTTTGTTTATGTGGCTGCTCGTACCCCCGTTGACAGTGATAGCGAAGATGGATTGAGGGCAGTTATTATCAGATACGATGCTGAAACAAGGCAGTGGCAGGATGTGGAGTCTCTGCCACTCATTGATAATTATTGCTCTTTTCAGATGTCTGTTGCTAACACAAACTTTTACCATACAGCATCGTGCTGCCCCAAGAGTTACCCTATAGATAATGAGGAAGCCAAGATGAAGATCTCTGGCAGAGCCTCAGATGAAATACTTGAAAGCTTACCCCCAGAGGTTCTTAGCATTGAAGGAGCAGCTATTTGTTATTATAAAGATGATGTTTTCATCATTGGGGGGTGGAAGAACAGTGATGATATTGACAAGCAATACAGGAAAGAGGCCTATCGTTACTGTGCTGAGAGAAAGCGCTGGATGCTTTTGCCTCCTATGCCTCAGCCTCGCTGCAGAGCAACAGCCTGCCACGTGAGAATTCCCTTCAGATGCTTGCAGGGAACACAAAGATACCCTATGCCACAAAATTTGATGTGGCAAAAAGATAGAATAAGGCAGATGCAGGAAAGGCAGATGCAGGAAATACACCGACACTCCCTAAGCTTACGGAGAATGCCACGCTCGCAGATTGAGTGCTAGTTTTCTGGAATATCACTCCTCCTGGTGAATCTAGGAAATACTGTGCTAAACCATTTCGTTAGGCTTGATATGTCTTTATAAGACATGAGGGTGTTGATTGGATTTGATGCATAAAAGCAGCATCTCTTATGTATTGAAAATGAAGAAGCTCAGAAACTGAGGATGGATGGGAATTGAGAAACTATGTGAATCCAACAGTATTACTTAATGGTGTCCAGGGAAAACTGTAGCCTGTAATGGGCCTCTTCAGATCTTTGTTTTCAAGGATTTCTGTAGAGTTAGTCTCTAACAGTTCTATTTTGAAAATCAAAGATCTCTATCTTAATAATTTAGTGGTTACATTTGTGTGTGCTTGAAAGCACCTGTTTTATTTGCACTTATATATTGACATTCCTTTGATTCTCTCCTTCTCAGTGACTAAACTTCACATATAGTTGGTGTTAGTGTACTTAGCTTTCCCAAGTTGGAGGCAAGTGCAATAGTTATACCTATGTATGAAAACAGAAGCACAATCTTTCTTTATAAAATTACTTCAGGATGTTTCTATGTGTATGAAATATTTTGTATCTGTATGTTGTAGAGAGGCTGCAGAGTTTGTTTATAAATGGATGATTGATAGAACACAAGACACTTGCTAAAACAGAGAACTTGAGGCAGTAGATTTTTTTTCAGGTGTATCTGAAGATGCTTTGAGTTTGTCTTTGACAGCTTCATTAGAAACTTGGGTCAACAATCAGCCTGATTAAAGGAGTGAAAACCAGCGAAGTAGGCGCCCACCAACATTGACTATTCACTTCTGTCAGTGTGGATTAGTAAGAATGAGATTGTTTCACAGTAATAGATTGAAACCTGAGCTACTTGTAGATCCTTTCTCAAATGTTGCACGTGTTTGAATTCTAGTGAAAAAGCGACTCGAAGAACCCCCACGAGCCTGTTTCCAGCCTGTCTTTGACAATCAGTACCCTTTGCCTTCGGTATACTTTCCCAAGAAACTTACAGTAGCTGTGCTGCGGTGCTCCTTACCAAATCGGCCCTTGGTGTTCCTCCTGAAGTGAGATAGTTGAGTTTTCATAGTCTCTAAATATGTGAATTCCCCCACTTACTGTGGCGGTAAGATTTAAGCTGATTTAAATACTTCTTGGCGTTTTGAGGTGGTTTTACATAAACCAGTGCCCTGGTTGGCTCTGGTTTGCTTACTGCTATACTCCCAAGGAACAGAATGTGGAATATTTCCTTCAGAGTATCACTGCCTCTCAGTTAACTGTCCCACTGAACACTCCTCCCTGATCTGAAAAGCTCCCGGACAGTTTAGGTTACTAGCGGATTCAGTGCATCCTTCCTACCTCCTTTTCTTCCCCATCCTTCCCTTCATTTGAACGTTCCAGGTTTTCACATGCGACCTAACTCAGGATCTTAGGGAAGGGAAAGGGAGGAGTAACCAGGGTGTTCCAGAATTTCTGTAGACAAACATTGTTGGAGAATCTGTTTGCTGTCTTTGGTTCATGTGATGATTTGCTGGTGGTTTTGATGTGGGCAACTTCTTTGCAAAAGAACTTCTAAACAGTTTGGTTTTTTGTTTTGTTTTGTTTTTTAATTGTTTAGCTTTCTGAGCTGATACTTCTCATTTTCCAATTCAGCAGGCAACCTAGATCATATCTGAAACACTGGGTAAGTCTTTCAACCACATCGTGTGTAAAGGTTTCTCTGATGTGTACATCCCTTAATGCTCCACTTTGCAGTTCACTTGCCACTTTTGATATCAATAACTTGTCTTTTTGTAATAGAATAACCTAGCCTTGTTTAAAAAAAATACAAACCTTGAAAATCTTAACAGTTTAGTCTCAATTTACTGATCTGTGGTAACCGTGTTGTATTTTATTTGCCTGTTGGATTGTTATGCAAGGGCAGATTAAATTGTACGGTGCTGGCCTAATGCAAGAGAGGAGATAGGTAAGCTTGTTCAGGTTTAAGGCTGGTGTTCAGAAGTGACTGTTACCAAATCAGCTCATGCAGGCCTGTAAGCAAGGGGTTAATCAGTGGAGTTTGGCCCATGAACTCTTGCAGATTTGGATGGAGTAGTTTAGGAATTACTGCCCGTACAGCAGGGTTTGTGAATAGAAGTGTGAGAATGCCTCACAGCTTTAGTACTAAATCCATTGATTTAACTTAAATTTGTGGGAGCTGATTCTAAGATATTTTACCAGACTTTGCACAGAAGCAGATGAAAAGATTTTGCGTACTCCATCCCACTGACTTTGCTGTAGGGATTTTTAACAAGCAGTCGAAGGATGGTAGTATGTCAGACCACCACAGCTCTGTCAAAGCCCTCTTGTAGTCTGTCAACAAATCCGGACAATTTTTAGGGAGAAGTACCACGATTATTATTTCGGTTGGAATATGAACTAAATAGTTTAATGTGTGGCAGCATGCAACAAAGTTAGATGCAAGAACAAACTTCTTGCAGTCTTTCTTTTTCTAAGTGAAATTGATACTGCAATTACCATGATAACTTTTGGCTGACATACAAGCTGTATAGTTTACTAAAGACATTCCACTCAAAGCTGTCAAAACAGCTTAGTGTCTGGACAGCTTAACTTGTGAATGCCAGCCATGATTCTGTATGTGATGCACTGTATCTCCCTATGTTCTGTTTGCATGGTGAGTGATGGGCACCGTGAACAGCACTGGTTTGCTCTAACTTCTGCTATGCCAATTCTATGGAATTTTTAAGTAGTTGGGGGTTTTTTTAGCCTTGACTTTAAGTGGACCAATTGCATTGCACATGGTTTTTAACTGACAAGTCTAACTATCCATTGTATCATATGTAGGTGTTCGGAAGAATTGCATTATTGACTCTGGCTGTAATTTAGCCCACTAACCTGTGAATCGCATAACAAATTCCTTGTGGCCCTTGACTGCCGTAGCTTGCTGGGTGTTTATAAAGTGATCCTATAAACAAAAGCCTGGGAATTCTTTCAGTGTGTTTATAGTGGCTAGTTAAATGTCAGTAAGATCCTAGCATGTATTCAGTGAAGTATTAGAAGGCTGCTTCTGGCCTTCCTAATGTAAAAGAACATCAGGTGGAGTTTTTCCTCCTCCTCATGACAATCATACCTCTATACCTGTACTGAATACGTGCCACAAAATGCATGTTTCACGTCCTGTCTTCTCAAAGTATTAGTGGAGTAGGACACATCCTGCCTAGACTCGGCTGTCATTGTAGTAATTTCTAGGTGCCATCCGTGTACATAATATTTTATAACTACCTGAATACTCTGTTAGTATGCTGGGTTTGTATGTATTTTTAATAAGACTTTCTCTTGCACATAGTAGGATACCACTCCAGAAATGAAGAAAACATGCCATCTTTTTAGCATGCATTATGAATAACTATGCCAAGCATTCTGCTATGCTATTTCGATATAATTTTTCTCCATTACAGTAAATGTTAAAATAAGAACTATTGGCTCAACTTGTGTCTCATGGAATAGACTGGTCACTACTGACAAACTGAGTCACAAAGAATTGCAACTTTTTAGGTTATTTTTAACACAAGCTTGTAATAGTATGTCGTAACATTCAATGAGCTTAAAAAAGCAAGCTTAAAATAAGTGGTTTAGGGCTTAGATTTATTTTAAGCTATGTCCACATTATGTTAGGGTATAAATCATATCTCTAATTGGACAGTCCTGAGTGGAAGTCTGATAAAACAGGTGCTCCTGAGGATCTAATCCTATTACTAATATGAATGTAAAGTGTGGAACTAATGAGATGTTTGAAGACCATTAATAGTCAGATACTCCTCATAGGTCCATGTCACTGTGGATCACGGCAGCTGTACTCTCCTGTTGGTATTAATGTACACTTCAGCAGATTGCTTGGGGAAGCAGCACTCCTGTACTTACTTCCAGTAAGGTAAAGTAGTATGTGTGTATAGGCTGTTCGAAACAAATCCTACTGTCATGGTCTTTACCTTAAGTACACTGTCCTAAAGTTTGTTGTAATAAGTGAATTAATGAAAATAAACCTTTTATTTCTCTATCATTCTGTTGGTAGCTTTTATTTTTTTAAGTTGCGATGCAGGTTGTGGCCGATACACACATTTTGTGGTGCCATAGAATGAACGTTTTAGATACTAATTATTCTTTTGGCCTGTATCAATTGTTTTTATTTTAGAATAAGTGAATACATTCACTTGCTGCTCAGAAGACTTTATTAGCCAAGTGGGGCTGTTTATACAGGCAGGCTACTTGCTGAAGAAGTGAACCTGACTTCCTTTGAAGAGTTGTCCACGTAGCAGTCTCGTCTGGCAACGTACTCCCCAACATTAGATAGACCTGGCACCACACAGCAGCTCAGAGCACTACGGTATATGCCCATGTCATGAACATCGTACCACTCGTTAGCATTTTCATCGTAACACTCAACGTTGAAAGTCGTGGTAAAACCATTAAAGCCACCAACCACAAACAACAGATCATCCACCACTTCAATGCCAAAGTTGCTGCGAGGATTGAACATGGTGTGGACTGTGCGCCACGTGTTGGCAACGGGGTTGTATGCTTCCACGCTCCGAAGCCGGTTGACTCCATCAAATCCTCCTACCTGTGAATGCCAAAGGTACAGAGTCGAAATAGGCCTTTCCTCACCCGTGAAGTCGGCCGAATCATTTCACACACAAGTAAGATGGTAACTGCTCCTGCCTCACTGACTTCCGTTTGAGCGTTGCTGAGACCGTGTGATCTCAAAACAGAATGCTTGCTTATTGCAGACTGCTCCCTTGTTCTTTCTGGAGCTTCCAAAAGTTATTTTGTGCAACTGTCAGATTTTACACTTCTACAAAGTTTAAATGCAGTACATAGATAGGATAAACAGGACCAAGCAAATGTTCTGTGCTGCTAATGCTGTTAGCAGCAGAAAATAATTACTTTGCTGCAGCTGCTTAAAAATTGTCCACACATTTTTAATTTAAAAAAGTGTGCAGGTGTAGTATTCTCAGGTAGCATATCAACCATTTTGGCTCTGACTCTTCCCTAAATCTCACTTACGAGCAAATGGCCAGCCTGAAAATCTAGGAAATGGAGATTAGCAAAACTAAGTACTGAAGTGCTGGGTGGTGTTACAGCAGAGGTGCCACTTCTCCCTTACCGCATACACTTCGTTTCCGTATGCGATCACACCTACTCCACTTCTTCTGCTTCTCATTGGGGCTATAAAGGTCCATTGATTTGTTGTGGCATCGTACACTTCAGCTGTGATCAAGCATTCATTTCCGTTGAACCCACCACATATATACACCTGTTTACCGGAGGAAAAAAAAGTGTGAGCAGGGCAGTTACACTCTTGGTGAGAGAACACATCGAGGAGAAAATGAATGGCGTGGCTGGATTCTGAGGAGTTGGCTTTGGTTTGTTTTTAATGGGAATGGTCATCCTGGGTTTGAAGTAATAAAAGTGCAGTGAGTTACCCAGGCCAGCAGGATTTAGACCCTTTATTTCCTGAACTGCATGGAGCAGATAGGCGTGGTATTGGACCTGTGGCCAGGAAAGGTGCAGTCCGGCAGCAAGTGGGCTGTTGGTGGTAAGCAGCTCAGAAGAGTTTTACCACTCCTGTCTGCGTCTCCGCCACGCCAGTCAGTTGCTGCCTCTTAGAGAGCTTTGTATCTGTGGCTCCAGGATTTAATGAATAAGGTTTATGTGAACTTTCTTCCTCTTTATTTTAAATGATCCGTCACATTAAAGGGAGCATTTGTTACCTTTCCTGCTCTCACAGCTCCTCTTTTCTATCTAGGTGACAAACTCAGAGTGGTAGCTGTGTTTGTCACTGGCTGAGCTCCTTGAAAGTCCCTGCCTCGATACGTGCCATGCGAAAGGACCCGCACTTGCTCGCTGTGTAATGCTGCACGCTGATGTTTGTTTGGTTCCTTGTCCTGCTCGCCATACTTCAACCTTACCTGCTTTCTGTAATCTCATGGCCTGTTTACCTTTTCATGCAGCGTGGTCGCACTAGCATCGCTTCTCTGCTCGTGCATGGGGGCAATCAGTGTCCACTGGTTCGTCTCTGGCTCGTACCGTTCTGCTGTGTTGAGGCGCATGTATCCATCAAACCCTCCCATGGCGTAGATGAAGTTGTTGAGAACGGCGACGCTGACGTAGCAGCGCCGCGAGTGCATGGGTGCAGCCTGCTGCCATGTTTTCTTCAGTGGGTCAAACCGCTTGACGCTGTTGAAATAATCCACGCTGTCAAATCCTCCGATAACGTAGACAAAGCCTTTTAAATAAGCAGCACCATGATAGGCAAGGGGGCTTTCTTGCTCGCACGTGACGTTCACCCACTTGTCTGCACGGGCATCGTATGTCTCAATGGCGTTGGTCGGGCTCCCCCCGCTCCAGCCTCCGATAGCAAACAAGATGGCATAGGGCAGGCGAGGCCGACTGAGCGGGTTGGCGAAATCCGAGTAAGATGGGCCGTGCATATTTAGATTGTACATTTCTGTCAGTGCGTTTATGATGAGAACTTTGCACTCCTCGTTGTCCTTCACGTAATCGTGCGTTTTGACATTGTTCATGAAGTATTCTGCTTGCATCAGTGCCAGTCGAACCTGAAAAATGGAAAAAGGAGGTTACAATATTAATGCAGGTGCTTTACGCCTTGGTATCCTTCATGGATAGCTCCAATGCTGGATGGCTTTGCTTTCTGGCTACAGTGTTGTCTAAAGCTTATTAGAGAACCAGAGAATTAAATGTGTAGTTTTTAGCTAGTCCAGAAAGGGGTGTGCAAGGGTAAATAATTCGATTTCATGGCAGGGACCGTGCCGCTGCTTTGGCACGGTGCTTTCCTGTACGCAGACTGAAACTGCCCTAACGCCTGCTGCTATTTGCATAGTATAGTTTGTCTAGGCAAATGCTCATCAACTTTGTGTATGTAGCGATAATGTCATCCCATGTGAAATTTGGCCCTTCCTGGATGTGAGGAACAGTTAAGCTCTAAACGCGAGGAAATGTGCACTTAAAAGGTCTGCCCCAACCCCAGCGCAGGATCTTCAACCCGTGCCCCAGCATAGCAATAGCCTAAGGGTCTGAAAGCTCACTTCTTTGTGACCAGTGTTAAGAAGCTGCAGTTTCTTCTGGTCTTATAAGAAAAGGAAAGCAACTTTGGCTCGGCTGCCCCATGCCCAGCTCTGCAGAGCCGCCCGGGCCCACGCTGTGACAGCACCGACCTTGCCCAGCAAGACTGCAATGTGCTGCCTCCTGTTCTGCGGGTCGTGAGCAATCCATTTCAGAATAGCCTCAAACACAGCATCTTCTTGTTTCACATTGAGCTCATCCTTCTCAATGATGTGCTTTAGCTCGTTGACAGAGAGGTCTAGAAACTCTGTAGACACCTTGGTCATCTCCTCGAAGTGATGCAGGATGAACACATAGGCTGCTTCTCGCAGGTCGGGGCAGTGGTAATAATCTGTGAGTCTGCAGATGCCGATGCAATTTTCCAAGCATAGCTGGGATTTTAAGAACTCGCAGCACAGTCTGATGATGCCCATGATGTTGAACTGGTCTGCTGCGGTTAGCAAACTTTCAACGTTGTCAGCCGTGACCGGTACTGTCCTGGTGTAGGCATACTCGATAATGAGCCTCATCATTTCAGGTGAAGTGCCGGGGATTTTATACACTATCTTCTCTGCATGGTTCCAGCTGCTGGTAAACAAAGCCCTGAAAAAACAAAGCAGTGCTGGGGGAAAAAACCGCTTTGCTGCATTAAACCCTGACCCCATTATCCCCTGTGCCTTCTTCCCCGGGCACCAATTTGGGCTCTAGCAGTAGCTGTGCTGGGAGGCCGTGTAGTTTATTAATTAATGTTTTACTAGCTGGTTGTTTCAAAAAGGAGTCACGGCCTCCGGCTGAGGACAGAGGGCAACAGGGCGAGTGGTCACCTTGCTTCAACAAGAGTACCAGAGAATAATGGTGTGTGGGGAAGGAAAACCTCCCGCCTGATGGCAGATAAGCCAGGCTGGCCGCGCTCCCAGCCCTGCACCACATCTGGGGGTTCATCAGACGCCACTTCCAGACCTGCTATTAGATTGTTGTGGATTAGGTTAGGTTGTGGATTCATTAGATTAGGTTGTGGATTAATTCTGGTGTCCAGGCAGGTACCAGGACTATGGGTAACTGCTGGATGAGAGTTTTAAGACAATGTGACGCAGACTAGGAAACAGTTTTTCCCCATCCCCTCTTGTTTCAGGCACTGACCTGAAATAGTGACTGCAGCTACAAAGGATGTTCTTGTGAGCGTTGAATTCAATACCATCCACGCTGATGATCACATCACAGAGTTTCCCTTCCAGACGAAGCTCGTTGAAGACGGTGCAAGCCATAGCACTCATCTTCCTCTCCATGTGTGAGGACGAATATCCGGTGGGCACCAAGCTATCGCACATGTTGAAGGCTGAGGCAGTGGAAGGTGCTTCTCTCTGAGGTGCTACAGGGCTTTGTCCTGGCCCTCCAACATCGCCTCTGAAATCCTGTCTGCCTGGTGGTTCTGGAATATGCTCCATAATGAGATCATAGACGCGGGGAGGACCCGGGACCGGCAGGGAGCCCCTCTGCAGGCAATGGGGTCCTGGTCCTCCCACCTCCCTCGCTCCATGGCTGCCCTCAGCCTTCGCTTCACCACAGCCCAGATTACGCTGGACCCTGTACCTACGCCCTGTTGATGGCTGCTCTGAGCAAAACCAGCCTTGTGACTCCCCTGCAGTTTTTAATATTATTTAGCCCGGATATAAAGCTCCCCAAATGTAGGCACCGACTGCTTCTGAAGTGCCCTTGTACCAGCTCACGCAGGAGGAAGCTGAGACGCAAGCTAGCTAATGGCAGTGATGAAGCCACCTACTCTGTCACTGCCATATCTGCTGCTGATTTGGAGGCGTGGAAGGTGCTGCCCAGGGCCAGGGAGCCCCATCCTGACCCCTCACTGGCTTCACTCACGGCCAACTGCTTTTCCTCTGTGCTTCATCACTTCTGTAGGTAACATGGGTGCCGAGGAGCACCTCTGTGAGGGGCTCAGTACTGGAAAACAGTTTGGTCTTTTCAGGTAGGTTGGTTGGTTGGTTGGTTGGTTTCATGTCAACCATGTCTGGTCGACAGCCGGCTGAACGTGAGCCGGCAGTGTGCCCAGGTGGCCAAGAAGGCCAACAGCATCCTGGCTTGTGTCAGAAATAGTGTGGCCGGCAGGACTAGGGCAGTGATTGTCCCCCTGTACTCGGCACTGGTGAGGCTGCATTTCAAATACTGTGTTCGGGTTTGGGCCCCTCACGACAAGAGAGACATGGAGGGGCTGGAGCGTGTCCAGAGAAGGGCAACGAAGCTGGGGAAGGGTCTGGAGCAGAAGTCTTATGAGGAGCGGCTGAGGGACCTGGGGTTGTTCAGCCTGGAGAAAAGGAGGCTGAGGGGAGACCTCATCGCTCTCTACAGCTGCCTGAAGGGAGGGTGTAGAGAGGTGGGGTCGGTCTCTTCTCCCAAGTAACAAGCGATAGGACGAGAGGAAATGGCCTCAAGTTGTACCAGGGGAGGTTTAGACTGGGTATTAGGAACAATTTCTTTACTGAAAGGGTGGTCGAGCATTGGACCAGGCTGCCCAGGGAAGTGGTGGAGTCCCCGTCCCTGGAGGAGTTCAGAAACCGTGTAGACGTGGCACTTCGGGACATGGTGCAGGAGGCATGGAGGTGTTGGGTTGATGGCTGGACTAGACGATCCTAGAGGTCTTTTCCAACCTTAATGATTCTATGATTCTATGTTCCTGTCGGTGTGGAGTCTTTTAAGTTAAATGAGTTCTGTGCTAACGCTGGGGGAGGCGTGACGGCAAAAGACAGCCCTTGCCATGTACTTTTGGGTTTTTTGTTGTTGTTGTTTGTTTTTTTTTTTTAACCTTCATCTCCCCTTTCTCTTTCGCCTTGCTGGCTCGGAGCGTCTTGCAGAGGAAACGCAACCGCAAGCGCCGGAGCCGCTTCGGGCGCGGGGCGGAGGCGCAGCCCCAGCCGGGGCGCAGCGGGCACCCCCCAGTGCCCCCGGGCACCCCCAGGCACCCCCGGGCACCCCCTCTCGCCCCGGGCACCCCCAGGCACCCCCTCTCGCCCCGGGCACCCCCGGGCACCCCCGGGCACCCCCTCTCGCCCCGGCCCCCCCTCCCCCCCCGGCCCCGCCCCGGCCCCGCCCCCGCGCCGGCTCCTCCCCGCGGCTGCGCGGCCCCGGCGCGGCTCGGCCCTGCCCGGCGCGGCGCGGAGCGGGGCGCGATGGTGAGCGCGGGGGCTGCGAGCCGGGGCCGGGAGCCGCGCCCGGGGGTTATAGGGAGCGTGGGCCGGGCTGGGGAGCGGGGTCGCGGGAGCCCGCGGTGGGGGGGGGCAGAGGCTGGGGTAAGGCTGGCCCGCAGGGAGCGGGGTCCCGGGGGAGCAGGGCTGGGGAGCGTGGCCCTGGGGCCAGGGGCGATGGGGAGCGCGGCCAGGACGGGGAGCAGAGGGGGGCTGGAGGGCTGCGGTCCCCCAGGAGCTGCGTGGGACCCCAGGGCGGCGCTGACCGGGGGCTCTGCCCGCAGGTGCCCGAGCTGCAGAAGGCCACGGTCCGCATACAGCAACCGGAGCGCGTGATGGGGATAATCCGGTCCCTCAGGGAGCAGGGGATGAACAAGCTGCAGGTACTGGCCCTGTTCGGCTCTGGCCGTGGTGGGGCTGGCCCAGCTGAGAGCGGGCGATGCATCGCCGTCACGCTCGGTCCTTGTCTTCAGCTGCCCCCCCTTCTCAGCCTCCCCGGCCGTGGCCTGGCTGCTCCCACCCGCCTGCGAGGAGGCACCTTCCACACGTTTTGCAGATGGAGAGGGAGAAGCCCCAGACGAGAGAGGGTCCAGGCTATTTTTCCTGTCGAGACCCAGGCTGGTGGCTCTCCCTGGACGAGCCTTTTTCTTCCCTGTTAGACAAGCTATAAATATGAGCCAATCCCCAAACAACCCCCCTCCACCCATGGCAATAAGTCAGCAGGATTAAGCCTTTTGGTGCTGATAAGAGTGCTGGGGTGGGAGGGCTGCTGGCTGTTGCAGATGAGGACATCTGCTTCACCGCTGGCAGGAGCGTCAGCGTTCGTGGCTGCTGTGCCCTGCTGTGAGCCTGCACCCTCGCTGAGACGTGCCCGCCCTGCATTTGCATCCTGCAGGCAGCAGCACCCTTGGCTAGCTATGCCAAAGGTAGAGCGCGCTGGGTCCCACCGAGATTTGGTCTTCTCTCGCCTTCCAGGTCATTTCTGACTTCGACATGACGCTGAGCAGGTTTGGGTGCAACGGCAGACGCTGTCCCACTTCGCACAGTGAGTTGAAGCCGTTGTTTTTACTGTTGCTAATTCTGTTTGTTTTCCCTGTTTGTGTTCTCAGTCTCTGTGGCTCCTGTTATCTGTCCTCTGCCTCTCTCCTTTGCCAAGCCTGACCGCTCTGTCTTGTTCTCTCTCGATGCAGCTCTGAGCCTCGGCTGCTTGCAGCAGTGGCCACTGGCCCCCAGGCAGCCCGCAGCCCGCTGCAGAATCTGTCTGCTGGTCTTGCTGCATCTCCTTTTAATACTCGCATCCTGCAGCTTGCTGGCGTTGATGCTGCTCTCTCCCAGCTGAGCAATGCCCTATGACTCGTGCGTGCTGCAGGTCCACAGTGGGAGCCGCTGTGTTGAGACCCTGCGGTGAGCCTGTGCTCGGGTCGATGTGCCACACACGGCTTGTTTTTGGGAAGAGCTGGCATTGGAGATGCAGGATAGCTGCCTTTTAGAAAGCCTTTTTATGTTTCTGGGCTATAACATTGGGATTGTATTGTCTTTACAGATATCCTTGATAACAGTCGTGTTATCAGTGAGGATGGCAAGAAGAAGGTAGGTGCTGTTTTGTAAGGCGCTGCTTCTTGGCTCTGTGGTTTTTGGCCCTGTCACCCATCATCGGGAGGTTGTACTGGCTCGTGTGACAGCTCTCCAAGCTGTGCCTCGCTGCCAGGACAGAGAGTGGGGCAAGTGTCCAGGCTGCATTTCAGCCAATGGTGATGGAAAGAGAAGTTAAAAAGGGAAATTTAATTTGCATGCTCAGCTGTGGACATTTTTGGTCTGATAAGAGGAGGAAGGGGGGGGTGTGCATCTGTAGGTGCAGTATTTGAAGCAAGGTGAGAGGCAGCCGGGCTGCCGGAGGGTTAACGCTTCCTTCCAAGTTCTCCAGATTTGCTCAGAGTGAAGTTGCATAGTGAAATGGTTTTTGTTGTGTTTTTCATTAGGAAGTGTGATGCTTTGGAGGAATTTAGAATTGTTTTTTTTGTTGTTTACAGTCTCTTTAGATGTGATGCTCACTCTGTTCTTTTTCCATCTGTACAACGCTCCAGCTGAAAGATCTGCTGCACTATTACTATCCCATTGAAATCGATCCCAACCGGACCCCGGCAGAGAAATGTCCCCTCATGGTGGAGTGGTGAGTGCTTGCATGTGATGAGCTTGACCTCGTCGTGGCAACTTCTTGCTGCCGAAGACTACAAGACACAAGGCTTGAACTGTCTCTAGGCTTGGTGGCAATACTGGGAAGTTGTAGTTGTTTTTTCTGGCTGCTTTAAGGTTGCTGCCCGGGAAGCTCACTCTGCTGCCTTTCCCTAGGTGGACCAAGGCCCACGAGCTGCTGTCGCAGCAGAAGATCCAGAAGGGTGACATAGCCCAGATAGTCAGAGAATCGGACGTGATGCTGAGGTACGGGCTTGGTGTTCGGTGTGCTGCCTGCGGCCCTTGCTCTCCTGCCACTGTGCAAGCGTGTCTCCTTGCTTTCACCCTGATCTGTGTGCAGTCTCCAAAGCGTGGCAGATGCAAATCTTCCTTCCTTCCTGGGGCTGAGCTGTCATCGTGAAAGAGCCGAAAGTCAGCGCCACAAGCCGCAGCCTGAGCTCGCTCCCTGGCTGCAGGCTGCTCTGTTCACGGCTGACTCCTTCCTGCTCAGAAACCGCTTCCACGTCCCTCGGGTCTTGGCAAGGAGCAGCCGAGGGGGCGGGTGATGGGCAGACCTCTCTGAACAGCTCATCAGAGCCCTCGGCTGTTTGCAGGGCGGGGTAGGGGAGCAGTGTGCAGCTCCCCTCTTCCAGGAGAGATTTTCTCTCCACTCACTGTAGCTGCTGGGCCTTATCCAGGCCCTTGGCTGAGCATCAGATTTCACCCGTAGCACAAAAATGTTGCGCTAAAACTTGCTGCTAAGGCTGGCCTTGGCAGCGATGGTCCTAAAACCAGCACAGGGAGCCGTGGTTTGAATGAGCTGCCAGTCTCGGAGAAGAGATGGTACCATCTGCCTGGGTTTTCATGAACCCAAGTTCCTCTTCTGCACAGAAATCGTGTCCTGGCAGACTGAGACTGCGACAAGTTTCTCTGATCGTCCTTGCAACCAGCCCGACCTGTTGCACGTGCCCAACGTACAGTTTCTGAGTGGGCTGGCATTACCCACTCTCGTGGGCGTGTGCAGGCGCGCTGTGCCTTGTGCCCCTGCTGAGAAGCTGGATGCATTCGGGAGATGCTGGGCGAATTGCTTGTGTGCTGCATGTTCCTGTGCAGCTCCTCCCTAGGTCACTGCTCCCAGGAGGGGTCTGGGGTTCTGCTGCACACCCTTTGCGTGCACAGTGAGTGCCACAGAAATGCTGGTGCCACAAAAAGCTCATGCTTTTTGCAGAGCTCACGTGCATTTCTGTTTGGGAAGTCCCAGGTCGAAATACGAGCCTTGTAGCTGGGCTGAGAGCGCTCTCGGCCCACAGTACAGCAGGCACCTCGCTGGGAGGTGGTAATGTAATACTGTGTAATGGACACTTCTGCTCTAGGGATGGATTCAATGAATTATTTGATCAGCTGCATAAGTACAACGTCCCCTTGTTCATCTTCTCTGCTGGCGTCGGCGACATCCTTGAAGAGATTATCCGTCAGGCCAACGTCTTCTACTCAAACGTCAATGTGGTGTCCAACTACATGGACTTCGACGATAATGTGAGTTATCGACGATAACGTGCATCACGTACGTGTGGTGAGCTTGCAGAGAGGAGAGTTGTTCGACTGGAATTGAGGGCTGCAATACATTTAACAGAGACACTGCTAGGCTAAAAGCTGCCTATTAACATTTCTAAGTATTTGATCCCTGTAGATGGAGCTGACCCTTTGCTGGGTCACGGGAAAGCCCGAGAGGCTGGTCGTGGCCTCCCGCCCCATTTGCTCTGCCTTCAGGGATTGCGACCTGCTGCCACCACAGCAGCCCTCTGAACGTCAGCGCTGGGGTGCTAGAGGTTCCCCTGCCCTCACCGGCAGTGGGGTCAACAGTGAGAGAGAGCAGAGCACGGATAAGGTGGGCGGGCAGAGTGCAGGAGCAGCTGAGCATCTGCTCAAAATCTCAGGGACTCGTCACCTTTCAAACTTGCTTTGTGGTGGCAGAAGCGCGCTGCCATCTCTGTGTCCAGCGCTGTGTGCTCCGTCCTGGTGCAGGGTGAGGATGGAGTTAACCACAGAGGTCTCTCCTGATCTGAAGGCCAGATGTCCTTTAAGGCAGCTCGGAAGGCTTTTGTTGATGTACTAAAGCCTGCAAAGTCCAACGCACATTAGAAAATTGCGTGTCTCTTACAATGAAGCCCTCTGTTCCCACGGGTGGTGTGTTGGGACAGGCCGTCCTCGGGGGAGCGGGGGACAGCGTGACAGTCCTGCCTTCTGCAAGGGCCCTGCTCTGCCCTGGGGCTCCCCTGACTGCGGCTTTCCGTGGCCCCTGGCTCCAGGGCAGCGCAGAGCCCCGACCGAGGTCTCTAGGATCTCATTCTTTGGGTTTGTTCTCACCTTTGGGAAGGGCTTGCCCTGCAGAAGGGGACTCCTGGGGACTGTCTCCAGGCTGTTTCATGGCTGCTGGGATTCCAGACTCCTCGGGGGTGTCCCCGAGATGAGAGCTGGTGCCCTGTTAGCATCTCCCCCGATTGCCCGTTCCAGAAAGGGTGCTGAGGCTGCGGCACAGCGGAGGGACTGCTGCGGGATCAACTTGTCTGTCCTGTTTGCACAGGGAGTCCTCATGTGTTTCAAGGGACCTCTCATCCACACCTACAACAAGAACAACAGCGTCCTGCAGGGTACGGAGTATTTCCAGCAGCTGAGCACTAGGACGAGCATCATCTTGCTGGGGGACTCCATGGGTGATCTGACGATGGCAGATGGTGTTCCCAGTGTGGAGAACATCCTCAAGATTGGCTTTCTCAATGACAAGGTGGGTGTGAGAAGCAGTTGTCTTGCTTCCCCGCCAGCCTTCCCCAGGTGCAAAGCCTGAGGGGCAGCAGAGAGGGGCAGGCAGCTGCCCGAGTGATTTGGGGGATGCGAGAGATTCGTACAAGCTCCCGAGGGGTGTGCGGAGGGAGCTGGGGGGTGTCTGCTGAGCTCCCGGTGCTCCTGGGGCATTGTCAGGGTGGTTATTGACCCTCTTTTCGGTAGCATCAAGAGATGCAAGCGCTGTGGGTGCAGCATCTTCGTTCTCAGCTGCTGGTGTTTACAGTGCTCTCCTCTCTCTGTGGCCTCCTCTACACCCCGTCCCGGCATCCGCACTGCAGGTGGAAGAGCAGAGGGGGAAGTACCTGGATGCCTACGACATTGTGCTGGAGAGCGATGAGACGCTGGATGTGGTCAACGGGATTCTCCGGTACATCCTTATCGAGACGTGAGCTGGGAAGGCAGCATCCCCTCGAAGGGCGGTGAATGTCCTTCCCTTGACAAAGCTGGAGTGGATCTCCTGGTACCTGCTGGACTCCATCCTGACGCTGGGCAGGCTTCCTGCCCTGGCTGTCGTGTGTTGTGCACATTCTGCCCTCACTCACCCCTTTCGGGCAGCCCTGGAGCGGGAGGGGTGAGGTGGAGGAAGCTTCTCCACTCCCTTTATCCCACCCGTGCCTGGCTCTGCTGCTTCCCACTCGGACTTCATCCCACTCGGACTTCATCCCACTCGGACTTCATCCCACTCGGACTTCATCCCAGCCAGCGCCTGAGGCCACAACAAACCATTTCATGTTTCAGATAGAGATGTTCTGCGCTTGCTTCAGTGGCCGAGCACAGAAATGGAGATGGTTTGCTGTGGCTTGAGGACAGACCTGTTTTAGATGGAAGCTGTTTAGTTTTACTGTGTTCCTGTCCGAGAAAACAAGTCTCTCTCTTGTCCTGTTTTCTGTGGGCTTCAAAGTGCCCGGGCTGAGCTCCGGTGGTGCCACCCTTGATGGGCCAGCGTGGCCCTGCCAGGCGTCGCATCGCCCAGCCCCACGTCCCCCACAGAAAGCCTGCAGGTCGCTGGCCCCCGCGTGCCCCAGCCCTGCTGTCCCTCTTGCTCCGTTACAGCTCTTGCTGTAAAAGGCTTTTCCCGTCATCCCTGCAGGCCCGCGGAGCTCATCTGACGCTGCTGCACAAAGCAAGAAGTAAGTTTGTCTGCCAAGGGCTGGGCTGGGGGGTTGGGGTGGCAGCGGCAGCAGCAGGCTGGGTGCTTGGAGCAGCGCGTTTGCAGCCCGCGGGTGTGGATGGGGGAGGAGAGGCCAACGGCAGCATTTTGGTTTTTAAGGAATGTTTTAGCTAACCATGTTTCTGTCTTAAACTGCTGGGTTGATCCCGGGCTCTCAGAGCAGCAATAGAAAGAAGCCTCTTATTTCTGTGTAACCTCTGGTAACGAAAGGAGTAAAGCCGTGACAGCCCTGATGCAGCAAGGGGCAAGTTCAGACCCTTACGTGGGAAACTGCTTTCCCGTCCTGTCCTGCTGCCCGCTCTGATGGCGGCAGGAGCCTGTGCTGGGGCAGGGTGAGCTCTAACACGGCTCTTCGGGGGCCGTTACTGGTGCGGTGTGGCCCAGCACGGGTCCGCAGCCCCTGCCCTGCCGCCTTTGGACAGGGCTGCTCCGGGTTCAGCCCTCGCGTGCTGCCCTCCATGTTGTGGGATGAGTAAATGCGAGTTCTGAAAGCGCAGGCTCCTTTCTCCTTGTCAAAATAAAAACGTCGGCTAAAGCTGGCCCACGGGCGGTTTGTACCCAGCTCCGAGGAGCTGTGGCTGGAGCCCCTCTCCTCCCCGGGGCTGGCGCTGGCAGCTGCATCCCTGCTCCCCAGCTCCAGGTCATCCCCATCCCTGCCGGAGCCGGCCAGCCCTCACCGGGACTGGAGCTGAAGCACAGCCCGTCCTTGCTGGGGGATCCCAGGAGCAGAGTTTTGGTTTCTCTCTCTCCTGCCCGACCCAGCAGGTGCTGGAGTCTGAAATCCCCCTGGGCACCGCGCTCCCAGGGCCGGGCAAGGCTTTTCTCTGCGCCGCTGCCCGGACACGCAGGAATGTTTCACAGCAAAGTAACCTGACACAAAGGCAAACTCCTTGGAAACCAGTAGAAATGATTTATTTGGTGCAAGGTAAAAGTCATTGTTTGAGGGGTTCGCTCTGACCCTTTGCACTGTTCTGTTCTTGCGTTTCTTTTATCTCCACCTGCAAGACACCCTGGGCAAAAGCTTTTAGAGCCGGTGGGAGGTGATGGAGCCGTGCTGGTCATAACTGGCAAACCTGAGAGCACCCAGTTAATTAGCTGCATTTAGGCATCAAAATAAAATTGGGCTGATCTTTCTCAATCACTGAGGGCTGTCACTGTGGGGCGGGGAGGATGCGGATGGAGACGATGCTGCTCCCTGAGGGCCTGGGTGGCAGAGGCTTTCTGTTTTCCTTCTCCCAGCTGACGAGGGGTTTGACAGGTCCCATCCCCGCTGTCTTGGGGGGCCCAGGCTTTCTGGAACGGCGGATCCATGTGGGACACCTGGGTTTCACCCTGGGAACCTGAGCCCCCTCCAGCCTCTCGTCCCAGGGAAGATGGCAGCGGGGAGCAGAGGCTGTGCCAGCAGCAGGGACCCCCATGAAAGGCTTCTCTTTATTTCTCCTCTCCTTTAAAGAATTTTATATGTGTATATATATAAAAAAAAAACCAACCAAACAAAACCCAACCCTAAACTACGAAATGCTGCGGTAGAAGTGGAGGGGAAGCCCCCTCTCCTGCCTGCCCCAGGAGGCAGCGCGGGCAGGCGAGGCGGCTGGAGGGACGTGCAGTCGCTGGCTGAGGACGAAGGGGCTCGGGGAGGGGACGCCGCTGCCCCAGCCCTTCCGTGGGGAGCTGAGAGCAGGGGGTCAAAGCGGGGTTTGGCAGCAGAGCGGGGCAGGGCAGGGCTCCAGGGTCTGGCCCTGGCATCCTTGGTCCCGCTCCACGGCAGAGGTATCGTCTGCAGAGCCAGGGAGCACGGGGGGACGGGCAGTGCGAGGAAACGCAGGCGCTGCCGTCCCTGTGGGGTACCGAGGCTCCTAAGAACGTGGGTGCTTCCCGCCTTCTTGCCTGGGTTTATTAGCTGGGGGTTGGTGAGTTTTCTGGCCCAGGAGGAACACATCAAAAACCCCTCAGTTAAGTAATAGGGTAAAAAAAACCAAATCAAAATATGCCCCACCACAGGGCTGGGGAGGGGCAGGGGCAGATTCCCGGGGTGGCTTCCCGGGGCGGCCGGTGGGGATGAGTCCTGTCTCCAGGGGAGAGTGAGGTCTGCTCCTCAGAGCTCCTCGTGGATCTTCTCCTGGTCCTCATCCGACTTCAGCTTCAGCTCCTCGGAGGTGATCTTTCCATCCTGGTTGCGGTCCTGGTTCCTGAACATGTCGGCGATGACTTTCTCCGGGTCGGAGCTGGGCATGAGGCGGCCTTTCCCTTCTGCCACCTGGGTCTTGATGAAGGTGGAGAACTGCAGCGGGGAGAGGAGAGAGATGCCGCTTTGCTCCGTGCGGCCGGCACTGGGCACGGCAGGGAGCACCACGGCCCGTGCCTCAGTGTCCCTGCCCGGTCACAGCCCTGCCCGCATCCAGCAGCGATGCTTCGGGCTGGTGTCTTTTTTCTGCACAGCTCTTCAGGCTCCCGAGTGCCCAGGGACAGCAGTGCCCTTTGGGCGCTGCTCCCCGGGGTGGGGTCCTCTGCACCCCCGTTTCCTCCCGCACCCCATAATCCTGTGGTCTGGCGGCGCTCGGGGCCCTCGCTCACCTCCTCAGCAGGGATCTCCCCATCCTTGTTGAGGTCCATCTGCTCGTAGAGGTTCGCCGGCGGCTCCCCGTGCCAGATGAAGAGGTAGCCCTCGGGCACCCCCTCCTCCATGGAGATCAGCTCCACCTCGAAGCGCAGCACGGCGCTGCCGGGCACCCCCCGGGCTGAAAAAGCAAGCGAAGGCTGCCGCACCAGCGAAGCGCTGGCCCCTGATGGGCAAAAGCCTGCCAGCCCCCAGCCGGGGCCAGGGCATGAAGGAGCCCGGCAGCAGTTCAGCAAGGCAGAACCCCCCGTTTGCATTGCGCGGGCAGCCGCACGCCGCTCCCCTACCTCCGCTCTCCCCGTGGCCCAGGTGGGGGGGGACGATGACCACCCGCCTCTCCCCCACGCACATGTTGAGGAGGCCACTGTTCAGGCCCTCGATCACCTTGTTGGCCCCCAGAGTCACCTCCTGGGGCTTCTCGTAGTCGTGGCTGCAGGAGGCAGAGAAAAGACCACACGGCTGAGAGAGCCCCTCGGACCCAGTAAGCAGCCCCACCATGCCCCAAAATCCCGTGTCCTCCATCCCACCGTGCCCCAAAATCCTGCGCCCTCCATCCTGCCATGGTCTGAAGGCC
Source organism: Ciconia boyciana (assembly GCF_034638445.1). Lineage (NCBI taxonomy): Eukaryota > Metazoa > Chordata > Aves > Ciconiiformes > Ciconiidae > Ciconia > Ciconia boyciana. The sequence continues at coordinate 952,826 of NC_132955.1, forward strand.
GTGTCCTCCACGCCCCCACACCCCCAAATCCTGCCCCCTCTGCCCCTCCGTGCCCCAAAATCCTGTGCCCTCCATCCTGCCATGGCCTGAAGTCCCACACCCTCCACTCTACCACCCCAAAACCCTGCACCATCCGTCCCACTGTGCCCCAAAATCCTCCACCCTGTGCACCCTCCACCCTGCAGCGAAACCCCTGCTGCCCCACGGCCAGTGCTCCAGTGCCGCCCGTCGCAAAGAGCTGATGCTCCCAGTGCTGCTCCAGTGCCCGTCCGCCCCCCACCCTGCCCGGCTCAGCGCCTGCCAGGATTTGGCCCTGTAAAGGAAAGGTGTGCTCAGGGCAGCCCGCGAGCGAGCACGCACGAGGAGAAGAGCTTGGTGCCATCCAGCAAAGAGCAGTTGTAGTGGTAGCGGACGAAGTCTCTGTCGCGGGTGGTGACGTTGCAGCCCTCGGGCCGGTACACGGTCTCGATCTCCACTGGGTCCGCAGGGTTGTGGAAGTCAATGATGTGGACGTCGAAGATGAGCACAGCTGAGCCGGGAATTTTGTCCCCTGGAAGAGGAGCACGAGGAGAGCTGCTGGGAGAGCCGCTGGAGTGCCACGGGGCCGGTAAAGCCTTTCCCTGCTTTTTCCCATGCCCTGTGGCGTGTCTGTCCCTCAGAGCCCTGGCTCTGCACGTGCTGGCATCAGCCTTTCTCCTGCCCGCTCCGTGCCCTCCCAACGCCCAGAGCCCTGGGGATGGAGGTGGCCCCTGGGGTGAGGAGCCGGTCCCGCCTGGCCAGCGCTTTCCTGATGACAGACCCTCGGTGTGCCGGTGCGCAGGGCTGCAGGAGGGGTGCCGCAGCCCAGAGCTGCACCGTGCAGGCACGCCGGACCCCGCGGGGCTGCCCTTTACCTGCTCCGTTCTCCCCGTAGGCCAGGTGTGGGGGGACGACCACCCGCCGCCTCTCTCCCATGCAGACCCCTTGCAGGCCCTGGTCCATGCCGGGGATGATGTAGCCCTTCCCGATGTAGGTGTTGTAGGTGTGATTGCGGGAGTAGCTGCAGTGAGAGAAGCCCCCAGTGCCGTTGCGCAGAAGAGCCTGGCCCATCAATCCCTGCCTCACCCCTGCACCCCAACCCGCGCCCCTTCTTCCCAGCCTCTGCCCTGCTCCCCCAGGAGCCAAACCTTGCTCCTAGGGATGCAGCAAAGAGGTATTGTCTTTTTTAGCCTACTTCATGCCCATCACTACTCTCTCCTCCACCTTCTGCCCCAATTCTCCACCCTCTCCTTGCAGCCCGCTGCTGAGCGTGGGGTGGGAGAGGACATCGGGGCATCTCCCCACTCAGCCGCTTCCCTCCCCGCACCTGGAGTCGAAGAGCGTCCCGTCCATGAGCGTGCCGTTGTAGTGGTAGCGGACAAAGTCCCCAGTCACAGCCCTGCGCTTGCAGGACTCCGGCACCTCAAGGTACTCCAGGAAGACGCCGTCCTTGGGGTTGTGGAAGTCCACCAGCAGCACGCTGAACACCAGCGAGGCCTGCGGTGGGATCACGGTCCCTGGGGAGGGAACACGGGTCAGCCCAGACAAGGGTCCTGATGCACCGCGGGGGGCTCTGAGCAGAGCTGGGCAGGAAGGGGCCGGGTGCGACGGGCCGATGCCCAACTCACCGTAGCCCTTCTCCCCGTAGGCAAGGAACGGGGGGATGATGATGCTCCTCTTCTCCCCGGCGCACATGCCCAGCAGCCCCTGGTCCATGCCCTTGATCAGCCAGCCGGTGCCCACGTAGGTGTCGTAGGTGCTGTCCTTGCTGTAGCTGGTGGGGAGGAATGAGGCGGGGGATGGCTCCGGGGCCACGCCAGCCCCCCGCCCCGGTGCCGCACGGGAGGCTGGTTTGGGGATCACGAAGCTGCACTGGCCCTGCTGGGGTGCAGGGAGGGAGAGCACGGGGGGAGGCTGCTCTGACTGGGGTGCAGCATGGGCCCCCGTGTCCTGCCCCAGGCCAGTGTCTCCTGGTCCCTGCCACCCCCAGTGCCCCCAGCCCCAAGGCAGAGGGTGCACCTGAGCTCCAGTGCCCTGCACCCCAAGGCGAGGGTGCGTCCCAGCGCCAGTGCCCCGTACCTGGAGTCGAAGGGGGTGCCATCCAGCAGCGTGCCGTTGTAGTGGTACCGCACGAAGTCCGAGTTCTCCACTGTGCGGTTGCAGTGCTCCGGTTTGGAGAGAGTGGTGATCTGCAGCTTGTCATTCTTGTTCCAGATGTCCAGCATGATGACGTCGAAGTACAAGGTGGCATCTGGGGGGATCAGCCCCGCTAAAGGGGCAGCAGCGAGGACAGAGCACCTTAGGTGGGACCAACGCCAAGCCCGGGCAAGCCAAGGACTCTGTCCCCTAAAGCCCTCCCGAGCCCGCAGCTGCCTGGGGCTGCTGGCCACACGTGCCAGCCCCCGGGAAAGCAGCAGAGCCTGGGGCAGACAGGAGCCCTCATTCCCGGGGAAGCCCTGCTTAGGCACCGCTTGCCCTAGCAATGGAGCCACCCTTCGCCAGCACCGGCCAGCCAGGCACCGGACATCTGTCCCTGCTAATGTCAGCCCCAGGGGGCCTTCTCCCTCCGTCCCCCCGCCGTGCCACGGCCCCTTACCCACGCCGATGCTGCCGTAGCCCAGGTGGGGGGGCACGATGAGGTGACGCCGCTCATTCACGCACATGCCCTGCAGGCCCCGATCCATGCCAGTGATCAGCCGCCCGACGCCCACCACACCGGCCACCGTGGCCCCTCGGTCGTAGCTGGGGTGAAGGGACAGACCCGTCAGTGGCGTTCGGGCAAAGGGTGAAGCCCCCAAAGCCGCTGGTGCTGGGGGTGCCCAATGCCAGCACCGAGGGCTCGGGGTGGATCCAGAGCCAAACCATGAACCCTGCGAACACCGAGGAACGGCGTGGGGCTCCTGTGTGCCCGCCTGCTGTGGGGGCAGAGCGGGGGGACAGGGCTGTCCCCTCCCTGGGGGTGTAGGTGACCCAGCGCAGCCAGCGGGTCCCTGTGCTGCAGGCAGAGCCCACAGCTCCCCCCTGCAGCAAACAGACACTGATCCTGATGGGACTGATCCTGCACTGCCGGGGGTGGAGCTGCCTCCCACGGCACCGGTCAGGGCTCTGGCCTGACCCTGCACGCCCAGCACCCTTGGACGCAGGGGAATGCGGATCCGGCCCTCTGGGTGCAAAGGAGGCGGGTGATGCTTTCAGTTGGGACCGAACCCATCAACACCCTCCCCAGATCTCACCCGGCGAGCTGGGCTGGAGGCCGGCAGCTCCCGGGCTTTCTGCTGCTTCCAAATCATTTCGCTTATGGCACATTTGGAGCTTTATGCAGCAAGGAGGAAAGAAAACGTCCCAGGCCTCATTTTTAAACTGCAAATTTGTTTTTATTTTTAAATCTTAAAATACTCCAAGAAGCAACTGGGGCCATTTCAGATAAATTGAAATCCTTCATTCCCTTTAATGTGCAGCTGATGCTTTCTCCTGGCAGCACGCTGCAGTCGTCAGGACAAGGAATTATTTTAGCAGCGAGGGTCCCCAGGCTCCCACTGCGTCTGGGGCTCGCAGCAGCGGCAGCGGCAGCGCACGGCTCAGTTACTGTCTCCCCCATTCATGCTCGCAAGAAAGATAAGACACACTTAACCGCAGCAGAATCCTTTTGCTTTCCAGGGCTGTAAGAATGCCCGAGTGGAAAGCTTTTGTTCCTGCGTCGGGCTGGGGCTGAGCCCCAGCACAGCCCAGTTTGTTTCTGTCCTTTCCCCGTGTGCCGGATTCTCCCCTGCTCACGGCGGTGCAAATCAGGGCCTGCACCAACAGAAACACTGATTTACAGCCAGCGTGAGCGGAGCAGGATCGATGCACGGGCCGAGGAAAACCAAGACCAGCCAGAGTGAAGCCTCGTAGGGAACAAACGGGTTTCGCCGCTGCCACGTTTCAAAGTGCTTCAAGAGTTCTCCCTGCCTGTGCAGCACATGCAAATACACGTCCCCGAGCGCAGAATGTCTCACTCGGGGCCAAATCCTGCCCGTGCCTGAGACGGGCTTCCCTGCGCCCCGCGGCACCCCGAGCTGGGGCTCTGGAAAGGGGCTGCTGGCAGGGGCCGGGAAGGGGCTGCAGGCCCGGGGGGCGAGGGGCTGCGCTCGGCGTGGCCCCCGGGCTGACACGCGTACGGGGCCGCCCGGCCTCGCCCCCAGCACCCGCCGAAAGCCCTCCTCGGGTCAGAGCTGCGGGGCCCGCTGGCCCCTCGCCTTGCTGCCCGCTGGCCCCTCGCCTCGCCGCCTGGTGGCCCGCGGGGATGCCACGGGGCGACACGCTCGCGGCTGGGGAGGGGGGCATGCAGGGGTCCCCTCCGCAGCACACGGCTGGCCGGGGCCGCATGCATTCGGTAAAGAGCCGAGGGCGATACCTGGAGTCAAACTTTTTGCCATCTTTAAAGGTCCCATTGTAGTGGTAGCGAATGAAATCCCCCATCTGGACTTCCCGCAGGCAGATTTTGGGGATATAGTATCTGTCTATCACCACGTCTTCCAGGGGGCCGGGGTCACCCAGCCCCAGGGCCCCCAGGATGCTCAGGAGGAGGACGAGGCTGCCCGGGGCCATAGCGCTGGGCGGCTGCAGCCGGCGGCTCGGCTCGGCTCGGCTCGGCCCGGCCCGGGGGGGGAAGGCGGAGCCGGGGCCGGCCCGGCCGCCCCTTCCCGCGGAGGCGGCCCAGCCCCGGCCCGGCTGCAATTCCTGTCCACGTGGAGCCCGGCCCTGCCGCTTCGGCCCCGCGGGTCGCCCCGTGGCATCGCCGGGGCAACTCCCCCCCGCCGGCGGCAGCGGGGCCGGGCGGGAGAAGCGGCAGCGGCAAAGCCCCGCGGCAGGAGGGTTTCTGGGTGGTTTTTTTTAATCTCCCCCCCCCCTCAAAGGAAGAAGCTGCAGGGAGCTGTCGGGAAGCCAGTTTGTGCAGCTGGAGGTCCCATCCCGGCCCCGCTCGCCCCGGGTCCTAGCGCTGGCTGCGCTCCGCCCGGCAGCCTCTTCCCGGCCGCGGCCGGGGTCACCGCTCCCGCGGCTGAAGATGCCGCTGCTGGGCCCCGAGCAGTTCGGCAGAGTAAATACAAGGAATTCGGTGTTTTAATAACATCGACTGCTCTTCACTCCGCTGCTGACAGATCTTTTACTGAACGGCGATGATTAAAAATGTGAAACTCTAACAGTCTTTCCCAGGTAGGAGCGCGTGTGCGTGCACTACCCAGCGCTCTTGCACGCCAGGTAAACGACCTCGCACTTATGGGATAACAGGAGCAGCATCAAATGCACACGCACATGTTGCCCGCACATCCCCGCTCCCCCAGACCCATCGGCAAGAGCCTGGCACCCCGTGGTAAGAGCCCTTGGCAAGTCCCGGGTGGGAAATACGACAGGCCATATAAACCCGAACCAAAACCCAGCTTCTCCCAGGCACAGCGGTACTGGCGGGAGCAAAAGCTCAAGCAAAGCGCTATGGGCTCCCCCGAGCCCAGCCCGGGGTGCTCTGCAGCACCGCACTGGGGCTGAGCCACCTCGGCACCGCCCGGAGTAGCTCGGGGGGACTCGGGGCTCTCCCCACGGCACAGTGGGGTCAGGGCCTGACTCTGGGCAAGTGAGCGCGCAGGGACGGTGGCAGCCCAGCCTGCGTGCTATCCAGCTGCTCGTTTGCAGGGAGCTGCTGGGCACTGCTAACGGCCTCTGCTCCGCAGGAAGAACCCTCAGCAGTGTCTGGCTCCTGCCCCGCGCTGTGACGTCCACCAGTGCCACTGTCCAGCCAGCATCAAAGCGCTGCGCTTGGGCTGGGGCCAGCGTGGCCGTGCCGAGGCCTGGCGCGGTGCAGCCCTGGGGCCCGGGATCTGGCACGGCGCAGGGCGTGCGGCCTCCGGCTTGGCACCAGCCAGCAGCGAAACCGGCTCTGGGCGCAGCCGGGCCGGGGGGTCCGGCCGGCTGCCCGGGGCAGCGCAGGGTGGCACCGAGCGCACCCCGGAGCGCCCCGGGGGCTGCGGCACAGGGCGCACCCCAGCACCCCGCTCTGCAGCGCGCAGCGCCGAGCACAGCCCCGGGGCCGCGCAGCGCCGAGCGCACCCTCCGGCACCCGCAGCGCGGGGCGCACCCTGAGAGCGCGGGGCGCGGAGTGACTCCCCGCAGCGTGGGGCACCGAGCCCGCCGCGGGGAGGGGAGGGGAGGGGAGGGCGCAGCGCTGCGCACCCCCTCCCCGGGAGCGCGCCGCGGAGCGCGCAGCACCGAGCACCCCCCGAGCGCAGAGCCGCGGGCGCTGCGCCAGCCGCGCAGAGCCGCACTAAGACCCTGCGCGCCCGCCGCGCACCGCCCCTTCCCCGCCGCCCGCCCCCTGCGCGGAGCGGTGCGCGGCGCTGCGCGGGCAGTGCGCGGCGACGGCGGCGGCGGGGATGGGCGGCGCGGCGCCGGCGCTGCTGCTGCTGCTGGCGGCGGGGCTGTGCGCGGCGCAGTACGAGGAGTACAGCGTGCGCGGGTTCCCCGCGGCCGCGCTGGAGCCGCTGCAGCGCGCCTACGCCCGGGCGCTGGCGCAGTACGCGGAGGCGCAGTGGGCGGAGAGCGCCCGGGCGCTGGAGGCCAGCCTGCGCCTCCACCGCCTGCTGCGCGACAGCGAGGCGCACTGCCACCGCCGCTGCGCCGCGCCCGCGGAGGGGGACCGCGCGGAGGAGCCCCCCGCGGAGGGGGACCCCGCGGCGTGGGAGTGGGAGCGGGAGATGCAGCTCTTCGGGCGGCTGCTGCGCCGCGCCGGCTGCCTGCGCGCCTGCAAGCGCGACCTGCCCGTCTTCCAGCTGCGCTACCCCCCCGCGCAAACGCTGCGCGACTTCCAGCGCCGCCTGCCCTACCAGTACCTGCACTACGCGCTCTTCAAGGTGAGGCGGTGCGGCGCCCCGCGGGCGCGCAAATGCCGCGCAACGTGGCTCGTGGCGGGGGGTGGGAGCGAGGGGCTCCCCCGGGCTGGGGGCGGCGGGCGCCCTGCACCGCTCTGGTCTGCGCCTCCTTTGCTACCCTGCGCCCCTCCGCCCTGCCCCCCCATCGGGCACACCCCCCAGCCCGTGCCTAATCCTGCACCCCTGTGCTGCGTCCCTCATCCTGTGCCCTTCGTCCTCTGTCTCCTTTGCGACACCCCCGTCCTGCGTCCCCCCGTCCCGTGCCCCCATCCTGCACCACCAGCCTGCACCCGCTGATCCGCACCCCCTGCCCCCTGCTCCCCTCTATCCTGCGCCCTGCTGCCGTGTGTTTTGCCGTCCTGCACCCCCCTTCCTGCACTCCCCGTCTGGCATCCCCCCGTCCCCGGCCCCTCCATCCTGCCTCTGCACCGTGGCACGTCAGCATCATCTGGGATGCATCAGGCAGGACGTGAGGGGTGCGCCTGGGACTGGGGGCCCCTGTGGTCGTGTCCCCCCACCCTGCCTTGTGTTGCCCTGGTCCCCCAAGGCCCCCCTGGCCGGGCAGAGCATTGCCTGGGGAGGGGGACGCAGGGGCTGCCCCGGCCGAGGGGCCCAAGCTGGCAGGTCTGGTGCCACCCTGATTGCTGCAGGACACGTGTCTGGATGCTCCAGCAGGGAGAAGCGCTTGCTCGGGCTCACGGTGCAGATGTGGAGGGATGTTTTGTAAGGGATCGCCCCGAGGTGACCCTCCTTTGGCCAGAGCTGCTCTGGCAGGGGCCGCTCCCCTCCCCAGGCACCGGTGCTGGTCGGGGTCCCGAGCTGCGCCGCTGGCCGGCTGCCGGTGCGGATGCTGCTTTAGTGCTTAGCGCTGCTGCCCCGCTCACCTGGCAGTGGCGAGGGACAGCCTGGCCTAGATCTTTAATGCCTTTTCCTCTTGCTTGCTCTGGCCAAAACCCATTTCATGGACAGTTCGTTCATCCCCCCCAATCTCGCTCCCCTGAAGTTGCAACCCGAGAGCTCATAAAGCAGCAGGGGAGCGGGGGCAGCTTGCCCGGGCTGGTGCCAGTGCCCGGGGAGAGCAGATGTGTGGATCAAGCCCATGCCACATGGAGCGCTCCTGGCTGGACGCGGGGGCCGGCGAGGGGCTGAGCCCTCCCCGCTCCCGCTGTGGGCACGGAGGGGGAGGTTGGTGTGGCTGGGCACAGGCGGCTGCCGTGCATCGGCTGGGTTTATCTGTGTTGTCCGTGGTCCCAGATCCTGTCCGTCCATCACTGATTGGGCTCGGGGCTGGCACTGTGGGTGCTGGGCTGTCCCCTCCTGAGGACCAGCCTTCCGCCCTGCACCCGCGGGGTCCGGCGGGGTGCTGAGCCCCCCGCAGCGTTGGCCCCAGCTGCCCCCACGGCAGCCTGCTGCACCAGCTCTTCCTCCCTCCCCAGTCAAATAAGATCGAGAAAGCGGTGTCCGCTGCCCACACCTTCCTGCAGAAGAACCCCAAGCATGAGATGACCTTGAAGTACCTGAACTATTACAGGACGATGCTGGACGTGGATGAATACCTGGTCGACCTGGAGGCCCAGCCCTACGAGGTGAGGAGGGGACAGGGCTGGGGCTCCCCAGGGCTCGGTGCATGCCTGGCTGCCAAAGCCTGGTCCTGCCAAACCCTGAGGGAAGCAGCTCTCCCTCGCTGAGTCCTAGTTGCTCACCTCCTGTCCCCAAAAGAGCATCTCTGTGGGGCCCACGCTGGGAACAGAGCTGCCTCGGGGAGAGCAGGGCAGGTCGGTGCTGCTGGCGGGCAGAGCCGGGCTGCGGTGCCCGGCCGGGAGGTGAGTGGTGCCCGCTTGGTCCCCGGCAGCCGATATTCGTGCGCTCAGTGAAACTGTACAACAACGGGGATTTCCGGAGCAGCGCGGCCGACATGGAGCAGGCGCTGGCTGAGTACTACAAGGCGTACGAGAACTGCCTGGCCAGCTGCGAGGGTGCCTACGAGCTGCAGGAGTTCAAGGACTTCTACCCCGCCATCGCAGGTGACCGGGCAGGGGGCCGGGGGCCAGCAGGCTCGTGGTGGGGGGCTGGGGGCCAGTGGGGCACAGCGCCTGACGCCTCTCCCCAGACCACTTTGTGAGCGTGCTGCAGTGCAAGGTGGACTGCGAGATCGAGCTTACCCCCAACGTGGGCGGCTACTTTGTGGAGAAGTTCGTGGCCACCATGTACCACTACCTGCAGTTTGCCTACTACAAGCGTGAGTGCTGGCGGGAGTGGGGGGCCGTGCCCCTGGGGCACCCTGGGGTGCTGCGGGCCCCTGGGTGGGGTGTCGCCCCCGCATCACCCGGCGCTGCTCCCCGCAGTGAACGATGTGCGGGACGCGGTGCGCAGCGTCTCCAGCTACATGCTCTTCGACCCGGGCGACGCCGTGATGCAGCAGAACCTGGTCTACTATCGCTTCCACCGCGAGCGCTGGCGCCTGCAGGAGGAGGACTTCGAGCCCCGGCCGGTGAGGACCCCCCAGCCCCCCTGTCCCGCGGCTCTGCCGGCGGCGGAGGGGCTGACACGGCCCCTGCTCCCTCCCCGTGCCCAGGAAGCCGTGCGCTACCACAACCGGACGGCCGCTCAGAAGAAGATGCTGGACTTCGCCAGGCAGTACCTGCAGGCTGACGATGAGGTAAAGGGTGGCCCCGGCACGGGGCGCAGCCAGGTGCTTTTGGGGGTGCTGGGGTGGTGCGGGTGGGTGCTGTGGATACCCCGGGGCAGGGCCCTTCCTCGGCCAGGGGGTCCAACCCCCAAACCAGCCCTGGAGAAGAGGCCAAGGCTCAGGGAGGAGCTGCAGACCGGGCTGCTGAGCCCCGCTGCCTCCTCCTGCCCGTCCCGTGCTGCAGATGGAGGTGGACAGCGGCGAGGGGCTGGAGGCACAGGACCTGCCCTCCGATGGCGAGTTCGAGGGTGAAGGCGACTACGAGGAGGGCTTCTTCGCAGAGTGGTGGCAGGAGCCCAAGACCAAGGGGGACAAAGCCGACCAAGGTTCCTGACGCCGGGGCTGGGGGCTGTGCCGCGGGGCGGGGGGCGGCCGCTGCCGGTGCCCTGGTGCCATTGAGCCCTCCTTGTTTGCAGAGACCCTGCGATGAGCCAGGCGAAGGGGGGCCTGGCCCCGGCGGAGCTGGACGGCGGTGGCCCTGCAACACCATCCTGGGGACGCCGGGCTTCAGGCTCCTGTCAGCGGCTGTGCAGAAGCTTGGGCTCGTGGGGAAGGGCTGATCCTGCCCGGTGCCCTGCGGCAGGGCTGCCTTTGCCATCTGGACATCTGCTGCCCTGAGCGCAGCCCGATTCCCGTCGGTGGAGCACCGGCACTGCCTTCCTGCCCAGGAGCTCGCCCCGGGCCACCCCTGTCCCCGATGTCCCCAGGAGCCCTGGCCAGCGGCGGTGCCCCGCAGCACTGGGGTTTACTGTGTCCCTCGGCTCCTCCCCAGGAGCTGCGGATGGTGCGCCAGGACCGACCCCCGTGTTGTCTTGAGGGGTTCGGGGGGCTGCCCCTGCTCTGGGAGCGATGCATGGTGCTGCCGGAGCCAGGCGTGCGTGCCAGTCCTACCCCTCCTCAGAGCTCCCCCGGGCGCCTGCCCTGGTGCCTCCAGCGTCCCAGCCCACCCCCAGCCCCCAGAGCCCGGGGTCCCTTCGGAGCCCACGGCCTGGTGCTACAAGGGGGCTCCCCGTGTGCCGGCGTCCCCGTGCCGCCGCGTGGCTGCAGCCTGGCGAGGCTGCGTCACCCGTGCCCTGCGTGTGCCTTGAATTTTCGCCACACCAGCCCTCTGTAGCCTTAAGCTCCGTTAATTTAATACTTCCCAACTTGCACAGTTGCTTTTTTTAATATATTTACTGGTGCAGGACTTTTAATAAAATCTGGACCGGTCTTTTCACGGCTGCCTCCACCTCGGGGCTCCCTGGGGCTGGGGTGTGCTGCTGCCGCCGGAGCTGGGTGCTCAGGGTGGGAGAAGCCCTTGCCATAGGAGGGGGAGGGATGGGTTGGGGGGCTGGATGCCCTCATAAAGTGGGGGAGACACCACAGGGGGGCCGGGAGGGGCTTGTGGAGCTGGGGAACCTTGGGGGCCATGAGAGCAGCCAGGCTCTTGTGGGGCTGGGGGGTCCCTGAGGGGGGCACGACCACACGGGGACCCTTACGGGGATGTGTGACCCCGCTTTGTGCAGGGGAGGCTGCCAGCCGGCGTGGGGGGGCTGGGGGGCAGCATGTCACCCCCATACGGGTGTTTGGGGTGCGATGTGCATCACCTGCTGTTGTTTTGCAGGGGTGCGTCACGCTGACACTGGTCCTTGCGGGGTGCATCATCCTGCTGCCGGTCCGGAGGGTGCAGCCTGCGTCCCCTGATGCTGGGCCAGGGCAGCAGGGTGGGACGACCCCCCCCTCCCGCTGGCATGAGGGCATTGTGGAGCCCGTTTCGGAGGTCGCCGTTGCTGCTGACAAGCCCAGGCCCGCGCTGGGCACGGGGCTCGGGCAGCGTGCGGCCGCCGTGCTCCTCCCTGGTGCGCCGGGCCTGTTCCTGCTCCCCGTGGAAGTTGGCTGCGAGGACTGAAACCGAGAGGCTGAATCACGGCATTCGCCCCGGGGGAGGGAAGGGAAGGGAAGGAAGGGGGTGGCGGGGAGGCTGCCAGCACCCCACCCTGCCCTGCTCTGGAGCTCCCACTTACCAGGGCTTTCCCAGCTCTGCCCTCCCTGCACGGGGCTGGGCACCGGGACGGGGGACGGGGCTGAGCCCCCAGACCCACGGCCAGGGCTCAGGGCTTGGGGCAGAGCTAAGGGGAGGCAGCGCTGGCGGTGGGAGCAGCCCGTTGCACCCCTGCGCAGGGCAGGGCTGTCCTGTCCCTCGGGAGGAGCGGGGTTTGTCACCGATGGGTCACGGCCACCCTCGGGAGGGGAGCGCCAGCCCAGCGGGGTGCGGCCGGCGGCACTCGCACCCAGATCAGCGGGAAGCGCTCAGCCCAGCGCGCTGGCGTCGCGGCCCGGGGGGCAAAGGCTTGTTTATCATCCCAACAACCGGGCGAAGGTGGCACAGGGCCCACGGGGCCTCCGCCCTGCTCCGATGTGCGCCTGGGCACGGTGGCCCCTCGCCAGCCCCAAACTCACGTTGGGGCACACGGCCCCTTGCTCCCACTCCTCTGCCCGTGCCGGGCAAAGCCCTGGGCCGGGGTCCCCGGGATCCCCTCGCTGCTCCCACCACAGCAGCTGGGTGCAGAGGTGCTGGCTGGGTCTGGCATGCCTGGCAGCGGTGTGACCCCAGCAGTGGCCAGGGCTGTGAGTGTGGCCACTGTCCCCGTGACGTGCAGGGCCGGCAGACGTGCAGCTGGGCTGTGGGGGGTGCAGAGGCGGGATGCAGGGGCGTGAGAAGGGACACGAAGGTGGGATGCAGGGGGGATAAGCCTGCAGGACTCTGTGGGCTTGATGAAGGCGTGCACTGCGCTTCCCTGACTCCCCTGACCTTGACCAAGAAGGAACATAAATGAGTTTTTTGCCCGTCATCTCAGCTGTGCCGTGCCATGCCGTGCCGTGCCGTGTGCCCCTTTCCTCCTCGTGCTGCAAGGGCTCGTGCTGTGCTTTGGGTCCCCCGCTCCGCGCACAGCGATGAAATCCCGTTTTCTTGCAGGGGTGTTTGAAGCTCCGTCGCTCGCCTCCCTCCAGAGCTGTGATTTCCCAACTGAGTCGGCACCTGTAGCCAGATGGGGCAGAGGACTGTGCAGGGGCTGATGGCGGGGGGTGCAGGAGGTGTACCCTCTCCCCCATCCCCAAATCCGGAGAGCACGAGGCCCAGGGATCCCCACCGAGGGCTGGGACGTGCCCTGGTGCCGAGCGCTCATTGGTGACTCGGGTGCCGGGTGACGGAGGCTTCGCCCAGGGCGAAGCGGGGAGCGGGTGAGCCGGGACGCGGCAGCAGCACCCGGCTGGACCAGTCTGGCCAGGGACGGAGGTGACGCAGGCCGCCGCCAGCCGCCCGAGCCCTTCCCCAGCGCCTCTTGCTGCCGCTGCTGGGCTCCTGCCTCGGTTTCCCCACCTGGGCGGCGTGGGGCCCCTTCCCGGGGCTGGGTGATGCTCCAGGGCCGGACCCGCTCCATCGGCGCCGTGCCCGGGCACCGATCGATGCAAACACCGTAAATGATGCAGGAGGCAGGGGGGGCCCACGCGGCGCCCACGGCGCGGCTGCACGGGGGGCTCTGACCGCGGCCGGGCCGGGCCGGGGCAGGCGGGAGCGGGGAGGACAACGGGGGGCGGCAGGGCCGGGGGGCAGCCCCGAGCCCCCTGCCCACGGCCCCGCGGCTGCTCCCCTCCGGCCCCTCCCGGCCGGGTGCCGGCCGCAGAGCGATGCTGCAGCCCCCGCGGGACCGGCGTGTCTGCAGCCCACGGGCGACGCCCGAGGTGCGTGGGGAGAGGCGGGCGCTGCCCGCGGGGACACGCAGGGGTGAGGCCGTGGGGTGCCCGAGCTCCCTCGCAGGGGTCCCGGCACCCCACGCCTGCCCTGGGGGGGTCTTTGCACGCCGCGTGCACACCCCGCCGGGGGAGGGGCCCCGCACCCCCCGCACCCCCCGCACCCCCGGGGCTGCCCCGCCCTGCCCAGGTACGTCCCGGCCCCGCCCCCTGCCCAGGGGAGGGTCCCTGGCTCCGCCCCGGCCCCCGCCCCGCCCCGCCCCGTGACGTCACCCAGGTGGTCCCCCTCGCGGCCGCGCCCTTCCCCGCCCGCCGCCGCGCCCCGCTGCCCAATCGCCTGCCGGCGAAGGGCGGGGCGGCCGCGCCCCCGCCAATGGAGAGCGGATAAACACGTCCGGCGGGGGCGGTGCCCGGCCCGCCGCGGAGTTGACGGGCGGGCGGGCGGTCCAATAGCGACCCGGCGGCGCGGGGGCGGGGCGTGTGCCGGGGCGGGGCAGGGCGGGGCGGGGGCGGGGCGGCGCGCGGGGCGCTGCTCGCCTTTTGTTCGGGCAGGAGCGGGGCGGCCGGCAGTGTCCGCGCAGGGGGAGCCGCCGCGCAGGTGAGCGGGGCCGGGCCGGGCCGGGGCCGCCGCTGCAGCGCCCGGCGGGCCGGGACCGGAGCCGGGGGGGGCCGGGCCGGGCGGGCGTCCCGGGCTGGGCAGCGCCGCGCCGGGGCTGGGCAGCGCCGGGGCTGGGCGGGCTGCGCCGTGCGGGGCTGGGAGGAACCAGGCGCCCCGGCTGGGTCCCGCCGCCGCCCGGGGCAGGGCTCCCCCCAGGCGGCGGAGCCGTGTGCTGCCCGTGGGCCCGGCTCGTCCCGCGTGGGGCCGGGGCGAGCGCCGCGGCTGTCGGCGGCCGAGCCCAGCCTGCGCGGATCCGGTCGGGCGGGTCCCCGGGGCGAGCCCCCGCGGGCGGCCGGGCCGTCCCGGCCCTCGCTGCCCGCCCGGCGCTGCGGGAGCGAGTTTGCAAGTTGTGCCCCCGCGCCTCGGTGCGAGGCGGCGGCTTCGTCCCCGGCGCCGCCCGGCCGCGCTCCGAGTCGCGGGGCTGCGGGCGAGGCCCTGGCGCGCTGCTCGCCCAGGTGGCCCTGGGGCTCTTGCGCAAACCGTGGCTGCTCGGTGCCGCGGCCGGCGCGCCCTGAGTCGCACCTGATGGCGGCCCCGCGGCCCCTCGGCGCTGCCGTCCCCGCCCGCCGGGCCGGGGGCTGCCCTCGCCCGGCTCCGCAGGGCGCTTCCCCGGGCCGCCCCGGCCGGGGGGCCGAGGGGGTCGGGAAGGAGCCGGGGCGGCCCGGTGCCGCCCGGGGCGGAGGGGTGCCGGGCACCGCTCTGCTCGGCGGGGGGGGGGTTCCCAGCTGAGCCCCCCCGCGAGTGGCTGGCAGCAGCTATCCACGCAGGGAGAGGCGGGGGCAGCGAAACTCGGCTGTCTTTTTGTCTGGTGTTTGGAGAGGAGAGAGCACTCTAATTGCGTTAGCTGAGCGATTAGCTTAATTAATCAGGTTTACAGCGCAGATGAAAGGATAACGCTGAAATGTTGCTGGGAGTTGCCCGCAGAAGGAAACCGTAGGCTGTCGTACGAGCAACTTGGAGAGACGCTTGTGCCGCCAGAGGAATGTGCATGCTTGCCGAGAGGGCACGGCCGCCTGCCGGGGATGGTCCTGGGTGACCTGCGAAGGCAGCGGCCTGCGCCTGCTCTTGCCAGGCTGCGGGCTCTGGCTCTCCTGTGATGCTGTCGGGGTGCCTGGGCGAGCCCCAGGTGATGTTCCCTGTTGGCTTCCCCACGCCGGAAGGGTGGTGGGGACCGGGGATGCCCCATGACCCAGCTGGGTCTGGCCCCTGCGGTTGCTGCACCTCCTGTTCCAGCCCACATCGTGCTGGTTTTGGTGCTGGTGCCGCTTGCCAGCCCCGACACCCGTCGGTCTCGCGTCTGTCTGCCATCGGGCTGGCGGGGAGCCGGGGGCGAAGCGTCTCCCTGCCAGCTGCCGCGGGGACGGGGCTGGAGCGGTGCCGGGGCTGCCGGGGGCGTTCGCTCAGGGCTGTCATCCGCATCCAGGGCGGGTGCGGTGCCCGCGGGGTCCGCTCCTGGCCCTGCTCTCGGGAGGAGTGGGTGTCTGGCCCAGCCAGTAACGGGGCTGGGGAGATTTTAAGGTCCCTTTCTTGTCTTTGTTGGTGTTTTATCAGAGTCGGCTGGAAGGATGCAGGGTGCCCAATGAAACAGTCTTTGCACATCTGAAGCCTGTAACTGTTCATCGCTTTGGAGGATTTCCATAAAGTGTCATGAAAAAACCATTTTACTGCTAATTTGGCTTAAACAAGTTGGCCGTCAGGATGGGAATGCACAGAGCTCCTGGCATCAGTGGCTGAGGGGTGTTTTCCGCTCCAGGGCTGGCTCCTGTGCGGGTGCTGGGGGAGACGTGGGTCCCCAGTGCTCGGGGGGCTCACGGGGCGCTGGGGGAAGGTGGGGGTGGCTGCAGCAGGGCTCTCCCTTCCAGACAATGGCGTTTACGGTCTATTGTCTGGGCGATGTGGCGTGTCCTCACCGGCTCCAGGAAGCGCGTGCATCCCGGTGGGGCCGAGCCAGGCTGCTGGGGGGGTCTGCCGGGGCTGGGCATGCGAGCGATTTATGCACTGTCCCCGGAGCACCGACCACCTCAGCAGGGTGGGTGGCTGTGGCCTGGCTGCAGCTGGGGACCTTGGAGAATTTCCCCTCTGGTCCCAGTGCTGTATTTCAGTGTAATATTCGGTGCTGTCCTAATCCCATTAACTCTCCCCTTTGTTTCCCCCACCTGAAATCCTTAATCAGCTCTAGCAGCTGGGGCAGGCAACTGTGGTGCAGCTGTAGGGCTCTTTCGGCTGAGGCTGCTCCTGTGACGGTGGCTTCCCTTCAAGGCTGTGGTTTGGTGTGGGAGCACTTGATGGGATTTGGCTTTTTATCGCACTTCCAGATCTCCGGGGTTTAAGACGGTGCTCCTGCCGGGTGTGCTGCCGCTCGCAGATGGCAGAGCCTTGGGGAGCGGAGCTGCCCTTGGCCCCCGCTTTGCAAGCTGGGGAAGCGGCAGCTCTTTGCAGAGAACTTGCAAGACTTTAATTGCAGTATCTGTACCAAGGCTTGCGCTAGTCTTGAAGGTTTAAATTAGGCTGGCTTCTAATTAACAGAAGTTAAAAAGAAATTTAATTTCTATTGAAACAGTACAAGCCTACCTTGGACTTCAGCTTTTACCTTGATTTCAGCTGGTGCTTTCCCACCTAGACAGGGTGTGTGGGGCACCCAGCATCACCCAGAGCTGGGGCTTGGGTGGTGGCGGCTCTCAGTCCCGTGAGACTGTGGGGTGTCTCAGGTCGGTCTGTGCGGATGGAAGCAGCTGGGATGGCAGCTCAGGAGGACACCAGGGCTGCATTGGTGCCTTGAATCGTTGCAGCGTTCTCTGCTTTGGGAGGGTTGGGTTTACCCCCCTTCCCCGTGGACACTGTTTAGTGAAGCGGCGGAGGACAGCGGGGGTGTGAAGATGCAAGTACTCCCTCTCCAAAGAAGCCTTAAAACCTGACCTAAGCAGCTAAACACCACGTCTGTGCTTAAACTGGGTTGGCTTCGGAGCCACACAGGCTCCTGTGCGCAGGTGCCTCGGTGGGCAGAGCTCCTGGCCCCATCCGCTTCCCGCCTCTGGCGCGGGAATGCCGCACGGCTGGTTGACGGCTGCGGGGGGAGATGAAGATGTTTCTAATCAGGCAGAGGTTTGAAATACCCTTCTAAATATGCCAGCCCTGACGGGTTTTGCTGTGGCTGCTGACAGGCCCGGAGGCATTTCAACATGCCTCCGTCGCTCTGCTCCACAATCACTTTGCAAACAGGGCAGGAGCCTTGTGCTGTGCCTGCGGATGCTGGGGCTTGTCGGGCACCCCCACGACGTCTGCCCCTCGGTGTTTGAACTGAAGGAGTCCTCGGTCTCCTTCCAAGACCCCAAGTAGGAGCTGACCCTGGCGGCTGGGTGGCGGTGGGATGTTCGGTGTTTCCCAAATATCCCACGCCTGGGTGATCAAACCCGCAGGAGGCGGCGCGGGCGAGTGAGCAGCAGTGCCCTCCCGGAGGGGAGCCTGCTCCGGTGCTGGAGACGCGGACCCTGTGGTGTGGGATGCGCCGTGGTCCCGCGTGGCGTTTGGGGGTGGATGGCTGGGTAAAGTGCATGTGCTTTGCTGGTGGGGGAGAGACTTTTGGCTGCTGTAAGGAGCCCTGCCGTAATCGCTGTGACGCGCAGGCAGAGCCCTGGTGACAAATCATTAACTTGCTCCGACAGGCCGGGTGCTGACGGGTGTTGGTGATAATTTCTTGTGAAGCGTCTGAACTTTACAGATGTAATGCAATTGGATGGAGAAATTAAGCCGGGGCTCAGCAGCCCTGTGTCCCTCCCTGCTGCCTCGGCTCCTCTGGCAGCATCAGGGCCAGGTGGTAAAATCCCGTGTTTCTGGACACCATGACTGGAGCTGGGAACAGCCTGCAAGCCTCAAAGCCTAAATTTAAAGCCTGCAATTATTGTGTTCTTAAAGGACAACTTGTTCTTTGTGCTCTTTAAAACAAAATAATGATTACTTTTTCTTATCCAGATGGAGTTATTGTGATTAATTGCATCATGCCAGTTCTCCTTTCCCTGGACAAGTGGCGAGTTCCCATCTTTCCCAGCAGCGTTTCTAATGAGATCGGCAAACTTTTATTGAGGAAGGGGTGTGCCCACGTGGGTCCTCCCCGTCCCGCTGTCTCTGCGGGTCTCTGTGGATGGTGGTGTCTGTGCCAGCGAGCAGGGATGTGGGGAGGGGAGATGCTCTGCCAGAGACCCCACGATGGGTCTTCGGCATGTGGATGTCCTTGGGAACCCCTCCCTGGGCTGGGTCCTGCCGTGGGGCTTGCCCGTGCAGGCAGAGCCGGCCAGGCATGGCACTCGAGCTGTGCAAGGGGGAGCTGTCCCCAGATCAGGGCACAACAGAGCTGCTGGATCCGTGCCGGTGCCCAGCAGTGCTGGGCATGTGGGGCAGGGAGGTAACACTGGGCGAGCTGGGGCTGCGGCAGGGCGCGGCGTGGGCAGCGGCGCTCCCTGGGGAAGCCCGAGCCGTGGTGCAGCAGGCGGTGCTTTGGCACAGCTCTTGCACCAACCCCGGGTGCCTGGCGGTTCCCGGGGCCGTGGTGCCCCGTGCGAGGGCTCGGCTGCCCCTCGGTGTGCTGCGGGAGGGTGGGTGTCGTGCCCGGCATTGCATGTGCTGTCGCAATGGGAAAGCACTTGATGGCTAATACCTTGTCATTTTGGGATGTGAAGTGCCAAAATGTTACAGCCTGGACTTGGCGTGTGCTGGAGCTGTCAGTAGCTGTTAATTCGGGTGAAGGCGAGGCACTTCCAGAGGCTTGGGGAATGTGCTCTGCTTTGATGGAGAGCATCAGCTGAGCAGGGCAGGTCGTGGTGGAGGCACCGCGCTGCCAGGGCCAGAGCCTGGTCTTGCCGTGCTCGGGGGGGGATGCGGCACCCCTGGTGCTGCCTGAATAGTGGGAGCGGGGGCTTTGCGCGGGGCTTTCCGCAGCTCAAACTTAACCTCATCAGGAGCAGCTGGAAAATAAATAGGGTTTTAGAGCCTCCTCCAGTGAGGGAGCCTGGGTCTGAAGAGCAGCTCTTGCACCCCTCGCTGCCCTCCCCGAGTGACCTGAAGTTGTCAGAGCTGTTGGGGCGGCTGGGTGCTGCTCCGGCCGTGCGAATGCCGACGAACAAAGGCCATCGGCTCCTTTGTGTGTGGGGCTGGGGCGGCCGTTACAGCCTGCTTTCTAACGAGAGGCCGGTTGCCCATCTCCTCATTAAACTTCAAGCTGCTCTCGTTCCCCTTTGAATTCTTCCACTTATCTTCACTGTAAAGCCCCATTGAAAGGGCTCGTGGTAGCTGGGATCTGACTCTAACACTTCCCATTGATGCTGGTGAGGTCTTGAAAAGCTTCTTTCTCTGCCTCCTCCTGCTGCGTGTTCCTGCGAGGGATCCTCTTCAAAACCAGTGAAGATTTTGTACGGTGTTGGGTCTGTTGCAGCATCTGCGGGAGCTTCGTTAGCGCTGCCCCAGCTTCATTAGCCATCGGTGCGATGGTGGTGCTTCTTGGCAAGGGGTTGCAAGTGATGGGGGACCTCGGGGTGCAGCTCTCCCGGGTGCACCAAGCCCCGGGTGCCCTTGCCCCTGGGAGGGCTCCGCTGCTGCTGGCTGTCGAGGCTGCTCTCCCCCAGCCTCGCTGTCTGAGCAAGTGGTCACTGATCCCCTGGCTTCTCCAGGCGGGTGGGGAGGACCGGAGATGGCTTGTGTGTAGCATAAGTGCTTCTAAAATAGTCTCTTCTCGCATTGCGTTTGTTGAATTGCCTTAACTGCCTCTTTCCTGGTCTTAAAAGCCTAAGTGACTGTAATTACAATTGCTCACATGGTTCTTGCAGCCAAGCTCACCCCCTTGCACGGTGCGGCTCCTGAGCGGGGGCACCTCCAGCGCTGCCGCGCTCTGTTCCCGGTGGGGCTGGGAAGGATGCGTGCAAGGATGGGGCCTGCAGACGGCTCCGGCAGCCCCTCGGCCGGCATCCCATGCTGCTCGGGGCTGGGCAGCACAGCGTGCTCCGCACAGGGGTGAGGGCAGGCTGGAGTGATGTGCACGTGATGTGCTCGGGCTGCCTCTCGCACCCACTGACCCCCAGGTCCTGGTGCCTGCTTCTGTGCAGCCCTTGCCTGGGACTTGGGATGTGGGGATGCTCTGTGCCCCCCGCCTGCTCACTTAGGGGTGACCCCCCTGTTGAGGGTCATGGCTGCTCACCCCAGGGACCGCTGCCCCCCAAGATGTCCCCGGGCAATAACTATTCTTGCATGAAGCAGCATTCATGGCTTCCCTGCTGCTGTTCTGGGCAGCTCAGCTGTAAGTCTGGCGGCTGTGTCCTGCCTGCGTGAGGCCGAAGGCTTCTCCTGGCAGCCGGAGGGAAGGGCTGGTCAGGCCCAGGGCTATGTGTTTGCTGGAGACTTCCTCCGCAGACGGTGTCTCTGGGGGGGCGATGCCGCCTGGATGCCGATCAAATGGCTCTGGGGGCGGATGAGCCGCTGGCCGGTGCCTTACAGCCGTGGGAGCTTCCTCTGCCTTCCCCGGCATTCCTGGCTGCGGGAAGTGGTGGGAGAGGCATTAATCTTCTCCTGGCTCTCCCCTGCGTGGGGGGTGGCTGAAGCCCCTGCCAGCCCCGTGTCCCACCCGGGGCCATTGGAGGTGCTCCCCCAAACCTCCTGTCCCCTCTGTGGGGTCCCCCACGTCTGCCTCGCTGTTTCCTGGGGGGTTTGTCGCTGTTCCTGGGCATGAGCCCTTTTTCCCTGGGGGTCCCAGCTCTGTGCAGGCAGGGGGGCTCAGCCAGGGCTTGGTGGTACCGCTGTTGGTAATAGCAGCCCGGTGGGAGGGAGATAAGGGCCAGGCGCAGCAGCAATTGTCCTTCCGACGGGCCTGGTCGTGGAGGGGGCTGGAGCCCACCCAAGCATCCCCCATGCTCACAGCTGACCCCTCCGGGGCAGGTATTTTCACGTGTGCCCTAAATACCCCTGGCTTCTCCCTCCTGCATGAACCGCTGCCCTCCCCTTTGCCACTTCCTGGGGCGCTGGGGATGGCAGGGGTCCTGCCCCACTGCAGCCGTTCACCACCAAAAGCGTCGCTGGTGAGCATCTCCTGCTGAAGGTGAACCCGGGCGTAACCAGCATCCCCTGCCCGGGGGGCCGCCCGTCTCGCTCGCATCCTGCTGAGGAGGAGGGAGGACATCCGGGGACAGAGCCCGGCTGTGGAGGACGGGGGAGAAGCTCGTGTTGGGCGTCTGGCCCTCGCTGAGTGACGAGCAGAGGATGCTTGACGCAGGGTTCAGAAAATGTCACTGCTCACCGCTGGAGTGTCTGATATTTGCTCCACTTGGCTCTGTCACCTTGGGTGCTGCCGGCCTCGCTGCCTGCCTGCGGTGGCGAGCAAACCCGCGAGGGCTGCTGGCGGGGTGACGCTCCAGGGGGAGGACGGGGGCTGTGTTTAACGAGGCGCCCGTGGTCCCTTCTGGGGGGCTCCTGGGGATGGAGAGTCCCCCGAGCTGTGTAACGCCCAGCCCCGGTGGCCCCTCTCCCCCCGCTGCAGGGTGCCGTGCTCAGACGGGTCTGACGCGGTGCTCATTAGCTTGGACCCACTCTCCTGCTTGGAGCTTGTCTGGGGCTGATCATCTGAGCTTGTGTCTGGGCTCTGAGGAGCTTTTCTGGCTTTTGATGTCTCTGGGGTGCTGGCGGTGCAGACAGAGGGGGTGGGGAGGGGGTGGCTCATGCATAATGCAGGGCTCTGTAAGAAGCCGGTGTCTGAGCTGAACTCACAGAGGTTTGAAAAATTAAGTGCCTGTCAAACGCCTGTAAATTGTAGAGCACTGTTACCGGTCGACTGACGGTGCAGGTAGCACCAGCTCCAGCTCGCTGCTGCCTGGAGGTCCCTGCCCTGGCTGGGGTGGGTGCTCGGGGGTCCCTTACACCCCCCTCTGTGGTGCAGGGAGCTTTCCTGCCCTGGGCTCCGCTCTCCCCTTGCCCACCCTGTCCAGGGCAGCTTTCCAGTGTCATCCTGGGGGTGCCGGGTCCCTCTGGCCGTAGCCCCGCTGCCAGGGCTCCGCACGCCAGCTCCTGGCTGGGATGCGCGATGGCTCACACCAGCTCCTGCGCCGCCTCGCCCCGCCGGTGCCAGCGGAGCGCTCTCCTGCCCGCCATGCTTCCTCGGGCACGCTTTGGCATTGCTTTTCTCAGGCTTCCCGACACAACTTGGAGGCTCTGTCACCATGGCCAGGGTGACCCAGCTGGGAGGACTTGCTCTTCCAAACACCGATGCAACAGCTCATGAATACACACAGGGGGTGTGCGGCACTGGGGCGCTCCCCGCTTGCCACGGGGGCTCTCCTGGCCGAACCCTGCTCTGGCATGGGGTGGGGAGCGGAGCCGGGCTCGCCCCCAGCGCCGTGCGTCATGCACCGCCCTGCCGCACCGAACGGAAACCCCAGCTCCTGCCCGCGCCCAGGAATGATCCGCCCCTGCTGGCCTCCATTAGTGGGTCCCTCTCTTGCTGCCTTATAAACATGCATTATGCACAACCCATTAAAGCCAGAGCAGTACTTAGTCTGCAGATTGCTGCTTGACAGCTCAAAAAATATTGAATTGACAGGAGCAGCGCCCTTCAGCGGCTCCGGGAAGGGGGCGTGGACACGGTGGGATGCAGGATGCATCCCGCCGGGGGGACGAGAGTATGGCAGGGCTCCTGCCTCCCACCCAGCCGCTGCTCCCTGGGAATGAGTGTGCCCAGGCTGGGATGTTTCCCTGTGAGCGCCAGCCTGTGCCGCTCGCGAGGGCTCGGCCGCTCCTTGGGAACAGCCGGCAGCGCTGGGGCGAGCCGCACCAAGCCCATGCGTGCCATGCCCTGCCGGGCCGCCCCGCACAAGCTGCGTCCTCGGCCGCCACCCGACGCCCTGACTCAGCCGCCGGCACGGCGGGGGGCTCGTCCCCTGTTCCCCTTGCTCCCCCGAGGAGGGTGCTGGGGCCCAAGGCTGATGCACCAGCCTGGCTGGTCCCTGCGAGCCCTGAGCTGTGCCGGCTGCTGGAGGGGAGCCAGGGGTGCGCGGCTGCCCTGGTCCAGCTTGGTGCATGAATCAGTGTCGGTGGAGGTGGTAATTATGCCTCTGTTTGGAAGTGCGGTTGCTGCTGCGCCCAGCTATGCCGGGCGGCAGCTGCTCCCTTCGCCTCTTATCGCCTCTGAAACTCTGACTCATCCCCACCCCTGCGCAGCCTCCTGTGCGGCCAGAGGAAGGGGCAGGAATCCCGGCGGGTGCCTGGGTGGTGGGCTGGCCGGGTGCTGTGTCCGTCTGTCCCTGCCTGCCTCCATCCCTCCGCTCCTGGCTGTGCCGGGGGGGCTGGATGTGGGGCTGGTGACTCACACCCCTGCAGCGTCTGCCTGCCCCCGTGAGCTCGGGGGTTAATCCAGGAGCCAGCCTCCCTCCCCCTGCATCCCCAAATTAAAGACAAGGGAAACCCAGCCCTGCTCGAAACCTTGGCTGGTTTGGCCTGAGTTTTGGGATGTGCTGGGCTGCCCTGTCCTGGCACCGCGCAGCTGCGGCGTGGTGCTCGGCACGGCACGGGGAGCACCCGGCCCCGGGCCACGCCATGGGCGCTTGTGGTGCTGAGCACCCACGGGAGAGCTGAGCCAGTGGCTTTGCTTGGTTATTTTTAGGTGCTTTAGGAGTGTCCCAGAGGGCTTCTAAAAAGGTTCGTTTTATTCTTGGAGCTCTAGCCTTGTGGCTGTCCCCAGCTCTCTGCCAGGTCCTGTCTCCGGAAACTGGTCTTTAAAAAGCCTGTGGGCAGCCGGGAGAGCCTGGAGCAGGGGGGGCCTGGCTGCGGGGTCCCTCCATACCGGGCAGAGCCCGCTCACACCTTCGCCGCCGAGGCGGTGAGACGCGGCGTTGCGTGGCAGGCGCTGGCTGACGGCTCAGCCAGCCGCGCGCGGTCTGCGCCGGTTGCAGCCGCGGTTCATGTCTGAACACGAGCAGCAAAGTGCTGAGCTGTGGGTTCGTCATCCCGGTGCTGCCTTTCATCTCGCGTGGGGGAGGAGGGCAGATAGCGATCTGCTCGATCTGCTCCTGGCCCGCGCAGGGGTCGGCTGCCGCGCGGGGGTCTGCTACGTGGTTCGGTGCAGGAGAGGGACAGGAGGGTCCTGCGGTGACCTGGGCTCTGGAGACTTAACTTCTCCCCTCCCTGCCCCACAGAGCAGCCATGGAGGTGATGAACATGATGGAGCAGCCGATCAAGGTGACGGAGTGGCAGCAAACCTACACCTATGACTCGGGCATCCACTCCGGCGTCAACACCCAGGTGCCCTCTGTCAGCAGCAAGTGCCTCGGGGACGATGACGAGGTCTACGGGAAGCAGTACACCATCAAGAAGACGACCACCACGAGCTACTGCCAGGGAGGGAGCCAGGGCCAGAGCCAAGCGCAAGGTAGGGGCTGCAGGGCCAGGCACGTCCGCGAGCCCAGCTGCTCCGCTCCTGCCTTCCCCCCGCCTCTCCCACGAGCCGTGCTCCTTCTGGGCGCTCCTCCATGCCGCCTTCCACACCCTGGGAGTTGTTACTGCCTAAAATACGCTCCCTCCTGTCCTCCTTCCCTGCTCCGAGAGGCTCTTGCGTAGGGGTGGCGCGCAGCCAGCCCGCACTGGTGCTGAGCTGTGCACGCACATCCGAGCGCGCCGGTGGGTTGGCTCGAGATAGGAACAGCTGATCCCGGCCCACGGATCGGCCGTCTGCTCTGCTGCCTGTCTGCCTGCTCGGGAAACCTGTCTCAGCGCGGCTGGCAGAGCTGCCGGCATGTGCCGTAAAGCCCCACCGGCCAGCCCATCTTCTCCCGCTGCTGCGAGGGTGAAGCAGGCAGAGATGCAGCCGCCAAAGCCAAAGGAGACGCTTCCCCCGGCTTTATCCCTTAAAAGAGGGCTGGTTTGCTCCGCTCACCTCTGCGGTTCCTCTGTCAGCAGTCGGCCCTGGAAGGTTTAATCTCCAGCTCCCCTGGGGAGGCAGAGCCCCGTGGAGAGGGACGAGCCCTCCCGAGCCCCGCGTGGTCCCTGTGCCACAGAGGTGGGCGCTGCGGGCGGCTGCTGCAGCATCTCTGCCCCTCGGGTCGCGCTTGTCCCGGCATCCTCGATGGGGAAGGCCTCCGTGTCCTCCTAATACCCAGTGCCAGCTGGTCCCAAGTTGCAAATATCCTTAATTTTTTAATTAATGGGCCTTGTGTGACAACTGCCTAATCATGCTGCCTAATTGAGTGTTGTCTTATCTCTGTGCTGCCGTATCTGTTTACACTTTGAAGCACCGGCTCCTTGCAGAGCGCGCGGGGACTGCTGACGTTGCCGGTGTCGTTGCGCTAAGCTCTGGCTCAGCTAATTGAAATTGGAAAGCAGGGCTGGGAGTGCTCCTCGGAGAGAGCCCGGGTCTAACGCTGCCTCCCCATCTCCCCCTGCAGCGGACATGGAGGCTCAGCTGGCCATGACCCGGGCCCAGCGTGTCCGGGCTGCCATGTACCCCGAGACGGTGGAGGACCGCTCCCTGCTCATCACCACCCAGCTGGAGGGGCAGCAGACCAACGTGCAGCGCCTGGCAGAGCCCTCGCAGATGCTGAAATCGGCCATTGTGCACCTCATCAACTACCAGGACGATGCCGAGCTGGCCACCCGTGCCATCCCGGAGCTCACCAAGCTGCTCAACGATGAGGACCCGGTAAGGAAGCCTGGTTTGCCCGCGCGCGTGTCTGGGCTTTCGGCTGCCGGGCTCACGGGGCACGCTTCCGCAGCTGCGGTACCACAGCCGGGCTCCCGTCCTCACGGGGCTCCGCGGCTGCCACCCGGCTCCTTCCTCTTGGCAAAGCTTTGCGGTCGCCTCTGTGCTGCAACGGGACTGAGCCCGCCTCTGCCCACCCGCAGCTCCGCAGCCTGTCCTTGCTGCTCTGGCACGGCTCTCCTGCCCTGCCTTGCACAGACGCCGAGTGCTTCTTGCTGGCTCTCGGTGCTCCAGCCCCCCCGCCCGTCCCTGCGGCACGCCTGTGCTCCGTGGACCCCACCGTAGGCTGCCCGCCGCTGCGGAATGCGGTGTAGCTCCTGGAGCAGCATGGATGAGGATTGTTAAAAATAGCAATCCTCTCCTGTGCTGGCTGTGCCGGCTCTGCCGCTCCGGCACCGCTCTGCCCGGCATGATGTGCGGCAGCCCCAGGCCGGCAAGAGTGGGATCCCTCCTGTCCCTGCTGCGATGGGTGGCAGCAGGACCCCCTCCCACCTGCCGGCTTCTCTCCCCGCTCAGGTGGTTGTCAGCAAAGCAGCCATGATCGTCAACCAACTCTCCAAGAAAGAGGCGTCGCGCCGTGCCCTGATGCAGTCGCCCCAGATCGTGGCGGCCGTGGTCCGCACCATGCAGAGCACCAGCGACCTGGACACGGCCCGCTGCACCACCAGCATCCTGCACAACCTCTCGCACCACCGTGAGGGCCTGCTCTCCATCTTTAAGTCCGGCGGCATCCCGGCCCTCGTCAGGATGCTGAGGTATGGGGTGCCGGTGGGGGGTCCTGAGAGGTCGGCAGAGCCGAGCGGTCCCTCCCAGGCTGGCAGCCGGGCGAGTGCCTGGGCTGGGGGCAGAGGAGGGGAGGGCTTGTGCTGCCCCTAGACGCGGGTCCTCCTTCTGCTCACGCCAAAACAAGGGCGTGGGAGACCTTGAGCCTTTTAGCCTGCGAAAGCCCCAGGGGTTTGCTGCATTTGGAGCCCGTGCGGGGGCAGGAGGAGGGGAGCAGCCCCCCACGCTGCCTTGTCCATGGAGACAGGGCTCGGTCTCTGCTCTGCCCCGAGGAGGAGGAGGAGGAGGAGGTGTCCCTTCCTGGAGGGCGGCCCCGGGGCCATGCGGCACGGCAGCCTCGCACCGGGTCCTGCTGCAGGGCGCTGGGTGGGAGCTGGGGCTCGGGGCAGCCCTGGGGGCTCCGCTGGCGGCCTGGTGAGCCCGGAGGCAGCTGCCCGCGTTGACGTGGCTCTGTGCCGCCTGCCTGCAGCTCGCCGGTCGAGTCGGTCCTCTTCTACGCCATCACCACCCTGCACAACCTGCTGCTCTACCAGGAAGGGGCCAAGATGGCTGTGCGCCTGGCAGACGGCCTGCAGAAGATGGTTCCCCTGCTGAACAAGAACAACCCCAAGTTCCTGGCTATCACCACCGACTGCCTTCAGCTCCTCGCCTACGGGAACCAGGAGAGCAAGGTGGGCCCGGAGAGCCTGGCCTGCCCCGGGGTCCTACCGGGGGAGGCGGGGACGGGGGCAGTTGCCCAACCTTGCTCCTTGCAGACGGAAGCCCGGGAGCGCAGGGGTGGGGGCTCCCGCCCTCTCGGCCCGTGTGCCCCCGGCCGCAGCTGGCAGCGGAGCAGTTGTGCTGTCTGCACGCTGCTGCGTCCGACCTTGCGCAGGTGGAGCGTCCCCGAAAGCCCAGACTGTCCCAGTCTGGCCGGCAGATCGGCTCAGCTGGGTTTCTCCCTCTGCTGCTCCGGGCACTGCCTCTATCTTTGTTCTTTGGCTGCTCCTCTCCTCCTATGCACGAGTCGTCCCAGCCTCTCGCGGAGGTTCGGTCCCTCGACCTGCTCTGACGCTGGCTGGGTGGGGGGCTGCTGCCCGTCCCGCGTGGGGCGAGGGACCCCGGCGCGCAGGGCTGGGGTGGCCGGGGGGGCAGTGGCAGTGTACGGCCCCGGCGGGGGTGACCCGAAGCTCTCCTGCACGCCGAGGGGTCGGACCTCCTGCCCGAGTTGTGTCCTGGCACGAGCTGGGGAAACCAGAGCGATGGTCCCAGCAGCGCGGAGCTGCCGCACGCCCTGACCCTGCCCCTTCTGTCTTGCAGCTGATTATTTTGGCCAACGGAGGACCCCAGGCCCTGGTGCAGATCATGCGCAGCTACAACTACGAGAAGCTGCTCTGGACCACGAGCCGGGTGCTCAAGGTGCTGTCGGTGTGTCCCAGCAACAAGCCCGCTATCGTTGAGGCTGGTAAGAGGGGCTGGGGGGCTGCGGCAGAGCTGGTGTCGAAGAGGAGGAGGATGGTGGCGTCAGGATGATGCGGCTGAGGGTGCCGTCTCACAGCTGATGTGCGAGACAGGCAGATGCCTTGCGCAGCCAGGTGAAACCACCTGCGTGTGGCCTGGTTTCTTGCTCTGAATGGCTGCTGAGGTGCTTTCCTGGCCCTGTGCCTGGGCAGGATCTGGCCCAGCTGGCCGGCTGGGAGCCCTCTTCCCCCACCGCATTTAGCCTCTGCTAAGCCATGAGGTGGCATTGTGCATTGGAGGCATCAGTCGGGTGGTGCCCAGCCCGCGCTCGCCACGCAGACCCACCGCCTCTCCCTTCTCCTCTCTGCTGGGGCAGCTTTGGGTGTTTACAGCTTTGGGTGTTACAGACACAAGGGTGTCTCCTTCCCCGGCAGGCGGCATGCAGGCGTTGGGCAAGCACCTGACCAGCTCCAGCCCCAGGCTGGTCCAGAACTGTCTCTGGACCCTGCGAAACCTCTCTGACGTGGCTACCAAACAGGTGAGCGTGCAGGACCCCGAGTCGCGCTTCAACGCGGCGTTTTGGAGGCTTCTCGGTACCAGCTGCCAGGCTGCCCCTTGCCCTCTGCTTGTGCCAGACTGAACCCAAAGCAACGTCCTTGTGCCGTTCCCGGTCCCTGCGGGCTGTGGCAGCGAGCGTGCCTGGCGGAGCGAGGCAGCGTGCGTGCCAGAGCCCCACTGCAGCAGGGGTTTGCCCGGCGTTGTGGGAGGCTGCTTACCGCCCGCAGCCCTTCCCACGCCAGCCGGCTGCCAGCGCTCGTGCCGTGTCCCCGGTGGGGGGGCCGAGGCCACCGGCAGTCGCTCACGTGCTCAGCGGGGCATCGCCGGGGCTGCTGCTTGCTCTGACTCGGGGAGCCCCTGGCAGCCTGCCCCGGCGCTGGCTGCCGGCTCGGCTCCTTCCCCGGCGAGGGAGCTGCCGTCAGAGCCGCTGTCGAGGTGGTTGTGCCCATGGGGCTGAGTGGCAGCCGGTGCAAGGGTGACCTGGGGCTCTGCTCTGGGGTTGCTCTCCCCAGCCCTTTGCTGCCTCCTGATGCGTTCCCCATCTGCTGGGGCCGCCTCTCTGTGCAGATTAGTGCCTGATGCAGTGTGGAAACTATTTGGGCTGGCGCGTAACCATCCCTGGCTCTGCGGATTGAGGGGGGGACGTGGCCACGGTGCCTTTAACTCCTTCCTGCCCTGCTGCTGGCTGCCTGCTGGCATGGCTGGGACCGTGGTTGCCCCAGGACCGCTCAATGGCGGATGCATTGTTTGCACTTCCCAGCAAGAGAAAAGCTGCTGGAGACGTTAAACTCTAAGCAAAGCTGCACGTGTCGGGAGCGCCTGTTGCTCATGCCGTGCTGGCATCGCGGAGAAGCAGCTCTGGCTGCAGGGGGATGGGGAAAGGCGCGGCGTGGGAGACGCAAACGCTGCCTCTCGCCATTGCTGCCTGCTCTGGCCCGTGCAGAGCCGGGGGGCACGCGGGACAGGGACGGGGGCTGCTGGGGAGCCGGGGTCTGTAGGAAGGGGTGTGCGAGCTCCAGCGAGGACAGCCACACAAGCCTGGGTCTTGAGGGAGGAGGGGGCCAGGTCTGGAGGAAGAGCACGGCTGGGGGCCGGATCCTCTCTGCGATGGCAGGAGCCGTCCTTGCGGGAGGGGGCCCTTCCTCTCCAAGGCCGGGTGTCCGGCCCGGCCCAGGGGAGCAGCTCTGGCTCCCCACAGCCGGGCGAGAGACACCGGGGATGGGCGTGGGGCTGCAACCCAGCCGCTGGCTGAGCCCAGATCCAGCTGCAGGGGGGCTGGTCCGACCTCCCGTCCCCGCTCCCGCAGGAGGGCCTGGACGGCGTCCTCAAGATCCTGGTGAACCAGCTGAGCTCCGACGACGTGAACGTGCTGACCTGTGCCACCGGCACCCTCTCCAACCTGACCTGCAACAACAGCAAGAACAAGACCCTGGTGACGCAGTCGAATGGGGTGGAGGCCCTGATCCACACCATCCTGCGGGCGGGCGACAAGGAGGACATCACTGAGCCGGCCGTCTGCGCTCTCCGGCACCTCACCAGCCGGCACCCCGAGGCCGAGATGGCACAGAACTCGGTGCGGCTCAACTACGGCATCCCTGCTATCGTCAAGCTCCTCAACCAGCCCAACCAGTGGCCGCTGGTCAAGGTAAGGGGCTGGGGGGATGTTGGGGGCTAGAGGAGGCCGGTGGCTGGGCTCAAGCGAGCCCCCGGCCGCTGGCCCGCGGTGGGACACGCTGCTGAGGGGGTCTGCAGCTGGTGCCATGCACGGAGCGATGGCGGGCTGCTGCCGCTGCCGCTCTGGTCCCGTTGGGCGGCATCCTTGATGGCAGCTGATGGAGGAAATGGCTCGTGCCGGCTGCTCAGCTGGAATCAATGCTCACCCCGGCCTCCCCCGCGGGGAAGGGGCCGAATCCGGTGTGGGAGGAAGTTGAAGTCAGCCCTTGCTGCAGAGGGGGATGGGGTGGGACAGGCAGGGGGAGGGGGGCCCGGCTGGCGAGTCCCGTGGGGGACACATGCTGCTCTGATCCATGGTCGAGATTAATCTCTCCTTCCCCTCTTCTGTCCTGCAGGCTACCATAGGCCTGATCCGCAACCTGGCCCTGTGCCCGGCCAACCATGCCCCGCTCCAGGAGGCCGCCGTCATCCCCCGCCTGGTCCAGCTGCTGGTCAAGGCTCACCAGGACGCCCAGCGGCACGTAGCAGCTGGCACGCAGCAGCCCTACACGGTGAGTCCCGGCGGCAGGGTCTGCCAGGGGTGCCCCTCTGCCCTGCTCCTGGCACAGCCTGGCACCCCAAAAGCCTACCTGTCCCTGGGGCGTAGCCTGTGCCCGTGCTCAGGGTGGTCGTGCCCTGGTGTGGGGTGCCCCGGCTGAGCGTTTGTCCCCTGGCAGGATGGAGTGAAGATGGAGGAGATCGTGGAGGGGTGCACGGGGGCACTGCACATCCTGGCCCGGGACCCCATGAACCGCATGGAGATCTTCCGCCTCAACACCATCCCTCTCTTCGTGCAGGTCAGGGGCTGGGGGGGGACGACATGGGGGCTGTGCTCTGCCACCTCCCGGCTGGCGGGCACAGCCCCACGATGCCGGGGCCGGGGAGCCGCAGCGCTTGGCTCGCAGCACCCATGCGTGTCAGACTACATCAGGAGCACGACAGCTCCTCGCTGGCTGCTTCACGTTGCCGCTAATCTCTCCTGACAGCTCCTCTACTCGCCGGTGGAGAACATCCAGCGCGTCGCAGCTGGCGTGCTGTGCGAGCTGGCCCAGGACAAGGAGGCGGCAGATGCCATTGATGCGGAGGGGGCCTCGGCTCCGCTGATGGAGCTGCTGCACTCCAGGAACGAGGGGACAGGTGAGTGTCACCGTGCCGGGGGCTGTCCCCCACCTGGCGTTGCCCCCGCCGCAGCTGGTCTGGATCTTCTGGTGCTTCGGTGCTGCGCGGCACCAGGAGCTGAGGCTGCCGTCCTTCTCCTGCAGCCACCTACGCGGCCGCCGTGCTCTTCCGAATCTCGGAGGACAAGAACCCCGACTACAGGAAGCGCGTCTCCGTGGAGCTCACCAACTCCCTCTTCAAGCACGACCCGGCAGCCTGGGAGGCGGTGAGCATCCTGCTGGGCGCAGAGACGAGCCCTTTTCTCTGGGGAGGCCAGGCCCTCTGGGGACAGCCCCGTCCTGCCTCCAAAAGCTGCCGCCGCCGCCTCCAGACAGAGCTTGGACAGGAGCGACCGGCAAACTGGGGGAGGCAGGGGGTGGGCGGGCTGTGGCCTCGGCTCTCCCGCAGCCCTGGGTCGCGGTACCTGCTACCTGGGACGGGGCTCGGCACCACGTAGCCCCCGAGCATCGTGCGCTGTGAGCGCGAATCCCCTCTTCAATTGTGTCACCTTCTTTCGTAGGCTCAGAGCATGATCCCCATCAACGAGCCCTACTCGGATGGTGAGTACGGCGCCGGCTCTTCCTGCGGGGTCCCCTCGTGGGCTGTGCTCTGGTGGGGCAGTTGCCTCATTTCACCAAACCGGGCTGGTTTTAAAACCTTTCTTGGGTGGCTGCTAGCAAAGTGCCAGCCCGGCCTGCCTGGGGACGCTCAGCGGGATGCTCGGCTCCCCGGGGAGCGTGCGCAGCCGCTTCCCTGTGAGCCTGGGCTGGCCCAGAGGCTTGGGGCGGGTGGGTGGCCCTTGTATCATTTGCAGCGCCATGTGCCACACGCTGCCCCGGGCGGGGGGACCAGGAGGGTGGCTGAGGTCCAGAGCAGTCTCTCGCCAGCGGGAGCTGAGGTTGCCGTGTCCCTTCCCTGCAGAGCTGGACCCCGGCTACCGCCCCATGTACTCGGGTGACATCCCCTTGGACCCCATCGACATGCACATGGACATGGACGGGGACTACCCCATGGACGCCTACAGCGACGGTGTCCGAGCGCCCTTCGCTGACCACATGCTCGCCTAACCCGCCCCGCAGCCCCGCACCAGGTAGTTGCTGGCGTGTACCCAGGGGGCGGGCGACTGGGGGAGGCCGGGCTGGCGGCTGGCACCCGGTGCTGCCGTGGGGTCCCCGGTGCTGCCGTGGGGTCCCCGGTGCTGCCGTGGGTCGGTATCCCCATCACTGCGTAGGCTCGGGGGGGCCCTGGGCTCTGGTCTCCTCCAAAACCCCGCTCGGTCGAGTAACGGGAGCTCGCTCCTGCTGCGTGCAGGTGTTTTCTCCGTACAGAAGAGGGTGGCCCCAGAGCTGAGTATTCGCAAGAAGGACTTGGGAGACAGAAGTGCCTGAGAAGACAAACTTTTCCATTCCCACGAGAGGTTTTATTTTTCGATTTTTTTCTTCGCTGTGGGTCTGTGGAGAAGGTCCTTCCTCCTGGGACTGCTTCAAGCACCTACTGCCGCATCCAGCATCCAAGATACTGTTTCTGAAGCTTTAAAACACACAAACCCTGCACCGTTAGCGACCTTTCATTGGCAAAATAGTCTTTTCTATGAATATATATTTCTTTTTTATTTTTAATATGGTGCCAACGGCTTTTGCCGTCTTTAAGTTTGTGCTTTCTAACTTCCCCACTGTTTGTTCTGCGTGTTAGCGTTCTAGGAAAAGAATCTAACACGGGAAAACCCTCTGCTTTCTGCGAACTCTAACTTAATCAGGCCAATCCAGAGTTTGCTGAAACCAAAGGGTGCCGTGTCCCAGGACCTTCGTTTTAGCCATCGGGATGTCTGTGGTTTAATTCTTTCCCATCAGCCGTTGGGGAGCTGACTTTGTGTACCTGCCTATCCTACCAGTACCCATAGAGGAGTGACTCCAGCATTAGGAACCGTGTCCTTGTACTGATCTCTGTTGCACATTTTAACCCATTTCCCTTCTTTTTGGTGAGTGGTGTGTTTCCGTCCCCTCCTCCCTTATCTAACACATTTTTTAAAGAGGCTCTAGATCTGATGGTGGTTTAACGCTTCCACTGGAAAGGGATGGACAGTTACTGGAGTGTGGTTCAGGAATGGAAGATTTTATTATTTCTGTAAGTTGTTTTTGTATAGACCAAAGCAAAGAATAAAATAACCCCCCCAGCCCCGTGTTGCCCTGAGCCTGTTCTTCTGTCAGCTGGGGAAGGTCAGCGAGTCCCCTTGGGGCAGCCGGGGTGAAGGTGGCCATCGTCCTCCTCGGGCCACGTGTTGGTGGTTCCCTCCCGTGGGGCTGGATGGCCTGGGATGAGCTCGTTCCCATGCTCTGCACCCGCTATGCCTGGGACAAGCAGGCTGGGCCCCTCCTGTGCCTTGGGGACGATGCTCGGCGAGGCACAGGCCACCCCCTCGCAGCCCCGCGGCACCGGCAGCAGCTCCCACCGGCAACCCTGCACCCGGACTCGTTGCCAGCCCTTCCCTCGCCTGTCGCTGTACTGGGTTGTTAGCATGCCGGCTCCATCCAGGTGTCTGTCTGCTCTGTCAGGGGGTGAAAACTCCCCGTAATTAAGACGTTTGTTCATTAGGCAGCATCACCGGCGTCTCCTCTCTGCTGCTGCGCAGAGCTCACTTTATTGAGCTCTGGGGGATAAACGCGCCGGTCAGGAGCGAGCCCCGCTGGTTGATGGAGTGAAGCCTGCATGGAGCCGTGAGAGGTCAGGTTAAAAAAAGTGATTTACTCAGTCAAACCTGGTTGCCTCCTCCCGCAGCCCGGCTTCGTAGCAGGAACAGATGGCAGGAGGAAATATTCTCAGCCGAAATGCTAACTCTGACAGCTGCTCCCGGGGAGGGCGATGGGGAAAAGCGGCGCCGGGCGCCAGGCAGGGATCGTGCTGGGAGGTGGAAACTGTCTGTTCGCAAAGTTACCCACCAACTTCAGGGCTGCCCATTTGCCTGGCGGCCTCTTTGGTATGGGGACGGGGCCAGGGACAGCCACCGCTGGCAGCCGGCTGCCCCGGGCTTTCCCACGGCACCTTTTTGGGCCAGAAGGCGCAAGCTGAGCCTGGAGGCAGGAGATTGCCTGCAGCAGCTCCCTGCAAGGCTGCGGGCAGGGGCAGGGCTGTGGGTTTTGCCTGCTGGGGTGTATGTGCTGGGGGATGGAAGGGTGAAACAGGGGTGACCCCGGGATGCCCACGTCCCTGGTGGGTTTATACCTCTGCCCCATGCACCCATCCGGCGGGGAGGGGCTGGGGGCACGGGGGCTCCTTGGGCAGAGGTGGGGGACCTGGAGAGGGGAGTGGGGTCACACAGCGGTGTCTGCACTGCGCTGCTGGCTTGGGGTGCTGCGATTGCTGCATCGGTTCGGTGAGATACCCACCACTGCGACACAGGGAGGCAGCCGGAGAGCCAGGACATCGTCCCCCACCCCCAGCTCTGCGCTCTGCCTGCTGTGGCACAGCTCCTTCTGTGCAGCCGCTGGCAGGACGCTAATCAGCCCGACACGGCTGCCACCAGCGCGGGGAGATGGGGGGACGTGATCAAAGGGAGCTGGGAACAAAGTCGCGGCCGTTCCCACTCGCTGTCAGCATCAACCCCTCTGTCCTTGCGCGTTCGCTCGGTTCTGCTGCGGCGCCTGGCCGTGCTGCAGAGGGGGGCGGGGGAACGGCGAGGTGGGTGCCCACCGTGCACCGGGCCCAGGCTGCTGCAGAGCATGGTAGGGCGTGAAGGTTTGCACGTCCATCGTGGCGTGCCGTGGTCGGTCCCCGACGGTCCCGGTAGCAGGCTGGGCTAGGGCAGGAGCGACCCAGGGACAAAGGCAGCAGGAGCGGGGTTGGCTCCAGTGCTGTCCCGCTGGCTCGGGGGAACATCCTGCGCTGAGCTCAGCCCCGTGGCCGTGGCCAAGCTCCGGTGCAGCAGGGATGCGGCCGCGCTTCCTGCCACGGCCCGTGCCAGGACCAGGGATGAGCAAAACAACAGCTGCTTTCCGGGCAGCCCCGGCAGGGCCAAGCACGCTTCCGGAGGGCAGCGGGGCCGGCATGGTTTGTGGGATGAGGCTGGGGGGCCAGGCAGCCCCCTGCCTGCTGCGGCCGCTGCCAGAACAAGAGATGGATCAGTGACAGGCGATGGGAATAAGAATAAGCCCCCTATGCAGGGGGGGACCAGGCAATCCAGCCAGGCCAGCCCTTGCTGCTTGGGCTGTGTGCAGCGTGGGACAGCATTCGTGCACCCAGATCTGCATCTCCATGGGTGCAGGCTCTGCCGCCCTGCCGGGTGGGTGCCCAGGGTGACTCAGAGGAGTGTACGGAGTGCTCCTGCTCCCAGCCCGTGCCAAGTCTCACCGCCGTCCCCAGGGACCCCAGTAGAGTTGCCAGCGCTTTGCTGCACCCCCCAAGCATCCGTGCCTGGGTGGATGTGAGACGTGGGGCTCCAGCCCTGTGTGCCCTGGGCTGGGGGTTTGGCTGTGCCGAGCCTGGAGCCCCTCTCGGGCCTGCCAGCCAGCCCCGCTGCGGGTATCAGGGACACATCTGGCTGTCCCCAAGGTGCCAGGGATGCCCCAGAACATTTGCCCTGGGAGGGGCCGGGTCCCGCGGCCGTGCCAAGGGCCAAGGGCCGTGCCAAGGGCACGGCCGCGGGACCCGGAATCTCCCGGGGCCATGGGCAGGGATGTGCCCCTTGCCCACCCTGGAATCCCCTCGCCGGGACAGGACTGCACACCCCAAGACCCCCAGCCCCGCTGCAACGGGGCTGCTGGGGGGCACCACCGGGATTTTTTGGGGGAAGCAGAGCCAGAGCACACCTCTACCAGCACAGCCAGAGCTGCTTGCGGGCTTCCCCAGGGAGCTACATCCCCCGGGGAGGGGAGGGCAGGGCCGGGAGGAGGCGGGGGGGGGTCCCGGGAAGCGGCGGGCCGGACTACAGGTCCCGGCATGCCCGGCCGCGCTCCGCACCTGCCCGGGGAGCGGCTTTTGTTATCGGCGGGGCCGCGGGAGCGATGTACGAGGGCCCCGCCGCCGCCTCCGCGCCGGGAGCAGAGCCCAGCGGTGAGTGCTCCCCGGGACCCCCCGCTGCACCGGGGCCCGCCGCCCCCCGGGACCCCCCGCTGCACCGAGACCTATCGCCCCCCTGGCATCCCCCCGGTGCACCGAGACCCGCCGCCCCCCGGGACCCCCTGCTGCACCGCCCCCCTGGCATCCCCCCGGTGCACCGAGACCCGCCGCCCCCGGGACCCCCCCGCTGCACCGAGCTCCGGCACCCCCCCCACCCCGGGGTGCACCGAGCCCCCGGCTCTCCCGGGATGCCCCCCACCCCTCCGGGGCGCACCGGGTCCCCGCTGTCATCGGATGCGCTGTGCCTCCAGCTGCCCTCAGTGTCCCGCTTTCCCCCGGTACGCCGAGTCCCCGGGCAGCCCCGGTGGGCGAGCCCCCGGGCCGTGCCCAGCCGGTCCCTGCCGGTGCCCCGGGGGTGTCACAGGCGGTGGCTGCCAGAGCCCCCTGGAGAATTTGCCTCGTCTTGCCCCTTCTCCCGGCGCTGGGCTCCCACCGTGGCCCCGCTCCCACTCGTGGGCTCTGACACCCATAACACGTTTCCACGCTGCCGAAGCCTTCGCCCCTCGCCCGGGCAGGATTTCCCACTCCCTCAGCGTTAGCGGCCAGGGGCCTGCGGCGGGGACAGGGTTCCGGGGGTCCTGGGGGTGCCGGGGAGCAGTTTGGCCGCAGCGGTGGCTGGCTGGGGAGGGGGCCTGGCAGCGGTGGCTGGGGTCTGGCTGGGCTTCGTGGTCCCCGGTGCCTGAACCAGGAAGTCTGTGTGGGAGCAGGGAGCGTTTTCCTGCTCTGCGGGAAGAGGCCGACGCTGCTGAGAATATTTCTGGAGGGGGAAGGGAACGGAGGGCTCAGCCCCTGGGGCGCACGAAGCCCATGGTGCGGTCAGTCACCAGTGACGGCGAGGTCTGCGGCAAGGGTAGAGCATCAGGTCTTGGGGGTCACGCCAGAGCAAAGGCGATGGAGCTGAGCTCTGGGCTGGGGAGCCCGTTCCGGCCGGGAAGCCAGGCAGCACGCAGGGCGAACTGCTGGGGCAGGAGTCCTTCCCCCGGCGGCCTCGGGTGCAGGGAGAGGCCCAGTTCCGAGCGATGCTTCAGGCAGATGCTGCCTCCTGGGGTCGCCTGAGCATCGGGATGGGATCGAACGGGCTGTGGGAGCCGCAGCCTGGCCCTGTCCATACCCTTCTCTGCACAACAGCAGGGATGTTCCCAGCCCCCGCCCGGGGGGCCCTGCAGGGACCCCTCTGGGGATGTCCCCTGGGCGGGGGCAGGGCAGGCCTGCAGTTACCCCCATCCCAGCGGCGGGACTGAGCCACCACCTCGTCCTCACCCTCGCCCTCACCCCACACGTTGGCCTTGCTGCTCTGCAGCCCCCCGACCCAGGCACTTGCGGAGGCTCCTCGCTCCTCGCAGCCTCCTCTCCCCAGCCCCGGGCTCCTGCCACAGCAGCTGAGGGGAAAAAATAGC
Organism: Ciconia boyciana; assembly: GCF_034638445.1. Classification (NCBI taxonomy): domain Eukaryota; kingdom Metazoa; phylum Chordata; class Aves; order Ciconiiformes; family Ciconiidae; genus Ciconia; species Ciconia boyciana. The sequence continues at coordinate 990,705 of NC_132955.1, forward strand.
CCGGAGCGAGCCCCGGCCGCCCCAGTGCCGCTCAGCTGCTGCCGAGCATCGGCACCCGCCTGCAGGGTGGGGAAGGGGCTTTGGGTCGAGCCCAGCCCAGCCCCGCTGCGAGTCTGCGCAGGCAGGGAGGTGCCTGGGCAGGAGCTGCATGACGGCATCGGGGCAGGGCAGAGAGCAGCGAGCGCAGGTCTGCACGTGTACCTGGGCACGGGCCGAGCTGCGGCCCCGCTCCTTCTGGCCCACCGCTGCCGGCTGGTGCCCCGCGTCCACCATCCTGCTCTCGCCCAGCTCCCCACCAGCCCCCGTGGGGCAGCGCCCCAGGTCATCCAGCACTGAACGCTGGTGGCCGGGGCCACAGCGGGGGTCCGGGGCAATGGGAGCTGCTCACACATGTCTGAACAAGGTCCCCCGTGGGGAGAGTTAATGTACGTGCAGGAGCTGGGCCAGAAGGAGACGCAGAGGTCTGGCAGCCCCAGCCGAGCGCTGACTCACCGGCCGGGCTCCCTCCCCAGAGCCAGCGGCAGCGCGGGGAGCAGGGCAGTGGCAGCCTGGCACCTCGGCACGGTGGGTCCCCTTCCCTCTCTGGGGAGAAGCGGGGAGGGAGAGGGTCTGCGGGTTTGGGGCTGGGGAGCTGTTCTCTGGGCAGCACGGTGCAGGACTGGGCCGCCTGGGTCTGGTGGTCCCGGTGCCGTGGGGCAGAGGGCTGTGGGGCTGCGAGCGTGCTTCGCGGTGTCCCTGCTGCCTCGTGCCCGTCCTGTGTGCCGGGGAGGATCCGGCCTCGCTGGAGGGAGGTGTAGGGTGGCCTCGCCTGGGTGCTGCGGACGTGACAGCAGCCATGAGCACGTGCTGGGAGGGAGGGCAGCAATGCCCTGGCATGAACCTGCTCCCAGGACGAGGGGCTGCTGGTGCTGCAGCCCCCACTGCAGCGGAGGTGGGAGCAGGGGTGGAGGTGGGGGCACGGGGCTTGCGCGGGAGGGTCCTGCCCCACAGGGCAGAGGGGCAGCAGTGCCAGCCGTGGCTGCAGCCCAAGCCAGGGCCACCGGAGGTGGCAGGAGAGCGGGAATGTGCTGGTTTTATGGCCTGTCGCGTGATGTGTTTATGGCTGGGACGGGACTGCTGTGGATGCTGCCCAGCCCTGCCCAGGGCGACACGGCAGGTCCCTGCTCTGCATCCTGGTGCCGATGGGGTGGAGGATCACAGCTGAACTTTGTTCTCCAAGGTGGGGCTCCCAAGGGCTCCTGCAAGAGCCGCTGGCACCACAGCCGTGTCTACCCATTGCTGAGCGGCTGTACGGCTCCTTCTCCTGCCCGTTCCTGCAGGCAGGGACCCTGCTGCCAGCCTGGGGGGAACAGGGTCCTGCCCGGTCCCTTTGGAGCATCCTCTTCCCTGTCTGGCGCTGATCTGGACATCACCAAGTGTTTGCTTTGGTGCTGAGCCCCCCGCATCACGTAGCGGCTGCCGCAGGGGCGGCGCAGAGCAGGTACGCTGACCCGGTGCCAGCCCCAAAACCACTCCACGTTCAGCAGCAGGCGGGGGCTGAGCTGGGGCCTGCCTGGGCGCTGGCCATCCCCGCGGACCCCCTGTCCCCACAGCAGCCCCCGGGCTGGCCGGGGACCGGGGACGCCTCAGCCCTGGCTGTGCTGTCCAGGTCTCCGCAAGCCCCCGGGCCTGGCAGACGCTGCCCCCGGGGAGGGGGTTTGTCCAGCCGGCAGGAAGGGGGACACGCGGACGCTTGAGTGTGTGGCTGGGGTGCAGGATGTGTCCCCAGTCCCCAGAGCATCACCCTAACAACTCCTTCTCCCCAGGCAGGGGCCGGAGAAGGGACTCTGCTGCCCACCAGCACCGCTCCAGGGAGCCAGGCAGGAAGGTGCTTCTCCCCATGGCAGCCAGCCCCCCCACGTAACGCCAGCCAAACTGGACACCGCGGGCCCTCAAGAGACCCCCCCCGGCCAGCGCCCGCCTGCCTGCCACCTCCGGCCCGGCCAGGACTCACCCGCCGCTGGCCTGCCCCACACCGGCTCCACGCCCCACGGGTCGGCCACGGGTGGACGCTGCGATGCTGCGACCGTCACCGGTGGGTAGAGCCGGACGGTGCCGGCGGGTGGCCCTGGGGACCGGGGTGAGGGGGGCGAGGAGCTGGGGCAGCTCCGGGCTGGTCCGTCGTTCTGTCCCCATCGCGTGGCCGGAGCTGAGCCACCGTCCCGGCATCCCTCGCCCCACGCCGGCGTCCCTGGCCTGCTGTCCCCAGTGCCGCTGGGCCGGGCAGAGCGTGGCCAGGAGGTGGCAGCAGGACCCTGCCCGCAGAAAGTGGGAGGGTGAGGGAGGAGCAGGGGAGAGCTGGGGGGGGGTCCTGCGTGCCACCCTGCGGGGGGACCCCCAGTCCCCACACGAGTGGCTGTGGGGACAGAGCCAACTGGTGGCACCAGCCCCAAACCCGAGGGGACAGACTAGGCTGGGGGTGCAGGAAGCACCGCCATGGCCCCCCCGCACCCCCCTCCTCCCGGGTGCCCCCCACCCTCTGCTGACGCTGTGCTCCTCTGTCCCCAGACTTGTGCAGCGGTGATGTCCCCGAGGTGGAGATCGTCAGCCTGCTGGGCGAGCAGCTGCCCCGCTACACGCTGCGGGCTGACACCGTCTTTGGCTACGACCACGACGACTGGCTGCGTGCCCCCCCCGTCCCCCCAGAGCCTCTGGCCCCCCTCACCCCCCAGCAGATGGAGGAGACCCTGCAGTACTTCCGTGAGTGCCTCGTCCCGCGCTGTGGGGCCGGTGAGGGCAGCAGGGTGCAGGCAGCAGTGCGGGCAGCGCCGGCCGGGCTGGGTCAGAGCTGCGAGGGCAGCGCGGGAGCTAATCGCCGCTAACGGGATTGATGGGCTGGATTTCCTCGCCCGGAACATCCCGGGCTAATTCTGGGAGCAGCTTCTGCTGAGCCAAGCCGGACACTTGGAGAGAGCCGCTGTCATCTCCAGGGACCCTCTGTACATCCCTGCTCCCCCTGCGCTGTGCCGTGGCTCGCCGGGGTGGGACACCGGTTAGGGGACGGTGGAGGGTGCGCCGGTGACCCCCAACGCTGCTGCCCCACCAAACACGACAGCCCGGAGCGGCCAAGGCGGGCGCAGGGCCACTGCTGCTGGTGAAGCCCCCGGAGGCGTGGGGTGCAGGCGCCTGGGGGGAGGCACCCACAGCCCCTCTGGCCGGGCAGGGGCGATGCCCCACGGCCGTGTGGCGAGGCCTGTTCCTGGCATGGGGTCGGGGTTCAGCGGGGAGCACAGACGGATTATCTCTGCTTTGCTTCTGCCTCTGGCCCATGTGTGGTGGGGACAGGATTAGAGCGAGGGGCTGGGGGATGGACGTGGGGCAGTGGGAGACAGATGGGGCTGAGGGCCTGGCCCCGTTGCCGGTCTGGCTCCCACCCCCTGCCTGCGACAGGCTGGGCTGGGGACAAACCCCCGTCGTGCCCTGCCCATGCTTGGAGCCTTCCCCGTCCGGCTGCTCCCCTCCCTGTTCAGCAGGCAGCGGGGTGCAGCCCCCCCAGCCATCAGCACCCCCCTACCCTGCAGTGACAGTGCAAGGGATTGATCCCAAACCCTGTGTGCGTGCCACGGGGCAGGGAGCACCCGCCTCAGCAGCGCCCCGGGCACCCCCATCCCCTCTCCGGGGGGACAGCGTGCTCGGCCCCGGGAGCCCTGTGGGTCACGTTTCTCCGTGCCCCCGGTGCCGCTTGCGTGTGCCGTCGTGGAGGGGGCCCACGCTGCCTCATCCCTTTACCCAAACCTTTAAGCTGCCATCAGAAATAGCCCCCTGTAATCTGCTTGTGCAGAGACGCAGGGGACCTGCCCGGAGGAGCAAATCCCCGGGCAGGGATTAGGAAGAAGCGGCTCCTGCCTGTCCACGCCGAGACGCACGCTGTGTCCTTGGGGTCCCCGGGGGGCGGGAGCCCAGGTGAGCTGGCTGGGTCCCTGCCCTCACACTCTGCCATCCCCGGGGAGAAACACCAGCGCAAGGAGGAGGGAGAGGCTGGGGCCGAGGGTGCCTGGCTCCAGCCCCAGCTCCAGGAGGGTCCCGGTGGTTACGGCAGGACGTGGTTTGGGGCCAGGATCCCAGCGGGTGGGAGTCCAGCAGGGAAATAAAGTCATTGTGTGTTGCTGAGGGGCAGCTCCAGCCCCAGCCTCGTCGATTCATCGATTAGTTTGGTACTGACGAGGAACGGCATTGGGCCGGGCGATGGGGGCGGGCAGCGTGTATGTTGGCATTAACCAGCATCACGCTCAGCGCGCCGTGGTGCCGTGGTGTGGGGTCCTCGGCACAGCCCCGCCGCCCTCCTGCCTGCGAGGCTTGTGCTACGTGCCAGCCAGCTCCTCCATAATTCAGCCCGGCATGATTTATTCAGCTCTCCTGCTTTGGCGCTGCCCCTGCACAAGTGTGGCTGTGGGGGAGCTGGGGGTGCCAGCCAGGGGCGGCCTGGATGGGGCACAGGGGACCAGGCTCGTGCCAGCCCACGCTCAGAGTAGGGGGGTGCTGAGCGGGGCAGGTTGGAGGGGGATGGAAAAGCCCTTTTCCAGCTCAGGGACGCGGTGGGTCCCAGCACCGCACCGGGCACCCGAGGGTGCGGGATTTGCGGTGAGCTGTGTTGGTGACGATGGGGGACCCAGGCCCGGGGACAGGCTTGGGATGAAGAGCAAGGCTGGCCAGGCGAAGAGCAGGGAGCTTGGGCAAAGGCCGTACTGCGGCGTAACCTGACCGTCACGGGGACCGCAGCCCGGCACGCAGCCTGGGTTTGGGGTGAAGGACCCGAAACCTCTCCTTGTCCCTCCTAAGGGGCAGAAGCTGTTTGTGCGTGACCCGTCTGGGGTCAGCCCTGCAAAGCTGCTGCTCAGGGACCAGTGACCCCCCAGCGTCCCCTCTCAGCAGCTGGCGCCCGGCACCGTCCCTGGGGACCCATCCGTGTGCCCAGACCCCCCTGTGTCCATGGGCCGGGAGGTGGGGGGCAGAGCCCAGCTGCACCAGCCGCCGGGGCAGAGCAGGACCGTCCCGATGGGGCCCCAGGGTGCCCCAACGGGGGAGCCTGGTCCCGGGGTGCCTGACGGGGCACGTCCCTCCAGGGTGCCCTGACGGCCCCCGCGTCCCCAAGGCGCCCCGGGGGAGCGTGCGGCCGCAGCGAGCCCATCCGCGCCGCGCCGGGGCGGGGGGAGCGGGGCCGGGAGCGGGGCCGGGGCGGGGGGAGCGGGGCCGGGAGCGGGGGGAGCGGGGCCGGGAGCGGGGCCGGGAGCGGGGGGAGCGGGGCCGGGAGCGGGGGGAGCGGGGCCGGGAGCGGGGCCGGGAGCGGGGGGAGCGGGGCCGGGAGCGGGGGGAGCGGGCAGCCCCCGGCCCCCCCCGCCCCGCCCCCCCCGCCCCGCTCCCGCCCGGCCCCGCCCCCGGCCCCGGCCCCGCTCCGGCCGGGCGCGCCCGGGCAGGTGCGCGCAGACGGGGCGACCCCATAAAGCGGGGCGGGAGCGGCGGGGCTGGGCGCGATGGAGATCTGGAGCAGCCCCGCCGCCTACGACGAGCTGAACGGGAACGCGGAGCGGGGCGGCGGCGCCGACCCCATCGCCCGGGAGCTGGAGGAAGGTGAGGGCGGCCCTGCCCGGTCCGGCCCCGGGGAGCGCGGCTGCGGCGGGGCCGGGCTCCCTCCGCGGGGCTGGGGCCGGTCCGGAGCCGGCGGGGGGGCCGGGGCCGGGGTCTCTCCCCCGGGTGGGTGCTGTCGCCCTCCCGTCCGCGCGTGTCCCCCCTCCCCGCTGCGGGGCGCGCAGCCCCGGCCCCCGCTGGCAGTGCTCCGTCCCGGGGAAGCTGCCGCCGGGTCCCTTGGGGTCCCCTGGGTCACCCTCACCCCGGGGACGGTTGTCCCCGCTCCGGTGGTGGCGGGGAGCAGGCAGAGGGATGGGGCGAGGGGTCCCTGCCGGGTCTGCGTGCCCCCATGGGCATCCCATGCCATGGTCTGCCATCCCATGGGGCGCGGGGCCCCGCACTGTGCCGGTCCCCACATCGCGCCGGATCGGGCCCGTGGATGGGGCGGGTGTTGACGCGTTTGCCAGCGCTGCAGCCCCCAGCTTCTCCCAGCGCCTGCTGCTCGCTCAAACCGTAACGATGCTCATGCTCTAATTATTTCCAATTAACGGCTCAGTGGCCTGACGAGGTGCAGTTGGGGACCCCCGCAGGGAGCAGGCCCTGTTGGGTTGCAGGGAGGGGGGCGAGGCTGGGGCTGGGCTTGGCCCCTCTCCCTGTGGACGTGCCCGCTGGGGTGTGGGGCCAGCACCCAGGGCAGTGGGGACGGGATGGGGATGGGGGTGGCGGGTGGGGGCATTGCCATGACGACGCGCACACCATTACACAACCCCAGCTGGGGCGGCGTAATGGGATTTGTGTGGCTGAGCCTCTCCCGTTAACCCACTTTGTCTGCCCGGCTGGGGAGCGTGGCCATGGCTGGGGATGCAGGTCGAGGCCCTGAGCGCAGCCAGCGCTGCTCTGCCGGGGGAAACTGAGGCACGCACCCCTGGGGCCTTCGACCATCAGCAGGGAGCATCAGGAGCTGCTGCGTGGTGCAGTCGGGGCCCGGGGTGCAGTCAGGGCCCGGGGCTTCGTGCTCACTGCTGGCTCCCTCCCACCGTGTGGCTCCAGTGCCGCCATCTGGGTGCGTGCCTGGCGCTGTCTGGCAGCTTCTGCAGGCGCAGTTGGCAGGATCGGTGCTGGGGGGACAGACGTCCCTGTCCTCGTGCCACCTCTTCCTGCCAGAGACCCAGATAGCGGCAGGGGAGGAGGTAGGGCTTTAGCTGGGGTCCTGCCCGATGCTGTAGTGCTGGGTGGCGTTGGTGTGGCAGGCAGCTGCCTGTTACTGAGGCAACCTGCCTGCAGCTGCCTTTGCCCCTGTTGCTCGGAGTGTGGATTGCTGCGTCGCTGCAGCTGGAGGGGCATCGGGGTGGGTGCGGGGTGCAGCATCCGGAGAGGACGGGCTTGGTTCTGCCTCGGCCAGCATCTCCCGGGAGAAACTAGGGCAGGGCTGGCTTCTCGGGGGGAGATCTGGGGAGGGGGCTGGGGACAGATTGGAGGGGACGCTGCCTGCAAGCCCAGCTCTGCATGGTGCCACCCACTGCTATTTATACTGGAGCTCCAGCCTGCTTTTTGCTGGAGATGTCACCTCTGATCCTGTCTCTGCTGCCTGCTTTTCCCCATCCCTCTTTCCTGTCCGTGTATCCTGTCCGTGTGTCCGGGCTGGTGCGGTGAGGGGAGCTCGACATCTTTCCTGCTGCCCCAAGATGTGGGCAGGGTTGGGGGGGTGAGGTGGGAGCACCCTATTTCCCTTGGTGCTGTCATGGCTGTGAGCATCCCTGCCTGCCGCTGCCTTTCACCAGGGCTGGTGCTGCCAAGCAGATAAAAGGTCCTTTTTAGTGGCCAGCGTGGAGCAGCCTCATGCTGCCTGCAGCAGCCGCCTCCCATTCCCTCTGCTATGCAACCCCGGGCCGGTGCTCCCGCAGCGTGGGGGTTCACCCTTTGCCCTTCTCCCCCAGTCCTGTGTGCCGAGCGGGTGGCCAGGATCACGAAGACCTACCATGACATCGATGCCGTCACCAACCTGCTGGACGAGGTATGCCAGTGCCAGCCCCCCACGTGGGCTTGGGCAAGGGCTGAGGGCCGGTGGGACCCCGGGGATGCAGAGGTGGGCGAGGGCTGGGGAGGAGGGGGCAGAGCAGGGGATGGGTCCCGGCTGACGCAGACCTGCCCCTTGCAGAAAGAGCGGGACCTGGAGCTGGCGGCACGCATCGGGCAGTCCCTGCTGAAGCAGAACCGGAGCCTGACCGAGCGCAACGAGCTCCTGGAGGAGCAGCTGGAGTTGGCCAAAGAGGAGGTGACGGCCCCTGGGTGCAGGGTCCTGGCCTCGGCCTGCCGTGTGCCCGGCCCGGGGCCCGTGGGTGGCCATGGTCCCCTCAGCTCTGCCCTGATGCCTCTTCCCCTCCCAGATCGCGCAGCTGCGCCACGAGGTCTCCATGCGGGATGACCTGCTCCACTTCTACACCACCACGACAGAGGAGAGCGAGCCCACCTCTGCCACCTCCACGCCGTGAGTGGGGGGTCCTGGGGCAGGACGGCTCCTGGGGGGCTGAGCAGAGGTGTTGGGCTGTAGGCATCGCCCTCCCCAGGGTAGCGCCAGGGTGGGTGCTCCCTTCCCTCGCATGGCTTCCACGGGCCGAGCCCCATGGAGCTGGGTCGCTGCAGATGCCTGCCCGGGAGCTGGGGGGAGTGGGCAGGGGGCTGGGCGGGCAGCCCCATCCTGCCCGCACTGCAGGTGCTCAGTGCCCTCCCTGCCGTCCCCAGGCTGCGCAGGCACGAGTCCTCGCTGTCCCTGCAGCAGTACTTCCAGTACGACACCTTGCAGCAGAAACTCAAGTGCCTGGAGGAGGAGAACCAGAAGCTTCGCATGGAGGTGAGCAGAGCCGGCCGGCGGGACACCCCTCTCTGTCCCTGCCTCGGCCCCGCTCGCTGCTGGGAGAGCCGAGCTGGCCCCTGGGGAGGCTGGAGGTCCTGCCTGTTGCGCTCAGCCCCTCCGACCCTCTCCCCCAGGCCACCAACATCGCAACTGAGACCTGTCAGTATGAGGACCAGGAGCAGCAGCTGATGATTGACTGCGTGGAGCAGTTCTGTATGTGGGGCTGGGCTCACAGGGGGGCAGCTTCTCTGCGGGCTTGGGTTGGGGGTCTGCAGGCACTGCCCAGCATCACTGCATGGGCTGGGGGGCCGTGCCACGGCGGTGACGGACCCTGGGCCCTTCCCAGCTGAAGCAAGCCGGCAGGTCGTGTACCTCTCTGACGAGCTGGCCCGCAAGGCGGAGGACACGGCACGGCAGCAGGAGGAGATCAGCCAGCTCCTGGCACAGGTCGTGGACCTGCAGCAGAAGTGCCGCGCAGTGAGTGTCCCCTGCCCGTGCCGGGGGGTGCTGGCGGGATGCGGGGCACAGCTCCCTGACCTGCTGCTCCTGCCCGCAGTATGGCTCGGAGGTGGAGGAGCTCCAGCAGCACCTGGCCATGGCGAAGGAGGTGCAGCAGCAGCTCCGGACAGAGGTGAGCCCAGGGAGGTGAGCCACGGGTGCCCTGGCCGGTGGGGGTCCTGCCCCGCTGCCACCAGGGCTGTGCCTGAGCTGCACCCGTGTCCGCAGCTGCGGGACCTGCAGGAGAAGTACGCCGAGTGCGGCGGGATGCTGCAGGAAGCCCAGGAGGAGGTCAAGAGCCTGCGCAGCCGCAGCCTGCCCAACAGCACCATCAGCCGCTACGGTGCACCCAGCCTCCTGCCCGTGGTGAGTGGGTGGCATGGGCAGGGCTGGGCAGTGGGAGGGTGGGGGGGCTCTGCTCTCCCCTCTGCTGACACAGGGTCCCCTGTGTCTCCAGGACTCGCTGGCAGCTGAGATCAAGGGGACAATGAGGAAGGGGACAGACAGCTCCTCCTCGGACTACAAGTGAGTGCTGGCATCAGTGGGTTGTGCTGGGCCGGGACGGGGGATATCCCTGGGTGCTGGCTCGAGGGTCCATCCCTGCCTGCTTCCTGCCCGCAGGAGCTATCTGCGCGTCTTTGAGACGGTGAAAGCCGTGAACCAGGTGGCCAAAGCCAAGTCTTGCTCTGAGTATCTCCGCAACATGCCTGGTTACAAGCAGTTGTCAGCTGCCCCCTCCGGGGGGGCCAGCACCCCCCACACCAGCGGCTGCGGCTCGGAGGGTGCCCAGTGAGTGCCACAGTGGGGGCTTGGGCCGGGTGGGAGGGAGTCACCGCCCCCGCGGAGGAGCTGCGGTGTTGGCGAGATGCTGATCGCACCAGAGCATTAATCGGTGCCGCAAGCCTGGGGCGGGGAGAGGGCAGGGGTCCGGCACAGCATGGGGGGGTGCAGTGCAGGACCACGGCCCCCAGCACCCTAACGCTGCGCCTGCCGGCAGGGGCGAGGGGGCCGGAGAGGAGCCCCGGGCGGCCCCGGGCCAGCAGGACCTGGAGGCGGCGGTGCAGCGGCTGTCGGTGCGGCAGCAGAGCCATGCCTCGGAGGAGCGCTCCTTCTTCGAGGCGGAGCGGGAGCGCAAGCTGTGGCGGCTGAGGGACGGGGAGAGCTCCAGTGGCTTTCTCACCCCCAACGAGAGCATCGTCTCCACTGGGACCAACTACTCGGGGGGCTCGGAGCTCACCGCTGGCTCTGGCTTCTCCCTCGGCTCCCTCACCTATCTGCCCGACAAGCTGCAGATTGTGAAGCCCCTGGAAGGTGAGGGGTGGAGGTGGCTTCATGGCGTGCGGAGCTGGAGGTGCCGGGAGGGTCCCGTGACACCAGCTGAGCCCCCTGGCTGTGTCCCCCTCCCAGGCTCTGTGACGCTCCACCACTGGCAGCAGCTGGCCCGGCCCAATCTGGGTGGGATCCTGGTGCCCCGTCCCGGGGTGCTCACCAAAGACTTCAGGCAGCTGGACATCGACCTGGAGGAGGTCTACAGCCTCAACGACCTGGAGGAGGACGATGTGGATGCCAGCTCCTTCCAGCTCCTCCCTACCTCAACACCCACCAAAGCCAAGGAGCACCCCCGGGGTGAGCACGGGGCGAGGGGGCAGAGGGGACGTGGCCCCCGAGACGCCCCTGTCCTCCTGCCCAGGCTGCCCCTTGTTCCCCCCCGTGCTCTCCCCTCTTGGGCTGGTGGCCTTTCCCTGCTGCCCATCCCTCCCCTGTTCTCCTGCAGCCGCCCTGCCGCGGTGAGCCCCTGCCGTCGTGCCGACGTGCGCTCGCTGCAGCCCGGGCGTGTGGAAGGGATGGGTCTGGGAGAAACGTCAGCTCCTGCTCCCGCTTGTGCTCGCAGTCCCCTCTGAGCGAGCGCTGGACCCAAATGCTGCTGTAGATGTGCCCCGCGCATGCAGCTTTCTGCTGGCAGTGGCAGCTCACAGCCCCGCTTTGGCTCTCCCGCTTGCCCAGAGCCCTGCTCTCTGCCTCTGCCCGTGTCGTGCCCCCCCCTCCCCGTTAACCCAGTGTCTCCTGTGCCTTCCAGTGTTCCTCTCTGTTAACAACCTCCCCCAGACCCTGTCTACCTTCACCATCACCACCTGCCACATCCTCCACCCCACCACTGAGATCACCAAGGTGACACCCAGGTAAGGCGTGTGGCCCCCCACTGCCTGCACCCCCAGCCCCCTTGTGTCATCCCCCCCTTCCTTTTCACCTCCTCTTCAAACTCTGTGCAGCTTGAGGAAGCAGTGGGCCGGGGGCCACCTGCAGCCCCTGATGCTCCGAGAGATGCCTGGCACTTGAAATGTCCCTGAATCCGGCTGCGCGAGCAGCTGCGTGTCCCCCAGGGGACACAGCCCCCCCGCCTCTGTGTGCCCCCCCAGCCCCCTGGCCTCTGCTGCAGCACCTTCATGGGAAGAAGAGCCTTCCTCAGGGCGGGCGAGGCTGGGCCCACCCTGGGGAGCAGCTCCCTGGGGGCAAGAGCAGCGTTTGCTCCCGGTGCTGATGGGGAGTCGCCTTCCCTAGGAGCAGACATGGATTTCCTCTTCCCTGGACTTGTGCATAAACCAGGACCTTTCCCCAGGCTGGGCTGGAGGAGCAGTGGTGCTTAGCCCTCGTCAGCCCCTCCCAGGCTGTTAGACAAAACCCTGCATGTTTGTAAAAATGCTCGTGGAGCAGTGACCATGTCCCATCCTCTCCTGGCTGCCTGGGAGCTGCAGTGGGCTTGGCTGCAGCCCCCCAGCATGGCTGTAGCCCCCCAGCATGGTGCCATGACCTTCGGGGCCCTTGGGCAATGCTGTGATGGTGGGGGGTCTCCCACAGCCCGAGGCTTGTTAGGTGAATGAGTGTGGAGGAAGGATGAAAGGGGGCCCTGCTCTGCCTGAGGACCCCCTGCGGCAGCATCCTCTGGGACGGGGCCTCCTGCTGACCCCCACCTCTGCTCTCTCTTCCCCTCCAGTCTGTGTAACGCCGTCGTGCCTTCTTGTGGGCCCCTTGAGGGGCTGAGCCTCGGCAGCCCCTCGCCGGAGCAGTCTTCCCCTGTGCTGGCGTCTGGCCCCAAACCCCTGAGCACCCCTGTGGGACTCATCAGGCTCTTGCTGATGCAGGGCATCTCCGCCTCGGTGCCAGGGACTGGGTCACGGTGGGCCCCCCTGCTCCCCTCCCAGGACTCCCAGCATGCTGGCACCCGGCCCTTGCCTGTGGGTGGGGGGCAGGACAGACCCCCACCCAGGAGCAGCATCTTCAGCTTGAACCTGGTGGAGAAGCTGCAGCGCCTGGGACTGGACAAGGTGGTGGCCAGAGGGGAGATGTCCTACGCCGGGGGAGAGCGCAGGGGAGCCCGGGGTGCGCCGACATGATGGCGTTGCGGAGCCCGCGAGCTCAGGACAAGACACGTCCTCCGTCCTCTTCGTTGTCCGTCCGTGGGGAAATGGAGACGGGACAGGCTTTCAGCCTCAGCTCCTGGTGATGGCCGGGCAGCGCTCCCAGCACCAGCACGTGGGAGCTTTGCCCCGGCTGCCAGGACACAACCCCGGGTAGCCCCAGCGCGATGCTCCACCGGCCCCCATTACGCTGCGGCAGGGGTCCCGTGTGCGGGGAGCTGTGTGGGGCGATGCTCGGGGCTCTGGGGAGAGCCAGCTCCGGGCAGGGGCTGCGGGCTGACCCTGGCCCCGGCTGTGGGGTACGGACCCTTCGCAGGAGCCGGTTGCTGGCAATAAAAACTGTTCCTGCTTCTGCTGAGCCTGTCCGAGGAGCAGCTCAGGCTGTCCAGGCTGCTGCAGCAAAGGACGATGCTCAGCCGGGGGCTTGGGGGGACCCGCATGTGCTGGGGTGAGACCTCCCACGCTGGGCTGGGCCCCTGGCCAGCGCCTGGGCCGACTTTTAAAGAGAACGGTGGTTTTAAACTCTTTCCTGCCTGGAATAGAATAGAAGTAGCAGCAGCACCCCTGGCGCAGGGGACGCCTGCAGCGGGTGTTTCTCGGGGCGTAGCTGTTGCTCCCTTGCCCCAGGCCCTGCCCTGTCAAATAAATGTGAAGTCACGAAGCAGCTCACGTGCGCCGTGTCTGCTACCGCGTACCCTTGCGTCTCTGCCCTGCGCTTCCTGGTGGGGCTGGGGGCGAATCCCACCCGCCTGCCCCCCCCCAGCTCTTCCCAGCAAAGACGTGAGCAGCAGCGGCTATAGTGCCAAAGCTTTATTACAGACAGAGACGTGCACCGAGCGTGCTGGTGCTCTGCACGGCGCGGCCAGCGCAGCAGCTACGCGGCATCGGCTGAATCCTCAGCGCTGCGGCGGCCGAAGTCCATCCAGTCGGGGTAGTAGTGGTCGTGCAGGGCCTCCATCCCCTCGTCCCCGTGCACGTAGCCCTTGCGGTTGCTCAGCTCTGCCAGGACAAGGGGAGCGGGTTAGAGCTGCCCCAGGCTGGGGGCTGGCACGGGGGCCGGGCTGTGCCTTACGGGGACCCCCGAGGGCTGCCCACCCTGTTCCTCCCGGTACCTGTGAAGATGTGGGGCAGGAACCGGGAGATGAGGTGCTTCTGCTCCTGGGACAGGGACTTGGGCCAGTCCCGCCGGACCGGGCTGGCGGGGAGCTGGCGGGGGTCCCCCGCAGCGCCTGGTGCCTCCGCCATGGGCCGGCACAGGCAGGCGGTCGCCATGACGGCGAGGACGAGGCCGATGCACACCTTTGCCTTCATGGCTGCGGAGAGACTGAGCGGGGAAGGGGAGCGGAGGGGCTGCAGCCCCCAGAGCAGGGGCACGTGCTCAGCCTGCGGTGAGGGATGACTCGTGCAGGGAGCAGGGTGCTCTTCCCCAGGGCACGGCCAGTTCCCAAGTCCCCTCTGTCACTCCCAGCGGGTCCTCAGGTCCCCTCCATCCCTTCCGGCTGGTCCCCAAGTACTCCATCCCTCTCTCCCGGCTGGTCCCCAAGTCCTCCATCCCTCCCGGCTGGTCCCCAAGTCCTCCATCCCTCCCTCCCAGCTGGTCCCCAAGTCTTTTCCATCCCTCTCTCCCGGCTGGTCCCCACGTCCCCTCCATCCCTCCCTCCCTCCCGGCTGGTCCCCAAGTCCTCCATCCCTCTCTCCCGGCTGGTCCCCACGTCCCCTCCATCCCTCCCGGCTGGTCCCCAAGTCCTCCATCCCTCTCTCCCGGCTGGTCCCCACGTCCCCTCCATCCCTCCCTCCCGGCTGGTCCCCAAGTCTTCTCCATCCCTCTCTCCCGGCTGGTCCCCACGTCCCCTAGAATCACAGGATATCTCAAGCTGGAAGGGACCCACAAGGATCATCGAGTCCAGCCCCCAGCTCCTCGCAGGACTGCCTAACGCTGTATGACCGTACGCCTAAGGGCAGCATCCAGCTGCTCCTTGAACTCTGCCGAGCAGGGTGCTCTTCCCCAGGGCATGGCCAGTCCCCACGTCCCCTCCGTCCCTCCCGGCTGGTCCCCAACTCTGCTCCGTCCCTCTCTCCCAGTCGATCCCCAGGTCCCCTCCGGCCAGTCCCCCGGGACTCACCTGCTGGCTCCGGGGCTCGGCGCGGCAGCGGGGCGGCTCGGCGGGCGGCTGGCTCCAGGGCAGCCCGGCTCGCCCCGCTTTTGAAGGCGCTGCCACGGCCGCCCCACCCCGGGGCGGCTCCGCACCCCCCGCAGAGCCCCGCGGCGGCCCCACGGGCACTCGGGCGTGCACGGACACGGGGGCGGCGGGTGGGTCGCTCTGTGTACATACATGCACACACACACACATATACATTAAAAAATGTGGCTGGAGCTTATGTGAGCCAATGGGCCATGGTTGTAGGTACGCATATATAAATGCAGAACCGTTTTATCTAGCTATACCTATCTACATTTGTGTATTTTAGACATACACACATATATAGAGCAATGTATACACACATACAGATATGTATGTGTATAGATACATATAAACATATATATAGGTGTAGCCATAGATATAGATGTACCTGTGTGTGTGTGTATATATATATACACATGCATATACACACATATATGCAGAGAGTGCTTACACACACACACACACACACATATATATATATACAAATACACACACACATGCATAGATTGGTAGAGATATATCCATATATATATATACACACACACACATGTGCACATATATACATAGACATACATGCACATATATAGCTACAGATATATGAATACAGGTATGGTCATATATAGCTACATATGTAAATATAAATCTAGGCAGAGCTAGCTACAGGGTACTTGGCCTCAGTTGCATATGTGTGTGTATATATATATATATATATATATATATAAAAGTATATCTATTTATCTAGCTGAACATGCACACACATACATACCTATACACCTGCATGCATATGTATACAAATATACAGTTAGATATACTTACATCTAGCATCCTATATATACATATATACACACACAGATATTTATGCATGTAGATACATATACACATGTATATAGCTAGCTAAAAGCTATAGCTGTATACATAGGTGTAGACCTAGACACAGCTATAGAGCCAGAGGTGGGGGGTGTCGGGGGGGGGCCGGGGGCCGGGGCCTGGCCCCCTGCAGCCAGTTTGTCTCGCTGTCATATAGACAGTCATGCATTGACAGATATTATACATATCTATACGTACACATACAGAGAGCGAGAGCAGCTCAGATGTATGTACATAGGTAGGTTTATTTGCAAGGAGACTGTATGGAGCAATTGGCAACAGCACTGTGTGGGTGTGCGCGCACGCATGTATGCAATTTATAGCTGTCTAAACAGGTAATTAAATGCATACACAGCTTATACATATACACAATATATATGTATAGCTACACCTAGATATAAACGGGAGGTATAGCTATAGGTACAAAGACATAGCTATGGATATAACTGATAGCTACACATATAGATGTGCACACACACATATATACGTGTGTGTATATGGATGGCGCATATACGGGGCAATTGGCCATAATATGCGCTTGCATATACAAATGTATATCTACGTGTCTGTGTACTCATATGCCACACGCAGAGATAAATCCATATATCAATAGATAAATATATAGTTACATAATTACCTACATATATACTTGCATGCTTGTGCTGCTGCGTGAACTCTCTGAACATACAAATGCAGGTAAGATGCTATATCTCAGTTCATATAGACTCGATTTAGCTGTAGATGTAGCTATAGACAGAGAGAGCAAGTGTGTACACACACGTGTATGTTCACACTCTTGTGCACCCATGCACTCACACATATGTTCATATGGATGGTGACGCTACGGGGCACATGCATCTTGCTGCTTAAAAACCACACAGGTATCAATAGCTATAAATACATGTGGCTATATGTATATACAAGTATATTAAAAGACAGCTATAGATGTTGATGGGGGGGGGGGAGGGTGGGTGTGCGTGTGTGTGAGCACGCGTGCATGCTTATGCACCTGTGTGCCTGTATGGCTGGAGGAGAATATATGGGGCAATTGGTCCCAGCAGTATATATATGTGCATCTATAAACACATAGCTATCTGCCTTGGATAGCTACCTACATACTGGCATAGCCACGGGTACAAACATATAAGGGGCACTTGGCCCTGGCAGTATAATATACTATAGTGTGTGTACACACACCCCCCACCCCACCCCCCCCTCCTATATTTTATATATGTATTATTGTATTTTATAATATACTACGTATGCAGGTAAATTGTATGCTACTTTATGTATTATACAATAAATAGCAACTATATAGCATAATGTGTAACATTCTATACAATATAAAATATAGATAATATACATAATGTATATAATTGTAACAGATAATACAGTGGTTTTTGTGCATCTATCTAAACATGTACATATATCGTATGTATACATATGGCTACAGATATATAGACACGTGCACGCATCTATGTCTATATGGATGGAGACTATATGGGGCACTTTGCCCGTGTGTGTGTGTGTATACACACACACACACACACATATGTGTGTGGCTCTCTGTGTATATGTGTGGAGCCTATATGGGGCAATTTGCCCCAGTGGCATGTGCGTATACACACACACATATATATATGTGTGTGTCGCTGTGTGTGTGTATGTGTACATCCTGATATACACGTGTGTGTGTGTTCAGGTGTATACACACACACAGAGACATACACATACCACTGGGGCCAATTGCCCCATATAGTCGCCAGCCACATAGACACACATGTGTGCACACGTGTGTCTATATCTACACATATGCACACATATATATATATATATACACGCATACTGAGATAGATACATAAGCTATATCTATTATACATATATATGTGCCTACATGTATATGTGTGTCTATATACACATGCATCTACATATCTACACGTGTGTATATATGTATACATACATGTAGCTATAGGTATAAAGACGTGTGTGTGTAGGCACATACATTGACAGTCTATGGGGCCGTTGTCCCCGTCAGGACGTGTGTGTGCGCGCGCCATGGCTGTCACGCCGTGCCGTGCCCTGGCTGAGGTGACGCCTGTGCGGGGGCCGAGGGGCAGCTCGGGCTGCGGGCGGTGGTGGGGGCTCGCGGGGGTCTGGGGTGCCCGGCCCGGGGAGCAGCGGCTGCGTGCTGCCACGCGGTGCCCGGCCCCGCGGCGTGGCTCCGGCTGACACTGCCGCACTCGCCCGGCCGCAGGTTGGCACCAGCCGAGACGTCTTTACCCCAGTTACAAACACGCAGGGGGCTCCCCCCCCCCGCCCCCCCCCCAAGCCCAGTGTCACGGGGGTCCCCAGGGTGCTGCGCTCCGGCTGCTTGGGCTCGGTGGAGCACGAGGCTGGGACCAACGTGGCACCGGGAGCTGTGCCCTTTGCCAGGACACGCGCCCCGGAGCAGCCCATTTCTGCAGCTCTGTAGCTCTCCCCACACCCTGAAAAGCTTTGGGGTGTCGCGGAGGGGGTGGGCACGGCTCACTGCCTCTGTCTGTGCGCGGTGACAGACCCCGGAGCTCCGGTCGGGGACACACGATGCCCACCCCAAGGCTCAGTAACGCCCTGCTGTCGAGCACGGCCTGCCCCAGCGTTCCCCCCCCTCCGGCAAATCCCTGTCTGCTGTCGCTCGTCTTTTCTTTCAACATCGATAGTTCCTCTTGCCCGTATTTACCCTCATCTCGTTGTATTTGTAGAGAACATTTGTCTCCCTCCTTCAATAAAACACATGTGAGTGACGTGCCACGGATCGGGTGCACCGTGCTGTCTGCCCGTGCCCCCGGCGCTTGCGGAGAATGGTATCGGTGCTCCTCAGACAACCCCAAAACAAATGGGCTTTGAATGGGCAGGAAGGCGGCAGCGTCCCGGCATCTCCCGTGCTCTGCAGCGATCGATCGCTCGCTCTACAGTGTTTCTTTTGCAAGGAACAAACAAATTGTTTTGCAATTTCTGGCTTTTAATGGCTCAATCTGGGCCAAATGAGCCGTCAGGGTGACAGGGACACAGCGGCCACTTCCTCCGGCACGATGGGCTCAGCAGCCCTTTGACGCAGGTTTGCAGCCAGGCCCGCGGGCGCTCGGGCTGGTCCCTTCTGCCAGCCCTGGCCGCGCCGCGCCAGGACGGGCCTAGGAAAGCCGAGCAAGCCCGTGCTTACAGCATCCCTCGCCTCTGCCCAGCCGGGTCCGGCTCCCCTGGCCCAGCCTGGGCCATGCTGGCAGAGCAACGCTGGGCCAAGGCGGTGCCTCCCTCTTGCGTCTGAACGGCTGCGAGCAGCCTGGCAAACCCCAGCGGGGAAAAGCCCGGCTCCACGCGCTCGGAAAGGCCCCTGTGCAGGCAGGGGAAGTTGAATTTTTGGAGCAGAAGCAGACCGGAGGTTGCGCTGCGTCGGGCTGCAGGCACGTACGCACACCCCAGCGTGAGTGCCGGTCTCAGCGCTGCCTGCACCGGCCCTCCGAGGTGCAGGCAGGGCTCGAGGTCACCTGCCTCCTCAGTGCACACGTAGGTGCTTCGCAGGATCGAGGCAATTTGGTTTCCGAGAGCAAAGTCTCCCAGGAAAGTAAACTGCGGTGAAGCGAACCCAGTGCTCCACCGCAGCGCGTGGAAAAGGGGTGGAAAATCAGGATTGTTGCAGGCGGGGAGTGAACAAACAAGACTCTGTTCTTAGAAAGCTGCCAGAAGCGCAAGCGGCTGCGCAGGCAGCTCCCGGTGTTTCCGCCACCGCGCAGCGTGCAAGCGAGCCTCGCCGGAGCACCCCGGCCCTCGCAGCGGGCAGGCTCACGTCTGCAGCCACAGCGTCGCCTGCCCGGGACGGACAGGGCCAGGGGCGCCGAAGAGGGAAACTCGGAGACTTTCTGCGCACTCTTACAGCTCTAGTACATTCGATGTTGCTCTTCCGCAGAGGGCGGCCGCCAGCCCCCATAAGCGGTGCTGCTCTAAGAGGGCACGTTCTACCCCAGGTGACTTCGCTCTTGCTTCCTGGGGGGCCCCTCAGCCCACGCCCGGCCTGCGGCAGAGCCTGGATTTGGTGACAGAGGCCCCCCCTTCCTCGCCGCAGCGGTTTGTCTCTGCCGGCAGCAGAAGTGCTGACTGTCCCAGCCAGGCTTACAGGAATGCAGCAAGAACTCCGTTCGGGTTAACGAACTCCGGCCCAGGAAGGGAATGACTCAACACCCAGCCCCTCGCAGGCTGTTTACTCCAACTCCAGACCGGAAGGCAGAAGGCGCAGCACCGCACAACACCGCGGGTGCTCCTCTTCCCGTTTCTGCAGGGGGTCGCAGTGGGAAACGCTCCCCAGGACCCCGCCGAGCTGCCGGGGCTGCACGTCCCACCCCAGGGCTGCTCCCACCCCCGGGAGGGAAGCCCACCAGGCTCCTGCTCCAACAGCACCAGAAGCACGGAGCCAGGGTCACTGCTTACAGAAGGCAAGGCGCTTTGGCTCCGGAAAGCAACTGAATCCACCAAGCAAATGCTTTGGAAAACCATTTTTATTTAAATAAGACTTTAAATACATTACATAAAACATTAAAATGAAACCAAGAATCTGTTACTTCACAGGGCATTAGGCAGCAGCTGCTAGCGACACATAAGCTCTGCGGCTCTATCTACAATGATAGTTGTTACATTAGTCCAAAATTGCTCCCTTGTCAAAAGTTTAACCCAAGGCAACGGTTCCTTGGGGTACGCTAGCCCGGTACCGTGGGGCGTGTAGGGTACCAGCACCTGCCAGGCCTGAACTGCAGACATCCAGCCTTGAAGTCGCTCTTCAGTCACTCCTCTTGTTCCAAGTCAAGCTTCCCCAAATCCCTCTGCCACCAGGAGCCAACACTGCCTAGAGGGAAGGCGCTATCTCCCCGTGCCATGTCACAGCTCGCGCTCGGTGCCTCGCTCCGTGTAGGACCGCGGGAGGCACCGCGAGAATTGCCGTCCATGGGAATGGAAGAGCAGCTGGACTGAGGAGCGATCCGGACAGTCTCTGGACTGACAGGCCGAGTCCCTTGGCTTAACTTGGACCATCTGGTTACTTTTAGCTTCAGGCTGGACCATGCCCAACGCCCGATTTACCTCTGTTAAATGAGGGACAGCAAGACGAGATAGCATGGGCTCTTGTCAGTTTATTACATCACTGAATTACACTAGTCCAGACTGAACAGTGGACCCAAGATGGTTACATTACACAAACTGGCTGGTTTTTAAACTTATGACAAGGGACAGATGGGAATTTCATGGTACGGAAATCTTCTTGCATAAAGCTTCAGTGACCCACAGGCACTTAAAACCCATGGACTTTCAGCTGGTCGTCTTTAGCCAGTCCAATCTGCAAGAAAGAAAACGCACTTTACAGCACGCTGAAGCAGCCAGGCCTCTGCGCGCATCCGTACGCCACCTGCGCCGCAGACACTGTAGAACCGTCAAATTTCTGCTCCCCCCTAAGGTATGGAACGAAGGTCAGACTGCAACTGCAAAGCCCTGCTGGGTGGCATTTGCCTCAAGCAAGAGTTTCAAGAAGAAGAGAAAGAGCTTCCTCCGTCAGCCTGCTCCTTGAACGCTAAGAAAGTTAGAGCCCGTGCGGTTACTAAAATAAGGGGCTCACGTTTAGTTTACGATTCCACTAGCACGCGCGGCAGACCAGAGGTATCCTACCTCGACGAGGAACTGGCATATGTTCTTGCGCTGGTCACCCTGCAGCTGAATCACTTCTCCATACTCGGGGTGTTCAATCACAGTACCATTGCAGGCAAATTTCTACGGCGGAGAGAAAGGCCTCCTTAGCAGGCTACAAACGGCCGGCGCCGCTCCCAGCCGCCGCAGCCCCCAGCCCCGCCACCGCGCCGGGGAGCAGCGGCAGCCCCGGCCCCGGCCCCGCCGCAGCCCCCACCTTCTTGAAGGCCTTCACCAGTTTCTTTTTATCGTAATCATCCGCGATGCCCTGGACTGTGGTGAGGGTCTTCCTGCCGTTCCGCTGCTGGATCCTTATATGGATGTAGTCCTCAGTGCCGGCAGGGAGCAGGTCATCACCCTTACTTGCATCAGCAAAGGGGTCTGCGGAGAGCGCCCGTCAGACCCCGGCCCGCCGCGCTCCCCATTGGCCAGCCCGCCCGCCCGTCAGAGGCAGGACCCGCCCCCCCACCCCCCCCCCCGCGGCTGACGCAACCGGCCCCGGGAATAGCAACTGCGCCACGGGGCGGGGCCGCCCCAGGGCGGGGCTGCCAGGCCGCTCCCCCGGCCCGGCCCGGCCCCGCCGCCGCACAAAGGGCCTCACCGAAGGGTTGGAGGTTCTGGATAGCGGACATACGATACGCTTCCCTTCCCTTCCCTCGGCGGAGGCGGCGGCGGAGGCGGCGGGGCGGCGGCGGCGCGAGCGGCTCTCGGCGGAGGATGCTCTCGCGGCGGCGGCTCGAGACGCTGTCAGGGGGGCGGGACTGGCGCCGCTCGCTTATATACCGCCTCCGTGTGACGCCAGCACGCACGGGAAGGGAGGGCGGCGATTGGCCGCCGCGCGGGGGCGTCACGCCGCACGGGCGAGCGCGGCCGCGCCCCGGCTGGCGCGAGAGGCGCGTGCGCATGCGCGGCGGAGGCCCGGGCCGGGGGGGCCGGCCTCGAGCGAGGCGGCGCATGCGCAGTGCCGCCGGCGCCTGGCGGGGCCTGGGGCCGCGCCGAGCCCGGGCCTCGGGGGCCTCTCGGGGCAGCGCCCGCCCCGGCCCCGCCGCCTCCGGTCCCCCCCCGCCGCCCTGCCGGCCTCGCCCGCGGCTTCTGCCCCCCTGGTGGCTCGCTGGGCCCAGCTCTGCGGCGGGCTGGCCGGGCTGCGGGGCCGGAGGAGCGGTGCCCCGGTGTGGGGCCCGGTCCCCGGAGTGTGTGACACAAGCCGGGGCGGGATCGAGGCCTCCGGCGTGAGACAAGGCCCTTGGGTGCAGGATCCCGGAGGTGGGACGGCACCCCCTGCGCAGTGCGGTGCCCAGGCTCCTTCCCGGCCCGGCCTGCTCCGTCCCCTGGCATCGTCCGGCGGCTGCGGTGACCGGCTGCAGCACCCTCCGGGCGGGCCTGGGAGCGGGAGCTGGCAGCAGTGAGATGCAGTTCACGTCCGAAAGCTGCTGGAAGGCTGAACGGAGATGTCGCCGAGGCCCACGGGGCTCCCCTGGGTGCACGAGGCGTTTGCTCTCCAGCCCGTGTCGTGTGGAGAGGGCCTGGGTTTCTGCCAGTCAAGCAGTTTTATCTCCCGATGATCAAAACGCACAGTAATCCCCCGCGCTGCCGGCCCGGGGGTGACACTGCCACATCCCAGTTACCTTGTGTGGGCCCTCGCAGCCTGGGTCTGGCCTCGCTGAGCCCAGCGCAGGCCAGTTCATCCACCCTGTGCTCCACAGCTGCACCTCTACGGGTGCTTTGTGGATGACTTCTCTACAAGCTCCAGCCTGAGAAGACTCAGACTCAGACTGGAGAGCTTGCCTGTGGACGTATGTTTGTCACTTGGCTATCACCATGATGACAGCCACCCTTGAAGCAAGTACAGCGCCATATGCACATAGAAATCAGGCTTCTGTACTCGTTTCCCAAGGCTGCTTGGCAGGGAGATGCTCTGAGGACACCAGGGTGCTGCAGAACACGATGTTCTTGAGCGAGGGCCTGGGGGCTCTTTGATGCCAAGGGGGAACACTCAAGGTATCATCTGAATCTGCCTGAAAAAGAAGCTTTTTTTTCCTCTTTAAACATGTAAAACGAGTCTCCTTGCACTTACTGTATTTCAACTCAGATAGTCAGACATTGGCAAGACTTAAGTCCTCCTTGCAGGGTGAACTCGATCCCTCTTTGCTGTCCGTCCTGAACGGCCGGTGCAGCGTGGCTGCGTCGGCTCATCGCCTCCCCGGTTCCCGGCTGTGCTGCATGGCTGGGGGATCGTGATGGCCTGCCTCGGTCGGGACATCCCAGTAACGCTGGTCACGGCGCTTGGAAAGGGGCAGTCCCTGCCCTTTTGTAATGTGCTGAGACAAAGGCGTTATCAGGAGTCGGCTCAGCAGAGCGATGAACCCCAATGTGACGTGGAGTGGGGGTCCCTCGGGGACCCCGTCAGCTGCTGGCTTATGGCCTGTGCTGCCCAAGAGCTCCGGGACTGCTGGGCAAAGCCACCGGTCATTGCCTCAGGGCCCCGGTCGCTGGTCAGTGGGAACTGGCGAAATCAGGTCTGGTCCTTGCCTCAAAGCCCTGTGGATGGAGACGTGACCGCACGTACTTCAAAATCAGATGTGCTTAATCCTGTGTCCAAGTCCTAATTTGGGGGCCAGGACCCTGGGTCTCGCTGTTCAGTACGAGCTGCTAAAGAAAGACAATTTATCGCTTTCCTGGTGCCTGCTGTGTGGCTAAAAACCCCTCGCAAACTGACGAGCGTCTCCCAGCACTGGCTCAGCTCAATGCAGAGCGGGGGCTGCTGGCAGATGATCGTCACATCCAGCTCAAAGATGTATTACGTGTTCTAAAAATACACTGAAACCCCAGATACGAAGAACAGTAAATCTCCTAGACAATTAATGGCGTCAAAAGCCATATAGATCCAGACGGAGTGTAAACGCTCCTCTGGGAGCGAGTTAGAGCTGCATTCTGAGCAGGAATATTGTCCCCAGGGGGACATGGGTCTGTTGCGTTGCATCTGTTGGGCTGTGGATTGTTTATCCCGGAGCTTATCAGCTCCTTTTAGATCTCCTGCGGCCTCAACTCTCATGGTGTAGGTGTTCCTGCCCTGCTTTGGGAGCCATCTCTAAAATACTACGTATTTTTGACAGATTATTGGCATCTGGGTGTGCTGCCATCTGTGGGTCCTGGCAGCCATTACATGGTTTAGATGTTGCATCATTCTTAGGGGTTTTATTTGAGATAAAGGCAAATGGTTTATCTTGCACTAGGTAGAAGGAATAATTTGCGCTGCTGTATTTCAGTGTCTCTCTAGCGTTTCTAAAGCATCTGTCACTTTTGTATGTCCGTGGGTGACAGATCAGCTGGCAAACTGGCTTAAATTTTCATTAAAATGTGAATTTGCTCCACGACCATCATGAACAAGCAGATGGCTCTTCTCTCTCCTCTTTTTCTGATCAGATTTTCTTTTTCTCCCCAAAAAGGAACCGTCTCTAGCAGCCATATCCAGACAGCCAAGAAGCAATTAGACATCTACTGCATCTTTCTGCTGGAGGCATTTCAAAGCCCTTACTGCAGCAAAGGGACTGTTTATCGAATTCAACGCCAAGCACTTGAACAGTCATTGGTACCCCCTGTCTTATGTCTGCTGGTGGGCAGACTGGTCTCACGTCTGAGATGCCCCAGGATGCCCCAGAGAGTCAATTTATCAGCGTCGCTGCAGATTCACAGGGTCCATGCCATACGCCGGGGTTTGTATCCTCGCCACTGGACCCCCGCAGCCTTTGGTAAAGTACCAAAGGGGCGAGTGCGTGTCAGACACCAGAGCTAAGCCCGTCGCTGGTGATGGGCTGAACGCCATCAGGGAAATGTTAGCATCAATTTTTCGTCCTTCAGAGCAGGATTCAGAGCAGGCACCTGCAGTCTCGGGTGGCTTCGGCTGGGCACCGGGGCTGAGCCCCCTGCACCCTCCTCGCCTCTGCCCATCTTTGGGTGCTGGGTCCCGACCTGCTCCTGCCTCCCTGCCCGCCCGAGGAGGTGCCTCGTCCCAGGGAGACGTTTGTCCCGGGCTCCCCACGAGGTGGCAATGCTGATCTCCTTTGCAAGAGCAACGCTTTCAGCAGGTAGCACCGAGTTGCTGCAGTGCCTGCCAATTAACCATCTCCTTCCGTCCTCTCCAGGCTCAACACCGGCTCTGTGCACAGGAAAATCCCAGTGCGTGGGGCCGTGGCAATGTCTGGTGAGCTGCCAGGTTTGGTTTAGGGTCAGCAGGAGGAGCAGAGAGGGCCCAGAGCAGTCTGTGTCCGTGTCGTCCCCTCAGTCAAAGAGATGGCTCTGCAGTCATGCTTTGGGCCGGGGGTGGCTTCTGGAAACCATCTTGTCCCTTAGCAGCGAGTCGTACACAGGGACCGCAGAGGGCCCCTGCGATGAGGAAGCGCGCTGATGGCGAGGGCAGGGGCTGCCCAGCATCAGTTCTCCTGCTAGACCCGAGGATTTCAGGGGGAAACGCTCCCGGGTGCACCTGCGTTTGTGCAGCACGACAGGCCCGGCGACCCTGGGGCGATGCAGCTCAACCCTGTGTGCAGGGGTCTGGTGACGGTGGTTCCAGGTGCTCACGGGTGCTTTTGGGTGGGCGACCAGCCCTGGGTTGCTGCAGGTCTCTCCCTTTTGAGTCCTGCAAGGCCATTTCACCCTGTGCTCTGAGTTGGGGGTCTCGGGGCCCCTCCAATACACCTGGGAAGCGTAGCAGAAAGGGAGGAATCATCCCAGCATTTCGCTTCACTGCTTCTCCGGAAGCTCAGAAATGCCCTCCGGGCTGGGACATTCCTAGAAACCAGCTTTTCTCCTCTAACATCCTTCCTGCAGCCTCTGTGTGACCGCACAGACTTGGATTCAGGATGAGCCGGATTTTTGATGTACAGTATTTGATCCCATTAATCAGCGAAGGCAGCACTGACAGGCGTTAGTCCTGGTGATTAACCTGCTCCTGGAAAGAGCTGAGGCATGGCTGGGGTGAGCCCAGCTGTCACCGGGCCAGAGGCGGCGCAGGGAATCCCAGACTATTTGCTCAAGCACCGCATTCCCTTTCCTTACACAGCCGTTCCTGGCAATTCACGTCCCAAAGTTTGCAGACCCTGAAAGTGTTTACTTAATGAGCAAGTGAACCCATCTCTGCCCACCCGAGGTCGGGGCCGTGGCCTGTGGGATGCTCTCTGCGATACCCATCCGTCTGTCGGACGCTCCTGGGATGGAGGCACTGGATGTGCTCTAGCACAGACATTTGAAGAAGGGTTTCAAATGCACCTTCCCCAGCGCTGCGGCGCGTCGCGGCCCAGCCCTCTCCCCTGCGACGCGCAGCGAGGGCACGTCCCGATTCCCGTCTAGCCCAGTGACCCCTGGCCACCGGTTTGGCCCCTGGTGTGTTGCAGTTAGGGCTCCCTAACGGCGTTTATTCACCCTCGCTCCCTCCGCTCAGCTCCCCCTTCCCCTGGCAGGGGCCCTCCTCCGCGCTGCTCAGCCTTTGCCTTTCCCAGCGCCGGCTGTGAAACCTCTCCTCTCCGCGAGGTGCCAGGAGAGGTCTAAGCACCGGGCTCAGCCCAGCCCAGCCGCTGGGGCTGGCGAGCAGGCACAAGCCCGGCCCGCAGCCCGGCTCGCAGCCCGGCTCAGCCTCTCCCTGCCCGCACTTGCGCCCAAGCAACGGGGGCAACGCGGCTCCCCCGGCTGGGAACGTCCCCGTGTCCGGCCCACGCCGGGTGGGCGCTGGGGAGCCCGAGCGGGGCGGGGGGCTGCAGCCCGAGCTGCTCCATCCCTCGGGGCTTGGGCTCAGCCCCCGCATGCCTGTGCAGGGGTGCTGGGGGTTGTCCCAGGGAGGGTTGTCCAGGGGCTGGGGGATCCCCTGGTGGAGCGGGTGCAGAGGAGGCCACGGAAATGATGCGAGGGCTGGAGCTACGAGGACAGGCTGAGAGCTGGGGTTGTTCAGCCTGGAGAAGAGAAGGCTGGGGAGACCTTATAGCAGCCTGCCGGTACTTCAGGGGGGCCTACAGCAAAGACGGGGACAGACTTTTTAGCAAGGCCTGTTGGGACAGGACAAGGAGCAATGGTTTTAAACTAAGGGAGGGCAGATTTAGACTGGATTTAGGAAAGAAATTTTTTACAATGAGGGTGGTGAGGCACTGGCCCAGGTTGCCCAGAGACGTAGTGGAGGCCCCATCCCTGGAAACATTCCAGGACAGGTTGGACGGGGCTCTGAGCAACCTGATCTAGTTACAGATGTCCCTGTTCTTGCAGGGGGCTTGGACTAGATGACCTGTAAAGATCCCTTCCAATCCAAAGCACTCTGTGATTCTATGATTCTACGATTCCTGCAGAGAAGGGGTGCTACACCCTCTGCTGCAGCCCCGGCCGGTTCCCGGCACGGGGCCAGGATGAGGCCTGTCCAGCACCCACGGGGATTTCGCCTGGCCGGGGTTCAGGCCCCCATGCACACATTGCTCAGTGCTCACATTGCAAGGGAAGGCATCAAATAAACCTCCACCGTGTCAGGGTCACCGGGGCCCGGACAGCCCCAGCCCTCACCTGGGGACTCAGCATCAGCCTGGAGCAAACCTGACACGGGAACAGCGATCGCAGGGAGCGGGAAGGGTGGGAGCAGCTCCCTGCCTGCCCTCGTGCCCAGCTCTCAGCACACCGGCAGCCTGTTCGGCTCTGCCTGGCCTTGCTCTGCCCATGGGGCTGTGGGAAGTTTGCACCGAAGCAGACGCCTGCTCGGGGCCGGGCTGTTCCTGGGCAGTGCAGGCCCTGCCAGGGCGTCCCGGGGTCCCCAGCGGCTCTGCGGGTGTCTGGTGGAGAGCAGAGCCACTGCTCTGAGACATGGTGACGCCTGTGCACGGACCACACTGTCCCCAGAGACATCTCTGGGCCCCCCACGGCTGCTCCCCCCCACTTAGGGATGGGGAGCAAGTGTGAAGGGTTTTCTGCTGCGCAGGGGCCCAGACAAGGTGGTGAGGGCAGCCTGAGGAGCTGGGACAGGGAGAGCTGTGATGGGTTCTTGCATTTGGTCTCTTCTGATGGAGGACGGGAGCGCAGCAGTGCCAGCACCAGGCGCAGCCAGTCCTGGGCTGACTCAGAGCCTCGGCATCAGGCTGTGCCGGGGCGGAGGGAGGGATCGCCCCTGCATGGCAGCTCTATGTGTTGGCCCTGGCACGGCCTGTTTGCACACGCCAACAAACGTGCTTTTGCCAGGCACATCCTGCTTTCTGCAGTTTTTCACACCTGGGTCACGCTGTCGGGACGGAGAGCTGCTCCGGGTGCCATGGGAAGGGGCAAAAGTGCCAGATTTTGCTCCCGCCAGCTCCCTCGCTGGGATGCAGCGGGGCTGGCCAGCGTGGCAGAGGAACAGCCCAGGACACAGGGGTCCCGCCAGGGATGTAACACATCTCCCGCTGCTTCTGCCCTGCACAGCTCCAGCCCTGCCTCCCCCCGTCCAGCTGGGTAGGGGCAATGTGGCAGTCCTGCCCTGCAGCCCCCCCTGCTGTGTCTTCCCCCTCCACTCTGGCTGAGCCAGGCAGCTTCACCCAAGCCCGGAGGGAGCTCCCTGCTCCGTGCCAGGGAGAGAATTTGGGCCACAGAGAGACCCTGGGAAGGGCCTTTGCTGGAGGACTTGTGGTGCTCACCACCAGCACCAGCACTAGCACTGGGGAGGTCTGTGGACAGAGGACAGCCCAGTCTGGGCCCTTTCCTGCCATGCTGGGTGCCCAGGTATGAGGATACCCCGAATGCCCAGGGAAGAGCAGTGAGACCCTCCTCCCAAGCGCCCTCACACACAGCCCCGTGCTGCCGCTGCTGCCTCGCACAACAGGGATCAGAGCAGAGTCCCCTGTTGCGGCACAGCAAGGGCAGAGGGGAAGAGGGGAAGAGCCTTGCCGTGCAGCTCTCCCCACGTGTCCGGGAGGCTCCGAGGCCCAGGAGAGGAGCAGCCCCTTCCCTCCCCGGAGCATTGCTACCTGCTTTGCACTGCCCCGTGCATCTCAGCCCAGGCTGGGGGTTACCCTCCTGCTCATGCCGAGGGAGGAACCAGCCCTGCCGTCCAACCAGCCCAGCTTGCAAAGAGCTCAGGCATCCTACCCTGCCCTGGTGTGACAGGGAGAGGACACCGGGCTGAATCCACCTCCTGCTGACCCGGGGTAAAGGGACAGGAGCTTTTTGGGGTAACAGCAGCAGAAATGGTGAGCACAAGGCAGAGCCTGGCTGTCCCCACTCTGCTGACTTGAGCAGAGAGAAGGGGCAGGGCAGGTCAAACACCTTGGTCAGCATCTGCCTTGCTCCAGTTTGTATTTCACTTACGAGGCAAAAACTGCGAGGGGTGTGAGCACGTCCCTCCAGCCTCAGCCCTGCCCCTTCCCTGCCCCACAGCCAGGCACACTCATCCCTGCCTACACACAGCAACTCCCCGGGGGCCAAACACTGGCTGCCGGCCAGCCCTTCTTCCTGCACGCCTGGCAGAGCCCAGCCCTGCCCGCCCCGACCTGGCACGACACCCGGCGCTGCAGAGATTAGCCTCTTACCAAACACTTGGCCGTGGCACCCACTCTGCCTAGCTGGGACGGGAGCCAGCAGCGGGGCCGGCCACGCTCTGGGGTCCCGGCACCCTGGGTGCTTCCCATGCTCAGACCTGAACGGGGACAGGCTGGCCCTGGGGAAGGGGAAGCTTTGCGGGCACAGCCGGGCTGCAGAGAGCACAGGTTACAGTGACAGAGGGACGCTTGTGGGGACCCCAGGCCCTGGGGTGCCTGAGGTCCTTCAGGGCATTGCGGCTGCGAAGCTCGGAGCCACAGCTCATGTTTGCTGCCATGTTCTGCAGCTGCCTGGCCCTCCTGTGCCCGCTTGTGCTGCCCAGGGCTCTCCGGGCACCCCGGGGGTGCAGGAGCAGCGTGTTTAGCTTGTCCCATGGCGCCAGGCAGCACAGAGCTGCTCAGGCCCCTTGTCTTGGCAGCGTGCGCGGGCCTGGCAGGGGGACAGGGAAAACTTGGCAGGCTGTGCCTTGGGGGTTCAGCTGGAAAACAGCTCGGCCACAGGCCCTTCTTTTGGCTACAAGACATGAGGGAGGCAAGCACCCATCTGCCTGCAGACCTGCCGGGCCTCACCCAGCAGCAGCACCCCAGAGATGTCACCAGGGATTTGCCCTCCCCAGGGACCCTGAATCCCCTCAGCTCCCCCTGAGCACAGGCATTGCCGTAACCGCACTGCTCAGCCGCCATGTGCTCAGCCTGTGGCACGGGGCTTCCCTGGAAAACCAGGTCAAGATGGAGCCGTCGCCTTTCCGCAAACGGCTCTGCTGCAGTTTTTGCTGCACTCGTGCCACGGGCTCAGTCTTGAGCTTGCCGGGAGCTTGCAGCTCGTCTGGGTCTGGGGGCTGGTGGCACAGGGCAGGAAGGGCTGGCAGGTTGAGCAGATTTCGGGGGCACAGGGAAGCCCAGGGTCCGGGTGCCAGCCCTGGTGTTGGCCCCGAGGCCATGGCACCCCAGCCCGGCAGCAGGTTCTCGCCAGGCTGGGGCCAGGTTTGGGTGAAACCCCATGGGGCTGAGGTCGGAGGTGGAGACACTGCCCTGCTCCCTGTTCCCCCATCATCCTCCTGCTCCAGGACAGGCTCAGGCTGAATTTCAGTCTTTGCCTTTGCTCCTGAACCAGGAGCAGGAATAAACAGCCCCTGCAGCCTTCCCCACCCGGAGGCTCTTTCTGAGCTCTTCAGCCTCGCTGGAAGCAAACACAACCCAGGGGACAAAGGCTGCCCAGCAGCCCCCAGCATGCACCCCTGAACAGGAGACCCCCCGGAGCCAGCGGGCGATGGGGTAAATCGCAGGTGTGTCAGCCCGGTGTTTCAGCTGACACGGCCGCCCTGCCGCGTCCTTGCCTCGGCTTGCCCCCAC
Source organism: Ciconia boyciana (assembly GCF_034638445.1). Classification (NCBI taxonomy): domain Eukaryota; kingdom Metazoa; phylum Chordata; class Aves; order Ciconiiformes; family Ciconiidae; genus Ciconia; species Ciconia boyciana. The sequence goes on from NC_132955.1 coordinate 1,021,717, forward strand.
GCCCAGCGCCAGGCTGTGATTAGCGAGGCGGGGGCCTGCCTGCGCGTTCCCATCTCCCATGTCAGCACCGCCGCCGCCCTCGCAGGCGCTGCCAGCCAGGTGTGCCGCCCCGCCGCCCGCTCGCCTCGGGGAGATGCTGCCGCTGCGCTGCCTAATAAGGAAACCACCCGCTCCCTCCTGCTTGCAAAACACCTTGGACTTGGTGCTGTGCTGACGCCGCCCGTTCCCAGCAGCTCCCGGGAGGTCGTGGAGGCCAAAATGGGGCCCTGTTTCCCCCAGCTGGGCTGCAGCCGACATCCCTGGGACCCTGCGGAGCCGATGCTCCAAACCCCAGCAGGGTCAGTCGCTGGGGTCCCAGCACCCTGTCTGCAGAGCGAGGGACATGGGGAGGTGACGCAGGTGGGGAACCGCAGTCTGAGCACAGGGCAGCCCCATGCCGTGGGACCCACACGCCATGCACGGCGTGCATGGAGCCCCAGCTCCCAGGCCCCGTGCTGCAGGACCCAAAGGGCTTGCTGCCTGGCTGGCAGTGCCAGCTCTGCACCGTGTGCTGCGCTGGCCTGCCTGGTGTGAACCGCATCCCTGGTCTTGCCAATGAGCCACGGACCGGTGCTGGGTGCAGAGCCTTGCTGCAGTAATGCTCACATTCCTGCGACAGCTTTTGCTGGTGCTCAGCCCAGGCTGCTGCAGCACGCACCCGACAAAGCCTGCAGCAGGACGGCAGTCCTGGTGTCCCAGCGATCCCACGGTGGCCTCAACACTGGGTCACCGACACGGGGTGGGAAACACAGCAGTGGCTGGAGGACAAAGCAGGCAGCTCCAGTGAGGGCTGTGCAGCAAAGCTGGCTCGGGGAACCGGCTGCCTGCATCTCTCCGTGTTCATGGGGAACAGGGAAAGGCAGAGGGGACAGGAGGGATTCGGGTCCTTCCCCACTGGTTCACCAGCCAGGAGGGATGGGATGTGTCTGCAGGGGCTTGGTGGGTCCAGCCCTGTCTGTAATTTGGGGAACGCTGGCTGTGGGCAGACACAAGTGCCCTGAGCAGAAACGGCCCCTGCACCCCAGCGCGTCCCACGAGTTCCCACGAGTTCCCCTGTCCCTAACAACAGCCCTGGGTCCAAGCCCTGTGTCCTGGGCAGTCACTGGGGAGCTGTCCCCAGCCAAAGCAAAGGTGAAGGGCCTGGCTGGCCACCTGTGAGGCTCCAATCTCTTGGGGACACCGGTGCAAAGCCCCACAGGCTCTGACCCCCTGGGGAAGCACAGCTGGACCCAGCTGTGTCGGGGCACTGAACCGCACTGCAGCCCGCACAGGGAACGAAGGCGCCAGCCCTCCCCGGAGCCTGCAGGAGCTCCCAGGGCAGCAGGAGAGGGGACGGGGCTGTCTGCAGCACCCAGGACAAACCTGAGTTGGGGCTGATGGGACCCCCCCGTCCCCTGAGCCTGCCGGGCTCCCCGGGCGGGGCTGCGGCTGGGCTGCGCAGGTGGAGTTATTTCTCAGGAACTGGCTGATGGTGAAAGTTGTTTCCCAGGTGTGGCCCAAGAGGAATGTAAATCCTCTGAAGTCTTCGTCTCCCCTGTAATTACTGTCAGACAAGTTTCAGCTTGGAGCTGGGCCGCCCCAGCTCCAGGCATGGGAGCGAAAGGGGGTGACGCAGCCGGCCTGTCCCTGCAGCGTACATGTCCCCTCCTGCCCCAGGAACGCGCCCGTTGACTCACGGGAACCGCAGGGGCGGTGAGGCCGGGCGGTGCGGAGGGGAGCACCCACAGTCAGCGTGCTGGGTGGGTGCACCCCACTGGGCTCGTGCAGGCGTGGAGCCCCACGTCCTCCAGCCCAGATGTCCCATGGAGTGACTGAACACCCACACGCTGCACCCAGGGGATGGAGCCTTCTCCGTGCCGGAGCAGGCAGTGTCCCACTCCCAGGGTCTCAGCAGACCCAGGAGAAAGGCACCTCCCTGGGTCTGCGGGGTGGGTCTGGCCGTGCAGGACGCAGGCTGGGCTGCAGCCTGGCCTGGCCCTTGCCCCGAGCATCCCTCACCCTGACCAGCTCTGCAGGCACCGTCCCCATGATGTTGCCACTGGGCCAGCAGACATATTTCTGACAGCTCTGAGACAGCGGATGCCGAAGCGCCTCGGCTCGTGGGGCTATCAAAATAAAGGGCCATTGCATGGGGCTGACGGTGTCTGGCCCATCTCAGGGGAGGCCTGTGCAGCCACACAGCTGGAGCCAGAGCAGTGCGTGGGGGCCAGGCTGCCTCCGGCCCCTGGCAGCCGGGTGCGGGGTGCGGGATGAGCACGCTGAGGGTATCCCCAGAGGGGAAAACCACTTGGGAAGGAGCCCTGCACTGCTCCTGCACACCACAGCCGGGTCTCTGTGTGCTCGTGCTGTGCAAGTGGGGGTCAGTAATAGGCGCGCGGCCAAGGGCTGTCGGCTGCAGCAGAGCAGAGACAGCAGCCACCGAAACCCCGTGTGCTGACGGCAGTGCAGGGGCTGCACGCCACAGCCGGGGTGCCAGAGGGACGCTTCCCTGCCAGCCTCTCGGAGCGGTGAGCAGCGAGTGGTGCCATCTGTTGCAACGAGCCAGAACTACGTAGACACGTGCATGCACACGCGTGTGCACACCCTTACACGCTTGTTCGCATTTGCCTCCTCCCCTCTGCACCCGAGAAGGGCGAGGGCCCAGCTCTGCCTGGCAGGACGCAGGCGCCGGCCCAGCGCCAGACCCACCGATGCGGTGGCTCCGAGGGCCTGGCTCTGCCTGCAGCGGGAGCGGGAGCAGGCGCTGCCTGCCCGGCCACGGGGCTGCCAGGGCGCAGAGTGAGGGCAGGAGCCCAGGGCCCGGCTGCGGCCAGCCCCGAGAGCTGCGGCCAGCCCCGAGAGCTGCGGCCAGCCCCGATGCGATGCACGAAGCCTCACCGGTGTGGCGGTCCATGCCCTGCCTCTCTGCAGGGTGCTGCCCGCGGGCCCCATGCACAGCGCGCCCCGGGTCCCCTGCGCTGCAGGAGCCCTTTGCGGGGAGCGGCCCTGGCAGGACGCAGGCAGGGAACGGCTGCCCGCACTGGAGCAACCCCTGCACACCCTGGCAGACCCCTGCATCCTCCCTGCACACCTTCGTGCACCCCAGCGCCTCCTCTGCGCAGCCCTCAACACCCCAACGCACCCCAGCAACCCCTGCGCACCACTGCACGTGCTGGCGCGCCCCAGGACCCCCTGCAACCCCTGCACACCCTGGCGCACCCCAGCACCCCTCTGAACACTCCAGAAGCCCCCCCGTACACCCCAGCACCCTGCTGCACGCCTCAGCACCCCCCGTACATGCCAGGAGCCCCCTGCACACCGCAGCAGCCGCCTGTACACCCCAGCACCCCCCTACACCCAGCACTCCCCGCACCCCCTGCAGCCCCCCGCACACCCCAGCACCCCCGCACCCCCTGCAGCCCCCCTGCACACCCAGCACCCCTACACCCAGCACTCCCGCACCCCCCAGCAGCCCCCCGCACACCCCAGCACCCCCTGCACCCCCCGCACCCCCAGCACCCCCTACACCCAGCACTCCCCGCACCCCCAGCAGCCCCCCGCACACCCCAGCACCCCCTGCACCCCCGCACCCCCAGCACCCCCTACACCCAGCACCCCTGCACCCCCAGCAGCCCCCTGCACACCCCAGCACTCCCCGCACCCCCTGCAGCCCCCCTGCACACCCCAGCACCCCCTGCACCCCCTGCAGCCCCCGCACACCAAGCACCCCCTACACCCAGCACTCCCCGCACCCCCAGCAGCCCCCCGCACACCCCAGCACCCCCGCACCCCCTGCAGCCCCCCGCACACCCAGCACCCCCTACACCCAGCACTCCCCGCACCCCCAGCAGCCCCCGCACACCCCAGCACCCCCTGCAGCCCCCCGCACCCCCAGCACCCCCTACACCCAGCACCCCCGCACCCCCTGCAGCCCCCGCACACCCCAGCACCCCCTGCCCCCCGCCCGCTCGGGCCCCGCCCCGCCCCGCCGCGCCACCCGCCGCCAGCAGGGGGCGCCCGCGCGCAGCGATTCCGCCCTGCGGCGCCGCGCGGCGCAGCGCGCGCCCAGCGCGAGCCGGCGGGGCCGCGCGCGCCCGGGACGGGTCCCCCGCGCGGCCCCGGGCAGGGCCTGGTGCCACCGGGCAGGGCCCGGTGCCAGCCCAGCGCCATCCCCAGCGCGGGTCCCCAGCGTGTGCCCCGTGCAGGTGCCAGCCCAGCGCGGGTCCCCACCGCGCACCCCATCGCCCCTCGGCTCGGCGCGGGGCCCTCCCGGTCCCCCCGCGGGGCTGCGTGCACCCACACCGGCGAGGCTCCCGCCGCTTTGCGCTGCCGGGGCTGCCGGGCCAGGCGGCAGCTTTGCCCAAGGGATGCTCGGCCGGCCCCAGGCTCCGCACCGCGCAGCACCGGGGAGGCGGGGGGGGTGTTCGGCCCGGGCCGGCTGGGCAGGCGACGCCGCCGAGCCGAGCAGCACCCGGCACCCCAAACCGGCACGGGCCCTGGCTGTGCAGCCCCGCACCTACGCGGTACGGTGCGGCGAGGCAGGGATGAGGTGGAATCACGAGCGTTTGCTCTTCCCTGCAGTGACTGCTTGAGCACAGTTATTTGGATTAAATAAAAAATAACAGAGGCAAAAGAGCCGATTCCGAAGCTGCAGCTCATCGTTACTGTTGCGTATCAGGAGCATCAGCCGCGCTCCAGGCGAGAGAGCGGAGCCGAGCGCCGTGCCAAGCGCAGGCAGGTAATTGCCTCATGCCAGACAGCCAGCTGACAGGCGGCTGTGTCTCTTCTCTTTGAACTCACGTACAGAAAATCATTAGTGCTCCAAGGTGGAGCTGTGGACTTCAGCCAGGAGCCCTGCAGGGCACGGCGCGAGGGACGAGCGGGGAGCAGGGAGCGTGGTCCCGGCGGGTGCTGCAGCGGGGGCTGGCAGAGCCGTGGGTGGGGTGGCGAGGCTGGGGGGCTCTGGTCCTCGGGGGGAAGCTGGGGATGGATGGGGGGAGGTTTATGGCCAGGGACCTCTGGTAGGCACGGGCTGTTTCGGTTTTGGTAATGACTTCAGAAAACTGGCTGCCAAGTACGGATTAACAAGCGGCTAAGTAATTAAATCATGTGGGAAGCGACGGCGCAGTCTGGTTACAGGAACTGCTTTGGGGCAGTGCGGTGCATCTCCCCAGCACAATGGCCTCGTGGCTGGGCACCCCCTTCCCTTCCCGGCAGCCGCGGCGGCCTCCTGGGACCCACTGCACAAGGTGACCAGACCCTGCTGCGCCCGGGCCCCAGCGGGAGCCTCGCTGCCTTCTCACAGGCAACAGCCACCGCAGCCATCAGCCCTCGAGGAGCACAGACGGGGAGGCTGGGAGGGGACCGGAACACACGGCAAATCCTACCTGAGGGGCCACACCACAGCCCTCCTCCAGAGGGGACCAAGCCAAGAGCCAGGGTCCTACCCAGGGAGAGGGGCTTCCCCTGGGGAGAGCGCTAGAAAAGCACAGGCCGTGGGGGCTGTTTCCATCGCTCGTGCCCATCCTCCTGGGTCACTGGGGCTGTGTGCGTGGGGAGGGTCTGCACAGAGGCCAGGACAAGCCCTGGGAGCAGGAGGGCACTAAATGCCAGCAGAGGCTGCTCCGGAGGAGTCACGGGGCTGGTGGAGTCCCCATCACCAGCAACGGGTTTGGCACATCCACCCGGGGTCCTTTGGCGTAACTGGCCGCACCCCAGAGCCGGGAGAAAAACGTGATTCCTGCCTTTCTGTGAGCGCGAGTGTCTCCAGGCTGATGTGAGCATCTGCCTCGCCCCGACGCCAGCATCATGAGTGTCCCCAAGCCGGGGTTCCCATCTGTGGCTTGGAGACCTGGCCTGGAGTCACTGCAGGTGCAGTGGGTATGGGCACAGAATGAATGCGGGAGCCGCTGTGTGTTGCCTACAGTCAGCATGGGAAAATACATGTGCAACTCCCTGCCTGCTCTGCCATGCTCATTGAGGGGAGAGGAATGCAGAGACAGGGTGTGATCGTATTTCCACACCAGCAGAATGAGGAAATGCAAGAGCTGCTTGCTATCTGGAAGACAGACACTGAAAAAATAATGTGGGAAACTCCAAAGGTGGGAGTTTGCTGTGGAGATAAAGCTAAAGCAATTCATGATAGCTTGGGAGTTTGGCTCTGCTCAGACACAAATAATATTCTTTTGTCTAGACTAAAACAAGCGGTGATTTGTTGTCCATCTGTCCTCCCTTCACCAGCTGGAACGACTCTCTGGTCATGCCTCTGACTCTGCAGCTCAGAGACATTCACAGGGAGAGCCTCGGTCCCGCACCCACTGCGGGGTGGCTCTGGACCGGGGAATCCCCAATTCTGGTCCATGGCTCTGCGTATTGTTACTGGCCTGAGCCCTGAAGCATAAGAGGGATGTCACCAGAGAGCCGGGATGTCACCAGAGAGCCCTTCCAGCATAAGAGGGAGCCGAGCTGCTCACGGCGCTGAGCTCACTGGAACGGGTTCCTTGTCCCCAGGCAGGGGCAGAAGGGCCGAGCCAGTCACTGGGGACAAGACTGGTTGTGATCGAAAGTGATTCAGTATCGTTATTGTTAAAACATGCCAGCAGAACAGCAGTGCTCAGCCAGCCTTCGGTTGGGTGAGCTGACAGCACGATAGGCGGTCACAGCACCTGGGTGGCTGCGAGGATGAGTAACTGCAGCAGGACCTGGGGGAAGAGCTTGAATGATTTGTTGAAAGGCTGTCTAGTGCCAGACAGGTCTGCGATCCCCGAAGCAAAGCAGAGATAACTGCATCGCTCTGCACTGCCCAGCCCCTTCGCTGATCTGCTCCCGCAGCTGAGCAACGGAGCGTGTGAACTGGCTGCGTTTGCAGCGCTGATTCACTGGGAATCACTCCCGTAAGGGGATCTCCTTGGCACATGCTGTGCCGAAACGGGCAGAGCTGGTCTCGGGCCGGGGAGCAGGTCTGTGCTCCAGCAAGGTGCTCACTGGTGGGGGTGGCTTGTGAAGCATCAAATGATGCAGGGCCAGGACCTCGCCTGACGCTCTGCAAACAGCTTGGGGCACGGGCCGAGACGGAGGAGCATCACCTTTTCCACTTGCACCGAGTGGAGAAAAGGGCTTGTCGAGAGCCCAGTGTGGCGCTGACACAGGACTGCCTTGGGCTGCCGACAGAGGGTCCCACAGGCAAAGCAAGGTCTGGCTTCACCATTGGCAGGACCCAGTTTGGAGCCCAGAGAAGGCCAATAGAGTCACTCCCCTTCTCTTCCCTCCAGTCAGCCCTTCGCCCTGCTGGGTCCATTGCTGCCTCCTCCCTCCTACAGCTAAAGGGGACGAGGCCGTGCTGCCTGTCTCCCCTCATCCTGCAGGCAGCACAGCCGGCAGCAGGGGATCACACGGGGTGAGCATCACGCATCACCCTGCAGCTCGGGCCAGCCGTGGCTTGGCCCGGCCGCTGGCTGATGGCTGAATGCCCTGAGCCTGCCCGGAGGGAGTTTCCACTGAACACACACCATGAAGTGTCCTTTCATGGTAACAGATCTAGGATTGCTTTTTTCCAGATAATGTGGGGGGTTGTCAGGACATGTCCTAGAAGATGATAAAGAATCAGCAGCTGAGAAAGAAACAAAGACAGCATATTTCACTCCACACCTTGATATATTTGTTACCCCTCTTGGTGTTGTTCAAACTTACAGAGCAAACTTGTCAGCAAGGGTAAAGCTTGTGCCTGCCATTCCTTACACGCAGGAGACGTCTTTCCCAGGGTTGCATCCTTCAGCTAGTTTCTACTGAGCTGTGAATTGCTGTGATAGGCACTCAGGAGAAGCTCGCCCACAGGGGAAACCCAATGACTCCTAATTAGCTCTTATTCATTGCATTAAAAGCACAATTAAGTGCTATTGTTTGAGGCAAATGCAACGCACTGACCCTGGCCTTTTCACACCAGCCCTCACCACACTGGGTTACGGCGTGCACTGCTTGTCCATTCCTAATGTATAATTTCACCTCCCTTCCTATGTGAACCGGAGGAGTTCAGTTCTTTATTTCTCCCTGCAGCACACCTGAGGGAGAGATAGCATCTACGGCATGCTTCTTGCTGGAGCAGACTCTGATACCATCTCCTGAACATTATGATGTGTTTTTTTTTTATCTCAAGGGAATTTATTGTGGGTGAGTGTTTCAGGAGAGCCTGGGAGATTGAATTCTTCTGGTGACATAAAAGAGCTGTGCATGCTCCTCTGTATAATCATGCCTTGTCGCAGAGCCGGCGCAAGGGGAAGTTTGTGCTAAGGGTTTCTCATGGAAGAGTGGGGCTGGTTTGGGGATTATTGTTTAGGAGCTCAGCCAGAGCTCAGGGCAGCAGCTGACTGGCAAGAATGTGGATAGGAAAAGACCAGAAAAAGCTGATATTGCAGGACAATCTCCAGATCTCCTCTTTGGCTCCTGTGCCAGCTGTAATAAAAGAGCTTAAACATGGGCTGAGGTCGTGAACATACAGAAAGAAAAGCCCTAAATCCAGGTATTCCTGTCTGTGGGGCTGTGGCAAGGCTTTGCCTCATTTTAGGGCCGTTGTCGCCTTCAGGCTGACTGGTAACTTGGCCTAAAATGTGGGGGTGACCTGAGCAGGGGGACAGAACTTACAGCGCAGTTTTTGGCCCGTGTGAGGGGCTCGCGGCCAACATGGGAATTGCCTGGAGCAGGAGGGTGTTTGCTAGAGCAAACATGAGCAAAGCGAGCACATCTGGAAGAACTCAGAGCAGGGGTGGCCAAGGGATGGCTCTTGAGCACAGCTCCCACACGACGGCTGTTGGGTAATCCTGTACCCCCCGCTACGGAGGGAAGCGGGCCAGCAGGAACACTGATCTTCACTCTGCCAGGTTTCCCCAGATTTTGCTGCAAGCTGAGCACGATCATCTGCACGTTCTGCCATTTGCCAGCGGTAGGTTGCTCCCAGGTCCCCTCCTTTCCCCCAGTTTTCTGAGGGATGGGGCACGTGTGCATCCCAAAGCCCCAGATTTTGCAGCTTGGGGAGTCAAAAATCCAAATCTGAAGCCAAGCAGTTCGGAGGCAATGCTGCCCAGAGACTAGAGCCCTCGACTGAGAGGATCTGGAGTCTGTTTCTGGTTAAGCTGCTTCCTTGGTGGCCGCCCAGAAAAATCACACCACCTCTCCTGGAGCCGCTAAAGAAAGAGAACGTTACTCCCTATTAAGTCCTTGAGATCTAACAGTGATGCAGATAAAGTGTTGTTGTTATTGTGTCCTTCAGGGAACAGATGAAAGAAGGAGGCACTATGGATTACCGAGGGTGAGGCTCTGGGAACATCTTAGCAACTCCAAAATCAGTTAAGTGCATTAGAACGTGAAAACAGCCAGAGGGGCCCCAGGAAGGAAGGAGATCACCACAGGAGAGAAAACACAAAAGGGTTCCTAATCTGTATAACTCTCTTTCACTACCTCACAGGTACCTCTGCTAAAAGAAAAAAGAACTTCTCTTAGCTGAGAATGACATCACTGGAGCCAGGCAGGCCAGCAGGTTGGGTGTGCGATTTTCCATTGTATACTGCAAGAGCTGGCGCAACATCAGTAAAGGGATTTTTTTTCCCCGACAAGGAATAAAACAGTGGAGTGTCTCCCTTCCTGGTTCTTTGCTGCTTTTTTCACACTAATACCTGTCCAGCTGCATTACTGTAATCACTGTGCTCAATCCCTTAATAGCGTGATGCAGGCGTGGCTATCGGGGTGGCTGCATTGCCTCACCTCTGTGCATCTCTTCTGCGTTGTCCTGTTTAAACCCTCTGCTTCGCAGGTGGTTGCGGTGTCCTTGCTCCTCACTGCTGTGTGTGTTGCACTTTGCCCATCAGTACTTTTGATACAGGTGCTGCTGGTCCTGCTGAGTTATGTTAGCATTGTGTCTTGCAGCTGCAAATGTGTAGGAAAAAGCATATCTGCATGCAGGCATGAGCACTGGTAAGAGTTGATCATACTCTTGTCATCAGGAATTGCACGTAATGTGTCCTGGCAGGGGTGTCTAATGTAGCTTCAAATACTTTCTCTCTGATTTAGACTATTTAAGTATTAAAACCTGCCTCAGCAATGAGGTAGAAGAAATTGTGGCACAGAAGTTTTTAGCTTCTACCAATCTTTTAGAAGTCACAGACTGCTTCTGTGGCGTTTGTGGAAGGTGATGCAGCAAAGCAGGTGCCGCTGGGAAACACCAGAGGCATCTGCCTTTTAAACGGACTCAGAACGCACTGCTGTAGGGACTTTCCAGTCTCTGTAGACCAGGATGTAAGAAGAAACTACTGGTGTTTCTTCTCTTTTGAGCTACGAGATTTCTGCCAAATACGGTACCAGTACACAAATACTACCAGGTCTGTGCTTGTCCTGGGATAGAGGTCCTGACGGAAAATTTCCATCTGGCTTTGAGTAGGCCCATATAAAGATTATGGATGCACTGAGCTCTTAAGTCAGCAGCTTTCATTGGCTTTAGACTTGTTAAAAAAGCAAATAAATAGATTTGTAGCTTTTTAACGATAGACACTCGCGGGCGACTTGGCATATCACAGAGGATTCACTTGTGTTACTTCATGAAGGAGCAGCGGGGTGGAGCTGGAGCGAGCTCCTCTGCGTCTCAGGTGCAACAGTGAAATGCTAAAACGTAGCCGTGAGCAAGGAGCCTTCGGTCTGAATCACGCTGGGTGCTGGGAACTAAAGTGGAAGGAGAAGATCCTCTGTGTGCCGTAGTGCTTCTAGTGGGATGTGACAAAAGACATGAAATCGGGGAGAGAAAAATGATGATTCTGGAATTCGGCTCTGTCTGTCAGGGGTGATGACAAGCGCCGGCAACGCCTCCTGCCCGGGCTATAAAGGGCTCCAGGCCAGGGGGAAGCGAGCACTCGCTGCCTGCGCTGCCGAGCCGGGTGTCTCTCTCCAGCCCTCCAGCCTCCGCCAGCCTTCGCCATGAGCACCACTGTCAGGCAATACTCCTCCTCCACCTCCCTCAAGGGATTCGGTGGCCTGGGTGGAGGCTCCAGCAGGCTTTCCTCCGTGCGCGTTGGGGGAGGGGGGTACAGAGCCCCCAGCGTCCACGGAGGCTCTGGCAGCTACTCTGTCTCTTCCCGCATTGTCTCGGGGCTCGGAAGTGGCTACGGGGGCAGCTACTGCAGCAGCGTAGGAGGGGGCCTCGGCGGCGGCTTTGGGGGTAGCTATGGGGCTGGCTTTGGGGCTGGCTTTGGAGCTGGCTTTGGAGGTGGCTTCGGAGGTGGCGACGGCATCCTCCCGGCTGGCGAAAAGGAGACGATGCAGAACCTCAACGACCGCCTGGCTGCCTACCTGGACAAAGTGCGTGCCCTGGAGGAGGCCAACACTGACCTGGAGGTCAAGATCAGGGAATGGTACAAGAAGCAGGCACCTGGTCCAGACCGTGACTACAGCCCCTACTACAGGACTATCGAGGAGCTCAGGAACAAGGTAGGATGCTGTGATTAACACACTGGGACGTCTTGTTATCAGAGAGGAAGCAGAAACACTGTCTGCTACCTCTGTAATTAGTAAGCACTAACTATGTTGTAAAAGTGTCTCAGATGCACATGCAGAGTGCCAGGCTGAAAATTCAGAGATTTCTCAATGTCAGCTTTTGATTAGATCCTTCTAGATGGAACAAGTGGCAGTTTTCACTGGAAGAAGCAGATGTAAAAGGACATAATGCAAAAATGAAGGCTAAGAGACTAGTCTGCATACTTTTTGAGAGTTTAAAATGAGTATGCAAGGAAAATTGTAGGTGTGTGCAAACTGTGAAACATTGATGTGATATTTGTAAACATTCAGTCAAAGAATCTGCAAACTCGTTTCAGCTCCTTGGTATTGATGTGATTTAGATGCTAAAGAGAAAAAGATGGAACTGACCAATAATGAGTTTTTCGCCTCCTTTTGGCAGTCACTGCCCCACGGCCAGGCTTGCTGCAAACCCACCAACCCAGGAAGCTCTGGGGGGATTCCTCTTGGTTCTGATTTGATTCCCACCACCCCATTTTGGAGGAAATACTCAAGAGTTGACTTTGTTCTTCTCTGTTACTTCTTACGCATGAATTGCCCCCAGTAAACATGAAGGAAGGCTGTGTGCAGCCGGAGCTGCAGGAGTGGTGGCAAATGATGCAGGGAATCCATTTCCCCCCCCTCTCCTTGGCACCATAGCTGATGTCCTCCCAAACTCTGACTTGAATCTTCTCCCAGTGTGGATTATTTGCTCCTGGTTTTGCAATATAAAAAAATCAGAAGCTGTAGGCACCTGCTCACTGCATTTTGCTCCATTTCTGCAGTCAAAAAATTAAATCCATCCCTGAACAAATGGGCACAAGGTTTGCCAAGCACAAGCACCCTTCTGGTCCATCCGTCCTGCCAGAAGAGCCGCACGGTGCTGTGGATGGGGGAGCAGGTGATTCCTTCTTGACCCTTGCATGATCAGCACATGCCCTGAAGCATGGGAACAAATGCTGCCATCAGATCTCACACATCTTATGTGGATTCATGCTGCCTTTTGAAATACTTACTGAAGGATTTTTGGAAAGGGAGGTCACAGAGTAATCAGCCCCTTCCTGCAGTCAGTCTCAGCTGTGTCTCACTTGTTCTGATTCAATATGCACTTCTGTTGAGGAAACCCCAAGCTTCCCCAAAACTATTCCTTTCCTGACAATCTCACTTGTGCTCCCATCCCTTAGTCAGCCAGGAGGAGTTCCTGACACTCATTTAGTGCTTTTTCTTTATCTTCCACCCTGCAGGTCCTGGCGGACACAGTCAACAATGCTAACCTCTTCCTGCAGATTGACAATGCCAGGCTGACAGCTGATGACTTCAGGACCAAGTAAGCCACATTTCCTGGAAAAATGGAACAAAGTCTGCAGAGACGTTTGATGAAATGCGGAGAAAATCCCATCCAAAACCCAAAAGGGCAATGTGGAAACGAAGCCTTCAAAATGAAGGTGTAATTTCCAAAGCAGTAGGTTATCTAAATCTATAGGCATTTAGGGATTGTTTTGCTTCCATCCAAAACTTGAGTATTTTACTCCCATTACTTGTTCCTCCATGGTGTGACCTCTCCTGTGCAGAGAACTTGCACTGTGCCTCTGCTGTGCATTTAACTTGTGTGTATATAGCTCAACAAAGCCCAGACCCAGTAACAAGGCCCAGTGATATCAGGAGCAAGGTGATGATATGGACTCAGATGGACACTGTTTTACCAGTTTTTCCCCTGCATTCACTAGCATTCACCATCAGAAGGTTGTCCGTGCACCATCGGGGTCATGCAGTATTGACACGATGACGGCAGCAGCACTGAGGAGCTCTGTCCCCGGCTGGACAAGATACTTTTGTGACTGTTCTTGTGTTCCCAGGTTTGAGTCGGAGCAGGCTCTGCGCCTGAGCGTGGAGGCCGACATCAACGGCCTGCGCAGAGTCCTGGATGAGCTGACCCTGGCCAGAGCTGACCTGGAGATGCAGACTGAGAACCTGAAGGAGGAGCTGGCCTACCTCAAGAAGAACCACGAGGAGGTGAGCACAGAGACGGGCTCAAAAAAGTCCAGCCTGGACCCAGAAAGATGAGGTCTGGTCCAACCTTTAAGAGTATGCTGAGTTTTGAACTGCTGGGAGGGAAGATGAGAAGTGCTGACAAGGAAGCAGAGGTGATGCATTCTGGATAACAGCGCATCCTCTCCGGAGCCTGTATAAAACCGTGCACCACTTGTTACTTCAGTAATGTCCACTGTAGCTGTCAGAGATTTATTAACAATCCTAGCAGCTTCAGGCCTGGAAGGTTTGTCTCCTGAGAAATGAAGCCAACTACAGGCTCTGATTTATTCTCTGAAGAAAGCCAGATTTAACTCAGATGGAGATTTCTTGAGAATTTGGGTTATTTTATTTGTGATTGTGGAGCAAAGGCACCAGTTTGCTCCCTGTTGATCTACCCCAGAAATACCTGCCGACGGACACTACCTTTCCTGAAGAACTCTGTCTTGAGAGGAACATCCTTACATGCTGATTGTCGGATTGCATGAAGATGCGTTTCTCTTTTCTGCCAGGAAATGAATGCCCTGCGTGGGCAGGTGGGTGGAGAGATCAGCGTGGAGATGGATGCTGCTCCTGGAATCGACCTCACCAAGATCCTGGCTGAGATGAGGGAGCAGTACGAGAGCCTGGCGGACAAGAACCGCAGGGACGCCGAGCAGTGGTTCTTCAGCAAGGTGAGCTGGCTCGCCGGCAGCGCAGCGGGGCACGTGGGACCCGAGGCTGTGTCTGCTCGACGGTGCTGTAACGGCACGGTTTTGCCTTGCTGCAGACGGAAGAGCTGAACCGGGAGGTGGCCATCAACACAGAGCAGCTTCAGAGCGGCAAGACGGAGATCACAGAGCTACGACGCACCATCCAGAGCCTGGAGATCGACCTGCAGTCCCAGCTCAGCACGGTACGAGGGGCTGGCTCCCTGCGGGGTGGGGGGCATGCAGGAGCATGGGCCAGGGGACGCGTGTGTGCTCCCATCCCCACCGCCCTCCGTCCCCCACTGAAAGCGTCCCTCTCCTCTGCACGCAGAAAGCGGCGTTGGAGGGCACCTTGGCCGACACAGAAGCCCGCTACGGCACCCAGCTGGCCCAGCTCCAGGGGCTGATCACCAGCGTGGAGGAGCAGCTGGCAGAGCTGCGGTGCGACATGGAGCGCCAGAACCACGAGTACAGGGTCCTCCTGGACGTCAAGTGCCGCCTGGAGCAGGAGATCGCCACGTACCGCCGGCTCCTGGAGGGCGAGGACACCCAGTACGTAGCGGGGCTTCGCTTGGGAGGGCGCAGCGGGAAGAGATGCGCAATAGAATCACAGAATCATGGAGTGCTTTGGATTGGAAGGGATCTTTACAGGTCATCTAGTCCAAGCCCCCTGCAAGAGCAGGGACATCTGTAACTAGATCAGGTTGCTCAGAGCCCCGTCCAACCTGTCCTGGAATGTTTCCAGGGATGGGGCCTCCACTACCTCTCTGGGCAACCTGGGCCAGTGCCTCACCACCCTCATTGTAAAAAATTTCTTTCCTAAATCCAGTCTAAATCTGCCCTCCCTTAGTTTAAAACCATTGCTCCTTGTCCTGTCCCAACAGGCCTTGCTAAAAAGTCTGTCCCCGTCTTTGCTATAGGTCCCCCTGAAGTACTGGAAGGCTGGAATAGTGAAGGAAATAAAAAATGAACACCCTGTGTTCCCTGGAGGACCCTGTGAGCCCGTTTCCTGACCCATGGCATATGGCAGGCTCTCCCTTTTTGGTCCTAGTAGTCCAGAACAGCCCAGTGGTTATCCCCGCGCTGCAGCACCCCTGGGATCCACTTCCCATCCCTCCAGTGTCTGTGTGATCCTGGGGAAGGAGCAGGCACCACGGCTGCTCGTTGCAGCTGGGATGTGTGCTGCCTTTACATCTGAATCCCCGTGGCACACATACATCCTTAGCATTTTCTTCCTTTCAACTGTGACACTAAGCAGTTTCCAGAAGACATCTTAATCACATACTGGTACAAGATGAAAAGGCGGGGCTTTAAATAATATTTTTATCTTAGAGACTACTCACTTTTTTTGCGTTTCTGACCATTCCTTCTTTTTCTCCTCCTGTAGCATGTCTTCCCGCTACGTCTCGCAGCCTGTGAAAGAAGGTAAGAACATGTCTTGGCTGAAGCACTGATCACACATAGCTCTGTCATACCCTTAGCCACTTTCTTAGCCCAGACTCTTTTTACTAATTTACTAAAATTACTATTTTATTGTATTTTCAAAATGTGAATTGACATAAACCACTTTTATGATATACCAAAACATGTTTCAGAAGATTATCTGTGCAGACTGAATTATATAATAAAGTATTTAGGGGTAGGAATGTGGTGGTTATATTGGGTTTCTGAGGCAGTTGTTGGTAATAACAAATCTACCCACGAAAATGTTTAAGAGACTTTCTCCTTGCCTCCCTGTAAATAACGGTTCCTTCTTTCTCCATTGTAGCACCTGTAACTACCCGTCAAATCCGCACAATCTTTGAGGAAGTCCAGGACGGGAAGGTGATTTCCTCCCGTGAGCAGATCACCCAGGCTGCCCACTGAGACGGCTGCCAGGTTTGCTGCAAACCTCGCATAGCAAAGCAAAAGAAGATTCCAGCTTATGTGCCATGGCTATGCAGATCACGAAACACATCTTCTCTTTTTATCACACCCTTGCTTCACCCACCCTTTCTCTAAGCGCTGTGCCGCGCTCAGAAATCAAATAAAGCTTTTCTTCGCTCTCCTGCAAAGCAGGGTCTTGTCTTGTTGCTCTGAAGAGCCAGGCTGTCCCACTCCTGGAGCTGTGGGACAAAGCTCCTCTCTGGAAGGAGTAACATTCTCCATCTTTGGTACCCGGGTGGTGGGGCCAGTACACCTACACTTCTGTAATACCCGAGACCCGTCTGCGTCAGTGAAGACAGCTGATGTGGATGGAAGTCTAGAAAGGAACTAATTACATGGTCGTGAGAGGTGAAACTTGTGAGGGTCTTTGTATTTCATCTCAGATTTGGCACCGAGACTTTCAGGTCAGGGCAAAGTGCTGCTGCTCCGGCTGCAATGTACAGCAACAGCAGAGCTGAAGCTTTTCACTCAGTGAGTCCAAGCAAGAAAGTGAACAAAAATCAGGTCATGCAGCCAGGACCCTGCAAACGACTCCCTTCCCAGCTCTGCCTCCGCAGTTGCCGTGCAGTCCAGATAACAAGCTTTGTGGTAAAATGAAATTAAGCCGTAGATGTGGCAGGGATACACTGGCTGACGCCCCTCCAGAAATACAAACTCAGCTTAGTTTAATTCTTGCTTCCAAAGGCACCGCTAAAGGGTGAGGAAAACAAGTGATGGTAAGTGGTGGGCATGGTCTATACAAGCAAAAAGATTAAAACTCTTCTGGGAGTTATTTCTGGCACTCCCTGGCTGTCAGTGGCTGTTCCTGACGCAGCGGTTCACATTGCCGTCAGCGGGCCCAGCCGTTCCTGGAAAGCCAGTTCAGACACATTCTTGGCTGGATTCTGCCACATTTATTACTTCATAAATCCAACTTCCAAATCAATGGGATGATTCAGAGAAATGCTACTGAATGTGTGTAAGAATAAAGCTGGCCACACAGTTTTAAGACCCCCTTCCAGAAAATCTGCCTGGATTTTATGGGGAGATAAGTGAGAATTCTGTTTTTTTTTCAAAACATTGAAAGGATCCCCGCAGTGCATCATCCACACCACAAGCCGAGGTCGCAGAGGCAGGGATGCACGGTCTTGAGGCACCCCATGCTGCAGCTGTGCAGCTCTGCCCGGTGTCGGCTGGGGCTGTATCCCCCCCTCCACGCAGAGCAGATCCTCTGCGACATGCGCAGGGCATCAGCTGCCCAGTGCACCCTGCGCAGCAGCCCTGAGCGCAGCAGCCCTGCGCGAGCCGGCTTAAAGCACACCCAGCATCCACCGACTTGTGGTAGACATAGCTTTGGTTTTGAAGCTCACCGCTGATGAACAGTGATCTCATTTCCACTCAGATTCCACCAAAGGACACATAAACACAACCCAGTAAAGGAGCGCTGTGGTCAGGAGAACGGCTCCCACCGCTCTGCCACTGCACGCCCTCGTGGTGCGTTGCGGACGGGCCACAAGCAAATAACAGGGCACGATTCCTGACCCGAGGCTCTTCCAGCCACAGCATCTCTGCAGGCCTACAGACTGTGCTCTCTCTGCTCCTGCACCCTTGAACGACCTGAGGGGTGCTCCCCAGGGGTGCTCCATGCCCCGGGGCTGGATGAGGGCAGGCATTGCACAGCCCGAGCTCAGATGCCTAAGAAGGGTAGGGACAGACACAGCCTGCAGTTAACACTTGGGGCGTCCCAGGTCCCCTCTTAGGGACCCCCTGTTCTTCCCATGGATGGTGCAGGGACCATCGACACCTCTCACAGCTCCTCTGAGCTCGCCGCGGTGGTCGTGTCCCTCCTGCTGCCGCCCTTGCGACGCCCGTTGTGGGGATGCTGAAGGTGACTCGCTGGAATTCATCCTTGCTTTCTATTTTTCTCCTGGAAAAGTCTGGGCACACCCGTGCTTCTACAGAAATGACAAATAATACTTTGCTAACAAAATCCCCTGTTTTAATTATTCCTGCTCCTGCAAATTGTGAGGGAGGTGTGGAAAACAGATGTTGATTCTCTCCTGCCTTAAGCATTAATAATTAGTCCTGACCTTAAGAAACCCGTTGAGGAGGGAGCTGCAGGTGGCGGCTTATGCAGACAGGCAGCGGCAGCTTGAGGCAGGTTTCAGAAAGTGAGATTTTATTCCAGAAAGACGGTTTGACTTCTCAGGCTCCACTGAGTTAATCTGACATAAAAGACCACTTTAGAAAGAGACATTAAGGTGTGGCTTTTCAGCTCGTTTTAGGGAACTTTTCTATGATAATTTGATACTAGGGCAAACTTTGTAAGTGCACTAAAATAGAGAAGAGTTTTTGTCCAGGTCGTTTCATCTACCAGGTCTGCTGATATGTATGTTTGGAGCCAGAACTTCATCTCCGTTTTCCTCCTGAAGTGAGACAGAATTGCATGGTTAAACACCAATGTGCTACCATAAAACTACTGTTACACCATAGAACTGGCATTCTGATTTTGAAATGTATAAAGAATAGGCTCCTAGTGTGCATGTGCTCATGAAACAGAGGCAGAATCTGATTTAACAGTCAGCCTTTTATTTAAAAGAGAGTGTGATACAAACAATATGCAGTCATTTGTGGTTGTGTTCAATGGGAGGTCATGTAAATAATGTCTTAGAATTTTTAATATGTTGTTTTAAGTCTTAATTATCGCCTCATGATTTTAATTGCTGCCTTGTGGTAGTATCAAAATATCATAGATATTTTGAGCAATGTGTATTTTTATGACAGAGCGGTTAAATAGGAAACAAAAGATGAAAGAAAAGGCGATTTCCTGTAAAGAAAGAATATGCTGTTAACCTTGTAACGTTGTGACAGTTACTCATCCTACAGCCTGTCTGTGGGAAGCTGGTTATTGCTGCTGGCTGACGGGTCTGAAAGGCTTTGCTCATGTCAAGGCTGAGGGTTTGGATTTGCAGAGGAGCGCTGTCCTGGTTTTGTCACCGATGTTCCCCTTTCTTTGTGCCACCGCTGCACTCAGCGGGGACAACCCACGGATTCTGCCCTTTTGTATCACTCGGGTGAAGGTGAGGAAATGAAGATGGGGAGAAAGCACATTCCTTGGAGCGACACGTCCCAGCCGCCCTCACGCTGCTGCGCCTTCGCCATCCGCACCTGGGGAAGGTGAGCAGAAAGTGGGCGTCCGCTGGCTCCGCACCCCGTCTCCTGGCGCTCACGCGACAAGAAAATGCTGCTGCCAAGAGACTGAACCCGTTCTCCGGCCAGAGCAAACAGGGTGGAGATTCCAGTTCTCCAGTTCTCCAGTTCTCCGAGTCGTACAGACTTGTCTCCATTCACCGGTGGCAAATGGGAACGTGGCTAGCTGTGCTTCTCCATAGCAGACAGCTCCTGATATTCCAAGGACACATCCCACTCCCGTACTGTTTCCAGCTTTCTTCAGATAGAGGGGAGGGAGTCATGCCCTTTAAAGCTGCTCAGAAATGTACCTTTGTTGCTTATTTCCATACTCTTTCCCCCCTCCTTTGGCAAATGATCTAAGGAAGAACTTGGCAGTTGGGAAGGGGTTGTTGGGGCCTGCCTGCAAAGACAGTCAAACAATTCACCATGCACACACATGAGAAATATCTTCTCCTCCACACCCTGCATTATTAGCTAGTGACACTCCGATTTGTGGTTTCTGCCCATGACGCAGACGGAGAACAGACAGCGGAGCTTGACCATGCCTGCTGCACTCATTTTTTGAGCCTTTTTGCTCTCCAGAGGCAACCGGTATCTCTCCTGAAGCTCTGTTTTCATGGGAGCTGTAAACTCCAAACTTACACTGAAGTTGTCCTCCCTGGTCACAACCGATTGAGATGTTAATCACAGAAAACATCGTTAGCATTCGCTGCTAAGCTACGTTACTGTCAACTTTGCGCTCTTGTTCACGGTGCTTAGAGACCAGGAACTTTTTTCCTTACATCCTTCATCTGCTTTATGGTATTCCACATTTTTTCCTGGAGCATCTCATAATTTTTAAGTTATGCCAGCTAGTAGCCATACCCTGCCCTTTCTGAATGGTTTGCTAGGCTCTCGTTCACAAAGAACAACACAAAACATCCACTGCTTATTGCCTTTTCATATTCCCCCACTCCTGGGTGGTCTCTGAAAGCGAAGTGAAGAATTAAATGAGCCCTGAAGCATGAACTTCCTTTTCATTGCTTTTTCATTACAGAACATCCCTCTCTCTGTGGATAAAAGAGAGGACTTGTATTTCCAGGATTGGTAGCCAAGTTCCTTCTAGCACTGTTGTACTCACGGGACTGTAGATTTACATTCAGGGCTTCACGACACGGTTGTTGTCGCTGCAGGTGTGCCGTGTGTACAATGGAAGTAGAGAAAGGAAACTGTAGCTGGGATGAAAAGACACAGCAAAAGAGATGCTGACTTACTCGATCAAAATGCTGTCTGAATAGCTCCATTTCAGAGCTAACAGTACAGAGCAGTATTAAAATGTAGCCCTGAGCAAGGAGCCTCCTACTTTGAATCACACCTGACTATTTACTTGGAAACGGAAGAAGCATAAAGACGCCTTTTGTGAGATAAAAAGTTTCTAGTGGAATACGACAAAAAGCACGAATAGAACAAAGGCAAAAATGACGATTCTGGAAGTTGGCTCAGATTTTAGGAGTGATGAAAATCTTCGGGAATGCAACAGAAAAAAAAGTGCTGGCAACGCCTCCTGCCCGGGCTATAAAGGGCTCCAGGCCAGGGGGAAGCGAGCACTCGCTGCCTGCGCTGCCGAGCCGGGTGTCTCTCTCCAGCCCTCCAGCCTCCGCCAGCCTTCGCCATGAGCACCACTGTCAGGCAATACTCCTCCTCCACCTCCCTCAAGGGATTCGGTGGCCTGGGTGGAGGCTCCAGCAGGCTTTCCTCCGTGCGCGTTGGGGGAGGGGGGTACAGAGCCCCCAGCGTCCACGGAGGCTCTGGCAGCTACTCTGTCTCTTCCCGCATTGTCTCGGGGCTCGGAAGTGGCTACGGGGGCAGCTACTGCAGCAGCGTAGGAGGGGGCCTCGGCGGCGGCTTTGGGGGTAGCTATGGGGCTGGCTTTGGGGCTGGCTTTGGAGCTGGCTTTGGAGGTGGCTTCGGAGGTGGCGACGGCATCCTCCCGGCTGGCGAAAAGGAGACGATGCAGAACCTCAACGACCGCCTGGCTGCCTACCTGGACAAAGTGCGTGCCCTGGAGGAGGCCAACACTGACCTGGAGGTCAAGATCAGGGAATGGTACAAGAAGCAGGCACCTGGTCCAGACCGTGACTACAGCCCCTACTACAGGACTATCGAGGAGCTCAGGAACAAGGTAGGATGCTGTGATTACCAAGACATCTTCATTAAAGTCACTTTTAAAAAGATGACCCTGTTCCTAAAAGCTGAAGGGAAGAGTATTAACAAATGACAGGTTATTGGTCTGAGAGGGGAAAACAGAAAGAGCATGCTTGGAAATAATAGTCACAATGTATGAACAGCAGTTTCTTGATCATGTCCTCCACAAGGCACAAAGATGCATTTTCTATTGACTGTTTCAGTGTAGGGAGGAAGACAGGGCAGGACAGCAGGAGTCAACGGCTATCAGCCATCGGTTCAGGGTGCGTGCGGCCACGCCAGTCATTTCCTGCCTTTCCTCGATACTACTTATGCCCCAAGTATGTGCTCCCTTTGCCAGGCTCCTGATTAAACACTCCGCATGCAGGGACACGTTATCTCTTTGGCACTGTTTGCTACTGAATGATATGCAAATGGAGATGCTAAGTTGTTCTCATAAGTACCCTATAAATCAGATCTTTTCTAACCTCAAGGTAGAGGTTAAAAAAGAAAGATACTGCCCTATGGGATGCTTGTTCTTTGGGAGGTGCAAACACAGTCACAAATGAAAATCCAGGAGTCAGAACATACTGGGTTGTGGTAGGTGGCTTCAGAGGTGCTGAAGTCAGGTGTGTGCCCTGCTCTAAAACGCAGTAGAAGAAATCATGGCCAAGCTTGTTTCTTTATTCTTAGCAGCTCCCTGGCTGATTTTAGGCAAAGGTCCTTGAACAAAAGCACCAGAATCTGTCCTTCCTCTCCCACCCTACCATCGTTGTGCTCCCTCTGCCCGCATTACTCATCATGAGCTGACTGCCTGGTCCTTCACCACTGCCTACGAGAGCTGACAGCAACCCGAGTCAGCTCAGGCCCCGCTGGAGGGGATGGAGGTGTGGGCGGTTGGGTAATGACAATACCTGGTCTGTGAGAGTAAATGCCAGGGAAATGGGGCAGCCGCTGACAGGCTCAGGGGTCAGCCCCTGGGGGAAATCACATACCTAGACATTTTCAGTTCTTTAACCCTTCTCTTGGGCTTCACCTTGGGGTGAAGGGCTCTTGCCTTGATACACAAAGCTTCTCTTCAAATTCCAGCTTGTCAGGTGTGCTCTGATCTGGAGCACAGAAACGCGTGGAAGCAGAAGCTGTCTCCAGATTTGAGCAATGAAGTGCTGGGTCTCACAGAACCCCTCTGCTCATGATCCAGAGGGAGGCAGACCCTTCCCTCCCCTCCGACACCGCAGCTGGGAAATTACCACATCAATATTCCTGGATTATTGCTTGGATATCCCCTGAAGCATCAGAACTCAGTGAGAGCTTTTCATTAGCTTGTGGCTACAGAAATTACTGCTCATTAAATGGCCAATAATTTTCAAAATCCCAGAACAAATATTTGCACCTCAGGTGTAATTACAAAAGCAAAACAATTCAGGCACACGGCACTCCTTCCTCAACCCTTTTTTCCTTCTCACCTGGGCTGTTCAGCATTGCCAGGCAAAGCCCAGAGTGCTGCCAGGACTCTGAGCGCGGTGTGAGCGCCTGGAGATGCACTCCGGCAGGGGCAACAGGCCGTGGCATGTGCGCATTCCAGCGTCTTCACAAGACCGAATCGGTGCCAGTGAGAGATTGAGCACGAGCATCCTGTCTTTCTCTTTGCAGAGTCCACGTGGAGTCCAGCCCAATGGGCAGGAGGTTCAGTGCTGCTCCAGTCCTTCTTCTGAATGGGAACTCAGGCAGCAGCATGCCATTTTTTGGGACTACTTTTTCACTCCTTTGCTTTCTTTTATCCCTCCCCAGATTCTTGCTGCAACTGTCGAAAATGCCAACATCGTCTTACAGATTGACAATGCCAGGCTGGCAGCTGATGACTTCAGAACCAAGTAAGTCCAACACCTTCAAGAGCTCTTATGAGAAGGGAGGGAAAAGCCAGTCTGTTTAAGGCTTTGCTTTCTGCAACTGAAGTTGCTCCACCAGGTCACTGCTCTCTAAAAGTGTGACCTTTGGGAATTGTACATCTCTTCCTGGACACAGCACTGGATGGACATTCCTGCACTGTGGAGAGCTGTGCATGCACATTTAATAAAAGATGCTTGGCATAAATACGCCAAGGTGGGGAAGGAAACAACCTGTATCAGCTGGGCTTCACAGTGCAACTGTGTCTTCCCAGGTTTGAGACGGAGCAGGCTCTGCGCCTGAGCGTGGAGGCCGACATCAACGGCCTGCGCAGAGTCCTGGATGAGCTGACCCTGGCCAGAGCTGACCTGGAGATGCAGATTGAGAACCTGAAGGAGGAGCTGGCCTACCTCAAGAAGAACCACGAGGAGGTGAGCACAGAGACGGGCTCAAACTGGGATCTACAAAATGTACCTTGTGCACCATGGAAAGTGGTCAGGTCAGATATGCAGGAGTGTCTCTGCAATTGGGGCTGTCAGGAGACACTCAAGTGGGTAAGGGAGAGGGAAACAATCCCTTCGGACAGAAACTTCAGGAGAAGGTCTGTGGGGTTCATGTGCTGGGTGCAAATAAGAAATTTGTCATGATGGGATTATACTGATTTCACTATGACGTCTACCGTGTCTCTTTTCTGCCAGGAAATTAATGCCCTGCGCGGGCAGGTGGGTGGAGAGATCAGCGTGGAGATGGATGCTGCTCCTGGAATCGACCTCACCAAGATCCTGGCTGAGATGAGGGAGCAGTACGAGAGCCTGGCGGACAAGAACCGCAGGGACGCCGAGCAGTGGTTCTTCAGCAAGGTGAGCTGGCTCGCCGGCAGCGCAGCGGGGCACGTGGGACCCGAGGCTGTGTCTGCTCGACGGTGCTGTAACGGCACGGTTTTGCCTTGCTGCAGACGGAAGAGCTGAACCGGGAGGTGGCCATCAACACAGAGCAGCTTCAGAGCGGCAAGACGGAGATCACAGAGCTACGACGCACCATCCAGAGCCTGGAGATCGACCTGCAGTCCCAGCTCAGCACGGTACGAGGGGCTGGCTCCCTGCGGGGTGGGGGGCATGCAGGAGCATGGGCCAGGGGACGCGTGTGTGCTCCCATCCCCACCGCCCTCCGTCCCCCACTGAAAGCGTCCCTCTCCTCTGCACGCAGAAAGCGGCGTTGGAGGGCACCTTGGCCGACACAGAAGCCCGCTACGGCACCCAGCTGGCCCAGCTCCAGGGGCTGATCACCAGCGTGGAGGAGCAGCTGGCAGAGCTGCGGTGCGACATGGAGCGCCAGAACCACGAGTACAGGGTCCTCCTGGACGTCAAGTGCCGCCTGGAGCAGGAGATCGCCACGTACCGCCGGCTCCTGGAGGGCGAGGATGCCCAGTACGTAGCGGGACTCTGTTTGGGAGGGCACATTGGGAGGAGACGGGTAATAGACACAAAATATGCTGTCTGGGGACTCAGTCCGATTGCAGCTTTCAGGGTTCATCTTTATGTTCATACCAGGCACGGATGCCCAGTGGCTCTGTCCCTGGTGTCTGTCTGCAGTGAGATGCTGTAACGGGCACCGTTCTCTGCTGGAAGGGGCAGCGGCCCCTCTGCGCTCCAGGAGACACCGAGCGGAGCAGCGGCTTTAGCAACCACTATGAGACTTTTCTGTTTTCCTCCTGCCTCAGTACAGAGCCTGTGTAATAACAACAAAAAAGGATTCTGTCCCTAACTTCTCTTTGTTTTTCTCCTCTTGTAGCATCTCTTCCCAGTACTCCTCCGCTATGTCCTCACACTCGGGCAGAGACGGTAAGAACCTGTCTTGCTACACACATTTATAACAAACAGCTCTGAGACCTGCTTTTAGAGCAGCTGCCAAACTGATGGAGTGAAAATCAGTCCTCAGGTGTGCTGTGCCGCCTCACTGGCTGCATCAGAGTGACGGCAGTCAAGAGAGCTTGTGTGCATCTTACAACTGCTAACCACAGGAAAAAGCTGTCAGGAAGGGAAATACCTTGCACTCCTTTACCACGGGAATGATTTGCCCTAAATGGGCCTTGTGATTGAGCAGCCAGTGTTCTGGCTTTACATGGACCTGAAAAATCAAGTGACACCATACGTTTAGGGAGTGTGCCTTTTGCCTTCTTGAGCTTTCCCATCAGCCTGGCTCTTCCCTCTTCCTAGCCAATGTAGTGTTGTTTAAAACAGCATTTTCCAGTACCTTGTGGAATTTCCCACATCTTCCTTAAAAACATGCAACATCTGATCATGTGTTAAGAAACTGCCCTCCTTCCTGCCCCATGAATAATTGTCCTCTGCTTTCCTTCTGCAGTCATGACATCCTCCCGTCAGGTCCGCACGATCGTTGAGGAGGTGCAGGACGGGAAGGTGGTCTCCTCCCGGGAGCAGGTTGCACTCACCACTCGCTAGGAGGGCAAGCAGCTCTGCGGACCCTCGACCCCAGGCTCCAGAGGGCGACGAGCTGAACCAAGCGTTGTCTGAGGCTGTATGTGATGGGGTTGTGTCACAGAAAGCAGTCAGCTTCATTCATCTGCTCCTCCTTGCTGTTTTACCTTAATTTCATGTGGGTGCCATCGTGCACTCTGTACACATTTAATAAAGCTTTTTTCCTCGTTCATGCAACTGCAGACTTGTCTGTCACTGATACATGATCTCTCAAAGCCTCAGGGTTGTGTGTTCATGCCAGGGAAAGTCCTAAGAAACCACAAGAAGGAGCCAGTGTGAGGAGGGGAATGGAGGGATATGGGTTCCACTTGGAGCAAAAATAATTTGAGACACCTTTTTCTACTGAACTCATTGCTCATAAATACATGGGTCTGACTGAGACATAAACCAGATAAGTTTGATACGAAATGAGGGCAATGATGGAAGGATGATGCTTGAGGCCAATGTGCCACACGACTGATACTTAAAGCCAACAAAATAAACCTCAGTTCTCTAACTCTTGGTATCATAAAGAATCACTTTCTCCTGTAAGTTGAACTTAAATGACTTCAGCAAGACTACTACTGTCATGTGTACCATTCCGAGACACGAGCACAACATCAGACTGGTCGGCAAGTCTTATACATGCATGCCTTCTGTCTTATTTGGCTGCCTTTAAATCACACTATTAGGCACATTGTACAAAAACTTTATACAGGTCTTTTCATGCTGCCCGAGGGCTGCACTTAACAGGTTCTAAAGTAACCATTGCTTAATCCGCAGAGGGATGAGCAGCAATAACTTTTTATCACTACGGCAGCTAGTAGATCACTGCTGAAATCCTTCTTGAAACACACGAGCTAGTTATCGTATGTCAACAACGTCTGCAGGCAAGCTGCCATTCAGGATTAGGTGACGCAGCTTGTGCACTGGCAGCCGGGTACCAGACCCGCCTTTGCCCACTCGCTTCCTGGAGAGTGACAGAGGAACCACAGGATGCTGCGCTGGTCGCACATCCACCGAACGTGTCTTGTGGGCTAGATAGGAGAGGAAATCATTTTAGACCCAAAAGCCTGATGGAATCACTTAGATCCAACTTTGTGCTTTCTAGCCAGCAGTACTTGGGAGCTCGGTCCAGTCTTGGACCACGGCCTCGTGTTCGTCACCCACCTCAAGAATACAGAATTGGGCCTTAAAAGGCAAAAGGAAAAGGTAATAGTTTGCAGTAAATCAGCTTCCCTTTGCTTATAACGATGTACAAGGAGCTTCTGCGGCTGAACTCAAGCACGCTTGTCTCTGGGATTATTATTGATGATTCATCCTCCCTCAGCCTCCACAAAGGCATTACAGCTCTTATTGGACAATTACGAAGGCATGCTCCCTGGCCTGACCAGGCTCTTGAAAAGAGTTGATGATGTCATGCTGGGCATGACACGGCAAGCAAAGGAGAGGGAAGGTGATCGAAGAAGTGGAGAACCTGCCAGCTCTTTCCAGAAAAGGGAGTGTGAAGAGATGTTATCACTCTGTATTATGGTTTAGCAATTACAGAAAAGGGTAGGAAATGAGACACAGACCAGAGTGCAGAGTTCATGGACTGTATCATGCTTTTCTCTTTGCTGGAATAACAGACCTTCCTTGCAGAAATAGGAACTTCCAATCCAAGTGAGCTAGAACCATCTCAAAAATAAAAACTAGATCAAGCAATAATGTATTTTAGCATCAAGCTGTTTTAGACTTTATGGCAATGGGCAAGGGCGCAGGCTGGAAATTCTGATTAAACTGCAAATGTGCTATTTTTTTGCCATCAGAAGAGAATTGTTATATTTCAGTTGTAAATGGCAGCTTTTTAATTCTAGAGCCATCTGCGGAATGCCCCAAGTGTACTAATACAGAAAGGCTTTCTGAAAACCACAAACATCATGGATTAAATAGAAGTAGGACGCTAAAAGAAGATGCCAGTCCAAAGAGTATCTGGCTCTGCTGGCAGCACAGTAAGGCATGGCCACTTCTGCAGCCAAAAGGACACAAGGGAAAGATTTATCAAGCAGCATATTTAGTTATCTTTGAGATCTGTCACCCAGTGCTAAGATATCCATTTACATCCGTCAGCAGGAACGGCCTGAAACAAATACCGGAGAAGAGCTGGGGGAATAGCTGGGAGAGCCGATGGAAAGCCCAGGTTTGTAATCAGTTGATTCAGTTCCACTGGGAGGATCTTATCAGGAGTTTTCCTTATTGACCAACATATATTTGCATCAATGAAAAGGGCTTGAATTCTGCATACAGCTCCGCATAACCCTATTATCACAAACAAGACAAGTCTAAGCTCAGCACAAGTAATCACTGTGTTACATTACAGTGCTCCGAGGAAGGAAAATACCACATAACTATTATAACTATTTATTTTCTATTATTACTCTTTGCTACACCCAGTTTGTATCTGTGAAACATGAACAAATTATCACATCCAAGAGATGGACAAACACTCTTTTTGGAGAGCATTTTTCAAATTTTCTGCAAGGTGCAAGCATGACAAGAAAAGCCTTGCTAGGATTCAGCAAGGAGTTATAGAAGCAAGTCCTCAGCAAGTAATGGTGAAACTTTAATGGACAACAAAACAAAAAAGGAAAACCAGGAACGTCCTTGAAAGGTATTTCATCAGCTGAGACACCGAGAGAAATAGGTAGGATGTGCCCATGTCAAGCTTAATATATAATAGCAAGAATACTTACAATGAATAGTACTTGAAATGAGTATCACGTTTCCGATCTTTAAAGCTCCATGAATGCATCAGACAGTTGTTTTTACAATGCCCTTGAGAAGGAGGATTACTGTTATCATTGTTTCCATCCTACAGAGCATGAAATTGAGACTCGGAGAAGCAGAACGATTTGCCTAGAGTGATTTGCAAAGCTGGGATCAGAACCCTGGGGCGTCTGGTGTCATCAGCAAGATAGAGATCAGTTTGGTACAGCCAATAACATGCAGAAAAGAAGTGGAATGACAATTACATCAACAGCTAGATGTAAATAGCAAACACAAGAATTTGCCATAGGTGAAACACTGAAATTCAGCTGATAATGAGCAGATGGGAGCTAGGGCTGCTTGTAGTTCTTGCTGCTGTATCAGGGCCTCCCGATAAGGCTCTCCAAGGCAGAGGCCAGCCCTGCACAGGCTGGAGGGACATACACAAGCCCAAGCTGGCATGCTTTGGATGCCAGACAGTGCCTGGCTCTCAGCTTCTCTACCCTGGCACTCCTTGGTGGTTGCTTCAAGCCTACACCTGAGCTCGGGCTGGCAGTCACGCAGGGTGATGGACAGCAGCTTGGACTCCGGCAGGGACTCAGGGTTCGGTGTCGTGTCTGAGTCACCAAGTCTCCAGGGAAGTTCTCTTGCACATGAAAACAGCTAGTGACTCCGGGAATATTTGTAATAACGTGAAATGCTGGATCTCCTTCTTGGGGGCACATTATACTTTCTGTACTTCATATGCATTGGCTTAAGAAACAGTCTTAAGCCTTAAAATATCCTGAGACTACCAAAGGACTTCCCTCTGGGGAAATCTAATCTTTCTTTCTCATTTTCTTTGCTCTTTTGAACCTGATAATTTTGTGCACTAGAAAAATCCTCGGGAACAGCTCCACAGAGCCCGTCCTCTACCACCATCCTGCTCTCCCCTATGAAGCAGAGTGCAAGACACAAATGTAAAGCCAAAGTATAATTCCTTTCTTTCTATTTTTTTACAAAGCTGATTAAATGGGACCAGCACCTTTGCCTAGGGGAGGCTTTTCTGCTCATTTGTTACTTCAAGTAATAATTTTTCCTTGTCAGGCCTGCACTGCTGTTTCTGAAATGCCTGCTGGGAAATCCTTGTAAGTCATCATTTCTCTCCTCCTCTTACTCCCTCGGGGCACAACATTGCCTGCGAGGGGCTCCCAAGTCAACCGAGGACGGCTCATCAGAGGCATTGCCCGCGGCTGGCTACAAGGCTGTGGTGAGCAAATTTCCGTCTGTAGACTCCAGTCTGGAAGTCAATAAAAATTAATTCAGGAAAAGGCCTTCCATTATTCATGTTGATACTGTCATTAACAGATCTCCTCATTAAAAAATGAAAATCTCTTTTAATAAAATGAGGACTGTAACTGCTGGCAGGTCTTGAGGTATGCTCTGGTGTAAAAGCAAGAAGTGGTTTTAATAAAAATTTCAAGGTCTGAAGTTCAAAAAGTAAGAAAGAAATGTGGACATTTCTGCTTGGTTTTCAATAATTGAAAAAAACCCCACTCATTAACGTTTTGATTTTTCTCATTGAAAAATGAAGGACTATGTATTTCTCAACTAAATGAAATGAAAGGTTAGCTCAGCATTATTTTTACAATTCTTCTATGGGAAAAAGACAGATTCTGACCAGTCCTGCTCCTGATTCACTCCTGCTCCAGCAGCGAGAGCAGCTGCAGGACCACTGCTGGGCTCCATGGCAGAGGTGCCGGATCCTGACCATGGCAGAGTCTCCACTCAGGACCTCGCCACCGATGAGGCATGCCATGGCACCATGGCACAGGCTTCACTCGCTAATTATGGATGTAACAAAGGATGGACATACACAGAATCCACACCACATTTAAGGTGTCCTGGATTTGCAGTGTCAAGATAAAATCGAGACTAATGAACTTACCCAAATGGCATAAGCAATATTTCTGAAACAGGCTGCACCTGACGCATCCTTTATGTGATGTGTCCAGGTGACCTGGATGCCAAAACCAATGCTGAACAACGCATGGGTGAAAGTCATCCAATATTAGCATGGCTGTGTTAATATTATTAATAAAAGGAAAGATTCAGATGACAAAACATTTTAATTATTTCCCTTCTTCCTCAATTCAGCATTCCAAGACTAAAAAATAGGTTTAATATATTTTTTTAAATGATCTTTTCTAGTGTCTTTTCTAAATTTAACACATTTCCCCTAGATCATATCTGGAGAATTTCCATGGTGCTGGTTGGAACTGGGTCAGAAGTACACAGGATCAGGCTGCTTCTGAAATTCTCCATCTTACTGTTTTAGAAATCTTACGAAACATCTTATGTAGCTGCCTTCTTTTGGCAGTGAATATTCATAGTTAACTGCAACATTTGGTACTCAGGAAATATCCCTTTCGCTTTTATTTTGGAAAAATATTTGAATATTTTGTCTACCCTTGAAAGCAGCAAAACAAATACCATGGAATCTCCAGTCTGAAAGGGGATGTTTTCTCCTGCATGTAGGAGAAAGAGAAGTAACAAATAATCGCTGGTACACTCGAGTGCAATATTTTTCTGTGCACTCCAAGAGAAGAGCATTTCAAGGTCTAACAGCCCAGACCCCGGCAGGTTCTCCCTCAACTGACGGCCACGCAGAGTGGGACGGACCCTTGCTGCGGTGCACTTGCAGAGCAGCAGCACGGTCCAGGGTGGTCTCCTGGCTCTGGTCCCCGGGACCGCAACGCAGCTGAGTGAGGGGGCACCCTCGCTTCTGGTCACCAGGGGTTGAACAGGCTTCATTAGATAGCACAGCTTTCCCACAGCTTTCACTTTCCGGGTAGACTCGCCCACGTCAGGGATGGATAATTGCTATGATGTTTCATTCCCCGGGCACTCTCGGGTATCATCGTTTTTTGTGTCACTGTTGTTTAGTTGTCATCAGAAGTCAGACCTGATGATTCAGGAAGTAACATTTTTGATGTAGTTTTGAAACACGCTTCTGTTAACCAAAGCATCTTTCTGTTGTGGGATTTCTGGAGACAAATGCCTTTGGGGAAATATTTCTGGCTGAAAAAAAAATATAGTGCTAGCCAGGTCACAAGGAGGAAGAATAAACAGCCCTTCTCCCGTGGCAACATCCAAGAGGAATGGTATAAATAGAGGACTGCGGGGACAGAAGGATCACAATCGGATCCCGCAGCGATCTGTGCAGCTTGCCTTGGGCTCTGAGTTGGATCCTCGTGCTCTCACTATGAGCTGTGCCGTCAGGCAGGTCGTTACTACCTGTTCCCAAGGCAGGAGCAGCGCGGGCAGCTCTGCGGCTGGTAGTGGAAGAAAGGTCTCCTCCTCCTCCTCGGGAAGACACGCTGCCTATGACTTAGGTGGTGTGGTTGGCAATTTTTCTGGTGGCAGTTTAGGCGAGGGATTACTTGGGAAGCAGCTGAGCACCGGCAGTGCTACCGGTGGGAGCTTTGGAGCTACCCAGAGGGCTTGTTCTACCCTTGGATTCAGTGGTGGAGGCATCTGCACTCGAGGCATTGGTGGTGCCTTCACCAGGGCCAGTGCTGGTTGCGGTGATGGGATCTTATTTGCTAACAACGAAAAGGCGACGATGCAGAACCTCAACGACCGCTTGGCCTCCTACCTAGACAAGGTGCGACTCCTGGAGGGAGACAATGCTGACCTTGAGTGCAAGATCCGGGAGTGGTATGCCAAGGTAGGGCCCAGCTGTGAACCACGGGACTACAGCTGTTTTCATAAGGAAATCGAAGACCTTCAAAACCAGGTAAATAATTGCTTTTGAAGAACATTCTAATATTTATTTGGGCTTTGCTTTCACATGTGGATAGACCAATGTCAAATGGCAGAGGCAACAGCTATGTCTCTGGAGGTGACATAGCAATGTTTAGCCATGAAGCAATAGTTTATGTGAAACAGACGGTCTGAGGGAGGACGACACTGCATTTACACAGAGCTGAAGTTCCAGCACAGCCTGCTCCACCAAGCTGACACGCGGGTTTCCCCACTGTAATGCCATCTAACTGCAATCTAACTGATTAATAATCCCAATATAGGGAATCATTATAAAATAAGTGGGTTGCATTACCCCAGGTGGATGTCTCCTCCAGGGCCTTCTGTAGCCAGAGGAAGCCACAAGCCCAAATCTCTCTCCTGCATTTTCTTTTACAGATCCTCTGTGCAGCCATGGAGACTAACAAAATCCTTCTGAATATCGATAACAACAGGATGACTGCCGATGACTTCAGAGTGAAGTGAGTATGGTCCTGTGCTGGACTGAGGGGTTCACACTGCCTGTGGAAGGGTAGGTGAGCGATGGTGACGGGGAAATCCTAACACTCTGCTTGTCATGCTGCTGCATTAAAATGCAGATCTCTGTGAAAGGCGCGGATATCATTGACAATGTTCACAGCACTGCATGCCTGAAGTTCTGAAAGAAGAACTTGGTCCTAAATTTTTTCCCCACAAAGTCAACGCAAGGGCTTGCCATGGTTTACTGACATGCTGACCTTTCTTTGTTGCCTGTGGCTTAAGGTATGAGACTGAATGTGGTCTCCGGCAGAATGTGGATGCAGACATTTGCAACTTACGCCCTGTCCTGGATCAGCTGGCCAGCTGCAAGACCGACCTGCAGCTGCAGTGTGAGGCTTTGACTGAAGAGATGTGTTGTCTCAAGACGAACCACGAGGAGGTTAGATTGCCCCTTACTCTTAGAGAATTAAGAGGAAAGAAGATGGAAGGTGCCCCCGACTGTGAATATTACTGATACGGCGCGCGTATTCTCTGCAGGAAATGAACTGTCTGAGGAAACAGGCGACTGGAGATGTGAGCGTGGAGGTCAATGCCTGTCCTGGCCCAGACCTGAGGAAGATCCTGGAGGATCTGAGGTGCCAGTATGAAACACTGATGGAGCGCAACCGCAAAGAGACTGAGCAGTGGTATGCCTGCAAGGTACTATATACATGCAGGGCTGTACCCTACTCTGCCTGTTGGGGGAAAAGGGAAAAATGAGAGATTAAGAACACTTACTGGAGATGTCTTAATATCAGCAATTCTGTCATGGATGTGCTCAGCATCTAATTGTACTGCCCACTTTCAGTGCTCTTCCGTTCAAGGCAGAGGGGCCACCGCATGGTGTTACAGGGTCACAATGGAATAAATGGGGGGGCTTTAGATTTGGAAATACTCAGGTGCACTGCAGGGCGTGCACAAGCAGTGTGGTGAAGCCTCTGCCACAAGGAGATGCTGTGGCGAGGTGAGGAAAGGGCTGCTCTTTTCTAACTTTGCAGGTGGAGGAGGTGAATCTGGAGGTCATCACAAGCAGCCAGGAGATTGAGTCAAGCAACAAACAGGTCACTGAGCTGAGACGTCAGCTGCAGGCCTTGGAAATCAATGTACAAGCCCAGCTCACCATGGTAGGTGATGCCACTACAATTCACAGCTCAGACTCCCCGGCCGTCTTTAGAAAGCTGCATGACCAGAGTCGTACCTGTAACCAGACGAGCTAAGCTTGCAGCATACCCAGGTACCTTTGTGTTGTTTCCGTTTTCAGAAAGAAAACCTGGAATCCTCTTTGGCGGAAACCGAATGTCGCTACAACAAATACCTGGCTGAGCTACAGAGCCAGATCTCCTGCGTGGAGCAGCGGCTGGCTGAAATACGAGCAGAAATGGAGTGCCAGAACCAGGAATACAAGACCCTCCTGGACGTCAAATGTCGCTTGGAGCAGGAGATTCAGACCTACCACTGCCTGCTGGAGGGGGGACAGCACGACATCATGTACGCAGACCACAGACAGGCCCGAGCACAGTAAAATCTCTATGCTTTGACTTACAGGGATATGAAAATTCATGATACAAATGGTAAAAGCAACACTGTGGTGAGAAACCAGTACTGACCTGTTACCAGACAGGCAGGGCCTATTAGCAATCCACGAGGCATTTGAGGATTTGGCTCTGGTAAATGTCCAGAGTGCAAGCCAGAGACCATTCCCCCATCTTGGGCCAGTGAAGGCGGCCGGGAGAGGCCCCAGAGCTGTCCCAGCCACCTGGGCAAGGTGCAGCATCACAGCTCGTTGAAGGGAAGCTTTCGCTGCGGGCTGGGCAAGGTCTTTTATGAACACTGTCATTTAACTGAGTTTTATTGGCTTTGCCACAGCTAGACAGGATTAGGGACTGGCAGTTAAATTAACTGAAACAATAAATTATCTAAACGTCTTCAGTTTCACACAACAATTTTAATTAAAGTTTTGGGAAATTTAATTTGTATGCAAAGCAGTTGGCTCTTGCCTGCCTCCCATTGCCTGAGATTTTGAAACAGTAAGGCATGCTGTTAATCTCATAAATGGCTGCATACACACATAACCGGCCTGAGCACCCACCTGCTCCATTAGCTTGGAAAAAGAGGTATTTTAATGGTGGTGCCCTGAGGTGGGCGCTCCTGGACTCTCCAGTCCTAAATTAGTTACATAAAAAATCAGTTCTTGTTCCAAAATGCCAGTTGCAATGGATGAAATGACACTGTTAGAGCTTGTCTCAGAGCCTCGGGTAATCCTGAGCTGTCAAGATGGAAAAGCAGTAGCTGTCAACAGGCAGGCAGGATGGAGGATGTGCTAATTGTTGCTCTTAATGACCCTGATGGCTCAAAGGGGAAACGGCCAATAGTGACTGAAGGGACACAGCTAAAGCCAATGCTATGAGTAGCTCCAGGGCCCTGAACGTGACCGGAGCTGTCTCCTTTCCACAGAGGGCCAGTGGGAAGAGGAGTCCCTGCAACACCAGCTGGAAGAAGTGGTGGGCTTAAAGCCAGTCTGTGTCAGCCATGCCTGCCCTAAGCCCGTGCGCTCTGGGTGAGGATGTGCAAGGTGAGGTGTCTTCCAGAGGCCTGTGAGTGTGACCATGAGTTGCTTCTTTAGTCCTGCTATGTACCTGGGGAAGAGGAGGATGAGAGATCTCCAGGCTTTTCTGGGTGGTGAGGAGGGGCTGGAGACAGTTTCTTTTTCCTGGAGAGAGGCAGTGCAGGGAGTCAGACATGCAGGCTCACAGTCGTGACTGTTGGTGGTAGAGCACGAGGATTAATCGAGCTATGGCAGAAAGCAGTGGCAAGGGATACAGCTATGGGGCATTTATAAATTTATGCCTAGAAAATATGTTTGACACTGGGGGGTTATTAGTAGTAAATGTGTTTAAATAAGACTTTCAGCACAACATGAAAATGAGGAACTGGCAGGGGGAATCAGTCACGAGTCTTTCAACAAGAATATAAAATTAAGCAAGCTAGGGAGACCAAGGAAAAGAAAGGTCAGTACAAGAGCGAGGGGGATGTAAGAGAAAGGCATGGCATGCAGATGAAACCCCTGCCAAAGTAACGCTTCCTGCTCTTCCTCGGCAGGTCACTGCAGACAAGAGAGCTTCCCTGCCAGCCCCACTGCACATCCCTCTGAGGAGGTCTCTCAAAGAACAAACCGTTTAGAAAAAGCAAGGCAAAAATAACCTGACAGTTCTCAGTTCTGCTTATAGCACCAGTCGGAAGGGAGTTTGCAGAACGGCTGCCTTCCTGCCACCCACGCTGCCTGCTGTCTTCATCCTCTGATACCGCTTTGATCCAATCACTGGTCTTCACCTGGGCTTATTTGTCTTGCAGTCAGTTGTCTAACAACTACCAAAGCTTGTCTCTAATAAAACTTTGCTACTACTGACACAGCCTTGAACCTGAGAAATAATTTCTACAAGTAAATTAACATACAAGTATTTAAAAAATTGTTACGCAGATAGTTATATTTATCATACACCTTTGGTTAGAAATCTACCTTTGATCTATATCCATATAGCAATCATTACAAGGGAAAAAGAAAAATAAGCAATGTTCCCATGTGCCGCACTGCTCCTGCTGAATCCAGTGGCTGCAGGATGGGGATGGAGGGGTGGCTGCAGGAGGATGGAGGAAAGGGACCAGCTGATGCTGTGGAAAGGGACATTTGCTACTGGAGGAGGACATGAAGATGAAGGTGATGAGGAAAGAAACATCCAGGGAGGCTGGACAGAGTGCAGGGAAGGAGTTTCGAGGCAGTCTCACTGACAATCTTCTATTGAAAGAGCCTTCTGAGTGAAAATTGAGTTTTCATTAAAGTAGGTTTGTGCTAATAATATAATATAATATAACATAACATAACATAACATAACATAACATAACATAATATAATATAATATACAACACCTTTGAGTAATTATGAATGTGCAGTAACAGGATAAAATCAAGAACAACAAGTTTTCCCAAATAATACTGAAGTAGTAATTTTGAAAGCAAGGCTCTGCTGGACTTGACACACCCTTATGGTGGAGGAAAACAATTCCCAGAGAAAATGCTAAATAAAGAACCTCTAAATGGATTTTAAAAAAAGGCAAACAGGAAGAACCAGCTGGCAACATGTGGGAAGATAAAAGGATGAGACAAATTAATATGCGGGAGATAATTTTTTTAAAAGTAAGATACAATAAACAGCCAGAAAAAAAAAAGATGCTGGTATTTTATTACCCCAGAGAAAGGAATTACAAACATATTCAGGAACACAACTGCAGTTTGCTGCTTGTGCAAGCAAAGACTCAAGATCCAGCCTGTCCCCTCTCACCTCTCACCGGTAGCAGTACCTAACAAATGCGTCAGGCTGCGAATGGGGCTTACAATCTTTGCTCCACATTATGTAGCTCTTTTTGTGTAATGAAATATTTGAGGGGGTTTGACGACTAACTGTATACAGAGGTCTAGCGTGAAGGCTTCCGACATGAAGACTTCAGGGGATATGATGAGTCTTAATTAGTGTTCATTTATAAAGAAAGAAACAGCTCAGACGTTTCTGGAATGACAACACCGGACAACCCAAAGCTTGACCACAGACAGCTATTCTCTTGGCAAAAATCACAGCAAAGATGGGACTTTTTGTGGCCAGTTTTGTTTCCTGCTCTGAGCCTTTGCTCTGCAGAAAGCCTTGTCTGCTCATGTGTCACCTCTCGTGCTCAAAGCTTTCAACTCCAAGTCGCATGTCCCGTCTTTATGGAGATGACTGCACCAGCACAGAGGGCCGGGAGCTCAGCAATCCGCAGACCGGCTCCAGCTCTCCCTTGGGGGACGGCCTCTCCCCAGCCTCTGTCCAAGTAAGACACCGTTGTTAGCCCTGGGGGGGTAATTGCTCAAACGAGCTTCTGGACAAGGCTCTGTGTTAAATACTCTCTCTACTAAGTTCTGTATCTCCTGTTCCTGCAACACTAATTATACTGTGCATTTTGGTATTATTTAACCTGCCCCAGTGTTTACACAGCACCTCTAAGGTCACCGCATCAAATGCAATGCAGAAATAAAAAGATGATGCCTTCCCTGCCCAATGAGTTTATGACCTGGACAGTGATAGGAAACGATGACTGTGGAAACAGCATAGGAAGAGAGGGGAAGAGAAGATAAATGAAATGCAGAGGACACAGTGCATGGGACAGCAGGACAAGAAGTGACCTGGGACATTGACTGCAGCCTCCTGCAGGCAAACGTCTGTCATATTCCGCATACACAGCCCCTCACACTAGCACATAGGTACTGCGGCTTCCAAGAGCTCGTTCTGTTATTGTCTAAGGTGCAAATCTTGTAAAGGGAGAATGAATGAATATCTCAAAGACAGACAGAGATTTAGGCTGAAGGTATAAGGTTGGGAGAGGAATCTAAGGATACAAAGAGCAAGGGTGGGTGCCCCAGAGAGAAGAGGGGGAGTTGTATCAGCACTCGGGCTGGTAAGCAGATGCTATCAGCAGCACGACCAGTGGCTGCAGGTGAAATGCACTGCGGTTGCTCTAGCAGATATGGTCTCTGTCTGACAGAGAGAGCAGACGCACATGAATTACACCATCATCAGGAAAAACCCCTGAGGAGTGAACATGCCAGAGGTTTAAGACATCAGTGAAGAAACAAATAAAACAACTAGTTTTGCAAATTGCCAATGCTGGAAATCGGCCATGAGTTAAGGACTGCACTGCACAAGCAATTATACCCGATTACAGGCACTATGCTTTTTTAATAGTAGGCCATATTCTGGTGTGATGTATGAACTGTAATTTCTCTATAAAAGTCTATTTTATAAAATACGCTGACAGTCTCACTCACACCCATAGGAATTATCTGTGGGGTTTGTATTTTTGTTTACTGGCTTCTGTAACATTTATAAGGAATTATATAGATGGTAGTAAACTACTACCATCATCAAGCAGGAGATTTCTCAGCTCAGTACACTGAATAATATAATTTAAACTGCCAGTATGAACCACATATTGAAAGTGTATTGCAATTAAGAGACTTTCCAGTACAAGTATGAAATAAAGATAAAAAGAAGACACTCTGGGGAGGCTCTGGCTGGCCGACACTTCTGGCTGTCTGTCTCTGTTGTACCACTGTATGGTATCGGAGTGCAGGAAGCACCTGAATACTCCAGTTCTGCTTGCCAGGTTCTGGTTTGATCCACGTGGCTCTGCCAGGAGGGACCGCAGGCTGAAGCCTTGTTTTTCCTCCTGACCTGCACTGCACTCAGCTGTCCACGCAGGAGTGAAGTTGCTGTAGTTTCCTTCACCCATCAGTATTCCAATCTGTCCTAATACAAATTCTCTTGTACTCTTCTTTGCCATGATAATCAGTAGTGCTGCCAGAGATGCAAATGCTGGGAAGTCTGGCTGCACTGTCATCATCTGCTAGGCGCTGGAAGGAAATTAAAACCCTTCACAAAATGAATCAGGGAAGAGGATTGTGAGCATCAGTAGGAAGAAATCTGGTTCTGTCCACCTCTATGTTCTGCTGAACTTCTACTTCATCACTAGCAAATGTTCAGAGGTAGTTTGAAGATGTGAACAGTCAGCAAGAAAGAAACTGAAACAGAGTAATCACCTTGGTCTCTGAGGCGTATTTAAGACCTGGGATCTTGCTGTTACCAAACTCATTGTGATAATTATTTCACTTGCCTTACTGGAATTTTGCTAAACATGGTGGTATAAACTAATGAGTCATTAGCCAGAAAAAAGTCATGGTCTGCATTTGAAAGATGGGAGCATGAGGTCTGGAGCCAGCTCAGTATCACATCAAAGCAGTGTTTAATAAATGATGCCTAATGGCTATTATGCAAATTATTAATGGTAATTACAAGTGACAAGATAAAATCATATTCCAGTGTCGTTGCACAAACATTACTGAAGCAATGCTTATGAAAGCAAACTTCTGTCGAATTAGACACACCCTTCTTGTAGTTGACACAAGAAAACATTATCAACTTTGACAAGTAAGGCGAGTAGAGCGTGGAAGAGACAGGCTGACGTTTTGCAAAAAGGCTGTGCACCGGGACAGTCACAGATCCCACAGGACCAAACTCCACTGCCCACAACATCACTTGAAAATGTAGCATCTTCCGGCCCCCCCTGAGCTGCCCATCACTACGCGTCAATACTTACCACCTCTTCGTCCTCTTTCAGATCTCTTGTCTTTTCCATAATGCCCACAAGACTTAACAGCATTTGCACTGACATTGTGCCAAGACCACTGCTAATCATGCTGGCCTGTCATTGCTTCCTTTACTTCCATCTGTACGAAAGCATTTGTTTCCTCCTGTCTTATGTTTAGGTCGTAAATCCTTTTGGGACATTTTTATGTCTTAGACTTGCACAGTCCTTTCCTACACATTGTTCTGCCCCGAGGCTATGCTCCTAGACTGCAGGAATACAAATAATAACAAAAGTGAAGGTAAAGAAATCAGTTCAGTGGGGAAAAAAGCCGGTACTGATGGGTGTTTCAGAACAAGATGGTGGCTCACAGCTAGAGAAAGCAGAGAGCCATATAGCCAGCAAACACACACACACGCCTCCACCCGATGCGTGGCAAGGTCTCAGTGCCAAGCCTCAGAGCCCCGACACGGTCGTACGGAGCAGGGCAATACCACACTGCCTGGAGTGAAACTACCACGCGGCCATACAAACTGCCCGCCTGCCAGCAAACACAGCTGCAGCTACCCAGCATGCACAAGAAAAAAAAATCAAACTGGTTTTAAAATACAGTCTGGTTAGTCAGGGACTGGCTTTTGGATGCATTTGCTGTGTCAGTCCCATGTTACACATCCCAGTGAAACTGGCAGAAGCCCAGTAAAGCTCCAAAGAATGTAATTATGTCCCAAATAGGAGTGCTTTGGAAGAGCTGTATGATCGTTTCTAATCCTCACTGGTAAAATGTGATTGGTAGCCTGTGGACCTTTCAGCTAGGACATATGTAAAAGGCTGTTCAATGCTGCAAACCAGTTTGTTTTGTAGAGCAAGACCTATTCCTATGAGGTAATTGCTGAAAGAAGTAGGTGTAGGTGCTCCTTGCCCACCCGTAGAGAAATGTCCAGTATCTGCAACGTCTCCTCCTAAACCTGAGACTCTGAAAGGGAAAGAAAGGCAACCTCAACCCAGAGCATGGCTCTCTGCAGACTGCTATTAGCTAACTTCTTCTGAAAACCTACACAACAGAAGAAATGCTCCAAGCAATCCAGACATTTAATTTCTGTTGGCTCTTACAGCCACACCCTGTCTTCAATTATATTCCTCAAAATGATGGATGAAAGGCAGATTCACTCCCTATCCTCCTTTTTGCTCATGATTTTCACTATTGTGAGTCTAGGCTGTGTGGGGAGCATGGGGGATGTGTTTCTAGGGGGAGGATGGACTTGTATTTCAGGCACTGCAGTCTTAGCTAGGAACCTGAGCTCTGACATACTCCGTCTCTGTCCTTGAGCAAGTTATTTCACTGAACCATCCAAATAATGAATATTCCAGGATGCTGCCAGCCTTGGGTAGGCGTCTTTTTATCATTTCTGATCTAAGTAAAGAAATAAATTATCTCACTGGAGAGTGGAGAGTCCTAACTTATGCTGGTGAGAAGATGATCACATCTATATATACTTGGGGACACTCTCCTACCATGGTGACAGCAACCACCTAACTGCACACATAGTACGCCTTCCCACTGGTAGATGAGAGGTGGCTGAGCGTATGAGTGTAGGTTTTCTCTGCCCTTCTGCCCGGAGGTGATGGCTGCTCTCAGGGCTCCCTGTCAGGTGTCACACTCACCACCAAAGAGGATTTATCACAACTGCTCCTGTAAATATGGACATACTCGAGTCAAAGGCTACTTGTGAGTAAGAGTTGCTTGGAAATTCCATCCTGTAGGGAACAAAGCCTCTGTCCCCTGGAGAGCAGAATATCGTCTCATTACAGCAGTCTGCTGGAGAAAGGTACTTGCACTGGCGGAGCCAGTTCTCCCAATGCATCTCTGGCTATTGCTTGCCTGGTTTTGGAGATCGTGCTCCCATGACTAGGCTGTCCCAGGCTGTGTTAATGCCTGCTACTACTCTGACAAACTCAGTTAAGAAATGCGGAAAGCTTTTCTCCTTCTCGTTTTGTGCTCAGCACAATCTTAGTAAGGGCAAAGACCTGTGGGATCACATCTGAGTCCATCCAGGGAACTGGATATATCGCCCATGGATACTCCCTTTCCTGTCATCTCTTTCTTTATCTACGATCACCACAAATTGAGGCAGCATGGACAGCAAATACAGTAGTTGAAAAATAACTTCACACACTTCAGCTTACATCAACTCTGTGTAACATCTAGACATAGAGACAACCAGGGACTTCCAACATTTAGCAGGCCTGATCTTCACAGACTGTGAGCAAGGTGACTTCTTGTGTTTGCATGACCAGAGAAATATAAGCCACAAATGGGGAACTAAACCCATGGGGGAATTACCTCAGTGATTTAAGAAATGTCACAGTAAAGCATGTATTAGACCTACTGCCTATCATTGTGCCAGGTGACAGACATCTACACCACGATATTCCTGGTCTTTTCACTACTACGGTCACTATTATTCATGCTTTTCAGAAGTGAGAATTTATATTAACTTCCCATTTTTCTTCCACAGACTCTACCATAGCATGTGATATAAAAATGTTTATTGGACTAAGAATAAAATAAATACAAATTAATGAAAGATAAAAGGCACTTTGATGTTATAAATACCAATGTTTCTTCTTTGTACATAATCTAGGGCAACTTTTTTCCTTGACTTGTGAAGTTTGCATCATACAAAAAGCTGATGACTCATAAAACATTATTTTACTTTTTGGAATAAGCTGCTGACATGTAAAGTATCTTCCTTGTGAACTGGGATTTCTAGAGGGAAACTGCCTATGGGCTATTTATTCTTGGCATAAACAGCAAGACTAGCCAGCCCCGTGGGAAGAAGAAACACCCTATAGGTGACACCCCCTTTGGAAGGTATAAATAGAGATCTGCGGCAACAAACAACCTGCAGTCTGATTCAGTATCAAGCTGTGCATCTTGCTTTGGGCTTTGGGTTGGATTTGCAGCTGTCCTCAAAATGAGTTGTAGTGTTAAGCAGACAACTGGCTCTCTCAGGGGCAGGACTAGTGGTGGCAGCTGTGTTATTGGTGGCGGTGGTGGTGGTGGAGGAGCACGGATCTCCTCAGTCTCTTCTGGAAGATACACGACTTGTGGGATAGGTGGTAGCCGAGGGTTTTCTGGTAGAAGCTACTGTGGTGGTGTGAATTACGGAGGAGGACTGAGCACTGGCAGTTTGGTTGGTGGAAACTATGGAGGTGGCTTAGGAGCCGCTGTCCTTGGAGGATGTCCAGCCATTGGATTCAGCGGTGGCAGTGCTCGCTTTGGCGGTGGCATTGGAGGTGGCCTTGGTATTGGTCTTGGTGGAGGGGTAGTTGGAGGTGGTTTTGCTGGTGATGGCATTCTTCTTTCTGGTGACGAAAAGGTCACCATGCAGAACCTTAACGACCGCCTGGCTTCTTACCTGGACAAGGTGAGGTGCCTGGAACAAGAAAATGCTGACCTGGAGTGTAGAATCAGGGAGTGGTATGCCAAGCAGGGCCCTTTTTGTGAGCCACGGGACTACAGCTGCTATTATAAAGAAATAGAAGATCTTCAAAATCAGGTAACATCATTTCTCAGCTGCTTTTTCCCTTGTAAGCTTCTCCCATGGTCTTGGTTCACAACTTAATGCAGTTATCAAGAGTAACATTTCATTGTTGTAAAATGCTTTTTGTAAACAGCCGTTAAGACAACCGCCTGTAGAAAGCCCCAGAGCTCAAAGGTAAAAACGTTGAGTGTTTGGACTCTTTCCATTGCTTTTATTCATCAGATACATTTGATGGGGAAAATGTTATCTTCATGGAACACATAGGGATTGGCTCAGTAGTCTTTCTGAATTAGATGTGTGCCAAGGTGTTTAAATAGATGTATGCCAAGAAAGCAACTAAAAGAGAAATAAATAATGGATCGCATTAATTTGCCTGAATTTATATTATTCTGTCATCAGTCTTGCAGAATTCCAGTTAAATGGTATTTCCTTTTTTACAAGTTTACTCTTTCATACAGAATTGGGAAATATCAGACATCTAATTAAAAATAAGAACAAAGAGAGCATTGCCATAACACATTTTGAGTATGCAATTTAAAATTAAAAACATTTGCAAAGTGTGTTTGGCAAAAATTCTAGGATGTCAATGCACAAAGAAGAATAACGTGAAAAGAATCCAGGAAACAGACAGAATGAGACAGACTTATAATTAAGTCTTGAAACAAAGCTTTTAAATCTCTTATCCATGAAAGTAAGATTTAGATTTAAAAGGTTAGGTGGATTGTGGAAGGTGCTGGACAACACTGTACCTCCCTAACTGTCTGCATCTGAACCACGTATTTTAGTATTTTAATGCCTCCACCATACTTCACTGAACACTCACCCCTGTGACTGCCATGCTCCTCACCTCCCCCATGCCTGCTACCCAATATTAAAACAAAAAAAAGAGAGAGAGAAAGAGGTTAGGTCTGGTAGCGCCAGTCAATGGGTACACTTGAGCCTGAAGATACAGGGAAGAGACTTCAGGAGTGAATATTCTTTTTCCAGATTGTCTGCGCAACCATAGAGAACAACAAGATCATTTTGAACATCGATAACAGCAGGATGACAGCCGACGACTTCCGAGTGAAGTGAGTACCCCTTGGCACGCAGCTGTCCCCTTCCTCGGTCACTGCGCTCCCGCTCGC
The DNA here is from genome assembly GCF_034638445.1 of Ciconia boyciana. Lineage (NCBI taxonomy): Eukaryota > Metazoa > Chordata > Aves > Ciconiiformes > Ciconiidae > Ciconia > Ciconia boyciana. The sequence goes on from NC_132955.1 coordinate 1,066,493, forward strand.
AGAGCTGGTGAGAAGGAGCTCTCAGACAGGTCTCCTGTGATCCTCTGGTCAGGACAGGCTGGAAGCTATGCAGAAAAGCTCTTTCATCCACTGCCTCTAGAGCTGCCTTAATTAGTGGCAGTTCCAGGATGGAAAGTTTGGGACAACAAGATGTTTTTGAGTAGAGATTAGAGTTCTTCAGAGAGCAGAAGGGATCTGCAGACAGGGAGCAGCATGGGTTCACCTGAGCTGCCATTCTTGCCCGTTGTGTTTTTCAAAGGGGAAGCTTCTGTTTTTTTCCTGTTGGAGCGCAGAAACATGGTGAGTGACACCTCCGCCCCAGTGAAAAAGCTCCAGAGAAGGCAGACTGAGAGCAGATTTGATGGAGCAAGCCTCAGACTGCTTTCCTTAGCATCCTGTGAGGCTAGTTAGGAAAGTACTGTAAGAAAGATGGGTGGTCAAAAGAAAAAAAAAAACAAATGGTGGTGTCAGACACTGACTACTCTTTCTTGCTTTCTTCCTCCCTCCCAGGTACGAGACGGAGCTGGCCCTGCGCCAGAGCGTGGAGGCTGACATTAATGGCTTACGCCAAGTCCTGGATCAGCTGACTCTCTGCAGGTCTGACCTGGAGGCACAGCTGGAGTCGCTGCGGGAGGAGCTCTGCTGCCTGAAGAAGAACCACGAGGAGGTAGGGTCCTGCCCCTCTCATGCCAAAAGCATTAATTCATGCAGGGTCCATCACCCTCCTTCTCCGTGGTGCCCACTCCTGGGGTGCTGGCTGCAGAGGGGCAAGTGCTTAATGGAGATGATACTTGTGAACTAGGAGCTGTGAATGTCCAGCAGAGAGGGTCTCTGCTAGGGCCTCTGCTCCTCCCTACAGGGGAACTAAGATCCCTCAGTTTTTTTCCTTCTTTTTAAAAAATGACATGATCTGGGTGGTGTTTCCAGGAAATGAATTGTCTGAGGAAACAATCGACTGGAGATGTGAGCGTGGAGGTCAATGCCTGTCCTGGCCCAGACCTCAGAAAGATCCTGGAGGAGATGAGGTGCCAGTACGAAACACTGATTGAACGCAATCGCAAAGAAGTTGAGGATTGGTATGAGTGCAAGGTGAGTAAATTTACTCAGCTCTGACCTTCCCAAGCTGACACCCAGGCAATGGTTCCACAGTGATTTATTACATGTTAAAACCACACAACACACCGTAACAGCATTCCACATTCGTTTACATTGACACAGGGGATACTGCCACTCTGCGTCCTTTTCATGGGGTGACAGGAATTGCTGCACGTTAGTGAGACTTGAGGTGGGAACTCTTTACAAAGCACTAAGTAGTGAGAAGAACTGGACAGCAATACTATGGGAAGAGCAAGAGGAATGACGCGCAGGGTTTACACTCCATTAGGATGAGAGAGTTCACCCAAACCTTCCTCATTTCATGTTTTTTTTTCTAGCTTCTCTGCTCTTTCCTTAATACTTAATCTGACTTACATTACACTTTCCCTGAACACCTTTATTCTGGATTGGTGATTTTCAGATTGAGGAGGTGAATCGGGAGGTTATTACAAGCGGTCAGGAGGTAGAGACGTGCAACAACCAAGTCACCGAACTGAGACGCCAATTGCAAGCCCTGGAAATCGATCTCCAGGCTCAGCTCAGTCAGGTGGGTGGTGAGCTGGTGTAAAGCTCAGCTGTCTCACAGTTATGCTTTGATGTAAGAATCCGTAGTTAAATGCCCTGTTTCTCATGCCTGTATTTGTATTGTGCCACATGCCACTCCTCAGAGGGACAACCTGGAATCCTCGCTGGCTGAGACAGAGTGTCGCTACAACAACCACCTTGCTGAGCTCCAGAGCCAGATCACATGCGTGGAGCAGCAGCTGGCTGATCTGCGTGCAGAAATGGAGTGCCAGAACCAAGAGTACAAGATCCTGCTGGACGTCAAATGCCGTCTGGAGCAGGAGATCCATACATACCGCTGCCTGCTGGAGGGCGGACAGCAGGACCTTATGTAAGTAGGCTTGAGACGCACCAAGCGATACAATAAAATACCTGTGCCCTGGGTGTTTTAACATAAAAGCAAAGTGAGCAACAGGTGGAGGCACTGCACAGCTCCTTCTCCCTCACTGACCTGTTCTGGCTGCCTGGTAATCAATGGTGATTATCTGCTTCCCTACCCTGTGCCAACCATTGCCACAAGAAGAAAGGTCACTGCCATATTCTGCCAATTTTATGCCACAGAGGAAAACAGATTGAGGGCAGCAGGGACAATGAACAAACTGTAGTTCTAGTTTATCTGTCATTTCCTTCACTAAAATGTTATTTTCCTGTTCCCTTAGTCAGCAAGGAGGAATTGGTCAGTCTTCAGGTCTAGGAGGAGGAGTTGCAAGAACAAGTGGAATAGGAGGAGGAGGTATCATTAGAACAAGCCACACTTACACTTCATCTTCCCAGATGCCATCCTGTGCAGCTGCGGAGATACAAGGTAAGAACTGCAACATTCTACAAGATTTCCACAGTCTCCTCTATTCTAATGCAACAAGGACAGGCAGCAACAAAAGTCTTTCCCACGTAGCTTACAGGTGCCATTTGAAAGTTTTATTGTGAGGCTGCTGGGAAATACATGATGGGAGGCCACAGAGGAGTGGCAACAAGTGCTTTCAGGAGCTGTGACTCTGCTAGGAAGCATGAGAACTGCAAAAAGGGAGGAGGGGGAAGAGGAACAGAAAGGAGAAGGAGGGAGTCAGCAGGCAGGAAACATGGAGAACATGGAGAAAGGACTGACATGAAATCTGGGACAAAGGAAAGAGTAGGAGAAAGCAGAGTGCCCAGAAATCAGGAAAAAAAGCAAGAATCATGGGAATACTGGCAGAAAACTACCAGTACTATTTCAGGGGGAAACTTCCAGCCAAACTGAAAAAGAAAGAAAGAAATATGGCGACAGTTGGTCCAGGAGAATGAGTGTGAGCAGGGGCATTGTTCTGGCAAGGACCTTGATGCCGTTCCCTCATCCAGATTGCTGCTGGTGCAATGCCTGCAGCTTCCACCATTTGGCATTTTTATGTAGAAAGGGAAAACCATGCTCAAGCTAGCTACAGATCCCATCTGCCTGACTGGCAGGCAAGAATCAGACCTTTCCAGAAAGGGACAGTATTGATCTGAAATTCTAATTGAATTGGCTTGTGAAATGATCATGTGTATAGAATGACAGTGTGGGAAAGAATCTATTTTTGCTATAAACAAAGTAATGTTTCCGTTATCTCCCCAGTGCCTTGCAGAAGGATTTGTGATTAAGGAGAGAAACGAGAATATCCAACAAGAGAAGCCTGAAGCAGAGCCATGGATAAAGAGAGAGAATATTTACTGTATGCCTCTGCAAAGAGCAAGGAGCGTGCTCTTTTGTATTACTCAGCAATGCTAAGCAATTTGTCAGAGGGATAAGCAGAGCGTTGGGCCACATTCTGCTTTATTTTGCTATTTGCTTTTTCCAGTCTGTATTGCTGCGTGTGCCCAACCACCATGACTATTGCTGGAGTTAAGCAGTAGTATGATCACTAATGTACCTGCTGGTGAAAAAAATTTCTGTAATAAAACTTTGCTTCTGCCTGATGCAATCAAGAAACCTGTGTCTGGAAACTGAGTTCCTTTATCAGGTGAAAATCAGGTGCTGATCCATGCACAAGGGTCACCTAAACCGGTCAGGATCATACTCCACTGGGAACAAAGCTGCTTTGCCAGTGGGAGCCAGAGAACGGCCTCGCTGACCTTGCAGGTCTTGTCCACCTCCGCCCTGTCAAAGCCTGTAGCATACGTTGCCCGTTCCTGCATGACATCCTCCATGATCTACATGAACAGCCAATTCAGGCAGATGCCCGTGTGATTCCCACAGACCATTGTGCTAAAACACAATTTTAGAAAAATGTTGAAAGTCAGTGACGAAACATCTGGAGATAGATTGCCTCGGCCCCAGTCTAGTGCTGACACATCTGGGCTGTGCCCTCTCATACTTCATCATCCAGCTTGGGGACTGTGATTAGGTTGAAGAGGAAATCTTGGTTTCCACAACTGATTCAATTTCTGATGACATGACTTATATTCTGGCCTATCCCTTTCATTTTATAGAAAAGGACTGGAGGCAAAAGGTTTATTTCCTATCTATTTTCACACAGTGACTGAGTCATTTACTTGTCATCTTTCTATTTCAAAGAGTTTCAACCTGAACATCAGGAACTGTTGCAATATCATCTTTACATTAAACATACCTTCTTTGGAGAACTGGAGAGGGCAGGATGGGAGCTTAAAAAGTGCAGCTCAACAGAGAATACAATGGCAAAAAAAGCCAGATAGGGCTTTTGGATACGCAGAGCCATTATGTCTTAAACCTCACAAGCAAGGCAAAGATCACTCCCTGCTTTGGGCCTCGAACAGCAGCCACGTAGCTGATGCTGAGCCGGTGTGGACTGGCGTGGCAGTGTGCATGTGTTCTGACACTGACCTGCCTAGAGAAGCGAGGGCAGCAGTTTGGTAACTCAGGGCTCTGGAGCACTTCTGGTGGGTGCAGCCATGGGAACCGGCCATGGTGAGCTTGCAGAGTCATTCTGCGTTGGGAGAATTTTCAGCTAAAAGCCATTGTGAGCTGAGGGTGTTTTGAGGATTAAATTGTCTGTTGGTCCAGAAAACCAAGCAGTGATTGGTTTTACATGTCCGCTCCACCCTGCAGGTTCACAGCTAAAACAGCAGCACTGGGTACGGCTGCTGTTATTTCTGGTACACTGTGATGTGGCTGTTACAGAAAGAGTCATATTCACTTATGAGATGACCTGGCAAAGCAAAACTCCTGGTTACTCCTTTTCGGTCAAAAGCTGGAGGTTATGGAGCAGCCAGCCTCGGGGGAGGAGGAGAAAGAGTACAAAGACAAAAACATTTCAGGACCATATATACAGTATAGTGTGGCACACTTTTCTAGCGTCAGTTCTTTTATATAGATACCAATTTCTCTGTTGCTACAGAAATAGACTTAACACAACCTGAAACCTTCCAAGAAAGCAGCATCTCCAAGGCTCGTAGGCAGCAAGTGTCTGAAGAAGCTTAGTCATTAATGTATCAGGGAGCAGGTGAAAGGTGTCCTTCTCCTGCTGTAAAAGACCATGGAGAGAAGATGTCTCAGTGGTATTTCTTTTATTTCATCTACCAGACGCTAAACCCACCAGTATCCAGGGGCTAGTGCAAAATAAGAAAATGCAGCACTGGAACAACTGCAATAATGACTCAGAAGAGTGGCCATAGGTAGAAGTTTTTAAGCCAAGACTCTAAATCAAGTCTTCTTAAAGATCAGTTCCAGCCCTACAGAAAGTCCCAGACTTGATGCAGAAATCTCTCAGTAGACGTGTAAGGCCAGTGCTTCAGAAGAGATCAAAAGAGATACTTATCATGGTTATAATGGCAAATTTCCATTGGTTGGACTCCTCTGTGTATGACCCAGTTGTTCTCAGAGCTCTGGCTGAGAAGAAGTCGGAAAGCAAATCTTTCCCTCTTCTTTTCCCATTGTCTTCTCCTGCCTTGTTCAGTGCCAAGAAAGACAGTGAGCTAACCCTCTGCTGCCCTTTCGGGCCTCAATCCTCAGTCCTCACACCCTCATTTCCAAAAATATAAAGATACTGTACTGACGCTCTTCCAGTTTTCAGTCTTCTGGAAACTCTAGGCTACCTACAATATATAAAAGCTTGCTGCTTTCTTCTGGGAGCCCCAGCTGATTCCCACCAGGTCTGGGCTAGTCTCCTTCTCTTGCAAACTGCTACTGACATCTAGCTGCTCCACCTGATTCCCTGTATTCATATCAAAGGCCTTCCCACCCTTCCCACCAGGTCCAGCAGGTGCAAAGCGTGCACTTTCACAAAGGAGCTGTCCTAAATTCCTAAGAGGTGAAAGAGACCTAATGACACGGCCAGAAGGACTCTAATGATCCAGACTTTATGAATATGCCTCTGGAAAGCCCCCGGGGGGGTTACAGACTCAGCTCCTAAGACACTGTGATGTTGTTTGTGGCCCTACAAGTTGGGATGCGTCTGGAAAGCAGCTCATGAGAAGGTAGCTTGTGACAAACAGTTCCCCAGCAGAAAACACCCTGGAAACAACCCATCTATTAAGGAGCTGCAAATTATGGAGCTGCAAACCTTGGGCTGGAAACTACATTTCCATGACATTTCCATATTTCTTTGTGCTAATGAGACAGACCCAGGAAGCTTATGAGTTCAAATAACTGACTGAAAATAGCAGGGAAAGCTTAATTTATTTTTTTAAGGTCTTCAGAACAATTATTTAATCTTATCTTAGCTTAACTAGTGCATCCATTTCCTGAAGACAAAAAGGAAAAATAGCAAGAAAGAGAGCAAGCGTGTGCCATGCGAGGATCCTGGGCAAAGGTGCCTGCTGAAGACCCACAGCAGAAAGAGGTGGGTCTAATGGATGAAGCTACAGGCCCACAGGGGACCAATGTATCTCAGAAGAGCAGGATCCATCCTCTCTACTCTCCGCAACAATTGCCGCAATAGGCATGTAGACATCTTCCACTCCCACAAAGGAGTAAGTCATTCCATGTTTCTGCCTGCATTATTCTGATGTGCTAAAATGATAACTGTGGAGCAGAGGAAGGAATGTGTGCTCACTCAGAAAAGGTTCTTGCTGCAGACAGCTATTGGGAAACTCCTGAAGAATCATACACAGCACAGGCAAAGCTTCAAGCGATGCAGTATTACATCAGTTTCGGTTCATTCTTACCACCACACCCTGACTCCAATTATGTTCTCCAGTCCTAGTAATGAAATCCAGGTATTCCTTGCTATACACAATGACTTTATTAGAGTTTTTACCTATTCTGAGCTTTGCTCCTTTGTATTGAGGGACTGAGCAGAGCACAACTTGGAAGGAAGGGCAGGCTGACATTCAGGCACTGCAGTCTGATACAGGAGACCTAGGTTCAACTGCAGACTCTGCCAGAGGCGTGCTCTTTGAGTAAATCACTTTGAGCAAGTCTCTCCACACGTCTGTCTTCAGCCTGCTGGAGATATCACAGGAATGCTGCTGGCTTTCATTGTACTGGATAAGTAACATCCAAGGATGCAGAGATAAGGGGAGGCATCTTTTCAACAGAAATGAGGAGGATAAGAGCAATAAAATGATGGGTAAATCCATGAATACTGGGACAATTCAGTCCCTCAGTAAATGGGATTATTTCCTTGCCATAACAATAGATATTCCAATCCGCAATCCTGACACAGAGTGAGGATTTGAGCAAGAAGAGTTTGATCTCACTTGTTCCCTGGTGAAGCAGGCTTGGAGAATTTCTTACAGTGAACGGTTAGTTTCAGAAAGCTGTGGAATGCCTGTCTCTTGCTCAACGGCCAGTAGAAACAGGTTGTCCCAGAGAGAAGGCCATTGCTCTTGAGTCTTAGCAAAACATCTCATGAAAATAAGCTTAGCCTGAATTTTGATGTCAGAAGAGTGAAAGGATTCTTACTTTTTAGTTTCTCTGCCCAGTTAAGATTTGGAGACATTAGTGATACAGAAGAACCTCTAGTTTGTACTTAATCCATCTTCTCCAAGCCGGTATAGAACTGTATTGGGCAACGATTGCTCTGCCAGCTTTATTGGCAATTCTGTCTTTATATTTCCTAGGACAGGAGTCCCAAAGTTCTTACTAGAATGCAGCACATATTGACAGAGAAATTGCCCATAAGATGTTTCCACTCCCATTCACTGTTTCAAAACATCCACCCTTCCCCAGCAACAATCACTATCCATAATGATGAAAACTGCAGAAATATCTTCCACTGAACAACAGGAAATATTTAAAGTACTTCTACCTTACTTTACGCTCTCCATATAAAGAAACAAATCCTTTATGAATTACTGGAGAGCCACGATCATATATGAAGAACCTTTCATCCATATCCATTAAGAGATCACTCCACGGTCTCACTTGTCTCATAGCAGAGTGTTCTGGAGTTGTCATTTTGCCAATGGAGAGACTTACTTACAAGGTTAATCTCTGTGTCTCTGATCTTTCCACAAAGTTCTTACATCATTCCTCATACATCATTCGAGAGTCAAACTTCGTATTTAGTCTTTCTTTTTAATCTTACATATTCCAACATCAGCACCTTGCATGAAAACTGCTTATTCAACTCAAAATAAAATGAAAATAAATTAATGAGAGATAAAGAGCTCTTTGATGCAATAACCTTTAATGATTTCTTCCTGGTATATAATTTAGGACAGTGTTTTTCCTGGCTTAATGTTGTAAAGTTTGCATCACAAACAAAAAGCTGATGATTCATAAAACATTATTGCTAATGTATTTTCGAAATTAGCAAGAGACATGTAAAGTATCTTCCTTGTCTACCAGGATTCTTGAAAGGAAACTTCCCTTTGAGAAATTATTCTTGGCACCGATGGCTAGAGTAGCCAGCCTTATGGGAAGAAGAAACAGTGGTGACACCCACTGTGGAAGGTATAAATAGAGTTTCGCGGCAACGGACAACTCGCAGTCTGATTTAATATCAAGCTGTGCATCTTGCTTTGGGCTTCTGCTTGCATTTCCAACTGCTGTCGCCATGAGTTGCAACATTAAGGAGACTATTACTGTGTCTAGCAAAGGCAGGAGCAGTGGTGGCAGCTGTATCATTGGTGGTGGTGGTGGAGCACGGATTTCTTCCTATGGGATAGGCAGTGGCAGAGGTTTTTCTGGAAGGAGTTACTGCGGTGGAGTGAATTATGGAGGGGGACTGAGTGTTGGTAGCTTGGCTGGTGGGAGCTATGGAGGTGGCAACTGCTATGGCAATGGCCTTGGTTTTGGCCTTGGAGGTGGTGTGGTTGTTGGTGGTCTTGGTGGCGACTGTTTGCTTTCATCCTGCGATGAGAAGGTCACCATGCAAAATCTCAATGACCGCCTGGCTTCCTATCTGGACAAGGTGAAGTGCTTGGAGAAGGAAAATGCTGAACTGGAATGCAGAATCAGAGAGTGGTATGCTACACAGGGCCTCTCCTGTGAGCCCCGGGACTACAGCTGCTATTACAAAGAAATCGAAGATCTTCAAAATCAGGTAACCCTCTTTTTCAGTTGTTCTTCCTCTATTTAAAGCTTATTTCTGAATTTGTGTTTAGAACCTACTGCAATTGTTAGAGGTAACTTTGGTGCTGTTAAATGTCTTTGCAAACAGAAATTTTGGCTAGTTCTATGACATTGTTGAGCGTGGGTGCATATTAGAGATGCATGTCGCAAGGTGATACAGGTGGGATAATACTCTTAAAAAGGAAAAGGATGCTTTGTTACATTGTGTTTTGGCTATACAAGTATAAATATGATATAACCAAGTGTGCTCTGAGGAAATGTAGTGGTGTCAGCCTAGTAGGAAAGGCAAAGCAAAGAGAACTATCGAACAAGAGCAGAACATACATATCAAATGCTGTATCAAATGAAGCACTATAAATTCTAGGTGAGAGAAGTTGAGTATTTAAAATTGATCGCTGCGGTGGCACAAAGAGCCTGATACTAATATGTCCACAATGAAAGTTATGGCTGATCTTAAGGCTTAAAGATACCTTCCAACTATCTTCTCTGAAGATCCTTAAGCTTGAAGCCAAAAACACGCCAGCCCGAAAGTCAGCTGAGACTTAATGTCTCAAGGAAGGTTCTTTAGGTTCACTTCTTTGTGAAGCATCTTTAGAACTTGCCTTCAGACCTTGAAACTGGGAAGTCCCATCTCACAACTCTTTAACTCCCAACCTCTACACAGTCCACCTCTTTTCTTTAGTGACTGTGAGTTAAGGAGGCAAAGCTACCTCCTCCAACTGCTCTGCTCAAGGAACAAGGTTACTTAAGTAAGAAGGTAACAGAAAAAGGAAATTGTGAAGACTTACTACCTAACTGCAATCGAGATACACCTATAGACTATAACAGCAGAGAGAAGCAAGACATCTCTCATGGTCTGCTCTTTTCCAGATTGTCTGCGCAACCATTGATAACAACAAGATCATTCTGGACATTGATAACAGCAGGATGGCTGCTGATGACTTCCGTGTGAAGTGAGTGCCCCTCTGTGTAGATGAACCCCCTTGTCTCCTCCCTGCTCCTTTACATCTTACTTGTGGAGTCTCAGTGCACTAATTACAGAGGCTTCAGACAAGTCTCACTACACCACCACATTAGGACAGGATGGAGTGATGAAATGCATTTTGCTTTTGGTCACCAGCCCTCCCTTAATTAGTATTCTTGGGTAAAACATTTGGCAACAACGTTTGTTGGTGAGGGCTAGGGACCTGCATTGGAGGGAGTGGTCCTTAGTGGTATAGTTGGCACATTTCCATCACAGACCAGTGCAGATTGGGATCAGCAAAACAGAAATGCAGCTGAATAAGTGATATCAAACATACAGTGATCAGGAGCAGGAAAAAAAAGATGAAGAAAAGCCTTCACATTACAGACATCAACTGCAGTGCAGAGATCTAATCCACAGTGCATTCAGCTTAGACAACAAAATACAACTTACAACAAAAATACAACAAAATAGAGCAGGTAGGTGGGAAAGGAGACCTTTGCATAAACCGAGCACATGTGAAATGTTATCGTTCTGAATTTCTGCTTTCTTCCTCCCTCCCAGGTACGAGACGGAGCTGGCCCTGCGCCAGAGCGTGGAGGCTGACATTAATGGCTTACGCCAAGTCCTGGATCAGCTGACTCTCTGCAGGTCTGACCTGGAGGCACAGCTGGAGTCGCTGCGGGAGGAGCTCTGCTGCCTGAAGAAGAACCACGAGGAGGTAGGGTCCTGCCCTTTCCAAGAAGCACCACGGCCCTGACATAAAATACTTTGCCTACACGAATGTGCTCTAAACTTAAAAGTAAAGATCAACCACTTTCATGCCACAGCTTTCCCATCAAACACTTCTGGGGTTCAGACCTGTCTGCCTCGGGGTGGTGGGGGAGCTCTGGCAGAGAGGCGGCTGCTGCTCTTGGGGCTGCGCTGGCACCGGGAGTGCCAGAGTGGGGTGAAAGTTGCTGCTGACTCCAGTGGATGAGAAAAGAAATTACCCAACAGATTTGTTGGGGAAAACACTTGCACCACCTTCCAGTGCTTTACAGCCACAGCTGGGAAGCACCCCTCGCAGGGAGTGCTGTTCTTAGCCACCAAGCTCTGCTCTTCTATGTTGTCTTTCAAAAGCCAGTATGCATCTGAGCTGGGTTATATTTCCAGGAAATGAATTGCCTGAGAAAACAATCAACTGGAGACGTGAGTGTGGAGGTCAATGCCTGCCCTGGACCAGATCTCAGGCAAATCTTGGAGGATTTGAGATGCCAGTATGAAACACTGATAGCGCGCAACCGCAAGGAAGTTGAGGATTGGTATGAGTGCAAGGTAAGCGACGGACACTTGCTGTGAAACAAACTGACATGCACATTTCAGGGCACAGGAGCGTTTCAGAAAACAGACATGGAGACAATAAGCAGTTCTTCCTTTACAGCGAAGCCCGAGATCAGCACTCATTATACCCTGTGTTCCACAGGAGACACAGGCCTGTCTGACCAGTTTGTTATGTCGTGTCTGGAACAGCAGCATTTGCCGCAAGGCCTTGTGGTATGTTGTTGGAACTGAGATATTCCACATTTGGATTAAAGAGACTTAATAGCCACGAGGTTAATGCGATTTGTAAAAAGAGCAAGCAGTTGAAGCCGGCGGTTACCGCCCAGGGCACAGAGAACTCGCCCTGCTCACTTTTCTTTTTGCTAGCTACTCACTGTATTCTGCTTCTGTAAAAGCAAGTCCAATTTACACAGATATTCTCTGAAGCTCTTTATTCTGGATTGGTGATTTTCAGATTGAGGAGGTGAATCGGGAGGTTATTACAAGCGGTCAGGAGGTAGAGACGTGCAACAACCAGGTTACCGAATTGAGACGCCAATTGCAAGCCCTGGAAATCGATCTCCAAGCTCAGCTCAGCCAGGTGGGTGGTGAGCTTACTTACAGCTGTGACGTGCTTACTGCTGGCTTTCTTAGCATGAACAGCCAGACCTACCAATCAGCATGACGGCGGTGAATAGCTCTTTCATTTTTGCATTGGAAATAATAACCTCCAGGGTGGCACTTAAATGAATGTTGTTTCTTTGTTTGGTTGTCTTGTTTATCAGAGAAATAATTTGGAATCCTCGCTGGCTGAGACTGAGTGCCAGTACAACACCCTCCTCGCTGAGCTACAGAACCAGATCACATGCGTGGAGCAGCAATTGGCTGAAATAAGAGCAGAAATAGAGTGCCAGAACCAAGAATACAAGACCTTATTGGACGTCAAGTGCCGTTTGGAGCAGGAGATTCAGACCTACCGGTGCTTGTTGGAAGGAGGACAGCAGGACCTTATGTATGTAGATCTCTAAATGAACAAATGAATAAAAGAAAATATCAAGGATCTGTACTGCAGATTGGGAATCCGAGATAATCTTTAGTCCATCTTAATGCCTTCACTGAGATGAAAAAGTTGTCTCATAAGCAACTTCACTGTGATGAACATTCAAATCCGAACTAAATACCACTCCTTGGGATTTGCAAAGCAGAGAAACCAAATCTGTTAACTGCTAGTTACAACATTGCAACTACTAGTATTGTGTCAGCATTTGTAACAATCTCTTTTCTATAGTAAGATGGGCAAGTACTGTCAAAATAAGAATTAATTGCAGAGCTCTGCATTGCATTGTCCTGCCCAAGGAGGGCACAAATGCAAAGCAACTATGAAAATGAAAAAAGAACGCAATGTAAAATACCCTAACCCCTATAAAAGACATAGCTTGAGACTTTGTGTCATGTAGTCAGTCAGCAGTGTCATGTGAACTTCTAAAATTCCGTATTTCTCTCACCAAATTTATCCCACTAGTCATGGAGGAGGAATCGGAGTAGGAACTGGTGTAGGAGGAGGAGTCATTAGGACAAGCCACACCTATACTACAACTTCATCTTCCCATTGCCAGCCCCAAGTCCCACCCTGCAAGACTGGAGATATACAAGGTAAGAGCCGTGTTCCCACAAAAGGAGAACTGGTTTTTTTCAGTTTGTTCCTTCGTAATAAGGCCAGGAGACAACAAGCTCTCCTAGGACATGTTATTGGTGTCTTCTCAGAGAGTTACTATGCTACAGCTATGATCTGTTACAATGGATCCAACTGCAGTGCAAAATTGGCTGTGTCACTAAGAAGTAGGCTTAAAGAGAACCCTGACTGAATAAGGGGTAACAGAAAGCAAATGAGATACAAGAGGGAGCAGTAGAACTAGAAGGAGAAAGCTGGGGAAATAAGGCATAAAGAAAAGATCTGGAAGTAGAAGTAAAGAAGAAGACAGCCAAACAGAGCTTAGCAGAAGGGTCTCAAGGAGAGAAAAAAGAGCAAATCTGTAACTTTACAAGTGCAAATTCCCATTAAAACACAATTATTTAAGGAATTTCTGGGGTTTCCTGGGTTGTCTGCCAACTGCTCTTGTTTAACAGAGTGTATTCTTGAAATAAGGGCACAACAGAGACCAAATTTTTGTTATTTGAAGGGTTTTATCTCTGTTCCAATCAAATAATGCTGCTATATTTTTTCTCCAGTGACCTGCAGGAGAATTTGTGATTAAGGAGGAATGGACTGTAAGATGACATAGAGAGAAACCCACAGACAAAACATGAACACTCGATGTTCACTGCACGCCTCTATGCAGAGAAAGTAGAAGTAACTCAGCAATGCTTTGCCATGTATCTAAAGGGGCCTCACTGGGGGCCACCTTCTTCTCTGTTCTGCTACTTCTGTTCTGTAATGCTGTAATCTCTAGAAGTTACTTGAGTTAGTCAAGATCACTAATGTACCTGCTGGTGAAAAAAATTCTTTAATAAAACTTTGCTTCTGCCTGATGCAATCAAGAAACCTGTGTCTCGAAACTGAGTTCCTTTAGAAAACCAGGTGCCGATCCAGGTGCAAACCACAACCTCAGCCAGGCTAGCTAGCTTCTGCAGGAAGCTAGCCCCAGCAGGAAAAGCTGGAAACCCATGTACAAGGGTCACCTAAACCGGTCAGGATCATACTCCACTGGGAACAAAGCTGCTTTGCCAGTGGGAGCCAGAGAACGGCCTCGCTGACCTTGCAGGTCTTGTCCACCTCCGCCCTGTCAAAGCCTGTAGCATACGTTGCCCGTTCCTGCATGACATCCTCCATGATCTACATGAACAGCCAATTCAGGCAGATGCCCGTGTGATTCCCACAGACCATTGTGCTAAAATTCATTGCAGAACAACAAAGGAGGAAGTAAGTGGAGCTGGAGCTCGTCAATGAAAGGAGAACAGAGAGATCAGTGACAGGAATTTCCGTGAAAAAGCAATCTCAGAATGCTGTATATCCATACACTGTTATCAGCTTAGCAGCCATCTCTGGTGCACATCTCCAGCTGCTCTCCAGATGTGTCAGGCATTAAACTGTGAGATGTGTTGGCTGCTGGGGAGTACAATGTCAGTCATACACGTCTTAACAGCTCTGCATTGCAGTCATCTGGGGGAGGGAGGTGTCTCCTGCCCTCCCCTGTCTTCTGGCCTTCTGTAATGTAAGCATGTCCGAGTGAGTCTGCCTCTCATCTGCCAGAGCAACTCCCATCTCTTCTGTATCAGACATCTGCCTCGGGAGAGGGACTGTGCAACACAAGTGCCTCCGCGCCTGGGTGACTGTAAGCAGAGCCAAGAGCAGGTGCTGAGATGACAGCATTCAAATTTTATCATGAATCTCCTCTTCTCTTGAGACAGCAAAGGGGTGGTTGGACATCTGTAGCTGTGCAGAGACACTCACAGGGTGGAAAAAGCAGATGGCCTGAAAGCCCTTTTTATAGCCTACATAACATGGCACAAACATTTCTCACACCTCAACATGTGTAAGATATTTCGGAGTCCTTTCCTGAGAAATTAAAAAATATTTGAACCATAAAAGCAAGTGCATTTCCCCAAATCCCTCTCCTGACGTATCACACTCCTGGAAGAAGCATTTCTGCCTCTGCTCACGGTCAGTTTATGCACCCCAACAAGCAGGGGACGGGGCCGAAGCGCGGGCGGTGGCTCGGCCTGCCAGAGGGGCGAGGCGGGCAGGGCGGGCAGGGCCGGCGGGGCGGAGAAGGCCGCGCTCGGAGGCTCCGCCGCCTCCCCGGGCCCCGCCCCGCGCCGCCGCCGCGCTCTCGGGCGGCCCCTGGCGGCTCCCGCCGGCGGCGGGCAGGGGAGCGGGCAGGGAGGGAAGGGCTGGCAGGGGGCGGGCAGGGAGGGAAGGGCTGGCAGGGGGGCGGGCAGGGAGGGAAGGGCTGGCAGGGGGCGGGCAGGGAGGGAAGGGCTGGCAGGGGGCGGGCAGGGAGGGAAGGGCTGGCAGGGGGCGGGCAGGGAGGGAAGGGCTGGCAGGGGGGCGGGCAGGGGGCGGGCAGGGAGGGAAGGGCTGGCAGGGGGCGGGCAGGGAGGAAGGGCTGGCAGGGGGCGGGCAGGGGGCGGGCAGGGAGGGAAGGGCTGGCAGGGGGGGCGGGCAGGGCGGGCTGGCGCCGGGCGTGTGGGTGATGCAGCGCGGAGGAGGAGGCTGATGCCGGCAGCGCCCGCAGCTGCTCGGGACCGCGGCAGGCTGCCGCGCTGCTCTGCCCAGACCCCGGAGCTGGCAGCATTGTACAAACCCTTGCCCAAAACACTCGAGCCCCGCAGGCCTGCCACCGGCCGCTCGCTCCTCCCAGCTGAGGATTTTGGCTCAAGAGCATGAATCAAACCCTCCCTGAAGTGCGAGATGGTTTCTCATCGAAACTAAAACCTGTGAATTTGGCATCCGAGTTTTCACTTGCTAACTGCCATCGCACTGGCATTTCCCTCTTGCCACCGCAGGAGGAAATATCGACCCGAAGCACTTGTGAAAATATTTATACTGGTTTGGTTTGGTTTGAGTTTTTTTTCAGAGGAAAGAGAAACTGAACATGTGTTTGTGCCCTGGTTTTGGCCGGGATAGAGTTAATTTTCTTCCTAGGAGCTGGTACAGTGCTGTGGTTTGGATTTAGGATGGGAACAATGTGGTAACACACTGATGTTGTAGTTGTTGCTAAGCTGTGCTTACGCTAGGCAAGGGCTTTTCAGCTTCCCATGCTCTGCTGGGTGCACAAGAAGCTGGGAGGGGGCACAGCCAAACTGGCCAAAGGGCTATTCCCTACCATACGGCATCATGCCCAGTATAGAAACTGGGGGGAGTTGGCCGGGGAGCAGCGATCGCTGCTCGGGGACAGGCTGGGCATTGGTCAGCGGGTGGTGAGTGGTTGCATCACTTGTTTTTTTGTTGTTTTTCCCTGGGTTTTGCTCCTCTCTCTCTCATTGTTTTAATTACAAATTACTACTACTACTACTACTACTACTATTATTATTATTATTATTATTATTATTAATAATTTCAATTATTAAACTGTTCTTGTCTCAGCCCATGAGTTTTCTCACTTTCACCCTTCCGATTCTCTCCCCCATCCCACCGGGGCGGAGGGTGAGCGAGCGGCCGTGTGGGGCTTGGTTGCTGACTGAAGCTAAACCACGACAGTTTGCCTGCAAACAAAGGGCAAAACTGGTAGTCTATCCGGCTTGTACCAAGACTCAAGCAAAAGTTTTTCATGAGCACGGTATTTGATTTCAGATAAAAACTTAAGAGGAGCTGGAATAATAAATTATCATTACATGCAAATGCTGCTTGTGCCAGAGAAGAAGGAAATGGAGACAGAGTCTGGTAAAGATGGGCAGACAGACATCTCGGCACTTTCCAGATCTCTCCATAAGGTGTCAGCTGTTCTTAACCGGCAGATCCAAACGAAGTGCCGCCCTGCCAACCTTCTGCTCCCAAGTGCCTGGTCTGGCCCAGCCCTCTCCTGTTCTTGTTCATATTATCGCAGTACGTAAGACCGAGATCGGATACTCTGCTTAAGTGGGATTCGCATTTTACTAAGAGGCCAGGAGATGCAGACAAGTTTGGCTAATACTATCTGTGGCTAAGTGGAAGTTGCTGTTAGACTATACAACAAAAGTACAAGAATATGTAATTAAAATAATATTACATAAAAATGTAATGATACACACTGTACAGTAACCTCAGTACTGTCCAGGGCCCCCTGCACCGGACAGTCCTCTAACACGTATTTGCAATGACCGCACTCAGTGGCGTGGGGAAGCACTCCCTCCTGCCGCTGTCGATTCCCGCGCCCACGGCACTGAGCGATTCAGACACTTCGTGTGTTTCACTACATGGGATATTTGGAGGTGCAGGAGGAGACGGACATCCCAGGCCCCGCGCCACGGTCTGCAGCCTGCTCTCTAGAGGGCACGCGGCTCTCACTGAGATTGTCGAAGGTGCCCAGGGGAGAGGCGTGCAGCAAACCCAGCTCTGATTGCTTGGCTAATTTTCTTCTAACAGAAATACGCAGCTAAACAGATGAAGTAGTGTCTGCGGTATGTGCTGGGGAGATCCTGCCAGCTGAAAACATGGAACAAGCTATTAGCCCTGACATCTTGCTCCACCTCGCTCACCTGTATTCAGTGGTCACATCTGTAGTGAGGTTGACATGACCTGATTCTGTGTGTGTGACTGTTGCAGGAGACGACACAGGCTTCCTCCCCGCCTTTTTCAAGACCCCTGCTGCGTTCTCCTGTGTGTAAGTGCACAGAATGGACGCCAGGCTGAAACTCGCTGCACCAATTTGCCAATACCTGTTTATGTTTTTCAAACGGCACTGGAATATTTGGCATCATGTCGTTAGGCAGGAGCACAGTGAAACCCAGGCTCTCTGTAGGGGTTGTAATTGGGGTACAATGACCCTTTGCTGATGAAGGTCTTGCCAATGAAGTAGCATTAGCTGAGACCCCAAAGAGTCAGCTGTGCCAGGGGCTGTTTAGACCCAAAATGACAAAGTTCCCACCCAAAGGGTTTGTACTGTAAGAGTCTCTTACAGCTCTGACTCACCCAATTACTGTTCCTATCATAATCACCATCGTTCCATTGGGTGGTGGATCTTTGGAAGGTGGCCTGTAACGTTTCATCAGTACTAGTCTCTGCAATAACGAATGAGTAACAGATCAAGTATAATGTATGCAAGAATTATTTTTTTTCCCAAAGGAGAGATGTTTGCTGGATTGGGTACTACTGACTACCTTACCCGGAGGGCAGCAGACCACCTCCCAGTGCTGCGGTCCACTTTTAACCGACAGCTGGGCGGATGTGCTGTGTTAGGACCATCAGACGCAACAAGGAGGATACGTGCCAGGGATATTCCCTGTGACCACACATCTTGGGGCGTGGGCAGATGCCACGACTTACACCCTGTCTTGCAGAAGAGTGCAGGAGAGGTGAGGACTTACTGTCTCACTTCAAAACAGATATTTTAAAAACCCTCACTTGAAAAAAGCCTAAGTATGTTGTGGCACGCAGGGAATGATCATATGCAGATGGTTTACCCAGAATTTCACTGAGCTCTAGAAACACACTGCTTTATTAGATGTGGCCATAAATATACACAGGAAGAAAGAAACAGAATGAACAATACATCCTGTGTACTGTTCCACTAAGTAATGCTAAACATATCTGAAGATGCTCCCACTGGCACCAGAGATTCACAACAATTGTACAAACTGCTGTGGGAACAAACCAAAGTCCACCGGCTGAGCGTCCCACTGCTAGGAGAATGGGGCACACAGTTTTTTGACACAACTATTTCTAATTACAAAAATGCATTTAGAGAAAATGAAACTTTTCACTGGAAATAGTTGGTACTGACAACACTTTCAACCCCAAATATTTCTGGATGGAACTGCTGCCAGGCACCAACAGCTGAGTTGGTGGGGAAAAAAGATTCCAAAGCACATTGTGCCCTCATCACAGAATAAACAATTGGGAATTGCTAGGTGGAAATTCCTTTTGTTTAGAACTCTTAGATAATGCACTATTAAAACAATAAGCATGATTGAGCCCTAATATGTTTCAACTAATCTGAATCTAATTTTCTTAGATTTTTCAGTTTTCAAACATCTAGCTTTTTATCAGGATAAGAAAAAAACCTTTGTCATTTAAATTTTAGTGGAGAGGAGAACAGTTTCATGCTAAGTGTTAGGCAGCTGAACCTCAATGGAAGGAAGAGCAGCATATGTCCTCAGAACGAGGACCATGTTCTCCCTCCAACACAGTCATCTCTCAGGGACTGGGTTTCTTCTTTACTATGGAGAAATATTGTTCTGTGGGATTATCTGGTGTTAATAAAATTGCTTGATGATTATATAATGGAAGTTATAATGTAAAATTATGAGTCATATTCCCCAGATAGATCTTCCAGTTTTTCTGTGTAGCAACATAAGTGAATAGAATTTTCCTGACAAGAACTGACCAGAGGCAGGAGGGATGGAAGAGGATTCATGACCACTGAAGCACCGAAAAGGGTGGGTAACAGTCCAGTCATACCCCCATAGGTGTGCTCAGCAGCCTCAGCAGTTTCTCCCAAACACATCCGTCCAAAGGAGGCTGTAAATGCAGAGCTCAGAAAAGGGAGCTGATAGGAGCTTGCATGTGCTCAGCCCACACACCCATCACTGTGCCATCACCCCAGCCCACCATGGAGGCCATTTCGGCCTCACCCCTTACTGCTGCCACACACACCCCAAAGGAAAAAGAATTCATTCTCTCCCAGCCTCTGCTTTCAGACAACGCACATCTGTGTTACCGTGGAGCACGTGATAATTCTGCCATTTAAGTGCGCTGGGTGAATTCATGCCCCCACTGGGTGACCCTTTCAGGCTTAAATAGTCCACCATCCTCTTCTGGGCAGGAGCTCACAACAGTTTCATCACAGGAAAAGGGAAGAGGCCTCATTGCAAACAATTATGGTGTCATCCGCCCCCAAGGCATCTTCCTCCTCCTCCTCCACCTCCTCCTATCTTGGCTGTGACCTGAAGCATGTCAGTCATGCAAGGGCAGGTTTTCCTGAATGCCATTAAATTCTCAGCTTTGAGGGTACATTGTGACTGTATGTTCTCTCCATTAGTTATACCCAGTGCAAAAAAAAACCCCAAAATCTGTTTCAAAACAAGTCCTGTGTTTTAAAGCTCACCTTGCACTTCAGTTCACACTGTTTTTTTTATACCTGTGTGAGAGGCACAGCGGCAGCTTCTCTGGAGCAGCCTTTCAGAGGTCTCTCAAGCAGAAAATAATCCAAAAGAGCTCTTTAATACTCATAACCAACACACCTGAGACTCTACCTGAATACCTGAGAGCAGCCAGGGCCAAGGATGCACAACACAGAGTCTGTAAGAGACGCTCACTGGTGGTAAGTGAAGACTCCTGCCTTGTCACACTGTGCAGCCTCTCCCTAAGCACAGCCATAGCTGCCTCTCAGCCCCTGCTTGTTGCAGCAGCTGAAGTTTTCTCAGCTTTCTTCATCTGCCCATGACTGAGAACTGTCCTCAGTGTGGTCAGAAGATACGTCCATGCCCGTTTCCAGCATTGGTAAGCCCACTGAGGCAGGCAAGTAGCGGACAGTGAATTCAGATGCTCAGCTGGTTACGAGCATGGCATCACGGAGTGATGCCAGGCGGTTTTGAGTCTGGGCAATGCCAGGGGAAGCCCTCACAGCTCCTTGTGCTGTACTCACTGCACCGCAGGGTGTGATAGCAAAGGGCACACCAGTTTAGGGTGGACGTGCCTTGATGTGTTTGTGGAGCAGCAGCTTGATGCTGCAATAAGCAGCACCAGCCTGAGATTTCATAACGTTTCACTGTCCCATTTAACAGGTACTACTGGGGTTCCTTGCAGTTTCCGCAGACTTTATTGAAATCTCTCTTCTGTTAAGGTTTTCCCAACCCACCAGGTTCTCTTCTGCCGCACTTATATCTAGATTTTCCTGGAAACATTATCTAAGATCATCTAGTTAGCTCAGTATGCTTGCAGATGCTTGGACAATCCTGAGAGACATAACTGCAGAGAAAACTACCATTTCATAAAACAACTTCCATTTTACAGCAAACTTTCAAATAAAACATTCCTTTCAGGAACCATTTGTTCCATACTTTCTATCCCTGATCCTGGCCAGTCATCTCCAGATACACCGAATCCATCAGGCTTCTCCATTTTTAAGGAACTAATCTTCACTCTTGAGGTATGTTGTCTGCACGAATTCTAGGGAAAAAATGGTATTAAATCTTCCTTTCATGTATTAAATGTGAAGCTGTGAAGTATGTTGCACACAGGCATCCTCACTGATATTCAAACTATCCAAACATGTTCTTTTTGTGAACGGAAGACATGAAGCTTAGTCCACCTGAAAGGAATGACTCATACACAAGATGTAATAAACGTCTTTCCAGACAAAACGAAACCCCTTACCCTTCTGCAGAATTATACAGAACATAGAAACGTATCCATGTCCCTATAACATGGGTGTCAGCAACTGGAAGCCAACAGTTAAACAGAACGTAACCCAATGATTTCAGGAGCCAAAGTAGCTGTTGGTATAGAAGAGAATTTCGTGCACTTCAAGAGAAAAGGATTTCTCACTGGAACAAGATAAAATTATGACTTAGACTCCACTAAGTTTTGTAGTGAACAATTTAAATGTCTACAAGCCTGAGGCGGCCTTGCTTCCTTGGACATTTCAGAAATGAAGTCTAGAAGAAGATGAAACTTTAGGCGTGTCCTACTGTGTGGGTGAGGGTGTGCTGGGAGGGGCATTTATAAAAAGATGTTTCCACAAACACTTGCTGTAAGCCATAACAAACAAACTTCTAAATTAGCAACAACCAACATCACAAAGGCTGAGTGAGAAAAGAATAATAAGCAAATCAATACAGGAAGTTGGATATCACACAACTAGTTCAACCTACAAAGAATGACAGCTAACAGGCTGCATTTTGCTAAAGATCATGTGCCTGGGAAGGAGGACAGACATGAGAGGCAGTCAGGAAGGAGATTTCAAATGTTTGAGGCTCAGGTTGCTGTAAGAGCTCAGAAGACGGATGCTCAGCTGAACCATCCACTGCTATGTATTTGAAAAAGATGCAATCTTAAAATAAGAAGATGCAAGATAGGAAATATTTCCTACTTTTGGTCATGCTGCATCCATGAATGGAAAACAAAACAAGGGAAAATGCTATTTTGTTGTACAGCTTACTGACTTAACCCCAAAACCAGGTACTTAGCCTTTCTCCTCCAAGTATGTTTGTATTTGCGCTGCAGAAGGAAAACGTCCTGACTGAAATTTTGAAATCCTTCAGGAGTGAGAACACTACCTCTCATATTCACAGACACATCACGAGAGACTAGCCCAGAGCCAAGATGCTTTCCCAGGTCTCTCAACCATACTGTAACTGCATTTGGTCCATGCACATGAAGAGTAATTCCCTGAAACAACCTGTCACACTTCCTTTCCTTACAGTCTTACACAGAGCTATTTTCCAGTTGTTGTCATAAAAGTTTTCATAATTAAATTGGTATTTATAAAACATAATTGTATGTTTGGAATAAATTGCCAACACGTTCGGTATTTGCCAACGTTCACTAAGTTTTTATGAGAAATTGCAAAGATGTCAGAGTGGTTCAGTGTACCTACAAAATACATCCTGCAATATGTTTTCAAAAGGCATAAAGCAACAAAGGACTAAAAATAAGGAGCACACAGCATAAGATAACCATAAACCAGAACCTATTAAAATATCACTTAAGTATAAAAAAATCAGCTGGGATTCCTTGACAAATATCTCAAAAGAAAGAGCATGAGGAATGACTACATTAAAAGAGAGATACTAATATTCATTGCTGTCCCATATTATGACAGTTTATTGTTGTGCTGAAAGAGATGTGAACAGGATGAGGTGAGTGGGATGAGTTTAATTCAGATGACAGTGGACTAGATCACAGAAAAGATCTACCTAATTCAGAGCCACCCAATAGAAATTACATGTTTTGTATTAATAAACAAACAGTCATGAACACTTTGTGTATGGGTTAAGCTTCCTGACACTGTCAAACATCTTGCTTTGGTAAATTACCCTTGGCAGAAAAAGTACGGCTTGCAAATGCACATGGAAAGAAGGTACTCCCTTTGATGGTGACACCCACTATCTCAGGTATAAATGCAGACCTGGCACGGTGGCAGCTGGAGCTATGATTCCAGAACAACTGTAAGACCAGCTTTGCGTTTTAACCCAAATAATTCGCTGCTGCCACTATGAGCTGTGGCTCCAAACAGACCTCTAAAAGCTGCCTGCGAGGGAGCAGTGGTGGCAGTGCTAGCAGTGGTGGTGGTGGAGGAGGCAGTAAGTATTCCTCTGCCTCCTGCAGAAGAATCACTTCCAGGACAAGTGGTGGCGGCAGGATTTCTGGCAGCAGTTGTGGCGGAGGAAGTTCCAGGAGCAGCTATGGTGGGGGAGCTAGCGGTGGTAGTTATGGAAAGATCAGGCGCAGTAGTTATGGAGGAGGAATGAGCGGCAGTAGCTGTGGAGGAGGAATGAGTGGTGGTTATTATGGAGGGGGAATGAGCGGTGGCGGTTATGGACGGGGAATGGGCTGTGGCAGCATGGGAGTAGGCTTTGGATCCGGTGGGAGTGGGTTTGGTGGTGGTTATGGAGGAAGCTTTGGTGGAGGTGGTGGCAGCTTTGGCAGTGGTGGCTTTCGTGGAGGGAATGTGGGAATTCTCTCCAACGACGAAAAGCTGACCATGCAGAGCCTTAATGAACGCCTGGCTTCTTACCTGGCTACGGTCAGAAATTTGGAAATGGAAAATGCTCAGCTTGAACAATTAATCAGGGAGTGGTACCAGAAGCAAGGTCCTACTGGTACAAAGGACTACAGCCACTATTACAGAAAAATTGAAGACCTTCAAAATCAGGTAGGATGTTCTTTGTCAGAGAAGTTTAAGCATTGACAGACTTTTTGTGATTGAGTAAAATCTTTGAGGCACCCAGCATGGATATTCCTAAGCTCACTAAGTGCCTCTCTGAAAGTGCCTCTTGTGCTTGAAATTCTGCCTTCTGTGCATGCATCCAACTATCTCCAACTAGCAGTGGACAAACGATGCACATCCCCTATAGCACACCCCACAGACCGTTTGTTGGCAGTGACTGCAGACTCTCAGAAGGCCTGTAGTGGATTTTAGAGCATAGGAAAAATGGTAACAAGTACCCTCTGCGATGTCCAGTGTCTGACATTTGAGTACAGCCCTTGGCCCATGGGCATGGGAGGTGAGCTAGAGCTATGGTGGTGACACCAAGCCTGGGAATTATAAGAAGAAGATCACATTCATATTTCTGTCCCTTGTGCAAACCTGAGGGAAAATTTTCCTCAGCGTGTCATGTTCTCTTCTAGCTTGTGACTGCGGCTGTGGAAACCAACAGGGTACTTTTGGACCTGGATAACACAAGGATGACTGCAGAAGACTTCAGGATAAAGTAAATATATATTCCTCTTTTCCAGGCACTGACTTCCTGTCTCCTACTTTCCTCAATTTAGCTTCATAAATTCGTTCCATAAACAAATATCGATCCACAGAGACTAGGGTTCCTCCTGGTTCTGTGGCAGCACAACTGAAATAATTTGTAAGACTTCAAAATTCTTCATTATTTCCATAATGATCTTCAATGGGAATACTCCCTATGGCTGTGGAGTCAAAGCTTAAAAAAAGCTTTATTTTTAAGGAAAGAAAAATTGTGATTTTCTCTCACTGAAAGTCAGGTGAAACAGACGGATGAAACCTGCACAAAGTCTACAGTAAGAAGAGACAATGAAGAAGACCACAGAATACATTTTAATATTAAAGTTTAATATTAATATTAATATTAAACTTTACGTAGTGGCTGCTGATTTCATAATTCTGCTGGTTGAGAGATGCTATGTGCTACAAAGTATGGAAACAAAAGTAGACACTGAGATACTGGAATACGTGAACTTTTTCATAAATAAAGTCAGTAGGAGAAGGACTGAGAACCCAAGACCAGGGCTGACCTTTCTGCACTGTCCTTGGCACAGGTACGAGACGGAATGTGTTCTCCGGCAGAATGTGGAGGCTGACATTAATAGCTTGCGACCCTTGTTGGATAATCTGGCTCTGAGCAGGTCTGACCTGGAAATGCAATTTGAGTCTCTAAAGGAGGAGATGATTGACCTCAAGAAGAACCATGAGGAGGTAAGAGCCAGCTCCTTGAAATGCAAACTGCAGAGGAAAACAAGAACACTTACAATATTGGAAATGTGAGGAGGTTTCGCAGCTAACGTCCTCTGCACTAAATAGTCTTCCGTGCTCTCCTAATGTGCGGCAGCTCAGCAAGGGGCCTCCTGAGACAGGCGGACTGCCAGGCCCAGGCTGTTCCAGGGCATTTCCTAGCACAGTCCCTCAACGAGCAATGGCTGGGAAGTCAAGGCTAAATAATTGCAACAAGAAAAAAAGCCGACATACATATGTTGAAAGGATCCAGGATGGTTTATGACTTCAGAGCAAGTCAACTGACTTCAAAACTCTTTCGCAAAGTAATTTCACCATTTTTGTTTATTTGCCTTGGGCCTGGGTTTTCTCTGCAGGAAATGAAATCACTGCAAACACAGTCCAGTGGTGATGTGAATGTGGAGGTGAATGCTGCTCCAGGAGAGGATCTGCTGAAAAAACTGAATGATATGAGACAAGAATATGAAAATATTATTCAGAAAAACCGTGAAGAGGTTGAAAGGTGGTATGAAAGCAAGGTAAATGGTTACAATTTGAATGTTCACATTACAAAAGAAAAACAATACCAACTTTTGGTAAGAACTTCCTGTAGATGAATGACACTTTAAATGACAACATCCATTGCTTTTAGGATATAATGGTAGAATCCCTTTGATTAAAATAAGGGAAAGCACAAGTGGGCTTCATCTGCACTGGCAGAGCCATGTAAGCAAGTTTAAACAGCCCCCATATTACAAGTGGCCCTGCTTCAACTTGTGTTGCCAGATGCTTCCATGATAAACTGCCACGCTGAGATTGTAAGTAAAACTCAAAACCTCTACTTCTGTATATTAATTTTTCAGATGGAGGAAGTGAGTCAACAAGTCCACTCCAGCGGCCAGGAAGTGGAATCAAGCAACCAACAGATCTCTGTGCTGAGACGTGACTATCAGAGCCTGGAAATTGAGCTGCAGTCGCAACTCAGCATGGTAGGTAACGATTGCTTCTGATCCTCTGATATGCAAAGAACACGCGAGTTGCTGGAATGACAGGAGATCAGCTATTGCTAGCACTCCATTTAATGAAGATGCTTGGCGCATCTGACACCATGTAAGATTTTTCTCATTTTGGGCATAAGAATGATCTAATCCTGCCACATTCCCATAACCTGCCACATTCCCATTAAAAAATACTGGGTTTTTTCTGTCATTCTCAGGCACAGTCTTTGCAATCTAACTTGGAAGACACAGAACGTCGCTATAACATGCAGCTGCAGCAGATCCAGAGTATGATCGTCCCCTTGGAGGAGGAGCTGGCCAGCATCCGCTGTGAGATGGAGAGTCAGAATGAAGAGTACAAGATGCTCCTGGGCATCAAGACCCGCCTGGAACAGGAGATTGCTCAGTACCGGGCACTGCTTGAGGAAGGGCAGCATGATATTGGGTACGTACATTCAGATTAATTAAGATGCCCTCTATGCAAACAGGTGAAGATGAAAGTAGGAATATTTATATTAGGAACTAGTGCAATTGATTCATCATCAACATATTTACTACAATCACAGGAATTCATATGGAATCTAAATCTTAGCTGGCAGTGTACAAAGCTGTATTATTCTATACTTATTATGAACTGGACAAAAACATTTAGAAAAGTATTTAGAACTATAATATGCCATTTCTTCTCCACAGTACGATCGGGAAGTACAGTTATATATGAAAATTAAAGGCAAGCAAGAAAATAGCTGTCTTTTATAAATACTCAGGGTACATATTTTGAAAGACATCTAAAGACATTCATTATCTTTCTTTTTCTTCTTCTGTGCAGATCAGTTAATTTGTCCTTAATTAGGATAGTTTAAAACCAGTTCTCTAGAACATGTTTCACACAACAGTACTTTCTCAGTCATAGGAGGAGCTCAGAGGGAGTCAGAAAGTGGCCTCGATACAGCCGATAGGATGCCAGACACTGGTCATGTTGCTGTAACTCTTACACTTACATGCCCTTTCCTCCTTACAGCATCTCACAGGGAGGAGCTGGTGGTGGATCTTCAGGAGGAGGAGGTCATGGAGGAACTAGTTGGTCTTCTGGAAGAGGAAGTAGTGGAGGAGGAATTAGCTGGTCCTCAGGTGGAGGAAGAATTGGAGGATCCTACGGAAGAACCTCCTCTTCCGGAGGTGGAGGAGGAGGGAGCAGAGGAGGAACAGGAAGTGGAGCCTGTGGTAAAACTTCAGGTGGCGGAGGTGGCAGTGGTGGAGGAGGAGGGGGCAAATCCTGCCTCTCCCACTCTTCATCTTCCCAGTCCCACTCTGGCAACTCTTGTGAAAGCCAAGGTAAAAACTGGAATGAAAGAGTACATCCTTCCATTAACTCTTTTCTCTGAATAGCAGGAAAGGATATGACAATTTCCTTCCTTATTTGGAAATCTGGAGATATTTTTGCTATTTTTTCCCAGTTGTGTTTTAAGTCCACTCTGACATTTGTTCTTATACAGTAACATATCAACACGGTAGTATTTTCACAAGTGACTCGAATGAAGGGGCTGTTATGAAGAGTTGTATCAGAGGACATGTAGAAAGAGGAAATGAAGGAGGAAAAGGGAAAATAATGCCCAATCCAAAGCATGCAGTGAACCAGAGAAGTCAGTAGTTTCGGAATGAAGCCAAGTGTTAGAAATGTAACTGGTATTAAGGGGGCAAAATGGTTAAAGCAGGGTAAAATAGTTGGAACCCTCATGACATCTAAAATATAAATGGTATTAGCTGCAAAATCCTGAAGTAGCAAAAGATGGGGAGGGACCAAAAGGTCTTTTCCATGTCTGATTTCACTCTTGTGATTCCAGGCGGTGCTGAAAACCTGAAGCTCTGCCTGGAAGGGAATAAAACATTGGAGAGAGGAGCAACAATGGAGGAAGTGTCCGAAGCCATAAAAACAATGAGATCAGGTAAGGCTCCAGGTCCTGACAGCATCTCAAACAAATGCCTGAAAATGTTGAAAATGAACAGGAAGTTATAATTTTTAGAAAGATTCTCTTCCACTTCCGATTTTTTAAAAAAAGATGGAAAATGATCCTGCTTTGAGGCTTCCATTTATTCCTTTTTATCAAGAAAGTAACAGGGATATTAATCTTATTTAAAAATGTAGTCTATCTCACAAACATGCTGTTTTCCATCACAGACTGACAGCTGGGCATGAAAGTATTGGCTACAGACCAAAAGGCCTGAAGCCATTAGTATAGAAAGTAAGAATAGTGTACACAGCCTCTCTTGATGCTGAAAACAAAGGCAGTGAATTCAGAAGGCTTTTGTGTAACGAGTAAGATCTTTTGGTAAGATTTAGTGTAGATGAGATCTAGTTTTAAAAAATTAATAGGCTTTGCGAACTCCTCCGTAAAAATTTACTCCTTTGATCTGACTTGCAAGAGTTCTACGTATACTAATGTTTGGTAGGCAAGATTAAAATATATTATGTGCCATCCTACTTTAACTTTTAAAAATTTGTTGTAAAT
Source organism: Ciconia boyciana (assembly GCF_034638445.1). Classification (NCBI taxonomy): domain Eukaryota; kingdom Metazoa; phylum Chordata; class Aves; order Ciconiiformes; family Ciconiidae; genus Ciconia; species Ciconia boyciana. The sequence continues at coordinate 1,095,199 of NC_132955.1, forward strand.
ACCCATACACACATAAATACAGACTCTAAGTTCATCTGTATTTGATTTATACTGCTACAGTCACTCTAAATTTAAAGAGTGATTTACACTTACTCAGTTGAGAATAGAAGCAGGTCCATGTATTTAATATGATAAAGCTGCAAACACACATGCTTGTACAAATATTAAGTCTGACACTGTCCTAACCTTTCCAGAATGCTGGGAAAAAAAATCTAGTCCCCTGAGAACTGCACACACAATTATGAAGTAACAAAAAGATTAAAAATGCTGAATGAGATAACACTTCTTCAAAGAAATTCTTGCTTCCCTTCATCTTTCAACAGGGAGTTTTAGAAAGTCTGAGAAGTGATTGGCAACACCAGCATCTTCCACTGCAGGACCTCCCAGTGGGCCTTTGGACCAAGCAAGAATATACCGAGCATGTCTGATCATGTCTCTGCGAAGAGCTCGAGCAAACACTTGTTCAAGTTACTCAACACTGTTCACTCCAGGGGCTCATCAGAACTCTCTGGATGGCCTACCTGCTTCTTCCATCTGAATTTCTGTGCCTAATCACTGTTACCTGAGTTAATCTCTACCGTGATTGGTATTTTTGTGAAAAAAAAAAAAAAAAAAAAAAAAGAAAAAAACGAATCAAAAAAAATAAATGCTAATAAATCTTTGCTTTTCTCTGATGCAACCAGAAAGCCATGTCTGGGAGAAATTTCCTTTAGCAGACATTTTTGTTTGAATCAGTTACAAATATCAAGCCCTACCTGTGGAATACACAATAACCTGTCAGATAACGCGCAAGATCCAAAAGTTTGCAGCGACATATACATCATTTAAGACCAACTGGGCAAAACTTTGAAGAATACACTACCAGGTACAATGCTCTGTAGTCCCTGCAATGGGAAAAGCAACAGTCAAAAAACCGACTCGTTTCTGCTATTAACTTCTGTCAGGGAAAGAGGGGGTGGGTTTAAGGAACTATTCCCTAGAAAGCCACTTTAAAAAAAATCTTCCTAAGGAGCCATTAAAATGAATTATGAAACTTTTTTCTCATGGAATTTAAAGATGGAGATTTTCAGCCCCCAGTGCCAAAACACCCCAGAGTGCAGAACTCAAATAATCTACAATGAATTCTCCAAAATGAACACTTTTCGAGTGCTGCCTGCTTGGGTACACATTGTCTAACAAGTGGATAAAAGTTCAGTAATCCCTACTTGGGGGGGGGGTTCAGATATCCCTACTTGGTGACAGTAGTTATCTGCACTGTAAAATAAATTCATAAAGCTGCAGTATGAACCAAATTGCACACATATGGTCTTACAGAAGAAGGAATTCACAGGCTAGTTTTGCTGATCATAACCAGCCAGCAGCTGGTAGCTGTACAATACCTGGCCTCTTCTATGTATTTCCTCTTCAGGGCATTTCTCATGTCTAAGTATGGACAGGTATACATTTTACAAAGAAGATTGGCAAATTATTCATATTTAGGATGTGATTTTACAAAACCCAGTGGTAGGTTGAGAGAAAAAGAAAAGATATCCAAGAGAAAAGATTCCCAAACCAATTTTAAGGGTTGCCTACAGACCACACAGTAGAGGGACTGCTCACAGTGATAAGGGTGCAAATTCCCTGCAAGACAGAGACTGAACTTTTTCTCTTTCTTTTAATTACAGCCATGTTTCCCTCCTTTACGCCGTGGATGTGTGCTAATTGGGCAGAGGGTTCTCTCTGCCTGCTCCCCCATGCTGTATCCCTTACAGTGCTTTTCATTTCTGTTGAGGCTAATTAAAGTGTGGGGTCTGCATAAGCAGAACTTCTATGGGCTGAATTACTGAAATGAACTATACGGGCAATTTCACTTGAAAATAATTCAGAGGGCTTCTCACATGACACCTGGTCACTAGCACATTCTTTATCCCTTGCATTTCTCGACTCACCTCCTTAAACACAAACAAAGGGAACCAAATAGGAGTATCGCTGCGATAAGTTTTTCTCTCTCAGTGTTACAGTCATGAGTTTTGTTTTTTCACTCCGAGGAAGGCATCACCCACTGGAGAAGGTTGAGAAACACCGTTTGAGTGGGAGACCATGGGAACGGGAATCCTGAACGCCCACATTCTAGGCAGATCTGTGCCAGTGATTCACTGCATTGCTTTATGCCAGGCTCTCAGCCAATGCGATTAGTATTTGAAAAGAAAAAAAATCTAAGAAGAAATTTTTTTTCTGACCAGTGTCTCTACAGGGGCCTGAGGAACTGGCTAATCCTCAGGGAGGACTACTGACTACTTCATACACATCAGCATGCACTGATAGCCCTGACCTGACATGCAAAGAGGCAGTGCTGATTCCGTTTGCAAGGATACCCCATCTCCCTCCCTTTTGCCGATATTGCAAAATCTACTTAATTTTTAAAACCCTTGCAGCATCACATCATATTTGTCTCTATCACAGAATCACAGAATCACAGAATCATATAGGTTGGAAAAGACCTTTAAGATCGAGTCCAACTGTAAACCTAACCCTACCAAGACCACCACTATACCATGTCCCTAAGCACCTCAAGGGACACCTATGTGGCTAGCTGTCCCCTAAACTGCTTTCTCTGATGGCTTTGCTAGTTTTACACCTCTTGCAGGCTGTGACAATTCTTTCTTAGAGCTGTCTATTCAGGACACTAAACTAACAGCCCAAATTAAAGAACACTCCCAATACAGCAGCCCTGCTTCTCAGGCCTCCTCTAAGCCCGCCAAGTTAATCTCAAAAATGTTTCTGCTGAGTGCATGCTTCCTGGCTTTTATAGGGTGACTTACAGACCATCACCTGGCCTCTGGCCTTATAGCAACACCCAGGAAGCTATTAAGGAGGTCAGATACAATTTACTTGGAGGAGTAGTCTGTCTGTGATGGAGCTTGCTGCTCTGCATCATCGTCGCAGCTCTGAGCCTACTGATACCTCTTGATCAGGGGAGACCTCATCGCTCTCTACAACTACCTGAAAGGAGGTTGTAGCGAGGTGGGGTCGGTCTCTTCTCCCAGGTAACAAGTGATAGGACGAGAGGAAATGGCCTCAAGTGGCGCCAGGGGAGGTTTAGACTGGGTATTAGGAAATTTTACTTCACTTAAAGGGTTGTCCAGCGTTGGAACAGGCTGCCCAGGGAAGTGGTTGAGTCGCCATCCCTGGAGGTATTTAAAAGCCGTTTGGATGAGGTGCTTAGGGACATGGTATAGTGTGGGCTTGGTAGTGTTAGGTTTACAGTTGGACTCGATGATCTTAAAGGTCTTTTCCAACCTATACGATTCTGTGAGTCTGTGATCCTGTCCTTCTTTCCAAAAATATAACTTTTAGTATTTTTACTGCCACTTATCTAATTATCTAGCACCTATGCATCTAACCTTGCAGAAGAAATTCCACTGAAACAAGTCCTTGTGAGAGAAAAGCAGAATGAAACTTGAAGAGTTTCAGGTGTGGGAAGGTGAATCCACACAGCGATGAGGCAGCTCAATACTGTGTCTGAAAAACCAGTACTGCCGTACAAACATGCACACAGTAGAATGCAATGTGGTGTAATATGCTATGCAATTCTGCTTACAGATTTAAACGCTTACATTGATATGCTATAATCACACACAGAAATAAGTAAAAATTTCTGAGCAGGTAGGATAAATAATATAATATTACCATTACTACTTTTACTACTCAGCATTGATCATACGGTCTTCTTCCTTACCTAAAATCTGTACCTTTCTTAACAAGGTGTTCTTATAATGTTCCTTGCCTGTAATGAGTCTGCATCTATAACGCAAATAAGCTTCATAATAAAGTTTATTTGCTACACGTTACAGTATGTGACAAAATAAATACAAGCCACCAATAAACTTAAAAAAATACCTACTTAAGCATGGCATTAGTGCTTATTACGGACAAAAACCCAACTGAATTTAGGTGGTTTCTTACCATACCCTGGAAGAAAGTGCCAGTTTAAGTATTCTTTCCTTTATCCATTTTGTATACAGAAAATCTGCATCTAGGTTATCACTAGCATTTGCTTACTGAGGGAACAGGCTTGTAATAATAACAATGACGCAAAAAAACTTATGTGGAGGAACAGAGCTAGAAAACTAAAACTATTGCAAAGCAGGAGTAAGAAACAAATATTGTAGTGTCTGGTCTCAAAGCTTAGGGCATGCTTAAAGTGGGACTCCAGCGATATTAAGAGTAGTGAGGAGAACCTTGCACTTTTTATGTGCATGCATTTTGTTAGGCATTAATCAGCATAATAAGCTTTAATTTTATGAGTACAAAATGTTGCAATTCAGATAGATACTTATCTGGTGTTCCTATTAGTTCTCTGAGAAGAAAACTGTGGTACGTGTTGGAACAAGACCTTCAGAACAACCTTAGGCAAAAATAAATGTACACACACACTCCTGTATGTTTGTCTTCATTACTCCCGGAGCAATTCCTTTCTCCATTTGAAGGCACAGATGTAATTTCAAAATTGCCTATGCATATATTCTGCTGATCTCTCTTTTGTTTAGCATTAATTGTCAGCCCCATTAATTGTCAAATGCTACATGGGCTATATTCATGGGCTACAGAAGGAGTACAGCAAAGTACACCGTTTTGCTGCACTGTTGGGGGGGAAGGAAGAAACTAGCAGCTCTATCTATCTAGAGCCCACCCATCTCAGCATGAATGTCCTAGTGGTTTTTCTTCACTTTTATGAGGGGGCAGCCCAGGTTGCTTAGGCAGTCATTTGCTTAAAGGGTTGGGGGAGTTTTGTGATAATAATTCTCTATATGGACAATCAAGCAGGGGCCAGATCCCTAAAGGCAGTAGGCATAAACAGGATTTAGCTACGCTTAAACTGGCTGAAATCCAAAGCTCTGATTCCCAAATCCTGGCTCAGTGGGTATTTAACCACCTTGAATTATTACATTCACAAAATCGTACTTTTTGACTAACAAGTTCTTTAGGCTGCTTCTGCACTTGCTCAGACCAGGCTGAGGCTAAGGGGAGCAAGTAGCAGCTCCTTCCCACTTCCCACTGGCAAGCAGAGACCACGCAGGTTGCCCCTGAAGTGTGTAAATCCTCGGCAGAGCTCAGCCCAGCAGCATGCCTCCCACAGGCCAGCATGCCCTTCCTCCCCGTAAAACACTTCAAGAAGAGTGGATGACTTTAATTCATACAACACATTAGTTGTAGTAACAGAAAGTATAACATGCGGATTAGTGCCTTTGCAGGCTGGGATTCAAATCTCTATGTTCCATCTTGGAGGATACTGCAGTAATCAAAGCCGTTAAGGTGACAGAAGAGCTGTAGATGCCCACAGCCTGGAGGGGATGTGAGGGTGCTTATCCCAAAGGGACTGAGGCACCTAAACTCTAGAGAGAGGCAGGAGACCTTGATGGCAGATGCTCTTATCATACCCTCCAGCTGTTATAGGCAACACGAAAAACACTGTTCCATTTTGGTACCAACAGGAAAAATTATTCCAATTGAATTGACTTCACCCTCCAGGAGTCTGGGGTAATCACAGAGGGACGACTCTGACTCTGGCTCAGAAAGTGATAGAAATGGTAACTGGCAGCTGCTAGGCAGTAATTAGCAGCCTGTACACTGCCTGTCCGCTGTAGGGCACAACAGCCTTGAGCCATGGCTGCCACATCCCAATGACAAAAATGGTGCGTACATCTTCGGGATCTGAGCAAGAGGCATTCTTCCCATCAACCCACTTGCATGGAAGATCCAAGTTATACTGCACAAAAGTGTTGGCTTGGAGAGTGCTAGAGGTTTTAAACTTCACAGGCAAGCTCACTGCTGCCTTAATAGTTTGTTTCCTTTGCTGGGTCTAATCTAATTTTCTTTGGAAATTACTGTGATGTCACTAGAATATTATGAGATGAAGCAGGAATGAAGAGTGAGCGCAGACTCCTAGGTGAAAACAGATCCTCTCTTCTTACAAAAATTTCTGGTAAGAGAGATGGGAAGAGATTATTAAATGGATCAAGAGAATAAACCGCAGCACTTGGCTGAGGCATGGCATCAGAACAACAATGAATTAAGGGGAAACGTTTTAATTTGTCGGTGCACAGACACAAAATTGAGAATACATTTTCTCCAGGTCTGCTTTGAATGCAGCAGCTCCAGCCTGTTGTAAAAGTCTCCCAGTTTTGCTAAAATACACAGCAGTGTGGGCTGCTCACAGAGTTTGTCTTCATTCTGATGCTAGGCAGCCACTTCTTTGATATATATCACAGAGGCCTGATTAAAAGGAAAACAATAACAGAGAGTGAAAGAATGTCGGCTGTACTTGAAACGTGGCATGTGCTGAGCTTAACAAGAAGCAGTACGCAGTGCCAAAACATTCAGATGCTCCGCAGGCTGAGTAATGCTGGTAGCTGTGGTAACAAATGTCCTTATTCTGGTCTGATGTGGGAACAGCAATGTTATATAGCACACTGGATGCTGTATCAACTCAAAAACATTAATGATTAAACTGTGCATCATATATAGGAAAGAGATAAGAAAAGGTCCTAAAATTGCCAGTTCCTTTTAGGTAATTCCATCAATTATAAACTTTACATCATCCATATAACACATGAGTGGAAAGCATCGGAGAACAAAAATGTTTGAAGGCTCTTTAAATGAGCTCAGAAAGGAAAAATTCATCCTGTCCACAGAATGGATCTTCTCTGGTTTGTAAATATTTGCACAGTTAAATATTTAATAATCAATAAGTTAAAATATACCAGTAGGGAATTCAATGTATGCAACTCTACAAGAGGATGAAGTAGTCATAGTTCACCTGTATTTTTCAGGTACCTTAGCATTATAGCCCAAAGAGACATACTACATTTTTGAGAACATAGTGACTGTGAAAGAAACAAAATATCACAAGGGGAAATTTTCAGCTGTTAAGAATACAGCATATCTGAACAGCCAGCAGGATTTCTATAAAAAGCACTAAGATTGAACTAGTAACAAAAACGAAATAATAGCAACACTAAAGGCAAAAAAGGAACATGCTCTGAGCACACGACTTCAGAGCTTCCAAAGATATAAAGGCAAAATCTTTCATTTGTGTTCCTCCTTTATATATAAGCAGGGGTAATAATATAGAATTAAACTGAAATTTTGAGGCTGTCTAAAGTTTTCCACCCCCAATGGCCTGACCCTTTCTTTTCTTTCATTGCTTTTATTTCTTAAAGTATTTTCCAAGCATACGATAACATATGCCCTTATCAGATGAACCTTGCAGTATGGACAAGTCCCTGCTGTGAAAAAGTATGTATAGAAAAAGACAACCCATAAATAAAATAGGAAACAATGTAGGTTCTCAGAAAGTACATAAACAGCTTAAGAGACACTTTTGGCAAATGTTTTTACTCTTGTTTTAATAATTCCAGAGAATTTTTTGTTCACTATCACTAACAAACCCATAGATTATTCTAGCTTGTCTATGGAAAGCATCTACAAGGAATATCACTGGAATCACTGATGGAAATTTGAATGTGATAATTGATTTTACTTACCGTAGTGGAATGTGTGAAAAAGGCCCCCCATTGACCAAAATGACATTACCCAGACACAAAGGCAAAACAACAGTAAAAAGAAAAAACATTTTGAATATAGTAAACTACATCTTTTGGCACCAATAACACAACACGCAGAAGCCCAGAAACTGTGTTTACGCCGCTGAGGTGACACTACCATCCTCCAGCTGTGAATCAAGGAGAAATTATCACATCATCAAGTTACTTGAAATCTTTCATCATCTTTGAGCCATTGAGTATATCAAATAGCAAGATAAAATCAGAGAGCTTTTGAAAGAGATTGCATAAGCAGCAATAAAGCAATGCTGGCAAAAGCACAGTGCAAAGGACATGACAATGGATTCAGTCAGAAAATGTTAAATAATCCTTAACTTAACATAAAAAAGACCAGAAGTTAAGAGGCAGAAATACAGTTTGTAAAAGAATCATGCACGTGGAGACTGATAGCAGAGTGTAAAAACCAGCAGCAATATACAATCCACTTCCAAATCAAGGTGACCTTTGGAAAGCAAGGACCGCACTGCATTGCCATCTGCAAGAGGCCTTTTCAAAGATGCTCAGAAAAGGAGAGCAGACAACAAATGACAGTTCCTCAGAGGTGCCCTTTGTTCCCTGCACCTGAGGTTTAGGGGGAGATTGCTAAATTTCATAAATGCCCTACAGCCATTAGAGGATCAGTAACGCAACAGGGAGGAAGAAAGACAATGAAGACGTTTCAGTAACACAGAACAAACCTGTCACTGGAAAAATGTACGCTTTCTTCCAAGCAAACTGTAACAGTTTGGGGTCCATCTACAGCAAGACCACAAATGCTGATGGTTTTGCTGCTGTGTGCAATTAAGTGGTAGGGTTTGCATGAATGAAGTTTCTACTGTATTAAAAAATAAGATGTAAATTTCTCATAAAAGCTTGCAGTCTAAGGACAGAGCTAAGTAGATGCTGAGGAAATGAGATCCTGCATTTGAAGCAGAATATTTAGTTTTCACCCAGGACAAATTAGAAACATTACAACACGAGCGTATTTTTGTAGACGATAGTCACCTGGAATCAGAGAGTCAGTCAGCACTGTTTGCCCAAACTCAGACTCTTCTTACAGATTTTTCAGAAACATGCAATTCTGTCTTGAGATACTCTGCTTTAGCATCAGATGTAACAACTGAGGATGAAAACCATTTACAATGGTTAACTTCTGGGGATCGGTGCAAGACTGAAGAATGGTGTAATTTCTTCTGTGGTCTCAAGAGTCTGATTTCAACTGATTTGTGTAAAAAGCCTTTCAGCTTTCTCTCAGGATACTATTTTAGAGTCTCAAGGATCTCTGCATTAAGAGCAGTATATATAATTACTCTATCACCTGTAATATATGACACAGTAACAATAGAGAATGAGCAGTTTTACATTAAACCATAAAAGATCTTCCCACACAGTAGTTTATAGGTCATTGTCTGCATTAATACAGCATTAATACAGAATTAATTAATTCTAATTGCGCTACAGTTGACTTTATAACACAATTAAAGTATCCTTAATCTTCCTACTATTTTAGATCAACAGCTCTTTGGTGAAAAAAATCCACTATTTTTTTTCTCTTTGATTTGTAGGACTTAGCTATCTAGTGTGCTGTATTATCACTTCCTTCACAAAGGAAGGATTTTGGTTTTTAAATGAGAATCCCACTGCATTGCTTGAAATAGACTTCTCATATAAAGAAATATGTTCTCGAAGTGAAGGCAGGGATACACAAGTTGCGCAATCTAAATAGACAAGTTATACAGTCCTATTAATAAAACTCTTGCGCTATCATGTATAGTGAGAAAAAGAATATAAGAAGTGTAGAAGATCTTAAATGCACAAAATATTAAAGAGCAAAAGAGAACAATAGTCTTTGACAATAGCAGCTACAAAAATCTTAGCAAAGAAAGATTAATAATTGAACAAATAAATGCACAGTCTAACATGACAGATTTGGGCCTCATCTTCTTTCTTTTAGGGAAGAACTGAGAAAAAAATTCTCTCTGTATAGTTCCATCAGGTACACATTATCTCAACATTAGTTTCAACAGGATCCTGTATAAAGTGGCTTTTCTGTCATAAAGCAGATCCAGGCTGCATGAGGCAAAAGCCTATCTATTCCAGAAAAAGCTAAATGAAAAGAATGCCACCCAAAAGAAATGAAATGTTTGGTCTTAAATAAACACCATAAACCCAGCAATGGGCTAGAGCGCCTGAGGTATCAGCACAAAAATACTGTTCAGCAAATTATTCTTGGCACAAACAACAAGGTCGGTCTGCCCTGGGAGAAAGAAACACCCTGATGGTGACACCCACTGTCAAAAGTATAAATAGAGAGAGCTGGGGATGAAAAGTTGCAGTCCTGAATCTGATCAGGCTGTGCACCTAAATTCGGGATTGTGGTTAGACTCTCACCTGCTGTCACTATGAGCTGCGGCACTAAGTCTTCGACTAGTACCACTAGAATTAGCAGTGGAGGTGGTGGTAGTGGTGGCGGATGTAGTGGTGGAGGTGGTGGAGGGGGTAGCAGCTGTGGAGTACGTAAGTCTGGTGGATACTCCTCAGTGTCCACTAGAAAATACACCTCTTCTGGAGGAAGCGGAGGCTTTTCTGGGAGAAGCTTTGGTGGAGGAGTTTCCAGGAACAACTATGGAGGGGGCTTCAGCAGTGGCAGTTGTGGAAGGATTAGCCGTGGTAGCTATGGTGGGAGAATGAGTGGTGGTAGTTATGGAGGAGGAATGGGCTGTGGAAGTATGGGAGGAGGATTTGGATCAGGTGGGGGTGGTTTTGGGGGAATGGGAGGTGGTTATGGAGCTGGCCTTGGTGGAGGTAGTTTTGGTGGTTGTGGATATAGTGGAGGTGGATTTAGTGGCTTCGGCGGTAGTAGTGGCTTTGGTGGTGGTGGCTTTGGTGGTGGCAGCTTTGGTGGTGGCAGCTATGGTGGTGGCAGCTATGGTGGAGGTAGTTTTGGTGGAGTGGGGTTTGGTGAAGATGCTGGCTTGCTCTCCACAAATGAAAAGCTGACCATGCAGAACCTTAACGATCGCCTGGCTTCTTACTTGGATAAAGTGCGACACTTGGAGGACGAAAATGCTCACCTTGAACAACTGATCAGGGAATGGTATAAAAATCAAGGTCCCACTTCCACCAGGGACTACAGCCAATATTACAAAACAATTGAAGAACTGCAAAACCAGGTATGATGTAATTTGACTAACTTTGAACAGATTCTTGTTAGAATGGCACTTGGCTCCTGCAGCACAATATCCCTATTTGGGGCGATGTATTCCCTCCTTTCTTTTAGCCAGGAAGCAGACTGGTGTGGTGACAAGGCCTGATTACAAGTTTTTCTCTGTTGTGGGTGATATGCGTACTCTGGCATGCTTGTATTTGGCACAGGTAGCATCATTTGGTGCAATGGCAGATCATTACTACTGCACCCATTATAGGGCCTGTCCAGTGCTCCCTTCAACGCTGTGCTCTTGCTTGTTAGGTCCTCACTCTATTGGACAGGAGATATCATCATTGCTTGCTTATGGTGTGCTACTAGTGGCCATATTAATTGCATCTTTTTGTGAAGGATGAGCCAACATGTGCATTTAGTCTAGCCCTCAGCCATTTAATAGTCCCATATCTTCTACATTAATACGATTGTTGCCAAATGCAATGGTAATTATGTTTTCCCACTGCTTTTGGAATATGAGGAGTTTATTTAGTTACTCTTTCCAACAAGGTATTATGGTTTTTTTAATGGATATTTGTAAACCAAAATTGACAGCAAAGGCACTTTCTTTTAACTGGAAGCAATAAACTCTTCTCTCTCTATATAGCTCCCGCAGCACTAGTCAGGCTTGACATTACCATAAAGAGATTCTGAAATGTGTTTCTGCACAGGTATTTCTTTCCTCTGTCTGTGTGTCAGACTGAAAAGACAACTGACCAAATAACATCTGCCCTCTCCTTTTCAGATTGTTGGTGCAAATGTGGACCTTAACAAGATCCTTCTTGACATTGACAACACCAGAATGACTGTGGATGACTTCAGGTTGAAGTGAGTCTTTCCCTTCCTGTCTCATTCTATCTTGCCTCCCTTTACCCCCCATGAGTTCATATTGCCAATTAATCTTTGTCAATGCTATAGCCTCTCGGCTCCCGTGACAGAATATATAATTGTTGGGAAAAGCATTCTGAGAATGATTTTGTTAGTCTTTCATTATTATTTTTCTCCAGACAAGTTATTGAAGAGTGCCATTTAAAGGACTACTTTCTAAGTTTCTCCATCCTTGCATGTAGATAAGCATAATCCTCATCGTATAAATCTCACAGAGAAATTCCACTGAAATCAAACAAACCTATTGGAGATGGAAAGAGAACTGGGTCCTTTCTTTTAAGAACTGAGCAATAGGATTAAAGACCAAAAATGTACTGATGGGAACTGTTCATAATCAAGATAACAAACAAAGAGATCTGACGGTACTTTTACTATCTTTCTTGTCTGTCATTTAGATATGAAACAGAATACACTCTCCACCAGAGTGTTGCAAGTGATATTAATGGATTACGCCCACTTTTGGATCAACTGACTCTAGCCAGATCTGACTTGGAGACACAGTTTGAATCCCTAAAAGAGGAACTGATCTATCTCAAGAGGAACCATGAAGAGGTAAGTTTCTCCAGACTTTAAAATAATAACTAACAAAAACTCAACACTCAGAGAATGTCCTGTGGATTTCTTCCACTAGCAGTAACCAGATTTTGGCCATTGACTTTGATCATCCAACTTGACACCATAGGGCTTTGATTTTCAGGAGTACGTAGCATCCATAGCTGCCTGCAACTGATGTAAAAAGACACCTAGGTCAACGTGTGGCAAAATGAGATCAGGGAAGTGAATGGTTTTCAGTGCAAAGTACAAGTTTGTTGCTGAACTCATGAAAGGAAAATTGGATGGAATATAGGGAGGAGTCAAAATAAAATATTTATACTATCTGCAGTGATATTTCCCATTGAGAAGAAAAATACATAAAAGGATTTTCACAAAGAGCACGCTGCACAGAATGCCTTATCACCCTGAGGAGAAAATGTCAGGGTGAATGTGTATGTGGTGCCTGGTTATTGTTCACTGTAAAGTTTGGCTTAGGAATGGCAGAACTGTTCCCTTTCACGACAAGGGCAGATGAGGCCCCTTTGCTGGAGTGATATGGCTGTAGGAGGATTTGGGTCCCTTTCTTTTCCTTTATTTGAAACTATGACATTTCTCCTTACCTTCACCCTTTGAGAACCTGGTTGGGTTTTTTGTGTTTTTTTTTTTCAGGAAATGAAAGGACTGCAAACACAGTCTGGTGGTGATGTCAATGTGGAAGTCAATGCTACTCCTGGCATTAATTTGATGGAAAAATTAAATGAAATGCGTTGTGAATATGAACGGCTTATTGAGAACAACCGGAGAGAGGTGGAAAGCTGGTATGAAACGAAGGTAAAGCACAGGCTTTTTTCAGTTACTAAATCTTTCACAAAGAACTGGACCTATCTGCATCCAGCAGAGGAAAGGCAACTTACCACGTATTATTTAAGGGACAATAACTTTAAATTACTTTAAGCAGTTTACTGTAACAGGTCAGTTATGGAGTATTAAGTTTATGTGGTAAAGCATGTAGAATCTCTGTGTTCAGTAGCAAGGTGAATTACACAGAGTGAGTTGGCAGAGTGGCATGTGGGAAATACACATAGGCAGTCTACATTACACCTTTCTTCATTCTTATTAATTGCTTTCTCAATGCTTTTATGATAATCCCACAATGTTTTCTTATTATCAAAAATGCCTCAATTTTGTGTGTGAATTTTTCAGATGGAAGAAGTTAATCAACAAGTCCACTCAAGTGGCCAGGAGATACAATCAAGCAACCAACAGATCTCTGAGCTGAGACGTGAATATCAAAGCCTGGAAATTGAGCTGCAGTCGCAACTCAGCATGGTAAGTAAAGGTATTTGCTTCTGCTTCACCTGTGACACAGGCTGTATGTGTCACTAGAATGAAAGAATGGTTACACCTAGACAGTACTCCATCTGTAGAGAATGGGATATTGGATTACTTATCTTCAAATATATGCTTTTTTCTGGTTTGTGAAGATCGCCAATTTTTACACAAAAATGAGTTAAACTTGCCACATTCCCATAAACACTGTATTTTGTTTTCCATTTGCAGGTAGACTCTTTGCAATCCAACTTGGAAGACACAGAACGTCGCTATAACATGCAGCTGCAGCAGATCCAGAGTATGATCGTCCCCTTGGAGGAGGAGCTGGCCAGCATCCGCTGTGAGATGGAGAGTCAGAATGAAGAGTACAAGATGCTCCTGGGCATCAAGACCCGCCTGGAACAGGAGATTGCTCAGTACCGGGCACTGCTTGAGGAAGGGCAGCAAGACCTTGTGTATGTAAACTGACAAAAGAACACAGCATTATGTGAAAGCCAGGGCTGCTAGATCAGTCACAAAGACAGGAAATTAACAGTCTAGATTTGCAAAACAGATTTTGTACTGAAATGAGGCTAATTCCACTATCTTGACCAATCGCCTCCCAGGTTTGAGGTACTATACATTTCTTGGCAAACCTGTTCAGAATATAAATCATGTGAGGAAAAATTAACACAGAAATTCTGAACTACTGATTCGGGGCTGGACAGGGAAACCCACATACAGAGCCTTGCCTTTACCCTGGTTCCAGAAAAGGCCAGTAACTGAACAGACAGAAGTCACCTTGGAAAAGACTGTAAGCAGAAAAATGACCAGTTTTCCAAACCTTCATAGAAGTCTCAGTGGGCAATTCTCTGAAAGTTCAAGCTACTTCGGTTTCCCTTATGCAGTGAGCCTGCTTCTGCTTGTAAGTGGCGCCTGAAAGAACAGCTAAAGCTTCATTTTCTGCCTTTCCAATTTGGAATGCAGTGACACCATATGCTGATAAAGCAGCAATGCTAAATCTTGCAAGAAATATCTGAGCAGAATGTGGGAAAAGCAAAAATTATTGCATTCAAGCTGAAATTGAAAGGGGGGTTGATTTTTGGCACTGCGTCAGTTGTCTTGCTGATCTGTGGTAGGTTCTAAAAAGAATTACAGACAAGAGAAGTGCAGGCTTCCATGCAGTATCTGTAGATAGATTTCCTTCTGAGATAAAAAATGCATTTGATTAACTTTTTTCCCTCTTTTTTTCTCTCTCTTTGCAGAATCCCAGCAGGAGGAATGGGAGGAGGAATGGGAGGAGGCATGGGAGGTGGTAGAATAGGAGGTGGTGGCTATTCTTCTGGAGGAGGAAGAGGAGGTGGTAGCATGAGTGGTGGATATGGAGGTGGTAGCATTTCCTCCGGCAGCGGAATGGGAGGAGGAATGGGAGGAGGAAGTTGTGGAGGAGGAATGGGAGGAGGAAGTAGTGGAGGAGGAATGGGAGGAGGAATGGGAGGAGGAATGGGAGGAGGAAGTGGAGGAATAGGAGGGGGAAGCGGTGGTGGTGGATGCAGTAGTATTGTTGGAGGAGGAGGAGGAGGAGGAAGGATCTCAGGAGGCATCAGCAGTTCCCACTCCTACTCTTCATCTTCCCAGTCTCAGTCCTGCAGGAGTGGTGGTGAAAGCCAAGGTGAGAATTGTTGTATGGTCACAGTGTTCTCCCAGTCCCATCCTTACTAATTTATACACTGTATCAACATACTCTTCTCGAGGTAAACAGTACCGAGAATAAACTAAAATTTCTGGAAAGTGTTAGATTTCCTTTTATTAAACATTCTTTCCTATTTGTGTGCAAAGGATCAACTCCACTTAAGAAACACACATTCAATTTCTATTCAATTTTCTGGGTGACATCAGCTAATCGTGTAGTTAAAACACCAGCTGTTTTTCTTCATTTCTCTCATTCTCTGCAGAACCTCATAAAAACCGGTGCTTTTGCACCATGCTGAAGTTTTCCTTTATGCTTTTGGAATGCTTATGGTCACCTATCACATAATCAAGCTTCTTTTCTGTCTGGTAAATACTGGTGCCTCAGAGATTCCATGCCAGTACTGAAGAAATTAATGCTTTCTTTATTTCTAAACAGGGTATGGAAGAAAATCTTTTGAGTAAGAATATACATTGAGGATCCTACAGTGCAAGACCTTTCAAACAGAAATTGGCCCAAATCCTCTACATTCCCCATGCTCCTGAGGAAAGACAGATGCTCTTAACGGTTCCTCAACGTTGCTGACGCCATCTATCCAAAAAGGCCCATCGGAGCTCCTCAGATGGGCCCTCTGCCCACCTGCTGTGCATGCTCTGCGCTGCTTCTGCCTGGAATGCTTTGTGACTTCAACCATTGGCACTTGAGCTACTTGCTTTCCAGATTCAATCTGTTGGTTACTTGGGTTGTTCTGTATCAGGAAAATGTCACTAATAAAACTTCATTTCTGTCTGATGCAACCAGAATCCTGTGTGTAGGTTTTCTTCCATTCTGTAGGTATAAACACTTAAAAAGAAAACACAAAGCCATGCCAACACATGCCTCCAGGTAGAGAAGTTGATGACACATTACAATAGTTGATGATGAAATTTAGAGTTAAAGCGCAATTTCTGAGCATTCGGGGCAGATCACAATATTCTTGGAGCATTCCGGGCTGTGCCTTTGTTTTTTAATAAAGTGCCAGATACTCTTGTGGAGCTGAGCTCTAAGACTCAATAGCAGTTGAATATCAGCCCGGAACAGACTGCAGAATCTCAGCACGATATGAGTGCTAATGAAGTTGGCACCAAAGGAGTGCCCACCCAGGCCTGACACAAAGAAACATGAATGATTGTAAAATGAAAGGAATGTTTCAATTTGTGATTCACAAAACTTATCTGACACTCATCGGTTTAAACTGGAAATGCACAAACGAGGGATCTGTTTTTGAACAGACAAGAAAAAGAAGTTAAAAGGAAATATAATTTACAGTATCTTTACAAAGTTCTCCTCCATGAAATGTTAATACTAACAGCAATATTTGCCTTCTACCTGTGACAAATGAAGTACATGTGAAAGTACTTGGAATGTTTACTTTGGGATATAGGAAGATCTGTACTGTGAAGAAAATTAACATAAACTCTTTCAGCCACATCCAACTGTTACTTAAAAACATTCCTGACTACAGTTTGCAAAAAATTTGATTGCTTGGCTGCTGCAACAGCTTGGAGCAACTCAACAAACAAATAACCAGAAAGCACTCTCTTGTTATTAGCTATCTTTTGGGAGTTGCATTTGCTTCTGTCCAGCTTTTTTATATGCTTTTTTATAGTCATGATTTCAAAGAAATTACAGTATAGCTTCCTCCAGTGATTGGGACAACTTTGTCCATGAAAACAAGCAGTAGCTTGTTTCATTGCAGCCCACCCCCATGGGTAAAACCCATTTCCAGAGACTTAGTTGAAAAAAATAACTTTGCATTCTGGAGACGAACAAATTCAGAGATCAAAGGAAATGAAATATATTGTCCTAGGCCTTTCAAAGCAGTCTCTTGTGCACGTTTGAGGAATCTCAGGAATTTCTGCATTATATTTTGGAGGAGAAAGGGCTGCCAAAGTAGGCAGATGGTAAACCACAGCTTTATTAATTTTAATGAGAAGTTAGCATCTGAATTCCTCAGACTCATTTGAAAGTCTTAGTCCATTGTACAGCTACCACCTAGATAACACAGAACAGATGTCAACTATAGTCTGTGCAGCTCGCAAGTAAACCCAGCAGTGGAAAACCTGGAAAGGAACATAAAATACTAGTGCCTGCCCAGCGTGCCAGTCTCCCCGTAGCTGCCCCCTGGCAGCTCAGGGGAGGTTCAGGCCACATAGCTGCTTGCAGAAGGCTCTGTCCTAACCCCAGCCACAACGGGATGTCTATGGTGAAGCTAAGTTTTAAAAAAAGGCACACAGCAGTCCGAGCAACAAAGGCCAGCAGAGTATCCTGGGCAAACGAGTGGCCAAAATTACCCTGAGGCTGCACTAGTGAAGGGTCTATTTCCCTTGTACGTGAACTCGCAGGCTGAACTGCTGATGCAGGGCTGTGCGCTCAGGGAGTGGTTGCTAGTGGTGAGTGAAGAGCCAAAGAAAACTGGGTTGTGTGCAACAGGAGCTAGGACCACAGATTGAAGGTAAAACAGGTCGATGCACAAGGGTGTGGATCGAGAGAATAGATGCAAAATTAATTTCCATGCCATGCAAACTTTCTCAACACTTGGAAACCATTCAGGGAAATAGCAATACTTGACCTACACCAAATCGAAGTCTGTATATGTTTGTGTTGTGCTTGCATGAACTAGGTTTTGCAGACTTGTTCAACGGACTTTATGCTCCACAAACACTTCCAGTGACACACAACAGAAGAATGAGATTCTAGTAATGCTGATTTCTATTTCTTTGTTTTAGATACTGGGACTGCATGCATCATCTAGAAAGAGATGCAATGTTCATAGAAAATGGTATGTGGATTATTTCAAAGTAATCAACTGTGCTTATGCCAGAGCCCTCTAGAGGGTACTATATCGTTACCTCTTGCACCTTATATGTTACAACTACCTCCACAGATGTCAATCTACGCTTTAAATTAACCTTTAAAGAGTATTTATTTTCCTCTCTCGTAATTACCTGTTGCCCAACAGGTACTAAGTGCTACACATCATATGATGAAGTTCAGAAGGGGTTAAAACAGGCAGAATGGAGACTGCACCTAGTAAGAGACCCAGTTTGAGGGAATGAAGGTTTTTCAGGAGAAAGACACTGGTGTGGCTAAGGAAATTAAAAGAGAGTATGAGAGGGGAATAAGGAATCCCACTGTATCTTGAACAAAGACTGAGAAAACCCTCTGGATCTAAACAGTGAGAACGTTTGGATGAATGGAATACAGCTGGGGTCTTCCACGGAGAACTATGAAATTTGGGGATATGTCCCCCTGAAGGCTGTAGCCACAGAGGTGATTCTCCACTCCATATACAGAAGATCAAAATGAAGAACACCATTAATTCCACTGTATCAGTCTAGGGTACGTGGAGACCCTGGGCTGTATTTTGAGTGCTGTAACTTTGGTGACCCTGTCTCAGAAATAACACGATGGAGCTGAAAAGACTCGGGGAATGGTGGAAAAGGTATAGAAAAAACTTCTGCATGTGCACTAGATAGTATCCTAGAGTGTTTCAAGCTCAGGAGGCACATCATGACCAAGGATATGACAGCATTCTCCCTAAACACAGCAGTATGCAAAATCACGACTGACATGAAGGTGTTTCTAATTAAAGTTAGTGGACAAAAAGTTGATAAGTCATAATTTTGTAGATTTTTTCATGATTCAGTTTCACTTTAAGTTCAAAATTTTGTTTCTCTCTTAAGGAGTGTCTCCCACATACTGAAGTCCCGTTCCTTCTGGAGTCAGCTAACAGCTCTAGTTCTTTGGAAGTCACTGCCAGTACCTACAAGGAGATGCCTTCAGGCAGGTGAATTCAAGCTCTGGGATTCAGCACCTCAAGTTCCTATCTCATTGCATATTAAGCTTCTGAAGACTAAGCACTTTTTCAGATAGCAGATAACATTCTAGTGGTAACAGTTCACACCCCTCCCCTTCCAATTCAACAATATTTGGTTGATGAGCCTTTCTATATAATTCTTATGATAAAAGAAGAAAATCAGATATATGGATATACAAAAGCCTATGGTAAAATCATAAACCTATTAAAAAACCCCAAAACAGAAGACTCTACAAGAATATGGCTTCACCCAGGGTGAAGCTGTACTATTTTCACGTAGTTGTCTGTTGCTCCTCAGAGGCATGGTGGCAGCAGGAATCTTACTTGTAAGCAGTTTCCCTGGTGCCTGTGCTGCTCCAGGAGACAGGCAGGTAGGAATGATGTTTCACAGGGTGTTTGAGAAGCTGAATGGCAGCAGCTACACGCCAAGAGCAAAGCACGGTCGAAAGGTGCTCCTGTTCAGCCCCAGCTCTTTTTACATCCATGGGGCAGATACAGGCACACTGTCTTCAAACTCAAACAATCCCACTCCTTCCTCTGATGTGTACCTTCATGTGTAAGGTGACTCAATCCCTTCTCACTCTTCTTTTGCTAATTTTAATGAGTTTATTTCTTCTTCAGTAATATGAAATCTCTTCCTAAAATACTTCTAGGTTGAATTCATCCTCCCTCGCTGTGGATAAGCCGATTTTGAGGTTGTAATTCACAGGAGGTTCCACCAGCTCCTTGTGCTTCCTTTGCACTAGCCAAGTGACTCTCCTGTAGGAGTTATAGTGCCAATATTTAATACACAGCTGGAAACTCGAGAATTTGTTTCTGTTCAAGGCTTTTCTCAGATTCATAGAAGCTTGATTAGTAAAGATGGGAAAAGCAACTCATGAACATCCCATATTGCATAGGCAGTGGAAAAAAATACATAATTGTTTCTTACTCCGTGTTTCGTGTTGCAAGATATTCTCTCACCGTTGGCAAACAGAATTCACTGTAACGAGTTCAGATAATCATTATATTTTTTCAGATCTAATCTTTGGCACTGCATATTTTAATCTAACTTTTTTTTACTGCATTATATAATTCAAGGACATATTCTGAGAAACGGCTATTTTTAATATGATCATGAAAATATGAAATATCAGAAATGTGTCCTCTCAATTTCCTCTGAGTCCATTTAAAACAGCTAAAATAAAATTAATGGCTGTTTGATAGGAAAATATTTAATATGTTTTCCTTTGCAAAATACTGCTTTTGTGGCTGTCACCCAGTTTTATTCAACAAGAAAAATGACTGCAATCACCATCCTGCACTTTCAGAAAAAGTTAAATACCAGCAGGACCTTCCTCAATATAAGCAGTAACAAGAGAATAAAAAATTCAGCGTGAAGTTCTCTTCTATAACAGACATGGGAATGCAGTTTTAAGAATTAATAATTGATTTCAGTAAATTAAAGTAGATTTCTATATAGCTAATGTAAATTTTGAAAAAATTAATGAATGAAGAGTCCCTTGGAGGCAGCTAGTCTTACAAATCATTGTCTGTGATCACAGGAGGAAGACAAAAGCTGAAATACTGAATTTCGCCACACAGAAGACTGAAGGAGACAGACAACCAAGGCGGAGCCTTCATTAACTACTATTACTCGTGATATATTGCCAGATTAATAGAAGCTATGAGATATTGTATTATCCAACTAAATATCCAACGAAGAGCCACCCACATAAAATTATAGTGCATGCTTTGTGTGAATCAGTGGAGACATACTTGAACAGAATGGTAATGCGTTTTACTTACCTCAGACAAAATTTCCTTAGCACATCACTTTTGGCATGAGCACTAGGGCTGGCAAACTTCATGGGAAGCTGGACTGCCTCACAGGTGACACCCACCCAACAAGGTATAAATAACCATCAGCGAGGACAGAAGGCTGCAGTTTGATTTTCTGTTTCAAGCTGCGCAGCGGGCTTTGCATTTGGGGCTGGATATCTGATTACTTCCACCATGAGCTGCAGCATCAAGAGAACATCTAGTACCTCTTACAGGAGCGGTGGAGGTGGAGGCGTCTGTGGTGGCGGTAGTGGCAGGAGTTCCTCCGTCTCCTGCAGGCGATACGCCTCCTCTGTGATAGGCGGTGGAAGCTATGGTGGGGGAGCATGCAGCATTGGCTACGGAGGGGGCATGAGTGCTGGCAGCCTTGCTGGTGGCTTTGGCGGAGGCTTTGGTGGTGGCCTGGGAGGAGGCTTTGGTGGTGGTTTTGCAGGAGGCTTTGGTGCTGGGGGGGACATCCTTCTGAGCGGCAATGAGAAGGTCACCATGCAGAACCTCAATGACCGCCTGGCTGCTTACCTGGACAAAGTGCGAAGGCTGGAGGAGGAAAATGCTCAGCTGGAGCACCACATCCGGGAGTGGTACAGGAAACAAGCTCCCAGTGTGTCAAAGGACTACACCTCCTACTACCAGACCATCGAACAACTCCAAAATCAGGTAGGATAGCCCCCACTAACGTGGCTCCATCTCCCGCACGCTATTCTCACTTGTGAGGACTCCCTCCTTCCCTCTGGCGCTGGCTCTAAAGGGGTGGGAGGGAGCTACTGGATGGCCTTGCTGGTGGTACCGCAGGCAGAAACCTGCTGAGCTGCGGCTCCCGCCTCTTGGGGAAGCAAACCCCCACGCCACCCCACAAGCGAAAGGGATGTGCTCTGGGGGCACAGCCCGAGGCATCAAGGAGTGCTCCACCAGGCCCCAACATGCTGCCGCACGTAACTGAAATCCCACGTTGTACAGGTGGCTCCAAACCAGGCATGTGTGGTTTCCAGTCTTTCCCTCTGCTCCCACCCAGTTCAGCTGGATGGAGTGCAAAGCCAAAGCACCTGGACTGCAAGACCTGAACTCCCTTTGTCTCTGCACACTCCTACATATACCGGATGGAAGGACCAAGGCCTTCCCTTACAGTCAGCTTTCTTTAGAATGAGACGCATTACAGCATCAGGGAGAAAGACTACACTCCCTTCTACACCCACAGTGCAGAAACCCATAGGGGTTGATGATCTCCCAGCATAGACGTTCTTCTGTTCTTTCCTCCAACAAAATATTCTTTCACCAGAATGTTTGGGGAAGCCAAAATCTTGCACATGCCAGTTCTTGTGGCATGGCATTTCAATGACTTTCTGTGGCCCCTGCATTACTGCAGGAAACAATTCTAAAACCCACAACAAAGCCCTGCCAAAGCTTTGGGTCTTCTTTCTTCTTGTCCTGGGTGTCTTGAACACAGAAAGACTCCTCTCCAACTTCCCCTTTTGCAGATCATTTCTGCCACTGTGGACAATAACAGACTGATTCTGGACATTGATAACAGCAAGATGACTGCTGATGACTTCCGAACAAAGTGAGTGCCTCTCTGTGAATCCTGCATCTTTCGTGTCATGAATTTTATGAGATTCATGAGTGCAGGTGATGATACCCTGTCCCAAGTGGTACGACCAAGCCTACACATTGCAACAAAATGAATGTGTAATTCTTCACTTTTCTTTGGTACAGGTATGAGAATGAACTGGTCATCCGTCAGACTGTGGAGTCTGATATTAATGGCTTGAGAAATATCCTGGATGACCTGACATTGGTTAGATCTTCACTGGAATCCGAGCTAGAGTCCTTGAAGGATGAGCTGATTGCTCTTAAGAGAAATCATGAGGAGGTACGATCCAATGATAAACAGCATGGCCAAGACATAGTCCTTTGACTCTTCAGGGTTCCCAAAGTTACACGTCAAGTCAATGCAGCCTTATGTCATGTGACTGTCATTCCTTTGTACCTTGATACTGCTTTGCCCACCGTCCCCAACAGAAGAAATGACCCCGTGCTCTTTGCTTCTCTCTTCGGACTCTCTGCAGGAAATGAGACAGCTGCAGTCTCAAACTGGTGGTGACGTGAGCGTGGAGGTCAATGCTGCCCCTGGCGAAGACTTGACAAAGATACTCAACGACCTGAGAAATGAATACGAGCAGATCATCGAGAAGAACCGCAGAGAGGTTGAGCAGTGGTATGAAGTCAAGGTACGTAGCAAGGCACAACGTGGAGTCTCCTTCTGCAGGAAAACCCAGGCACCCTGGTGCTGGGCATGCAATGCCTTTGGCTGAAAGGGGAGGCTGCTCACCTGCACCTCACTTGCACAGCTGGGGAGTGGGAAGGAAAGAGCTGCTGGGGAGAGACTGCAGCGGCAGAGGGGGAGCAGGCCAGGTCTGATGTGCAAAGGTGGGTGGAACGTCAGGATCTGCGGAGCAATGACTAGGCTGTTCTCGATGAGGACAGGATGAAAGGGAGAGGCTCCCTGGCTATCACCTTAGTTCTCAGTCAGCAAATCTGCTCCCTGAGAGGATCTTCTCACTCAGGAAGTGTGTTTGGGGTTTGACTCCTGCAGATTGAAGAAGTCAATCGGCAGGTCACTTCCAGCAGCCAGGACATCCAGACAAGCAGCCACCAGCTCACTGAATTGAGACGCGAAATGCAGAACCTGGAGATCGAACTGCAGGCGCAGCTCAGCACGGTACGTGGGGGCAGGATCGCTGAGGGCCCTTCCCTCCTCGGAGTGGGCAGGGAGGGGTAGAGCTCTGGTCCTAAACTCCTGCATTTCCACTTCCAGAAAAACTCTCTGGAAAACTCCTTGGCAGAAACCGAATCTCGCTATGGCTGCCTGCTGCAACAAATCCAAGGGCAGATTAACTCTGTAGAGGAGGAGCTGGCCAGCATCCGCTGTGAGATGGAGAGTCAGAACCAGGAGTACAAGATGCTCCTGGGCATCAAGACTCGCCTGGAACAGGAGATTGCTCAGTACCGGGCACTGCTGCAGGAGGGACAGCAAGACATTGTGTACGTATTCCATATTATAGCAAGGGCATAAAAATAAACCCTTCTGTACTTAATTGCTAATAGAGACTTCTTGTCCATGGAGCTACACCAACATCTTTTTTGACTGAATATCCAATGGTTCGGGGTTTTTTGGTGAACTAATTACTCTCCTTTTACAGTGCCTCCCAAGGAGCTTTCCAAGAAGGTGGAAAATACTCCCATTCATATTCTACTTCCTACTCTCATTCCCACGGTGGTGACATGACAGGTAAGACAACACTTTGTAAGGATATGTTTATTAGTGGGTTACCTCTACACCAATGACTACAATATATTTTGTCAGAAAAAAGTTTTGTATTTTGGGCTGGGCAAAATTCCCAGGTCCAGTAGCCCAGGAGTGAGAGAACCTCATTGACTCTGTCACAGAGGAATCAGGGGTTAAAATACAGTAAGTCTTGCCCTTCCCTCTACCTAAATATAAAATACAGATTATAAACTTTACAGGATGGGGTATGCTTTTTTGCTCATTGGAGTAAAAAAAGAACACAGCTCTGAGAAAGTGCCTAGGGTATTGCTGGGCTTGGAGTGTCTGAGCTTCTCTTGCTAACACAGCATGTGAGGTGAAAGAATTCAGTTCAGCAGGAAAGATCAGATTTCCCCTTAAGGCAATGATTTGCTCTGTCTTTACACAGGACAGTCAAGAGTGTGCTAGAGCAATAGCAGTGATGCTGGCATCCTCCAACTAAGAGGCATTGAACATGGACAACGAGAGACTGAACCAAGCACTTCTGCAGCACAGCTGATGCAACTGGAACAATCTGGAAGGAGCGCTTGGTCACCTGCCTCATCACCCCTTCTTCCCTTCTGCTATGCTTGTCTTACTCAACTTGTCTTTGTCAACTGGTTCTTTGTTTAAGGGCTTAAATTCTGCTGATAACACTGCCTCTAATAAAACTTTACTTCTGCAATGCAAATAAAAACAATGTGTCTGAGAAATTTAATTTCACACACTTTGAACGGGTATTTATCAAGCTAACCAATAAAATACAGGTCATCCTATCATACTTTGTAACATAGTCTCAGGACAATCTATTTTGCACTAAGAAAATGGACACCATGCTGAGATAATACCACTAAGTAAAAGGAAATGTCACTAATTCTGAGCATGGCTGTATGAAGGCTGTATAAGGTGTGACATCTTCCAAGCTCTGCCTATGGGAACTGTCAGTCAGGTGAGACTGTCAGAACTCTCTGCTCAAAAGCAAGAGGTATAAGGTTGAAAACAGAAATCCATTCTTGACAGAATTTTTCTCCTTCCTGTGAAATTACAAACCCTTTACCATTCTGTTTTCCCACAGCCACTAATGGATTGCTTTCTGGCCCCTTGCCTTGCTGCTTTTTACTGAAGACACTCTGAACGATGTGAGTGAAAGGAGAAAGAAAATACCAGTGATGTGTAACTCTCTGAAGATTGTTTAATTAACTGTTAATGTACTAAACTGTGTTCAATGCCACTACTATGACTCATCTGAGTCCATTAATCTTTGCCTTTACTCAGCTCACCATAGCTACAGTTCCTGTGGGAAGGTGTGACTCAGTATAGGTTGTTCCAGTACGTATGGGTTTCCTGACATCAAGTATTTCTACACCTTTGACTACGCAGAGAATTACGTATCACTGACTTCTGTTAGGAAATACAGCCAATAAGGCAACGTGTCTGTTGCCTTCAGTGTCATGCACCAAAACCATTCCTATGTTTTATGATAGAAATTTCAATTTAAACACCAATATAATACCAAGAACCCAATTTTTGTCAGTACACTCAATTGGCCGATACTATGCCTTAAGAGGAACGAGAGACACATTTCACCCACTGAAAGTATTTTTCTGCTTAAGAAGATAAAATATGCAATAAAATTGGAGATGAGAGGGCAATACTAAATTAGAACAGCTATTTTATACATATTTTGTTTTCTGAAGATGACAGCAAAGCCTCTTTTCAATCTGTAACTCTGTGCATCAGATGCACAAAATCAGCCAGGTTTCATTCAATTATAAGTGCCTGTTGTTCCCTTCTCCACCTATCAAATCTGGTCTCTAGTATTTGCTGTTTCATCTAAGACTGAGGGTATTGTTCTGTTAGGGTAATGAAATGAAAGGTTTTCTCATCATAGGCAACTTACAAGAGTATTATTTAGGTTAGGTCTTCTTTCAGTAATCATGTGGCTTGGCTCTGCCATCACAATATCGTAACTGCAGTCTGCAGTAAGTATCCACAAAGAAGAGATACTTTCTATTCATGTTGAAAAACTGGGTTTCCAAACTGACTTTTTTCAGTCCAGCATCAGGAATTTCAGTATAGAAAGTGACGTAAAGCAAACGCAAACATGACTTTCATTGCCAAAGGCTGCCATAATTCATTCACGTCTCAGCTGTACTTAACATAACCGAAACAGCTTAGGAAGACATCTTTTTTGAGGCAGGATTATGGAAACTTGAACTACAGTTAGTGTATATAAATAAGCACTGAAAGGTTATTTTCCTTCCTTCTAATCTTCCAGAAGCACAGAGAAGTATCAGAATGATCAAAAACACAGTCTTCCACATCCAGAGAACTAAAGGGAACACCAGAGCTGTGGTATGTCTTTCCCCATTTCTGAACTGATTTGTAAGAGCATAAGGTCTTTGTGAAATAGGCAGCACTATGAAGAGTCCGAAGTTCAATCTGCAAAACCAAAGCTATGCAAGATCTTCAGAGTGAAAGGAGAGGACGCACTGCAAAAGTGCCAGTCACTGCAGCAGGATGAGATCACTGGCAGAGTCCTCCTGCTGCTGACGGCACAACGCCTTCTGCATATCACCACTGATTCATGAGGCACTAACCTCCATCTAAGTATGGGGCAAGGGCTGTCCTGGGGAAAATGCATGGAACATGCCCTAGGCATGCCAAAAGCACAGCATGCCTCCCTGCCTCCATCCAAGGCTGGCAGATGCTCCAGAAACCTTGTAATATGTTTGATCAGGTGTCGTGATACCACTGTCTGCTCCTGGCACTCACTTCAATTCATCCATGGTTCTTAGAAAAAGTGATACAGTTGCTTATTGTTCTGAAAAGATCTACAGGAAAGAAAAAAAAAGGGCTTTGGCAGGGAGGAATTTAGAATTCGATCAGTTACCATCATTGACAATAACTGCACATTCTAGCAGGTAGATAGAAAGAGAACAGGAAAGGATTGCTATACTGAAAAAGCTTAATTTCTCTTGGGAATTACTTTTAAACTTTTCCTTTTTCAGTGGTAGGAAGGGCTACTGAATAGCAATTTAGATAGACTGTAGAATTAAAATAGCTCACATCTAATAGGATTTTCTGTAGATCTACACATGTGCAAGGTATAAAGGTCCATCCCAGGGAGTCACATAAGAGAAAAATAAGAATAGAATCTGGGGCTATGGAAATCATTCATCTCTGACCAAACTGAAGAAAGGTACAGGTGAGTGATGCGGAAGGGTGATGGGCGATGGATGAGGAACACACAGATGCAGTTCCTGATGAAACTCATGGGAGTAGCACTCTTCTTACCAAGACCACAGTTGACTCATTTTCTGTAGAACAATGAATTACCAGTAATTGTTCTGAGGTTGTCCTCTCCCTCTTGTGTAACTAAAGATATATATCCACTAATGGCATCATAGCTTCTGTGAAAACCACTGGCTGCTGTTGGTTCTTCTGCCAATTCGGAGTATCTGTTTGTGGCTCTGCATCCAATTTCACCAGTGAGTAAACAGCACTTGGAAGGGCTTCATAACATCGTTACTTCAAACAAACTTTTCTGATTTACAGAGGTTCATGGGGTGAATTATGAGCAAAAAGTCTTCCAGGGGAAGATATGATTTCAAAGCTCTAACAGTCTCTTCAAATGGCTGAGGAGCCTCTATACCCTCTACAACAGAAAATGTCTCACCTCCTTCTGTCATCGCGAGGATTATGAATGGTAATGGCACCTTAAGAGACCTGGCTCTTTTGGCCTGTGAAGTAAGTCGGTATGTCCAAATTGACTCACAACAGCCATCTCAGCCCAAAGAGCTGTGTCCACAGGATGGTGGACCAAAAATGCACAGGAGACATGGAAATGCCCATGAGTTACAGAAGAGGAAGTCTAAAGTTTAAGTCTTTCTGATACAGTTACAGCAGTAAGCATAGTTAGATCAGCTATTCAAAAAAGAGAAGAAAGGGACAGAGACACAGGGAAAAGGCATCTGCTGATGGTATGAAATTACAGCACTGGGAAATGTTTGGAATGGTTGGTCAGATGTTATGATGCAACAATGCTGAGAAGGAGATATAAAATCAACACCTCTGGCATTAATGCCAATCAGCAATAAACATCTCATAGGGAAGAATAAAGGTGCATTTCAACAACCTAATGAGGAAAATATGACTAAGGAAACACACCCTGTGAGAAAATAATTTTTATTTTTTAATAATGATGACTCAGTTTCAATAACATATGCAAAGCAACTGGTTCTGACATGCAGATAATTAGAGAGCTACCAGTAAAAGAACAATCATAATTATGAAGATCAAAGTATTACATTATCTTCAGCATATCTATGAAAATGTGTGTAGGGGTATCAAGAAAGAGGGTAAACGGCTTTCCATGATTCTTCAGTCAGCCATAACACACACTGGCAACTTTTATGGGTCTCATAATCATTGTGGCTAAGACAGCAAATGTTGCTCCAGCCACAACTGCAAGCTGTGTATAAGTAAGATGGTAAATGAAGAAACCAACAACGAAATGAACTAGTAATTTTTAACTTCCAAATAGAGACAAAATCCCATCAAAGTTTAACTCTCATATAAAGAGGCCCCTAGTCGTTCAGGCTGAAAATGTAAGTTTTCCAAAAGTTATTTAAAGGCAAAATTTAATTTCCAAAGAAGGGTTCATCACATCCTGTCCTCTTACAGAAATGCTGCAATTGTGCAGCAGTGTTAGAGACCTCTGCAGTGTTAGAGAGACAGAAGAGAGAAGGCAAGGGGGATCTAAAGGGTCGTCACAGCTGAGTCTCTACTATACGAGGATAAAATCCCCACTATCAGTTGATCAAGGTCAATCTCAAAACTTTCTCTTTTCCATCCAAAGCTCCCACAATGGAAGCACCTTCCAGACCCTTATGACTCCCATAAAAAGCTCCCCTTAGTTTCCAGCCCAAATACACTCAAAACCAGATTATGCCCCTTCCTATGTGAACAACAGGATTGTCCTTTACTTTAAATAGCCCTGGTATCTCCTTCCTCAAGAGCAAGCTGATAATCATCTCCGCCTCCATTTTGCTAAGTTGAAAAGCTGAATCCTTTTGCTCTCCTCTCCCAAGACAGAGTCAGTGATGCCTTATAGATTCTACACATCTATTTCAGTTTAAAATAATCTTTGAGTGGCTGGAAACCTACACAAAATTTAAAAAAATCAGAACTTTAAAATTGCACCATTGCATGTCCATCACTCTGTGCAATACATGGGATTATTTCCTGGAAGCGATACTACCAGAGTTTGGTGAAAACAGAAATATCATTGCTTCTTCAAAGGTTATGCTACTGAGATTTACCACTAAGCATTCTGCAAGAGAGCATCCACGATGAGCTTTCTTTGTAGGGAAGGACCTAAATTCTTAGAGATTCTGCTTCCAAAAGTGTCAGTTACTGGCAGTTCTGCAGGCAAAATGAAACAAGACTCACGCACAGGGTGTCTGAGTTCATATTTCTCCAACTCTGAAATTAAAACAGAGTAACTAGGTGGTGCTTTCACCACCCGTTTTCAGGACAAAAAATGACTACAAAGAACAAAAAGGAACTATTAAAATGAGTCTCACTCATTAAGTAGCCAGCAACATACTATCTAATACAAAATCTAACACACAGCCACCCACCTGAAATTATAGTGCATGCTTTGTGTGAATCAGCAAGCAAACACAATACCTATGGGGGGGGCTGTCCCAAGCCATGAAAGCAATTCCCCTTAGCACATCACTTTTGGCATGAGCACTAGGGCTGGCAAACTTCATGGGAAGCTGGACTGCCTCACAGGTGACACCCACCCAACAAGGTATAAATAACCATCAGCGAGGACAGAAGGCTGCAGTTTGATTTTCTGTTTCAAGCTGCGCAGCGGGCTTTGCATTTGGGGCTGGATATCTGATTACTTCCACCATGAGCTGCAGCATCAAGAGAACATCTAGTACCTCTTACAGGAGCGGTGGAGGTGGAGGCGTCTGTGGTGGCGGTAGTGGCAGGAGTTCCTCCGTCTCCTGCAGGCGATACGCCTCCTCTGTGATAGGCGGTGGAAGCTATGGTGGGGGAGCATGCAGCATTGGCTACGGAGGGGGCATGAGTGCTGGCAGCCTTGCTGGTGGCTTTGGCGGAGGCTTTGGTGGTGGCCTGGGAGGAGGCTTTGGTGGTGGTTTTGCAGGAGGCTTTGGTGCTGGGGGGGACATCCTTCTGAGCGGCAATGAGAAGGTCACCATGCAGAACCTCAATGACCGCCTGGCTGCTTACCTGGACAAAGTGCGAAGGCTGGAGGAGGAAAATGCTCAGCTGGAGCACCACATCCGGGAGTGGTACAGGAAACAAGCTCCCAGTGTGTCAAAGGACTACACCTCCTACTACCAGACCATCGAACAACTCCAAAATCAGGTAGGATAGCCCCCACTAACGTGGCTCCATCTCCCGCACGCTATTCTCACTTGTGAGGACTCCCTCCTTCCCTCTGGCGCTGGCTCTAAAGGGGTGGGAGGGAGCTACTGGATGGCCTTGCTGGTGGTACCGCAGGCAGAAACCTGCTGAGCTGCGGCTCCCGCCTCTTGGGGAAGCAAACCCCCACGCCACCCCACAAGCGAAAGGGATGTGCTCTGGGGGCACAGCCCGAGGCATCAAGGAGTGCTCCACCAGGCCCCAACATGCTGCCGCACGTAACTGAAATCCCACGTTGTACAGGTGGCTCCAAACCAGGCATGTGTGGTTTCCAGTCTTTCCCTCTGCTCCCACCCAGTTCAGCTGGATGGAGTGCAAAGCCAAAGCACCTGGACTGCAAGACCTGAACTCCCTTTGTCTCTGCACACTCCTACATATACCGGATGGAAGGACCAAGGCCTTCCCTTACAGTCAGCTTTCTTTAGAATGAGACGCATTACAGCATCAGGGAGAAAGACTACACTCCCTTCTACACCCACAGTGCAGAAACCCATAGGGGTTGATGATCTCCCAGCATAGACGTTCTTCTGTTCTTTCCTCCAACAAAATATTCTTTCACCAGAATGTTTGGGGAAGCCAAAATCTTGCACATGCCAGTTCTTGTGGCATGGCATTTCAATGACTTTCTGTGGCCCCTGCATTACTGCAGGAAACAATTCTAAAACCCACAACAAAGCCCTGCCAAAGCTTTGGGTCTTCTTTCTTCTTGTCCTGGGTGTCTTGAACACAGAAAGACTCCTCTCCAACTTCCCCTTTTGCAGATCATTTCTGCCACTGTGGACAATAACAGACTGATTCTGGACATTGATAACAGCAAGATGACTGCTGATGACTTCCGAACAAAGTGAGTGCCTCTCTGTGAATCCTGCATCTTTCGTGTCATGAATTTTACGAGATTCATGAGTGCAGGTGATGATACCCTGTCCCAAGTGGTACGACCAAGCCTACACATTGCAACAAAATGAATGTGTAATTCTTCACTTTTCTTTGGTACAGGTATGAGAATGAACTGGTCATCCGTCAGACTGTGGAGTCTGATATTAATGGCTTGAGAAATATGCTGGATGACCTGTCTCGTGTTCGGTCTTCACTGGAATCCGAGCTAGAGTCCTTGAAGGATGAGCTGATTGCTCTTAAGAGAAATCATGAGGAGGTACGATCCAATGATAAACAGCATGGCCAAGACATAGTCCTTTGACTCTTCAGGGTTCCCAAAGTTACACGTCAAGTCAATGCAGCCTTATGTCATGTGACTGTCATTCCTTTGTACCTTGATACTGCTTTGCCCACCGTCCCCAACAGAAGAAATGACCCCGTGCTCTTTGCTTCTCTCTTCGGACTCTCTGCAGGAAATGAGACAGCTGCAGTCTCAAACTGGTGGTGACGTGAGCGTGGAGGTCAATGCTGCCCCTGGCGAAGACTTGACAAAGATACTCAACGACCTGAGAAATGAATACGAGCAGATCATCGAGAAGAACCGCAGAGAGGTTGAGCAGTGGTATGAAGTCAAGGTACGTAGCAAGGCACAACGTGGAGTCTCCTTCTGCAGGAAAACCCAGGCACCCTGGTGCTGGGCATGCAATGCCTTTGGCTGAAAGGGGGAGGCTGCTCACCTGCACCTCACTTGCACAGCTGGGGAGTGGGAAGGAAAGAGCTGCTGGGGAGAGACTGCAGCGGCAGAGGGGGAGCAGGCCAGGTCTGATGTGCAAAGGTGGGTGGAACGTCAGGATCTGCGGAGCAATGACTAGGCTGTTCTCGATGAGGACAGGATGAAAGGGAGAGGCTCCCTGGCTATCACCTTAGTTCTCAGTCAGCAAATCTGCTCCCTGAGAGGATCTTCTCACTCAGGAAGTGTGTTTGGGGTTTGACTCCTGCAGATTGAAGAAGTCAATCGGCAGGTCACTTCCAGCAGCCAGGACATCCAGACAAGCAGCCACCAGCTCACTGAATTGAGACGCGAAATGCAGAACCTGGAGATCGAACTGCAGGCGCAGCTCAGCACGGTACGTGGGGGCAGGATCGCTGAGGGCCCTTCCCTCCTCGGAGTGGGCAGGGAGGGGTAGAGCTCTGGTCCTAAACTCCTGCATTTCCACTTCCAGAAAAACTCTCTGGAAAACTCCTTGGCAGAAACCGAATCTCGCTATGGCTGCCTGCTGCAACAAATCCAAGGGCAGATTAACTCTGTAGAGGAGGAGCTGGCCAGCATCCGCTGTGAGATGGAGAGTCAGAACCAGGAGTACAAGATGCTCCTGGGCATCAAGACTCGCCTGGAACAGGAGATTGCTCAGTACCGGGCACTGCTGCAGGAGGGACAGCAAGACATTGTGTATGTATTCCGTTTGCAAATAAGGGCATAAATTCTTTCACAGTCTTTTCTCTATTGGGACTCACAGAAGGCAGAGTAGAATGTTTTACTAGTCTGTAGCTGAAATCTAAATACAACAGATTTTTTCACAGCATCTGCATTGAAATGTATATATCATAAATTTAATAAGCACATCAAACGCAGGAGGAAACACAGAGCATATAGTTACTGACATATTTTCAGTCAATCAGTTCCTCTTGGCCTTTTTGTGCAGACTGAATTCCATTGGAGGAATCACCATGCAAAACCGAACTGTAATATACTGCCTTCTGCGAACAGATGAGCAAGCACAGCTGGACTGTGAGAGTAGGAGAATTATACTTCTACAGTCTTTTGTTATTTCTGCTTCTACAGCTTTCTGGGAAAATATAGCTGAAGGGAATTAAATAAAAAAATATAAATAAATATTTGCAAGGTCCAGGAAAAGCCGAGCTGTTACACACACTGCACATTATGTCACAGTATGTCTCTTTATGAATGTATTTATCATTCCCTTCATTAAAACTCCTTTCCTTGCACAGGACATGTCAAGGAGGTCTCCAAGGAGGGGGAATGTCCTCCCACTCTTATTCTTCTACTTCCTACTCTCATGGGCAATCTGGTGACAAGACAGGTAAGAAACATCTTCCAAAGAGGATCCCAATTTATCCTGTCCCCATGGCTTTCATGTTTTGTGTTTCATCTCTTTTCCTGTTAATACTATCCATTGTGTTATGGCTTCCACATTCACAATTGCAACAGGAATTAAACCATTCACAATCAAATATCTTAATTTCAAGGTGTCTTAGCTTCAGTTACAGAAACAGGCCAAGCTCCTTTCCCACACTCTCACTAACTGATGGACATTTAGGCAATGGATACATCTGAAATGTCAGTGCTGCAAGAGACTCTTGATTTCCCCATCAGAGTAATGGTTTCTTCTTTCATTCCACAGGGCAGTCAAGAGTGTGTTAAGATACCACCGATGCGTTGGTCTTCCCTGATCTACCTACTGCCATCTGAGCAGACCGGCCTACAACGCGATAACACACACAGCACAGGGACTGTGTGCCTACCCAACACATAGACTGCTCTACAAATGTTATTCATGAAGTCGAGATGAATAATTTCTAGGACTCTCCTAAAATTATCTACTTCTTCCTTTTTATATTGTTCTTCATCTGCAATCACTATATCTACATACACTTTTCTGCAGTGCAATTGGTGATCTACTTTCTGCTGATAACAATGCCTCAAATAAAACTTTACTTTTCTGCAATGCAAAGAAAACTGTGTGTCCAGCAATCTATTTGGTATATTAATATTGTATTTAAATTTAGGTGGAACAAGTGAGATATACCTTCACAGAGAAGTTAAGGTTGGGTGTATTATGTAATATGGCCCCAAAGAAAATCGTGTATCCTGACTTAATCAGATGATGTCTGGATAAAATATTGGAGATGAACAAATACATTCACATTAAACTCAAGAGTGACACCTATAGGGAAGAAGAAAGGATGGGTGAAACCCTTTCTCATAGCATGCATTGCAAGGGATGTGCAAGTAGTTGATTTGCCAGTTCAGCAGCTGAACTGAAACCATCAGGATTAATTAAACCCAAAATTTCATTAAAATTTTGGCAAATCAAAACCATTTGCCTTTGAGTCACTGAATGAGAAATCAATCATATTCAGGCACCGTGCTCTCCCAACTTTTAGATGAGGGCTCTATCTGATCTTGTTCAATAAAAGCAAAGGATTAGATCAGGAAATGAGTGATGAGTATGCAAAGAAGTTCTCCTTATGACACAAAGTTCAGTTGTTAGGATTATTCCTCCTGACACGTTGGAAGGTCTGGGCTCAGGTCTTTTATCTGATGGTTCAAAATAAAGGAAGTGTGTACTCTTACTTCATAAGACGGTATTCCTAGCTCCACGGTTGTACAGTGTTCTGGGTGGATGGATGGAGGATGGAGGGGTGGAGGCAAGGTTCAATCTTTCTTACTAAAACTGCTCCACTTCATCTAACACACTTACGTTAGACAGAGGAAGAAAAATCGGTGAAATACCTCACTCATTTAAAACTTACAAATCTGTGTTTCAGTCTTTGATTTGTAATGGGCTGAGAAAGCAGCTGAACAGGGTCTACCACATATCAAGTGAGTGATTCAACTGCCGCCCTGTAACAAACAGGGGTGGGTCTCACAAGCCTTCTTTGTTCTCTGAACAGCACATAAATCACTAACATTTTTTATTCTGTCAAGTAGCTTTGCACTTGCACTTTGGTTTGCAAACAGATTCAGGTCAGGTAAAATATCTTTTTGGGTAACAATGTGTTATTTAAAAAGGCACCAAACTGTGTACATGTTACAATCCTGTTATTTAAAAAGGCATCAAACTGTGTACATGTTACAATCCAAAGCTGAATTCTCAGCACAGCAGAAAAAAGAGATGAGTCAGAGAAACTATTGCGCTAGAAAACAAAGGAGATTTGTAAAGTCAAAGCAACCATATCTCTCCCTTGAGTCACAACAGGACTCTCATGCTCCTGTACAAGCTACCAGAGACTCATGTTCTGCCTAATGCTCCGTTTTACTTCTCATATCAACCAGTGCTGACTATCTCAAAAAAGAAAAGGTCTAAACCTCAGCATTAGCCAGCTATAATGGACGTGGGGATGAAATACCTCATTTGACCACAGTTTAAATAGAAAGAATGCTTCTGATCCCAGAAAGGAGCCAATTGTTTTCTGGGCTGTCTGTCAGGAACATTCTTGAGCCCCCTGCTTCCCCTCCCCTGTCTCTCTGAAGTGGGAAAGGGGAGAAACCTCCGTGCTGGGTGTGCTGCCCTCGGTCTCTGCAGAGCATTTTAACAGGAAGGAACTGAGGGTGCGTCCACCGCTGAGCCGAGCACACTCACCTCTGCCTTTCCTTTGACTTTGCTGGATGGAGTCATCAGGCAGGACTTACCAGAGCATAATTTGCCTATCGTAATATCAAAGCCCATCAAAACAAGATGGCGTGAGCTGAAATCAGCCTACATTTGCAGTGTCAATACAAGGGAATATTGTACTCTGGTCTTTTGGGGTTTGGTACAGTTCCGTCCCTTTGGCTAACCACACAGCAGAAATACGTCCCGCAGCTTGGTACAAGCGATAGGCTTTTTTTGAAGCTGACAGTGCAGCACATCAGTCCATCCAGTGTGCCGGTTCGCGCAGCATCCTCTAGTGGCAAATTCAGAAAATATACGATAGGATTTGTGACGGAAGCTGTTCAATACAGTCTCAAAATTAAATTCAAGCCTCAGGCCTGGGAAACAGTTAGGCCAAGGAAAGAACATCTTAAATAATAATAAAATAGATAATTTTTTCACAGGGGTAACATTGTGATACCACATGGGGTAATACACCAAATTAAGAGACAGACAGTAAAAAGGTTAGAAATTAATTCATTACAAAGGACAGGGAGGAGAAAGAGAGGAAGCGTCTGTTTCACATAATTCTGCCTGAAGGTTTTGAGGTAATTCCATATGAAATCAGCAAATTCAGATTAAGTCAAAACCTCCTGGATTGTTCTTGCATGCGTTTAATTAGCATTGAAGTTTTTTTGTCTCTGTTTTCGATGCATTTAGCAGCATCAGTGGCTGCCACAGACAGACAGGGAGCCTGGTATTACCAAGGGAAGAGGAAAAGAATTTTACAAACAATGAGGTTCAATTAAATGGTGCTGTGTTTAAAAACCAGGCCTGTAGGGGGGACTGTGGAGATACAGACATTTTGTACTGTTACTATGTCCAAAGGTAACCAAAGGTATTGTGCGCTATAATCTTTGGGGGGGTGTGAGTTTCTTAATTCTGGAAATGAATCATCTCCGTCTGCACAATATAACATTTTCAGGAGGTTAGATGAAGGTGAGAGGGGGAAATAGCTGGATAGAGAAGAATCCAAAACAAGAACCAGAAATTAGTGGACTGAATTCTCTGAGGGGCTTCATGCTGGATCAGGACTGCCATGTACCTACAGGATCTAGATCCGCAGCAAATGTTTTTGTTTGCAAAGGCAGCTGTCGGGTATGGACAGGTACAAGAGCCCACTGCTTCGAAGTCTTGCAGCTTTGTGCACGCTCTTTCCAAAGCCTCTTGCACTCTTGGCTACAAGGAAAAGGCGTCACTGAGGCAGTGCCTGCTGCCTGCAGCCGGGCCAGGCCCTGTCACTTCAGACAGACTTTTGCAAGGTCGACTTCCCGCTTGGCCGCCACCACTGTCTCCAGTAATGAAAAAAGAAAATCTGTGATTCACTGTGCCTCTGATAAAGAATCAGATGAAAGAAA
This sequence comes from Ciconia boyciana, assembly GCF_034638445.1. Taxonomy (NCBI): domain Eukaryota; kingdom Metazoa; phylum Chordata; class Aves; order Ciconiiformes; family Ciconiidae; genus Ciconia; species Ciconia boyciana. The sequence goes on from NC_132955.1 coordinate 1,132,520, forward strand.
ACTACTTTTGTGATATTTCTCACATTTACCAGCCTCCCATAATAATGAAAAATAACAGCAGTCAAGTTAAACAAGTACAAAAACTCTTGTAGGAAAATCCTTTCTTTCTGTATTCCAAGTAACCTAGTTCTATTAAGTTTCATGTAATACATAACATTTTGGAGTGGTAATCCCAACAAAATTCTGAATTTCTTCTGAAGTATTTTCATGCTATGACAGACTTTAAGGGCAAATGCTCTCTCACGGTTGATACAGTGAACATGCAATTTCAAATTTCAAGTGCACTGGAGCTGACTTTCATAACTTATTCAGTACTGCCTAAAGAGAAGTTTATGCACACTGCAATTACTCCTAATAACCCACTATTTATGAACCCACGCTCAGAGATGCATTGCAACACCTGGCTGCAGGGAACACCTTTCCACTGGCATGCACTCCTGTGCTTAAACAGCCCTGGCAGTAGGAGCACAACTGTGGATCCAAGGCACTTACAGGCTTATTAATCAACATTTTCTTGCAGCATTTCTAACCTTAGTTCAGTTCTTTCCCACAACCTGATGTCAGACTGTCAAAAATTATGGCAGCACCAAAAAGTTCATAGTGATTACACACACGCAAAGATTTTAAACAAATGCTGACAAGTCCTGTCTGTTGAAAATGTTGTTAGAAATCATGTCACCAGAATCTTACAGTTATTAGTTATTAAAGCTGAATCCATTAGAAAAGAGTGAAAAGACACTCAGCAAGTACTTCAGACAGCTTGATTTGGTGGTGGTGGGCTGCCCAAGATATCTAGACAGTTGGTGCAGACCTTAGAGTTTAATGAAAAGAAGATTTAAAGCTGAATACAAGTGAGGCTGGTGGAAAACCACGGTCCTCAGTTACAGTTAATAGCCAGGACTGTCCAGGGAGGTACGCTACCTGATACATGCAAATACTGTGAAATTTGCTTATAAACTACTTCTTTTTGAAGATGGAGCAAACTGTTAGAGTAATTAGAAATAACCTTTTCCTTCCCTAAAGGTATGCAGTCATTCTGGGCAGACAAAAACAGGGCTGCAGAACATGTTTCCCTGTGAGCTGATAGTTGCTATGAGAGCAAGGTGTTTTAAAAACGCCTCCCTGGCAGTAGCTCTTCAAACTAGTGGCTACAGGACTTGCCCTCATAAAGCAGTACAGAGTTTGATTTTCTCACTGAGCCTAACAGAGATCTGGAGACTCTGAGACTTTATCTCAAGCAAAAACCAGTACGAAACCACCTGCAGGATCAGGAAAGCCCAAACCCAGTTGATAGGATCCATCAGCAGGGTAGAAAGAGAGCTCCTTGTTTCCTAATTTGATGAAGAACATATGTTTAATGCTTGCACAGTAAAACCTCTACCCTTATTGGAAGCCGTGGCTTGTCACTATGATCAGAATATATTCTTATAAAATTAGCAAGAGAAATAATAATATATAAGTAAATAATTACAGATATATAAACATATGCATATAAATATAAATATATGAGCACATAAACATAAATAGTACAAATACAAATATGCTCTCCAGATGTTTTACAGACATGAACACAATAAAATAGCTTGTCTCTCTCTGTGCTATGAAACCCATCTACTCTGTGTTTCTACCAAGTCCAGGATTATTTTTTTTTGAGTGGGAATTTTCCATGTGGCCTATGGCAAAATGCCCTCCGAATAGCTCTAGGCCTCCTCCTTCAGCATGAATCATTGCAGAACTGCAGCTGGCATGGCAGGCATTCAACATGTACTTGGCTCCTCTTAAGCCTGGGACAGGTTTAGTCTATTTGGTTTTGGCAGTGGCCTCTAAGTTGCTTATTGCTGCTGCCTGCAGAAACCCGACCCCTTGTCAGTTAGACGTTGGACTCTTAATAATAGTTTCCAGCCCCATCATACCTTGCTGAGATTTCCCAACCCAATAACAGGTTAAAGGAAGTGTAAAAATATATCCAGTGACTTGTCTTTCACTCATGAGGGCTTGGTGTCCTAACTGATCCTTTCTTCCCACACAATTTTTAATCATGCTATAAGAAAATCTATTTTATTTTCCTATCTCAGGTATTTTACTCCCTGATGTGCATTATCATTATAGTTCTGGGCTGATAGAGAAGTCAAGAGTTTAAAGCTATTTATGTTTCTTGGGAAACAGAGACAATGAGGTATTTCCGAAAGTACACACCTCAGCCAGTTTCAAGTATTTTCCAAGTATTTACATTGCTCCCAGTTATTTATGTGTTTGAGTTCTTCATGATCTTTTATGTATTTTCCTCATATTAATCTATTCAAATATTATATAAATGACAAACTTTGAGAAATTAAATTATACGTCCCAATATCACTAAAGAAGCCTGTAGCTGAGGAGGAATCCATATCTTTCAAGTTCAACTCAAATCATTGAATCACCGTTTCTTTTCTGCCATGAAAGAACTAGACCCCTGGATAAAAATGAATTGTCCTGCGTCTTACGCTCGTAATTTCTCTCAAAACTGAACCCGTACATGAACTTCTTTCTCATCTCTTTCAATGCAGAAATCAGGGCACCCACATGCATTTCTCTTCACCAAATCACATTCCCTCTACTTAGCAAAAATAGTAATTTTGAGAAAGTTAACAGTGTTGCTCTCTGCTCTTATCTGCCCTCTTTTTACACTGTTAACAGCTGTGTCTGCATGTGCTAGGACCTGCCTTTTCAGCACGTAAACATTCTTGTCTTTGAATCTGTTGGCACATTCAGTGAATATGTGGCAATGGAAGGTTTATGAGGATTAAAAAAAATGATTAATGATGGGATATAAAAGAAAGCTAAGAATTGTATCTTAGGCAGACATTCCACACAGTCATTTCAGTACCAGCTGCAGATCAGTTCTTGTTATCATTGGTTCTCTCCACAAGGAATTTTAAAGAAAAAATAGAAAATTTTGAGTTTGAATTAAAGAGATTCAAACGTTTCATGCCTATGACCTTCAATAGGACAGAAAAACATACAAAGGTGTGACTTTAAGAGGGCATATGACATGATCAGTAGGGTGGGGTGGCCAAAGTTTTGATGACCAAGAGGAGAGATGAAGACCGAAAATATGCACACAAAAGAGTCAAGAAGCACATTTTCACTGATGGAAGCAGAGGCAGAAAGGAAGAATTATCAAAGGGACAAACACTTAAAGTTTTAAAAGGTAAATTCAGAATAATAACCTGACTTTCCTCATTCGACCACAGAAGAACCTGTGGAATTGCAGGCACCAATAATGTAGGTTAAAATGTTCACAAAGTTCATTTAATTGTAATTGCATTAGCAATCCCTGGAAGCAAATTCAGCAGGGTGTGAGACGAGTGAAGTATATGCCAGTGGCACTCAAGGGCAATGGTTTACAGGACAATTAATAAAAATACCCTGAAACAATATGAGCAATTTTATAAAGCAGTAGTGACTAGGAAAGCAGAGTAGATAAAGGTAAAGCAGAACCAGGTCTCAGCCAGGACCTTGGGCGTGGACTGTTTCCACCAGTCTGCTGGATGACTTCACTTCAATAAACGTGTCTCCCTTACCCTCAGATAAGTGGCAGATAAAGGAAATTCCCTTTGTTGACCATTCCTTGTATTTCCTTTAGGGAAAAGCTGACCGTACAATAAATTAAGTTTATTGTAGCAGGAGAAAAAAAGACCTATGCAGAATGATAAAAGTACCTTCTTTCTTGAGCAAATACTTTGCCATACTAAAGGCTTTTCCAAGCATCTAAGTACACGTTATCACCTTAAGGCAGTCCCAACAAAAACAAACACATGCAGCCATTGAGGGAAAAGAGAGATGTAAAGTTAAAAGAAAATAAAAATTTTTCTGGAAACTTAGAATGCAGTTTTAGTAAAAATGCTGCACGAGGGACTGATTTGCTACTAGAAGCTTATGATATATTTGGTGGTATAAAAAAGTTTAATAGTTACTCCATTTGAAATTATCTCCCAAGCTTTTCCTCTCCTGGCACTTTCAGATGTACTTCCAGACTGCCATGAAGAATTGCAATTAATCCTTTGGGAAATCTTCCCCGTACGCTGAAGCAAACCTAACATGCTTGCAGTACATTATCAATATTCTAACAGTATAACGTATGATGATTGCTGCTTTTACTCAAGGGGTTTCAGAGGGAATGTAGAGGTCTCCTAGACCACAATTTTCATTAACTGGATCATAAAATATTATGCAACATCATAAATGTGCATTTTATTTTGCTAAACCCCAAAATACACTGCTTTCAGGACCTGACATGGGAGTCTAGGGAATGATGAAGGAGTACCTGGAGGGAACAATGTTCCTCTCTCCTTGCAGCAGGAGACAAATCAGTATACACTGGTATTTGTTCTCCTTTAAGCTTCCTGCATTTCTGTTCAGTGAAGACTTATGTTCTTTATGCTCTAACTATGGACTTCAGTATTTAACAATAAAATAACTGTTCTTCTGTAGCTTTCTTTTTGTCTGCAGGCAGACAGTAACTTTCTGATACTACTATTTCACCCATCCACAGGACTTGGAACAGTTACCTGCTGGGCAGGTTTTTCCTACCCAAGGCTGAACAGGACATTCAGATCTACAGCAGGAATGACCAGCATGTCTGGCAGACAGAAGTGTCGTCCGTATCTCTTAGGAAAGGCTGTACAGTTTTACTGTGCAAGTTGGAGAGTTGTGTGAATGCAGTAGTCTCTACAGAAAGAAACTAACTTAGCTGTGATTCCCCTAGGCTACAGCATCACAGTCAGGTATCGTATGGTACATATATTATATATATCACATGTTATATTCTGTACCTGAGTCATTGCAGAATTCCTCTTTCTGATACAGCCTTGTAATTAGATACAGACCAATGGGGCTGTTGATACAGGTGCCTTGGCCAGCTTCCAGTTTGCATATTTGTCCTTTTACCCTCCCTGTATTTGCCCTGCAGTTTGACATTCCTCTCTGTATAAAGTGAGTACAGCACTAATGCGTGGTCTAAAATACCTGATGCATTTTTTATTGGTATAGAAAGACTAGACAGGCCCTCACACAGAGTATGCATTTAATTTGGCTTATCTTTAATTCTTTATTTTGCTATTAAATGGATTTCTCATTGAAATGTCACAGCATGCATCTTGTGCTCCAAAGGTTCTGTTTAGTGGAAGCACTTGCAGGTGGCAGAACTTCTGCCCAGGCCTGGTTGCTCCCTTAAAGCTGCAAATGCTGGTAGGCCAGCTTACTCCCTCTTTCTTTAAAGCAGTTCTCCTGGGGAGTCCCAGAGGCTTGGAGGGAGTGAGGGGTGGCAAGTGAAAGAAAGTGAATGGAAGAAAAGATGTAAGTATCCATTCATATGTTAGGGATGTTCATGGAGGAGCTTGCAGTAACAAAAGCAACATTGCTTTTGAAAATGCATCTTGGATAAGAGAGGACTTAAACATTTTAGAAATAATATTTTCATGAATCTCAAAGACCAGAAGACTAAGTGATTATGTTTCTTCTGTTTACTTCTCTCTTTCAGTAGCAATGAAAGGACTAAATGTGTAATCAGGCACTTGTTTCTGTTGTTGCTCACTCCCCAGGTACTCAGGGAAGTTTAACGCTTATCTCTGCTACAAATACAGCTACAGTTCCTTGAAAAGGATTCTTGTTTCTGTAGAAAACCAGACTCTTTGAGGCGAGACATGTTCTCTGTCAGACCCTCTCTTCTACTGTCAGCCCAAAAGGAACTGAGAGCAAAGAAAGAAACAGTGAAAACGTTACTTCTGAAAGAAGAATTTTTCTCAAGGGAAATAAGGAAAGCAGGGGGGTGGGAACCTGCTTTGTCAAGGTCCACACATATTGTTCACCATTTGGGCTCCTTTCAAGCTCTGTTCTCAGTCTACCAGTTACTAACTTAATCACTCTGTATTAAAACTCTTTCCTGAGATTACATGAAGAAAGTTGTCATGTGACTTTGCTATGGACATAGCATCGGCTGCAGCAGGGCTGTGCGCTCCCAGCCCTTTTGTTTCCATATAGGTAAACTATAACTAGATTTATGAATGTGTCTCTCAGGAGGGTGACACCTCCTCTGAATCCCACCTTTTGCTTCAAGAGGCAACGGTCAGTGGGAGGGAACCAGCTCCTGTGTGTGAAGGTATTTGGGAAAGAAACACAGCCCACTTCATAGCAACTGACCAATAACAGGAATTGCCGTGTTGGCAGAAGCCTTAAGGCTGATAAATTCCACGGGTCTCAGATAACACATTCTGGAGACAACTCCCATTGTCACAGGCATAAAAGAGGTGGGGTGGGGGAAAGGAGCACCCACTCCTGCCTCAGGATCACAAACTGTGTGAGCTGCAGCTTGGGTTAGGTCCTTGGTATTTCTTACCATGGCCAGTTACAGCTTCAGGAAAATTACCTCTTCTGTGGCAGGGGGACCTGGTACCTCCTCGGTCCCTTTAGGTGGAGGTTGCTTTAGGGCTCCAAGCATCCATGGGGGATCCGGTGGCAGGGGTGTGTCAGTCTCTTCTGCTAGATTTGTCTCTTCTGGCCTAGGAGGTGGCCTGGGTGGTGGATATGGAAGTAGTTTTAGCAGCAGCTTTAGTGGTGGTTATGGTGGTGGTCTGGGTAGCGGTGATGGCCTCCTCTCAGGAAATGAAAAGGCAACTATGCAAAGCCTGAACGAACGCCTTGCATCTTACCTGGACAAAGTGCGTGCACTGGAAGAGGCAAACTCTGATCTTGAAACTAAAATCCGAGACTGGTACCAAAAGCAAGGACCAGGCCCAGCTCGGGACTACAGCCCTTATTACAAGACTATCGAAGACCTTCGAGACAAGGTAGGTGTCAATATTTATTAAAAATCATCTTAGATTTGCACTTAAGAAGGAAGCATAAAAACCCAAAGAGAAAAACTTCACAAGAAAAACACCCAGAAGGAATTGCAGTTTATGAAAAGGAGAGGAAGAAGAAATGAATATGTAATGATCGGGCAGGGTGGATAAAGAAAATTATCAGTATGGAATTATCTACTTTTTAAAGTGTTAGCTAAGAGAATGTACAAAACAGTCAGTCTGAGATGCCTTAGTACCTAATTCTCTGATGATGCTTGCTTTTAACAAAGCATATATACACGTGTGCACACACACACACACATATATATACACACATGCTGGTCATATACACATATATGACCAGTTAATAGATATATGGCTATATATATACCGATAAATATAAAGAGAGCCAAACAATGACAGCAACCTGCCTATCTCTGTAGTCTGTTACCTGCCATATAGTTTGAAAAACTTCAGAGTCACATACACACTGCTTTAACAGTAAAAACAAAAATTGGTTAAGTATGATTTTGTAAATGTGAAGATAGCAGCTCAAGATTTCATCACCATACATTTATTTTTCTTTCACTTTTCACTTACTTAAGCTTGGAATTGAAATAAGAGTGCTGAAACATTTGGCTTATGGAAAAAGGAAGTAGCAGACATGAAGTAATCAATCCCATATATAAATGCAGGATTTGCCCCAATAGCCCATGGGTACCTGATAACAGATTACTTTGAGATGATACACACCCCGGAAAACATCGGTAGTAGCTGATTAAACTATGTAAATAAATGAAAGAAAACTTGAGGTTTAGTTTTCACAGTTCAGCTTGGGGTTCACGACCGCTCCCACGCAGTTTACTTTCTCCTTGCTTCAACCCATTCACATTCTCTACTGATTTCAAAAACTGAGCTCCAGTAAAGGCAGAACTGGCAATTAGATTTTCTCCTTTTAGTATTCTTTTCCCTCCTGTCTTTTACTCCCCTTAGTTAGGGGAGAGAAAATGTTGTCCCAGCTGTTTTTGTGGATGACCTTTTGAGTTTTAAAAGCAGCAGGCAAAAAATACATGCTTTCTAGGTAAAAATGAACAGGGATTACTTCTGAATAAACAAAATTTCCTTTAGGGGCTTTCATGATGCATTAGAAGAATCAATAAACACTATCCTGGATATTCTAGGAAATAAAAATGTGTTCAAAGACGATACAAATGCAACATGAACCCATATTGGTTACAAAACACAAATGTGTCATTTATTTTAAAATCATACAGCCCTTGTGATCACTTCCCACTGTTAAGAAAATGAGTAATGAGAACAAATTCTGCAAAGAGGGGTCTGCAGACTTTGCTTCCTTTGCATCTCTACAGGAAATAGGTTTCTTGCCTCAGTCCTAAAACATCACCTACCCCCTGGCTCACCAAAGTCCTCCAACACAGCACGTAGTTTTGTCTCACTGTGGGACTTCTAGCTAAAAGCCACTTCAAATGCCAGACAAGAGTAAGAGGACCTATCCACAACTGACAATCATGGCAAAAGTACTGTGATAAATCTGGGCTACATATTTTCTACAGATCATTGATACTTTCCTACTGAGACCAAATAAAATACACTTATTTGGTGTAGCTGCAGATGAACTAGAATCTTAACTCTTTTATCTTCAGATCAGGAAAGAAGATAACATAGTTGTTTCAGCCTCAGCAATGAACTCTCATTGTTTGTAGATCCTTGATGCCACTATCGACAACTCGAAGGTTGTCCTGCAGATTGACAATGCCAGGCTGGCTGCCGATGACTTCAAAACCAAGTGAGTAATTTCCGAAAGGAAAAAAGTCTCTTGAGCAGGCAAAAACCCTTGTTGAGCCAAAGGGCAGTGGCTGTGAAAAAAGAAAGGAATGCCTATAAACTCTCTGTATGACCACTAGTTTGATGCTGTCGTTGAAGTTCAGCCCTTTATGTATTTGCTGAAAGCACCATCTGCACCACGGAAAATTTTATATCATGTAAAATATGTGGAGAAAAGTTTAACGCTGGATAACATTTGTTACATCACAAATCCTACAAAACCAGACACATTTATAGCAAATAATGTGTTTCACAGTGGGCTGGCTTAATCAACTAACCTGAATAGTTTTGTTTTGCTTTTTTAAGGTTTGAAACAGAGCAAGCTCTTCGCATGAGCGTGGAGGCTGACATCAATGGCCTGCGCAGGGTCCTGGATGAGCTCACCCTGGCTAGAACAGACCTGGAGCTGCAGATTGAAAACTTAAAGGAGGAGCTGGCCTACCTAAAGAAAAACCATGAGGAGGTAAAAGAACCCCAAGAAACATGTTTGAAAGTGACATTAGAAAAAGAGGGTGTGGAAATGTGGAGTCCCTCAGGATTGCCCTGGGCTCTCCAACAGTGAAGAAAAGATTTCTGTGTAGACTGGGAAACTAAAGATACCCCCTGAAAGTATTTAAGGGGAGTCAGTCAGACCTTAGCCCTTGAAGAAAGAACGGAAGGTTCATGATGTTTTCAGTTTATAATTGTACCCTCTTTTGTCTTCCTTTGCCATGTCCACATAGGAAATGAGTGCCCTGGGCGGGCAAGTAGCTGGCCAAGTCAGTGTTGAACTGGACTCTGCTCCAGGCATTGACCTGTCCAAGATCCTGGCTGATATGAGAGACCAGTATGAACACATGGCTGAGAAGAACAGGAAGGATGCTGAGGCCTGGTTCCACAACAAGGTAGAAAAAATTCCATACTATACAAATACTAAGCAAAAAAATCCATGAAAGAAACAAAATAATTATTAAAACACACAGAAAACTGCTGTGAAAGCCTTATGACCTCTACTTAGAGACCCCATATTTCTCATGTAATGTTTTCCCTGTCTCAGACTGAAGAGCTGAACCGTGAAGTAGCTGTCAATACTGAAGAACTGCAGAGCAGCAAGTCCGAAATCACTGACCTGAGACGCACCTTGCAAGGGCTGGAAATAGAACTTCAGTCCCAGCTCAACATGGTACGTTAAAACTTGCACTGCATCAACCACCCCCCCCCGGAAATGGGTACATATTCCCCTCCCTACAAGGAGTCCTGCATCTGGCAGCAACCTTTCTGTGGTTTCCCCTCCAACCTCTCCACTCTCAGAAAGCCGCGCTGGAAGGCACCCTGGTAGACACAGAGCAGCGTTACAGCGCCCAGCTGGTGCAGATGCAGGAGCTGATTGGCAGCCTCGAGGCACAGCTGGCTGAGCTCCGAGCTGATATGGAGCGCCAGAACAGCGAATACAAGATGCTCATGGATATCAAGACTCGACTGGAGCAAGAGATCGCTACTTACCGACAACTCCTGGAAGGCCAGGAGTCCCAGTAAGCAACTCTGCTCACTGCAGAAACCTTTTCACTTAGCCTCATGAAGTTTGACCATGCCATGGTGCTAATTTGCCACAGCACCACAGTAAACACAACTTCAAATACTCCTGGGGTTCTAAAATTTTTAACAAATTAATTTTTCTGGACCATGGTGGAGCTAGAAATGTTACAATTCCCATTTACATTGAGTACCTCAAAGAGTTTCTAAACAAAAAGGCAAACTGACAAGCAGTACAAGAGATTAAATGCAGCTAACAGTTAAAGTGATAACTAATCATTAGCTGCTTGACATTCAGGAAACATAGTGCAGTTAGTAATGTTTTATAGAATATAAGGATTAACACCAAATTCCCATCAACTTCCTGTTACCAGTTAAACAGCTCTTGCCTCATAGGAATCAATGTAGAAGAAAATATTCTCAAGAGAAGTGAAGGCAGACAAGCTAGCTATTTTCAGACAGCCATTAAGTGGACCTCCCACGTGGGAGCACAGCTATCTGTCATTGCACACATAGCCTCACAGAGGAAAATATCTCATAGCCCGGAACAAAAAGATGAGGTAGGGGTTGAAAGGTTTTAATTTCCTCTATTCCTTCTTTTCCGTAATTGTCTTTTCCCATGGCAGTTGCTTAAAAATATATTTCCCACAACAGTTCCCTCTCCTGAGCTGAGAGGGAGAGCAAGGAGATGACCATCTCTTCTCTGACTGTATACAAAATTTACCTGATAGAGAATTTACTTTCATACAGCTCATGCTCCACACACCATAATGTTCATCTCATGCAGCATTTGACATGTTACCTCTCCTTTCAACTGTTCTCTCTTTGTTCTACAGGATGTTTGGCTCCCTTTCTGGAACTGCCGGTAAGAATTCCTTCTCCTTCAGGAAACCTTTAGGAGTCAAAGAAGTTTTCTTTTCCAACAGGAAATACACAGGCATTATGGTAGCTGTGTCCATTCTAGAGACTGGGCTGCTGCACTGATTTGTGTCACAGAAAAAAGTCTAATAAGTAACAAATGATGACTCTGGCTAGAGTTTAACAAATTTCAGTCATTAAAAGATGTTAGACATCAGGAAAAAATCTCAGCCTATGCTAAAATGAAGGCTAAGAAAAGCACAAAATGCTTAATCATTCGCCCAGATGAAAGGATACAAGAAATTTAAGCTTGGCTAGCTCAGGGGAATTGTATGAACATGCAAGTAAAACTTGCCTTGAGCTTTTAAAGGTCAGCTGTATTGTAAAAGTGATGTATGATTCAAATCAATGCTATGAAGAAGAAAACTTCTGAGAGAAGGGAATGAGAGGCGAGACATAAACTAAGCTCAACGCCCACTGCAGAGTGGTCTCACATGTTATTCTTAAGTAATTGCTGTTCTTTCTCTCTATGTTATTGTAGACAAAAGAGACAAGCTGGCAGATGGAAAATAGTACTGAAAGTCCTCCAAATGTCATTTTCAACACAAGAAAAAGCAGACAAAACACAGGAATTGAAACAGAGAGGATCACTCTAAACTGCTGGAAATTACTATCTTAAAGCACAGAAAATTCTTGGCCACACAAAGTTTAGGTGGATTAATCCATTTGGTGGTGATTAATTTGTGAATTGGGTTAGCTTTTCAATTACTTCTAGTTCTTTCATGTACTGAATTGCTGTATCTACTCTAATATTAAAGATGATTTTCTTCTTGCAATCTTAGCTTCTTTGGGGTTATTGGGATATTGTTACTGAAGATTGGCTTTAATCAGGCAGGAAATAGCCAGCCAGCCTCCCCGACAGGTTAATGCTCACAGCATCTGTGGGTGGGTGGCATGAGCTCCATCTCTGATTTCTCCTAGCTCCTCTTGCTGGCAGGAGCTCTGAATATGGAGGCAACAGCATCCTCAGCCCCTCAGAGTGGGGAATACAAGAGTCACTTACCTTTCCAACTACAACGGCTGTGCACTCTGAAGAGCAGTTAACAGTGAGAAGTTAAGTGATTCTTGTAAGAAGCAAGAGCTGGGAGATGTTTTGTCTCCCAGTAAAACATAGAGCTGTTAAAATGGCTTGAAGATAACTCCCACAGAAACAAATAGTAGTGAGAAACAGTTGTGAGATTTCTTCACTTACTTTCCCAGTTCATACAGAGGTAACAAACCTTTAGCACTGATTTTAGCTACCTTCATTCTCATGCCATTGGAAGGATACTGTCCTAGCTGAAATTCTAAATGTAATCACTTTTAGTTCAGGCCCCCAGAAATCAGTAATTTCATTTCCACCCATCCCTCTGCAAGCTTACAGCCAAGGAAACTTTTCAGGGTTTGTGCTAAAACAAAATCATGGCCATAGCCTAGCACACTCCCACCTCCCCCTGTTACCAAAGGCACATAGTTAGCTTGTCAGCTGAGGGTGAAATTGAAACAACAGTATGCCCAGACTAAAAGTACCCCAATACTGCACTCCCACAGAGTTTCGGGGAGACATCATCAGTCCTTCAGCACTTCTTTCCTTGGACTTCGGAGGGAATAATTATTTCACTCTTGTTCATAACTACATGTTCATAACAGATCAATGGAGTGTTCACATAGCAAGGAGCATCCCAAAGCTATGGACCTCTCTATTGAGGTTGGGCAATCCCCTTCGACTCAAGAGACGCTGGTGCTTGGGTTTGGTCCAGTAGGGACTCAGGTGAGCTGTCAACATCAATTGTTAAGTACTGACACAGACAATCTCAGCTCAGCCTCTGGAAATCTAGCATGATAGCATTAGGCAGTGGCTTCACTATGACAGGGAAAAAATATGACAGGAAAGAAAAACAGTCATGAAACATAAGAATCAGCAAAGAGATACAGAGAAGAGGACAAGATGGGAAGAACAGGGGGACTAAGGTGCTCTGGTGGAAACAAGCGCAGAATCGAAAGGGAGCAGTGGCCTGAAAAGCACTGGCATACACGAGATGCAAGTGGTTCTTCAGAAGCTCACCCATTTATACAGTGTCTGCTTTTGGAAGAGCAAGGAGAAAAAGCTCTTGTGCATTAAATGCTTCAGTACAGGCTGTTCCTGAGTGCTGACACACTTTCTAATAAATGCTTTGTACCAAATTTATTCCCTACAAACAGTTACTCCAGGTCTGTTTTTTAATCTTAACAGATCCCATTCCCTGAGAGCAAGTTCTTGTGACAAAACCAGCCAGAGTATGAGATTACTGGTGCCGATTTCTTGTGTTGCATAGCTGCAAATGTCAAAGTCTGACAAGAAATTCTCGTGCTCCAAGAATGCAAACTATAAGGACACTTTGCAAATGTATATTTTGACCAAAAAGTTTTATTTTCAAAGACTGAATGAAATGCATGTTTAGAAAAAAAGATGTTTAAAAGGCTAACAGTTTAAAAGTGTTTAAGAAGTTAAAAGTGACAAGAACTGAATGAATTCATAAACCCTGCTAAAGAAATTGGGGACTTCAGAAACTTGAAAGAATCTTGAAAAGGCTAGACTTCTTGGGTTTATAGCCTAATTTGAATTTTAGTTTATCATTTTATTGATTTTGTCACATATTTGTAGGGTAATGAAGGATTTCTGGTGAAATGTTTAATATAAAATCACTCTGAGACTATAATTTTAGAGTTTGGTTCAGAAACAAAGTGTTTTCTAAAGGTATGCAATGTCTGAGTGATGGTTTTATCAGCAAAGACAGATGACAAATGAGCTGCTTCTTGAATGGAACTCTCTGTCCCCCTGAAAGAGGGGCTCAAGAGTGTCAACTCCTTTAATCCCATAACAGAAGTAATAAAAGAGTTTGCACAGCACAGACAGGTCAGGGAGTGTCTTCCAGGAAAGCTCTGTGGAAGCGTGACAAACCAAGGAGCTTATGCACCACAAGGACAATGCTGAGACCTGTGCAAAGGATGAAACTGTGTCAAGACATTGGATAAGAAATCTTAGGGTGAAGACAGGGAGAACAGAATAAAGGCATAAGCTTGAGATAGCTTTTTTTTTTTACTTCAGCAGGTGATAGGCTTCAAGGAGAAAATTTTGTAGATTGAAGTTCACATTCCAGCTGCAGAAAAGAGCTAAACGAAGAATGCTCTTCATTTAGAGCAACACAGATCTCTACCGGTACAGAGATAGCACCGATTTGAGATGTTTTTTTAAAGTCCTAAGAGGTGATTAATCTGGAAGCATTCCAAACCTCATGAATGTAGAGAAATGTAACTGAATTTTTTAAAAATTATACATAGAACATAGTTAAAATTCAGACATAATAATTGAAAAGAAGGCTATGACTGTATGTAGAATTATACCTAGTTCTAGAACTGAGCTAAAGACAGATGATTTTCACATACTTGTTCAAATTCAGATATGAAATTAGATCCATCAAAACACTTTTGATTTCTAAACTTTTATTAATGAAGTACCAAATTGTATATAATTTTTCAGCAAAGCAAGCTTTGCCTTACTAGTCTATTATATAATTATATAATGCATTTAGGTTTTGATACAGAAGTCTTCAATCTGGAGACAGTAATAAAACGACAATATCTATATGAATAAATACCATGAGTGAGTGAATTCTGAATACACACAAGCATTTGCCAGCAGTCCGCTCTCAGTGCAGAGGTACAGACATATTTACCATTCCTCTCTCACCTGAAGAGCCAGTGTTCATGAGAAAGCTCTCAAAAGTGAAGCTTTTTTCTCTTTAGGAAAATACCCGTGAAGCACAGCAACTGAAGCAAGCTGCAAATAAATGATCCATAACCGACCACCTCCAAACTTCACAGTGCTTCGTTGAGGCACCTTTCCTTGGATTCTCCTTTGGTTTGAAAATAATACTGACAATTTCTAGTAAAATATTAGGAACCGTTTAGAAGTAGTTGTTTAATATGAAAGAAGAAATAGCGAAGATGAAGGCAGGGATAAGCCTTGGGTCCGCAAATGCTGCACCCTGCATTTACAAGCTTGTGATCATGGGGGACACACCCTAAGGATCTGAGTTTGACGGTTAACAGAAAATTGAAAAAGCCTCGGAATCCCCACCACTACGGTTTTCTGAATTATGTTATAGGACATAATCTGTATTGGCTGCTTGATTTATTTTTATTTTTCCCAATGGTAAATATGCTACAGGAAAGAAACAGCTTTATATCTGCTACCTGGTTTTTATACGTGTTCATCTGATAACAATCTAGAATAACGCACAGGGCACTTGAAAAAGCAGCAAAGTGTATTTCACCAGCAAGCTTCCAAAGGAGTTATAAAGACCGAGTGAAGGAAGACTGAATGAAAAATCCCCTAAGTTTCCTGTTAAAGTTTATGGTGTTTTCTAGAAGTGATTTTGCTAGACTTCTTTTTAAGTGGAATTTGATCTTGCTTACTGTGGGATCACTCAGAGTTAGACAGATCGTAGCAGCATGCACACTTCAGGATATTTACATTACAAGGGTCTTAAAGAAACTTCTTTATGTTTAAGAGAGTTTGTCTAAACTTGTTTCCTGAGATATTAACTCTTGGAGATACACAGATTTGGCAAGCTACGCAGAACCATTAATCTGCCCAACAGCAAAACTGAACTGCTGTGGCAAAGGTCCAGGTTCAGTCTGAAACATGTTTCCACAACTGCGAAACACCCTGGCTTTTCTAATCAGCTGAAGAATGAGTGGACGTTCTCAGGACCAGGCTGTTGAGCTGCATTTCACAGCTAGATTTTTGTTGTTTCTTTCCTCCCAAGTACCTATCTTTCCTAGTAAAAAGGCTGTGCATTTCCCTGAGGCTGCATTAAAGTCTCAACTGTAAATTTCAGAAAACCCCTCAGTTTATTCCAACAACTGGTATGAGCCTCAGTTTATCCAAAATCACCTATCCTGAATTCTAAGGTTATTTTCTGTTGGTAGGTACTGTCAAAAACTGTGGTAAAAACAATGCTCTCCTTATTATGTTGTTAGCAAATGTATCGCTTTTCTTCTTTATTTCAAAGTTTTATTTTAAAATGATTTTGGTGTTTCTGAACTAGAGACAGAGAAAGTTCCTCCCCTCTTCACTTCATCCCTGCTTTTCTCCCTCCTCTCAACCCTCAGTTTCCTTAAACCATTATGCTCCTCGGTACCAATTTATTGTCTTACCATACCCCTACTTCTTCAACTGCAGCTTGTGGCTTTCATCTGAAGAATGTCACCTTGTTGTGCCAAGAGAACAGGACTCTCTCTTCAAGCTCCACACCGTTGCCACGCTCTCCATGCACACATTAACCCCAGTGACACACCCCAGCAGGGTAAACAAGCAGTTAATATTTCCTTAAAAATCTCCCAAATCTGGTTTCCCATAATTATACAGTGTTGAACAGAGCTGTATTACTGAATTACTGCCTTTCGAATTCCACTAACAGATTACTAGATTCGAAAAATACTGGAGTTTTAGACTCCCGCTTTAAATGAAGGATTAAGATGACTCTTCTAAGTCCTCCTCAAATCTTATTTTCAAGAATTACTTCATTTCATAGTGCATATTGGCGTTAAACACATTAATTGCTATCTGAACAGTTCCCTCTTAAACCCAATTTATTTACATTTTCCAAAAGTAACCGGAACTTAGCCCTCCCGCATTTCTTCTTTTAATTGAATTATTTCAATCTTGTATTACCTTTCTTGACTATTTCACAAGCATTAGTAAATTAACTACGCCCACTCCTCCTTGTACATTGATGGATGCTAACTGCTCCTCATGCAATGGTATGATGATGTGCTTTTTGTACTAAAAATTCAGACTCCAAAATCTAAATATTAGTTCCAAGCAAAGAACAGGGATAAGAACATATCAAATTCAATTCCAAATTTTAATGGGAAAAAATATGGATAGAAAAGAAGAAATAATGGTGAGATGAACGGATGATTGCACATTTTTGAATGAAAGGAGATTTTTACTTAAACTTCATTTTTAGAAAAAGATGATGTTCTTAAAATAACCATGGTGATTGCTGTAAATGGGTAAGTGGGTGTGGTTGAACTCACTTTGTTTTTCCATTCTTAAATGTCAGGGAAGTTCCAAGTTTCAGAACTATAGCCTGAAGAAAAAACACTCATCTGAATCATCCCTTTTGTTTAATTAAAAAAGAAACCCCAAGCCCTAGCCCCTGAGATGCACAGCCAGCTCTCTCTGTGAGGAATGTCATCATAATTGGCCTCACCTCTAGGGAGGAGGATTTTTGGTGGGAGGGCTGCAGGTTGGGTTTGTCTCCTAACACCCTGTCTTGAGGATATAAGAGAAGCACCGGGGCAGCGAAGGCACATACTTTCCTCTTCTACACCAAGCTGAGTAACTGACATTAGCGCTTTCTTCTGCTGCAGCTATGACTACTTCCTTCCTGCAGAGCTCCTCTTCTACTACCTATGGTGGTGGCTTTGGGGGTGGGAGAAGCAGCAGCTCTCGCCTTTCCTCCATCCGAACAGGAGGAACCTGCCGAGCTCCAAGCATACATGGAGGATCTGGTGGCAGGGGTGTCTCCATCTCTTCGGCTAGGTATGTCTCCTCTGTAGGAGGTGGATATGGTGGTGGCTTGTGTTCTGGTTTTGGCAGTGGTTATGGAGGAGGCTACAGTGGCTTTGGTGGTGGCGCAGCTTGTGGCTTTGGCTTTGGTGGAGGAGCTGGCTTTGGTGGAGGTTTTGAAGTTGGTGGTGGCTTTGGTGGTGGTGATGGCCTTCTCTCTGGAAATGAAAAGATAACTATGCAGAACCTGAATGACCGTCTGGCTTCGTACCTGGACAAGGTACGAGCACTGGAAGAGGCAAATTCGGATTTAGAAGTTAAAATCCGAGACTGGTATCAGAAGCAAGCTCCCACCAGCCCAGCCCGGGACTACAGTAATTATTACAAGATAACTGAAGATCTCCGAGACAAGGTATGACATCCATATGTAGAGGAGTTGTAACAATGCATTAGAATTGTGGAACTGCATATTCAATTTCTTTAAAATAAACTGAAATAATTACAAAATAAATATTGAAAACCCCAAACCCAAATATCTTGTGGTTATGAGAATTCTAGCAGAAAAGAGTAGCTTTTTCTTAATTTAAAAAGCAAATATGTTATCCTAAAAATGTGACGTTTGTTGAAATTAAAAGGATTGCACTGAAAGTTAGCGAAACATGGCAAAATGTGTTTAGAGTTATCAAAATATTTATTCAGTAATCAAATAGTAAAAAATGTGATAGGTAGGCCCCAAAGGCTGAAAAAATCATTCTCCTGGCTACAGATAAGATCAGGTGTTGTACAAATGTATTTTCTAATTATGTTTCTGATTTGTTTTACACAAAGGTATCTCGGCTCTCTGGTTTGCATATGGTATGTGGAAAAGAGCTTAGCATTTTTGGTTTTTCTCTATAAAAGCTGTAAGAATTACAGTGTGACCAAAGAGCAACATAACAAATTGAAATGGCTATTGCAATCCCAAAAGCATGTTTAACCAGTGACATCACAACAGAGGGCCATTTTTTTCTACCTTCTTTGATGATTTACAGCCTCCATAACTACCTACTATGTACTCAGGAGCATGATATTTCACCATTACTCACAGGAACCTTTTTCTGCATTTCTTAATTGCCAGATCCTTGCAGCTACTATTGATAATTCCAGAGTCATTCTGGAGATTGACAATGCCAGGCTGGCTGCGGATGACTTCAGACTGAAGTAAGTCTACCTGGAGCACATTTGTCTTCTCTCTCCTTGTCTCTCTCTCTCAAAACAGTTTTCTGAAGTTTAGTATTACTTTTTATCTAGAAAATAAACTTCTTCAGTCACTGAAGGACACGTTTCAAAATTATGGAGCGGTATTTTTCCTTGATAACTTCTGATGAAAAAAACCCTGGCAACCTGAATCAATGTGATGAAGTATCAGTTCAGAATATAAACCTGATAGAACACAGTATCCAGATCACTGAGCTGTTTCTGTAATAAATTATAGTTCAGGTCTTAATTTTGTAGTGATGCTCTTAACTATTTTTACTAGCCTAAATCACAGCGGAAAAGACGACAGGAATAGGTTGGGATTTTCACTTAAAAGGAACAGAGTGGCGTGAAGAGATCGCTGTTTGATTGCAGTAGTTCTCTCTCAGAGAGTCTGAAATTTAGAAAAGAAATACAAAGAGTAATTTGGGGCTTATTCAGCTCATGGACTCAGCAGTACATCAGACAGTGCTGAAAAGATGACAAAGATACTTGCGCAACTGATTTATCTTGCAGTGATGTACCTGCGGGTTTCTACTTTCTTCTCTAGTGTCCTAGGCAGAACTGGGCAATCTGTGCTTTTTTCACACCAAATTGAGAGGACACTGCAAATGGACTGTCCTGTGTGACAACTTTTCTATTGATGCCGATAATCATTATTAGGTTCTGCAAAGCGAAATGCCATGTACTCCTCAAGAATAAAATTAGATGGCAATGCATGTCCTTTCATATGTCATAGTGAGATGTGGGAAAAAAAGACCTTTACTGCCTTTACACTTCTTTTCAAGATATATGTTTTCATTTATAGTCCACTGTTCCTCCTACATTCAATTTAAAGTGTCATCATTTTATAGCTCTACTGAATACAAACTCGTACACATTCCAGTGCTTGTTTCTTTTTTAAACTGCAGATATGAGAATGAGTTGTTCCTGCGCCAGAGTGTAGAGTCCGACATCAACGGCCTGCGCAGAGTCCTGGATGAGCTGACTCTGTCCAGAGCTGACCTGGAGATGCAGATTGAAACACTGAAGGAGGAGCTGGCTTATCTAAAGAAGAACCATGAGGAGGTGAGACTCCGTACCAGTGCAGACAGGAAATTACTTTCCTTTGGAATTTATGCCTCTCGGGCAGGGATGGGGAAATCCAAACAAAAAAAACCAGAATGACAACATTACAGCTTAATAAGAAGAAAACTGTAATATTAAAAGAATCATAAGTGTGTCCTGAGGAGCATTTCTCTGATGCCAAACTGCTCAGACCTATTAGTTTCAGTGTGACATTCATAAGCACACAACAGGTCACTGAGATAGTTAAGCCAAGTAAAAGAAACATACATGTAAGTCACATGTAAATATGTGTGTTGTGTGTGAGTCTACACAGAGCAGAAAAGCATGTGCGATAAGAGATAAAAGTTGATAAACGATTTTATATGTCTTCCACCTATGATACTTGATAATAGAAGTACTGCGTACCACTGCATGGATTGCTGATGGCAGAAAGCACATGAGAAGAGAGAGCCTAATCTTTTTTGTGCCCTCTGCCTTCTGCCCATGCAGGAAATGAAAGAGTATTCAAATCAACTAAGTGGAACAGTCAACGTGGAAGTGGATGCTGCTCCTGGCATCGACCTGACCAGAATTCTCTCTGAGATGAGGGAACAGTATGAAGCTCTGGCTGAGAAGAACCGTAGAGATGCTGAGGCCTGGTTCTTCACTCAGGTATAGTTACGCTGAAAACCAGCAAACTGATGCATTGCCTCATTATTACTGCCCCAGCAGATGGGATGGGTGTCCTGGTTTCGGCTGGGAGAGTTAATTTTCTTCCTAGTAGCTGGTACAGTGCTGTGTTTTCGATTTAGTATGAGAATAATGTGGTAACACACTGATGTTTTAGTTGTTGCTAAGTAGTGCTTACAGTAGGCAAGGGCTTTTCAGCTTCCCATGCTCTGCCAGCTGCACAAGAAACTGGGAGGGGGCACAGCCAAGATAGTTGATCCAAACTGGCCAAAGGGCTATTCCATACCATAGGGCATCATGCTCAGTATAGAAACTGGGGGAGTTGGCCGGGGGGCAGCAATTGCTGTTTGGGGACGGGCTGGGCGTCAGTCCGTCAGGTGAGCGGTTGTATCACTTTTTTTTTTCCCTGGGTTTTGTTCCTCTCTTGCTCTCTTGTTGTTTTCCTTCTCATTACAAATTAGTATTATTATTATTATTATTATTATTATTATTATTATTATTATTGTTCCAATCATTAAACTTTTCTTATCTCAACCCACGAGTTTTCTTACTTTTGCTCTTCCGATTCTCTCCCCCCTCCCACCAGGGGGGAGGGGTGAGCGAGCGGCTGTGTGGTACTTAATTGCTGACTGGGGCTAAACCACAACAATGGGCCCTCCCTTTCTCAAAATAATTGAAAATTTTTTTATACAATGTGTATGTGATTTTACAGTTGTTTTTTTCTTTCAGACTGATGAGCTGAACCGCGAAGTAGCCACCCATACAGAACAGATACAGACCGGCAAATCGGAGATCACAGAACTGAGACGCACGGTCCAGGGCCTGGAGATTGAGCTCCAGTCGCAGCTCAGCATGGTATGGAGCTGTCCCAAGCACATCACAAGTCACTACTAGTACACCCTCCCCTTCCTCCCTCTCTATCTTGCCTCTCCTTAGACTCCCGCTGTGGGAGACAAACCTGCATGCTAACCTATTCTGATGTTATTCTGCTTTAGAAAGCTGGACTGGAAGCCAGCTTGCGAGATACAGAAGGACGGTACTGCGCACAGCTAGCACAGATTCAGAACCTCATCACCAGCGTTGAGGAGCAATTGAGTGAACTTCGATGCGACATGGAGCGTCAGAACCAGGAGTACAGGATGCTCATGGACATCAAAAGTCGCCTGGAGCAGGAAATCGCCACATACCGCCAGTTGCTGGAGGGCCAGGACTCTCAGTACGTTACTATATACAAATCCTGTGATGATTAGATAAGGTTAATAACATGACACGTTGTAAAGCTGCAATTTGTGGTTGCTAAACTGACTCCAGATTACTAAATTACATTCACTGCATAGGCAGCCTTTTGAGTACTGGCAAAGCAGATGCCCAGCAAAATCCCAGGCATTGCTACAACTGAAGTTAAATCTCCCGATCAATTGTGCTGATGATTTGAAAACACAAATGCAGCCATTTTGACTACAATGAATTGTAGAAGGCACCAGGCACCGTATGTATGTCTTACATACTCTTCTTGTTGACTGGAATAATAGCCTTCAGCCTGAAATAACCTATAAAAACCTGTTCTCATTACTCCTTTACCTGTGTGTTTTCTACACTTGTGCACAGAGGTGAAAATATGCATCATCATACACCAGTACTCCCAACTAGGAAAGAACTTGGTACAGACCACAGCTTACTTTAGTAGAATCTCCATTTTAGTGCCCATTTCTCATATCTGATCTGCACATGGCATTACTTTTGACTTCTGAGGAGGAATCAGCTCCTTGTATTTTTTCTAGATTATGACATTTTGAGAAGAGGAGAAGCATATAGAGATACATCAGGACCAAGAACTGGTCTGACTACTGTTCATATTTCCTATCAAGTACATAGGAGTGGCCTTCAAAGCAGAAAGCACCTTAACAATAACACTAATAAGAACACACCTGAGAAGAGGTGTGTTCTTATTGAACACACCGGTGTGAAATCATTGCTATTGAAAGAACCGGTGTGAAATCATAGCTATTCACATGCAGAGGTTCCTAAATGGATCAATGGTTTCAGTGGACAGGGTCAGTGATGGTCATTAATCAAATATTTCTTCTTTTCTACAGGATGTCAGGAGTGAACCCTAAGGAAGGTAAGAAAAATTTTGATTTAAAGAGGGGCTGAAATGAATTGACAAAACAGGATTAAATAAACCTATCTTTTCTGCTTAGGATTTCTTCTTACTACCACAGATTCCACTCTCTCTGCAATTAACACATTCTTTATTATTTAGAGACAAAAATATAACACTTTCTCTTATTTTATGTGCACTTTTGAAACCAGTAGCTTGGCAAAATGATTGCATTAACTCCTCATGGGGTTCTAACATACCAAAATCTCCCAAAGATTCCTAAGTTCCTCTGCTGATTCACACAACATACAAGACACATCAAATCCGACGTGTGATGTGCACTCTTAAGATTTACTGGATGTAGGCCAGTAGGGAGAGAAGATAAGACAGAACGGCAGTTCCACCTTTGATATGTGAAAAAAATCTTGTGAGGAAACAAAACAAACCCCATCGCACAGCTCTTCAGTGTGTTAGCAGTGCTTTTTTTTTCCCCTAGTTGATTTTTTTTTTTCTCCTACACCAGCATCTCTGAGCATTGTAAGAGTTCGCACGACCGTGGAAGATGATGTAAAACCTGCTCCTACTCGTGAAAGGAGATTCTGATAAAGAAATACTGAATCCCCTCTTGCATATGACACCATATAAAGCCACAGCAGCCTACACATTGGCTAATGCTAAGAGAAATATCCTTTTGCTTTCGCCAAATCACAAGAATGTAATCCAAGAATGTGCCACAGCTTGATGTCTTTCCTTAAATTTGCTCTCCCTTTTTACATGATCATTTGGCTCTATGGGTCAGGGATGACAAGCTTGTTTTCTGTCAGTAGGTATACAGTTTCCTTACAGAACACAATAAAGTTTCTGTTCTGCTTGTGCAAGTATGTCCAGTCTACTGTTGTTTTTTTGTACCGCATTGCCATACACATGACCACACACCCTCCCTAACACAGTGCTTCCTGTAACCCAAAACAAGAGATGCTCAGTGGATAACAACAACAATAACAATAATAACTTTAATACTACTAATAAAGATGATGATGGACAGATATAAAGTGCCATTAGATTCTCCCAGGAATCTGAAGCTAATAGCGGCAAAAAACTGAGAAGATAATGCAAAAAATCCTTAAGGTCTTTGTTCTGAATTCAAAGTGCACAACATGACTACAATTCATGCACGAACAAAATGCACCTCTGAAAAAAAAAATATTTTTCCATATATACATTTAAGTTCCTGCACTTCCTTCAGCAAAAAGGCCAATTCCCTTAGCTCTTGAGGAAGCACTAGGCAAGGTCCCAGTGAAATGACCTGTTCAAGCCGAGTTTGCTGTGACTATTTTGGTTCTCATACATACGGAAGAAACTCCCCAGCCCGTGTCATTACTGTAGCTGTTGTATTAGCAACACTGCCTTTTCGCAGCAGGAAGTTAGTCTGCAAATCTACACTAGTGTGACTGAGAAGAGATGCTTATAAAGATTTAAGAGGCTAGTAAACCCCAACTTCAGAAGCATATAAAACATTTACATAAATGCTGTATTTTGCTAACATAACCTGTTTGGAAAATTTGTTGTTAGCCTCATCGCTGGGTATTTCAATCCACATAATAGTATCTACAAAAATTATTATCATTTCTAGAAATAGGTATTTTATTTTCCTTCCAACCTCCTCAGAGCCACTATTTTTCTGTCTTCTATTTTCCAATATTTAAAAAAAAATATATCTCCACTGTTAGCACCAGCCCCACAGTTTAGCCATGAACGAGGCTGCAGGATCATTGGTATACCACTGTTAAGAAACATACGTACTGCTGGTATTCTCACTGGAAAGAACTGAGAAGAGGTCTTGCAAACTTCAGCAAAGCAGCATCACAATCTACCAGAAAAGAAAAACTGAACAATACAAATGATATTTTTTCCTGATTCAGAAATCAGGTGACTATTATGTGTATCGCTCAGACAGCAAGAGAGAGAAATTCTACCACCAAAGGCAGCTATCCTTTTGCATTTCAGATGGAGGAGTTGAATCAACAAGCCATGGTCGCAGGATATTTACCTGTACAATGTAGGTGTTGAAATATTCTGCCTATACTTAAACTGCAGCCTGTAAATTCAGTTCAGTTTGCTTTTCATGTTCCAGTTCAGTAAAACAAGTATGATCCCCAAATAAAGCAACTCGGGACTACGCATCCCCCAGTTCCTGCTGGCTTGGGCCTGCCTAGCAGCTCCCCAGCTTACGGAGCACAGTTTGTGTGATGCAGAGGAGTCACCATCTCATGGTGCCATCTGCTGACAATGGTTTATTTTCTTACTCGAGCATTGCTTTCATTCTCTAATCTGTGGATTCCATAGTCGACTAAAACCAAGTCCCATAGTGCCAGCCTGACAAAAGAGAGCTGTGTCTGGTTTTGAAGTAAGTTTTTTGGTCTTTTCCATGGATCCTCAAACTGTGTGGCATCCAGTTTGCAAAGGCTGAGCTTCAGAGGAAACACTTCCTATAAGCCAGATCACCTTTGGTTTGTATTACTTACCAGAAAAAATACAATTCTGTTTTTCATGATGGCGTGATATTCCGTGAAACTGTCAGGGAGTAAGACAGCGGCTATTCTGTCTCACAAACTGTCAGCCTCACTGCCAGCCAAGTTGTGAATCTCACTGAGTAATTTCACGTGAAACAAAGGATTCATTTTATTTCATGTAATATTATGTACATATGTATGCATCTATATTTCAATGTAGTATTTCATAGAACATTAGCTTGCTGAACTGCCAGGCTAGAAAATTCAGTCGGAAATTAACCTCTGGTGAGATGAACTGAACAGCACGATATCATTGGTTCTATTACAGTTTGGGTTTTTTTTTTAAGTTAGGCCTTCCTTTTTTGTCTGGTGCTTCAGGCTCTTCTCACGCTCAAGCAGCAGGGCTGATACTAGACTGTAGCTATTAGGAGTAGCTGTTATCAGAATATTTTGTGATAGCCATACCTTGTACTTATTGGAAAACCGTATCATCAATGATTAACTTCCCCAAACAATTAGAAGTGTAGCATTTCTATACAATGAAGTGTACGAGGAATAAGAAGGAACATGTACTTCATGGAAACGTAACTGGTAAAAAGGAAATCAACAGGTGCTGAGCAGAGCTGACACAGAGCCACGAGGAGGAGCTCAAACCCTGCCCTGTTCAGAGCACGAGGCCCAGGAGGCATCCCAGGAGAGGAGGAGGCACAGCAATTCTTTATTTCTGAAAAATTTCAAATGAGACAAACAGAGAAAAAAGATTCCTTCAGGTTCCTTCCAGGGTAGTGTTAACTCTGGTGTGTACAGCCTCTCCAAGCCCACCATTCCGAACGACTAACAGTGCTAAGTAAGATCCTGTTAAACAGCTGAGCCTTCAACTGCTGTACGGAAAAGTAGCTGCACCATTACTGAGAGAGCCCATGCTCCACCAGCTTGCCACCCCTTCCCAAATCTTCTTCCTCTATCCCATCTCTCCGTCACATCTAGAACTACTCTAAATGCCAGGTAAACCCCACAGTTGGCATGGGAACGCTTCACTATTCACCACCTACTTACCTGCATGAGGAGTAAGAAAATCTTTGCAGAAGCCAGACTTGCCCATTCTATATTTGATGGAAGAAGTTCAACAGAAGGTTACTGGAACTTTTGAGAAAGACTATGTTTGCATGATTGCCAGGTCAATTGTTAGGACCAGTAGCTTCAAATACTCACTTGAATTTTTCAAGTGCTGTTACAAACTCATATTCTAAATATTTTCTAAATATTTCTAAATTTTCTAAATATTTCTAAACTCATATTCTAAATATTTTCTATAGCTAACCATATAAATATCTTAACAGTATTAATACTAGTAACAGCAAGAAATTCCTGCATTACTATCTATTTCAACGAGACTATTGAAATACGACTGCCCCTCGAATCATGAAAAAATCACTAGAAAAGATTGTTAAGTACCTAATTCTCATTATTTCAACTGGAAATGGGCAGCTGAAAGGACCAGCTGGGCTTACTCACTTCGGACTGGAGTCTTAGTCCAACGACAGAGGTTGGATAACTTCACTAAAGCCTCATGTCTCATACAGGCTGAAGCTGTCCGGTACATTAATAACAGTTTGACAGGACATCCTGCGTTGCAGGATTCACAGACTGCTGTAATTCTAAAGCCTGAGAATTACAACGGAAAGAAAGTGTCTTGAGACACCCATCCCTGCCCCCTTCTCCATTTGTTCTGTAATGGACGATACTCTTCCCCTCATAAGCAGGAAAACATAACATATTAACTACAGGATTAGAAAAAAGTCTGAGGCAGAGCTGATCCTGTTCCACACCTACTGATTTTAGCCACACCTCACTATTATAATATGAAAAGAAAAAGAAAAAAAAAAACCAAAACAAGCAAAAGGAAAGCAATCCGGTGTGTGGCTGTGATTCCAAATAACAACAACAGTGTGTGCAGGCTCATAAATGCTTCAGAATTGACCAAGAGGAAGCACGTTTCATGATGACACAATCTTGTTGCTGTAGTCATTCATCAAAGGGAAACTCCCACAGGAAAAGGCATAAAGCTGCTTCGGGAAGGCTAAGAAGCTGCTCAGTGCTAGTCAGTCAAACATTGGGTTAGATTCACAACAGAGCTAAACATGAGTACCAGCCAAGGCCCTTTTCAAATTTTTTCTGGGTCCCTCAGGGGTAGTTCAGGGTGTGGTTTGGCCCAGCAAGGAACTTCTTACAGACCTTCAATTGCAGATGGTGGTGCCAGCAGCACACATTCCTCTTCCTCCTCTGCCAGACCCCTCTGGCTGGCTACTGGAGGAGGGGCACCTTGGGGAGGCTTCGGCGAGCACCATGGGGAAAGCATCTTCCTGGGTGGGAATGAGAAACAGACTATGCAAAACCTGAATGACCGTTTGGCTGCCTATCTGGACAAGGTCCGGTCCTTAGAAGCAGCTAACGCTCAGCTGGAAAGCTGCATCCTAGAGTGGCACAAGACAAAGTCTCACGGAAAGAGGCATGACTTCAACCAATACGAGCAAAACGTCACTGACATGCAAAGACAGGTAAGTCAGAGCTCTAAGTGACTATGGCATTCTGTGCTCTTTTAAAGAATCTGGGTACTCATTTGTGCTGATGGCTTTCCTTTAAAGAAAGTTAAATAAAACCTTTTAAATGTCAGAAATACTAATGAAAGCAGTTATGGGTCCTGGGCATAAACATTCTCTGTGTTCACAAGGAGGAGAATGGGGTACAAGAAAGAAAGGCTGGAAGGAGACAAGGGGCATTCTGCAAAGCCTGGTAGTAGAGAGAGATGTGTCTGCTGCTGAGTGCTCGTTTCTGTACGTGAAACCGCGGTCTGAGTAACTATGTCTGGCAGAATTTGGTCTTTTTGACTGCACATGCATTCAAGCAAATTACAAAGCAGGCAAACTGAAGAGACTGCCTTCTTTCATGCATGCTGTCTTTACACATACTGTTGCATTTCATTTCTTTGATTCCTGTGGCAGCAGACAATGAAACTATGGGAGTTTGGGGTCCAATAAGCTTATGTAATCAGATGGAAAAATACTTCATTGTAATTAAGAAAATAGCAGTGACAAATTCCTTGTGGATGTTTTCACTATAATTAAAAGGAGAATTTCTGGTTCCTGCCAGTAGTTAATATTAACGTTCAACAGTAACTCTTTCAATCTCCCAAACTCACGTGTCTTTAAATTTAAGCATAATATTAATCTGTATTCATAATGAACATACTTAGCACTGTAACCGTCTGTGTGACTAATCAGTGTAATTAACTTTACATAGCCATACGGGGCAAAAACCAAAGCTATTCCAAATGTGACATTGCAGTTTTTCCTCCACTTCTTATACTATGGTTACCTGGCATTCTCAAGACCCTGAGAAATTTTTTTCAAAAGGGCTTGGAGATGGTATTATCCCGCATCTTTGCTGACGGAGGCCAAGGACTTAATCAAACTCCCTGCTCACTGTTAAATGTGTTGCCTCCAGGCAGAAGATGAGGCACTCCGACCACAGACAATGTGGAAGGAGAGCCAGAATTGTCATCACCTATTTCTGTTTTAAGGATAAAGCAAGGTCATCCGTGCTCAAGAAAGTGCTCACTTGAGCACTTTTTTTTTAACTGATCCAGAGATAAAAACTTGTTCATCAAGAATATAAATGTGTTCACATTGATTCGGAATTAATAAATCAGAAAGATTTAGGAAGACAGTAAGACTAAAAACATAATGCTGATTGGGGTAAAGCCCTCATTTTTGAATAGGTTGTCCCCAAAACACTTATTATTAACACTCACCACTTAAATAGCTATCCCCGGCGACAGGCAACTGTTAGATTAACGGCTTCTCAGCCAGTATGTACTGAACGTGGTGCTCGTCCTGAGGAGGAAGGGCTATTAAAGGGTTATTTGCAGACGACAATTCAGTGATTTAACCCGGAATTTTTGCTTTCTCTATAAATTATTGCAATTAGCACCATGACTGCCAGCAAAATGAGTGAAACTATAGCATCTAATTATTAACCATAATTAAATTAATTAACCATGAATTTAAAAGTGAAGCTAATTTAGCACCGAAAATGAAATTTAGACAAAATTTAGGATCCTATATCCAATAACCCAGGAAGTCTAAGATGTACTGGCTGTCTAAACTTGGAGGCATATAATGATTTGGGTCCTACATTTTGGACCACACTCTTCCCTGGATACCTGAACTCTGGATGAACATGCCAGATGGAGCAGCAAGTTGCCTTGCTCCAGCCTGACTCCATTCTAACCCAGATACAAAGTAAAATAGCACCAGATCTTCAGGTAAATATCTCATTCAAACATCCTGTACGGCTAAATAGGCAAACTGATTTACAGAGCGTTCAAGCAGATGGGATCAATGCTGTTGGACAAAGGACACACGACATGCTGAGGAAGAAGTCAGTGCAGAAAGCATTCTTGAAAAAAACTGTTTTGAGAAGGAATTTGAGTGTATTTGATATATATTAATGTGTGAGTTCTGAATTAAGGTATCTGTGAGTTTGTGGATTGATATTAGTGATGCACCCATATTCATGATGGATGTAGTGAAGAAATCTGTATAATTATAAACAGATAAATGTCCACAATTGACACGCACTGCCAACTGGCATAGCAATCCGTATCGTACAGCACTTGGCAAAACACTGACAATTGTAACTCCTTTGTTGTATTCTTTATCCTTTCAGATTGCACAGAAAGAGTCATAAAGCATTTATATAAATGCGTTGCTGTGTTGCATGATTATGAAGTGGCACAAAGTTGAAGAACTCATATGTTGCTTCCTCATTGCCTTATCACCTTCCATAGTAAAATTTACCATTCTCTAGGGGTGGATTCAAGAATTGCCTCTTCTCTGAGAACAAATTCCAGGCAGCAACACATTTAGGGTATTGTCATACTTCTTCAGCTGGCCTCGATCATGTGCCAGGGCAGTATCCGAGGGTGCTGCTAATTGCTCAAGAATGTACAGTCCGTTAACAGATTAGTTAAAACATTCCACAGGCACCTTCTTTTTTACTATGAAGTAAACTTTTGACACTTCAGGACAATTTTGTCATTTCCTTGTTTCTTTGTGATTCATTTAGGTGTGGGAAGTTTTACTTCAAGGTGCTGAGAGCTCTGTAAATGGCTAATGATTTCTCTACAGCCATAATGTACCTTGTTTTGCTCTGTAAGTGTTGAGTGAAGGCAGCTGTTGGAATAGCAACCATGCTTCTCTTCCCTCTTTGTTAGAAAAGGACATGACGTCCAACAACTACTAGTTCCTGCTAATTATGTATGAGTTCCTGCTAGAATTCTTTCAAAGATTTTGAATGGAATACTGAGCTTTTCATATTCAGATCTATAGTTCAAAGCTATTTCATGTTAACAGGGACTTATAAGTCTTTTCAGTGCATGCTGAGTACACTAAATGAATGATGCGGTGCACTTTCTCCTGCACCTTTTAGGTCAATTTTCAACATCCCAAAGCAAAACCAGAAACATGAATTAATCAGTCCATGCTGCTGCAGAATTCAGTACAGTTATAGGTGAATAATGGAATGGACCATGACAGCTAGATGCCAGTGTTATTTTCAAAATGACAATCCATGCGACTCCAGCCTGAAGCACATGGTGGACTTGGGGGGTCCTGCTCATGAGTTGCTGTGACCATCATCATTATACCTCTGTGTCACAACACTGATTCAGCAAGGTGTTTATCCACATGCTTACTTTGTAGATATTATTAATTCCAGCATTTTGATTGTACTCAGACACAGCTTAATGATTCTTACTGAAATTTGCCCTACAGATGACCAAGGCTGCTTTTCCAACAATGCTAAACAGAATCAAAATCAGTTCACAAAAAAAGAGGAAGACAGTGATTGTTATTCTGTAATAATACCATGAAGTTTGTGTAATATTATTCATATCCTCTACCTGGCCAGGAATAAGATGACTCTTCCTGCTTCATATCCAGAAAAGTAAGATGAAGAGAAAAGTAAGATTATGGACAAAAATTGCAGAAACATCTAAGTGAATCAGGAAACTAAGCTTCTTTTATTTATGTACTCTCCTTAACGTGGGACTTCTACTATTTAGATGTTTCCTACAAGCAGCAGGGAGTCTAACAGCACAGCACAGGTTATTCACCATCACCATGCAGCAACACTGAGTCTCCCGTTGGATTCTGTTTTCCAGATTGAGGACAGCAAGATCACCAATGCCAGTATCCTTTTACAAATTGATAACGCTAACATGGCATCTGAAGACTTCAGGCTCAAGTAAGCTCTTCTTTGGTTTCCTGATTAAGTTTCAAAGAGGATTAAGGAAAATATTGCTTTGTCTTTATAATCCAATATGAAACTGATTTTCTGAGGTTTTCTGGTGATATTGGATAAATAAAACCAATGTAGAACAGAAAAAAAACCCAAAAAGGATAAAAAGGATGTAAAAACCACAAATGATTGCTGCACAATCTTGAGTCACCATGTTTATGATACTTAGTTCAGGTCCTGAAGAGCAGGTTTTACAGTAGACACTTGATACTTGTGACAAAAGGCATTTAAAACTGTCATCTGGGAATACAAATTAACCCTTCTCTGCACTATGCTTCCCCAGTCCAGCCCAAATCTGTTTCCTGTACTTATCACCTCTTCTGCCCAGCTCCACAGGAAATACCTGTCCTTCAGCATCTTCTGCTTTGGAGTCTTCTAAGTTTTGCCACAGTAAATGGGCCAGTGCTTCCTTGGCTACCAGTACACAGTTTGATTTTTCAGTACATTGTTGAACAATAGTTCTCAGACTAACTAAAAAGCCAAAATGTTTGGTCAGAAAACTTCCAGGCAGATCTTTGCAAAGGAAAGGAATGTACATTTCTGTAAGTTAGATGTCTTAGGAATCATGAAGATTCGTCTTATTTTCAACAGATGATCAGCTATTAAAAAAAAAATCTCAGCTTTTGGTAATATTGCAACAAACTTAAAGACTGAACACCATAGGCCTTATCTCGCCTTGCCTTTCTTTCTTTATCGTTCAGTAGTGTCATAAAAAGGAAACAGTGGAACTGCTTTGAGACTAGAACTGTAGGATGAGTCTGATAGATTGAATGTAGAAACATCACTAGCGCCCACAAA
This sequence comes from Ciconia boyciana, assembly GCF_034638445.1. Classification (NCBI taxonomy): domain Eukaryota; kingdom Metazoa; phylum Chordata; class Aves; order Ciconiiformes; family Ciconiidae; genus Ciconia; species Ciconia boyciana. The sequence goes on from NC_132955.1 coordinate 1,164,902, forward strand.
AATGAAGTAAAGGGAGAGATTTTGAGGAAGAAAAGTGCTTTATATGCCCAAGGGAAGATCCGGCAGTGTCCTTCTGACTTTGTCTCACTTCAGATGGCAAACTGCAAGGGTTTAGGGAGGAATGTTAATAACTGGCTTCCATGACATTTTTCCTGTTTTCTGAAGGACTGAAAAGTTATCATTTTGGAAAAACTACCGAAAGCATTGGCCGTTGATACTGTTTTCACATCTTTATTGGCAAATTTTTGAGACTCATATTCTCAAAGCTTTCACAGCCTGGTGCATGTTAAAATGCAAAAAGGAAAATGAAAGAAAGAGCGTTGTTTCATACCATATAGGAGGAGTTGTGAGGAAGAGAGAAAAACAATAATGAAACCCATCTTATTTTTAAGACTATTCAAGAATATTCAAATAACATATTTTAGAAACAGAGTTTGTTTCCTTGCTTCTTTGTTCTCTCTAGTTCCCTACATAGAGGACTTGAGCAAGTCTACTTCTCTTTGATACTACTTATACAAGAGGCTAGAAGCAGTCTGTTCTCAACAAGCATGCTTTATCTTCCTTTTCCTCATGAAGGTATGAAGCAGAGAAGTCTCGCAGGCAGGGAGTGCAGCTTGATGTTGAGAACCTGCGTAAGGAGCTCGATGGCCTGACCATTGTTACAACAGATCTGGAAATGGAAATTGAAGGCTTGAGAGAAGAGCACATCCTCAGGAGGAAAGACCATGAGGAGGTAGAAAAAGTTCCACTTGGTAAAATCCTATCACACAAATCTTTGCTACCATGTAATTAACTCTGAGTAAGAGCCACAATCTATAAATGGGATTGATGATTCAGAACCTAATCATGTTTCTAAAGAAGCCAATGGGAGTCAGATGAGGCACAAAGTTTGTGTGCTACTTTACCAATTAAATTGGGATTTCAGAAAGGATAACAAATTACTGTATTTTCTCCCACTCTTTTCTAGTCACCTACCCATCTGTCATACATAGCTAATAATAACTTCCATATTCAACAGAAATATTCTCAGAAATACTTAGATATAAATACACAGAGATTTCAAGTAAATAGGAAATGTTGCTGGTTGCTGTTGAGTTTTCCTCACAGAGCCTTTCCCCTCAACTCTGGATATATCATTTCACAGAATCACAGAAGCACAGAGTGGCTGAGGTTGGAAGGGACCTCTCGAAGTCACCTTGTCCACCCCCTAGCTCAAGCAGGGTCACCCAGAGCAGGCTGACCTGAACTAAACAGACCTTGAATTCTTGAAGGATCAAAATTAAAAAGAATGGTTGCTGAAGTCAAGTAAAATTACTTATTCCTGCAAAATCCTAAGCACAATAAATAGGTAATACTTAATAACTGTCAAAAAACATGCCGCTCTGAATTATTCCAGAGCTATACCACAGTGGTCTCTGTTATTCCCACATATATGATACCACTGCTTGACATCATGCTGTTTCCATTTTACTTGATCTGATGTTGTTTTCAGTTATTACCTAATGCAGAACCAATCATCCTACTCAGTATCTGTGGATTATTAAAACAGAGAATGGAAACACAAGGGTTACACAGCAGTCGGTGAAGCTGGCTTTGGCTGGTCCCCTTATAGCCAAGGATACTACTGAACAGCTATAATAAAGCAGTTCTTAGCAGCAGGGCAACCAGCAGAGACATCAGTATGTCCAGCTGATCTGCATTTTGGAGGCTGTGATGTCATACCCTGAAATGCCACTTTGCCTGGGCGCTTTTGCAAATGGTACCTAGCACATAAGATTGTGCTACACCAGAAGGAATGTTACCATACCTGCTTGACTTGCCCTGTAATTATGTTGTTTACACAGTAATTATATGCTTTAATCCAATTATTCCTGTAGCAATTACATAGAACTTTTACATTACTCTCCTGTAAACTTAGTTATAGTTCCATAAATATTAACATACAGGGTAAGAAAGATGAAATTACTGTTAGATTTTCATCAAAGGATTTGGGTTCCTAATAGATAAATAAATAAAAAATGTCAGTGCTTCTTCATTAAGTATATATCTTCCAGAAATACTGTATGAAAAGATCTTCTCACATGTTTTTTATTGAGTTCTCTAGCACAGTTCTGGAACAGAAGCAGATATCAGTAAGTTACTGGTTTAAGTCACGTCATAGTATTATCCAGATATAAAATTTGCAAATAGTGCTAACTGAATATATATAACAATTAACCTATCATAATGAAGAAATATTCTGGGTATTGCGGGAGGATGGAACTGAAGAAGACAAGGCAGGAATGAAAACTTTCCACTTTCATAAACAAGTTTGCTTGTTTCCTCTGCTAATATATGAACAGGATATGGAAGCAAATCGCTCATCACAAGACTTCAAAGTCAATGTAAAAGTAAATGCAGCACCTCCTGAAGACTTAGCCAAGATTCTAGCAGAAATAAGAGAAGATTACGAAGCCATAATTGAAAAGAATCGTCAAAGCCTTGACAGTTGGTACAAAGAACAGGTAACAGCTATTTTCTGCTCATTTCAAAGATCCCTGTTGCTGTACATGAATGGCCAGAATCAGTAAGCTTTTCTCTTGCTTTTGCTCCGTAGAGTGCAGCTATGTCTCTGGCAGCAACCCCCAATCCAGAACAGATTCAGCGCAATGAGAACGAGATCAAGGATCTAACACGTACTTTACAGTCCCTGGACATCGAGCTGCAGGCACAGATGAGTAAGGTATCTGTTGTAGACATCTCTGGCTGGTCACTGTTACTTCATATATTCTCATAAATTGTCGTGGACCAATTCTTCATTTAAGTCTATAGCCTAATATAACTTTATTGTAGTTATTAAAGCATCAGTGACATTGGAATTTGGACCATGCTTGACTTTGCCAGAATATGCAAAATAGATTCGGCAACTATCACCAAGAAATGAAAAATTTATGTCTCTCCTTAGAATAAAATATGGGGAGAAGAAAAAGAAGAGGTGGGATAGCTGACTCCATGATCTAAAAAGAAAATGTCCAAGAAGACAGATAGTAATACACATTTCATATTTACAACCTCCATTATAATGCGTGAAATATTTGAACTGTGAAAAATGTTGGTGGGGAATCTTCAAAAATATTACTTAGCTCTTGCATAGGTTAAAGCTCACATACCTGTGACTTGGAGACTTTGGAGCAATTCTGGACAATGAATGCACAAACTGACAAGAGTCAACAGTTACAGGAGCACAGCTTTGGCGCAGAAAGAATATGACACGGATAAATTACTCAGGTTTTGCCTCTCATTATGCACACATGACACAGCTTCATGATTCTGCTGTCTTCACATGACTAGTCATGCAAATGCCTAAGTGTTCAAATTACCACAGTCTTAATTTTGCAATCTTCTAGCCAGAGACCAAATTTGCTGGCATTTCTGCATTCTATCTACCACATAAATAATAACCATAGTACCGGTATTATCTGCTCTGTCAGAAACACATGCTGGAAGACACCTTGGCTGACACTCGGAATTACTATGCTGTTGCGCTTCAAAACATGCAGCAGATCATCTCCAAATGTGAGGAAGAGCTAAGCCAGGTTCGTCATGACATTAAGCAGCAAAATAACCAATACAAGGTTCTTCTTGGGATCAAAACCCGCCTGGAGAAGGAAATTTCCACTTACCGCCTGCTGCTGGAAGGGAATGTTGACGGGTAAGGCAAAGCCACCCTGACTGGAATAGATGAGAAGAGAGTTCTCATATTCGGGTTATTTATTTGTTTGTTTGTTTATGCTTAATCAAAGCTTGTGAGTTCCATACTACATCAAGGGTTGGTATTTTAATGTGATGGATCATAATAAAAAGCTTGAGCCACTTAGTATACAGAGAAACTTGTACCCATGTAATTTGGGTCTCCTAAACTAATATAACTTTTTATTAAAAAAATAATAATTCTACACTCCTACAGCATGCCTATCTCAGCATAGGAAAAAATGCCAATTTCAGTAAAATTCACAGTCATTTCCAATCTTCAAGACAAGTTCTAGATCAAAAAGAAGCCTGGAGACAAGTTTAGATTTTCTTGGTCAGCCATCTGCAGTTACAAATACCAGTACACAAAACCTGTACAGTACGCCCCTCTGCTCATGGGTTGTTCGGTTTCCCCATCTCTGCCTTGCCTGAAATCTCTGCATTCAGAAATCTTTGGGCCTCTCTATTCTTTATTCTCTCATCTTATATACAGAGTATGTCTTATTTACACAAAATCAGAAAAAGGAAGATTAGCAGCCTTTATAACTGAAAATCTCAGGGTGGCAGGACAGTATGACACCAAGTACGGGGTTATTTGTCAGAAGCCAAAATGGGATCAACTTGGGCAACTCAGAACATATGAGAAGCAATGCACCTAATCCACAGCAGAAGCAATACTGAACAGTTTAAGGTGAGAGTATCTGTACCTAAGACTACCGAAGAGGAAAAGTTCTCGTGGTATAAAAGCATCATTCTTTTTTTTTTTTTTAATCTCTTTTCATAGTGGTATGAGGTCTCCTTAGAATCAGTGAGAAGAAAGGGATGAATAACTTCTTGAAATTACTATAATAATGATTTTTTCCCTGTTTTATTATCTTTACAGGATAGCAAGAAAATCTGAATCAAAAGCTAAAGGTAAAAGCCCCTTACTTCGTTCTCTATAGTGACTCTTAATTATTGTAATTTCCAATCAAATTTTACTCAGAATAATTTTAACCTTACATGAATGAACTACAAAAAGTTTGCATAGCAGTCAATTCTCGTGTAGGCCAGATTTGAGAATAATTTTAGTGATTCATCCGTTTTGTGAAGGGCTGCACTTCAGAGCACATTCTGCTGTGTCTGCGCACTCGTGGACTATCCTCACATTGACCTCTGTTAGTCAAACACGTTGCCCAAAGCTCAGACTCAAGACTAAAGCTTTCACGGTATATGAGGAGGCATAGAGACTCCATTTGGTGACTAAAGCAGTGTTGGGGCTTGAGAGCAAACAGAACATCTGCATGTCTGGAAACTCATATTCTGGCATGAGCATGACCTACAGACATTTAGGTTGATCTGCTCTGAAGTTATATTTGCATTGGCAGGGACGTAGCTGTATTATTCATTTGCCCTGACCTGGACAAGACTCAGGGTGGCTTTCTGGCAGTACATTTCACAAAGAGCAATAATAGGTATTGACTTAAAGGGAAACATGTAAAGATAAATCAGCTGAGGAGGTAACTGGTAAATTACTGTAAATGAAGCTTTCCCTGCATCATCTTGTCTCAGCGTTGCTTCTTGTCCAATTAACGTTTCTTTTTCTTTCAGAACACGCTGGGCTGACCAGTCGAAAGATCAAAGCAATTGTCCATGACAGTGTGAATGGGCAGGTGGTATCCTCCACCATCAACGAGATCCACCAGCAAGCATGAAGTAAAAAGTTCTGCTAACTACCAGCTTTCCTAGCGGGCTAAGCTCTGACAGCCCTTCTCTGCAGCGACATGCTGTACGTTGGTCCCCCTGGGTGTAGAATAGGGATACTATCGTGAACTCTCTCCTGAAATGATTTGCTGCCTAATAATGAAAAGTGCCATACAGAGCTAGGTATAGCTGATATTGTTAGTTAATCATCAAAACGCCGAAGAAAAGCTATTCAATGAAAATGACTGGCTGAGCTGGTAATATATGTATTATGCACATTGCATGGGGGCATGAATCTCCATCTGTGATTCATTTATTGCTCTGCACATTATCTATAATTTAGAGTGAATAATCTCTCGACTTTTCTCCCGGTCTTATGTCTCTCATCATATACCTCACTGCAGCCAATAAATTCTTTTCCATTACTTGTTCTGGTCATTGAAATTTCCAATTTTGCTTTTTCTTAGGTATGCACCAGCCCAAAGTGGCAGTGTTACTGACATAGGTCAAGACTGCAAAAGCCTCATTGTTTCAGGAGGTATAAAACTGGAAGGACACAAAAAAGAAGAAAAGAGGTGACACAAGTTACAGGTGACATTTACATAAGCAAAACTATTACACTTCCCTATATACAACCTTTCAATGTCACCATTTAAAAGAGCATTATTAGTAGGATTGTTGTAAAGTACACTTTACTGAAAGTCACCCTAGAAACATTTTATTCTTCAGCTTTAGAGACATCTTCTTTAACTGTCTTTACACACTTTCCTTCAAAGATTATAAGTACTTTTCCAGATACTCTCATTCTTTCTCAGTGACTCATTTAATCAAAAAAACCATTTCTGTTATTTGCTTTCCTATTAATGTTCCTTGGTTTTGGTGATGGGTTCTGTAGTCAGGATAGACTGGTATATGCAAGGCATACGAATGTAAGGGGAGAGGCCCAAGCTCTTTAGCCAAATGCAAACTTCTTCCCCTTTGCCACATCAGCCCAACCACCGACTCAGCAGGAGACCCTAACAGCAATAGGAAAATTTCCAGTGATATGCAAAGCTAAACACTGAGCAGGAAAAAGAGAAATATTATTAGGGCTGTTTAGACGAGGAAGACTGTAAAGCAGAAGGAGGAGAGACAAAATGGAGCATAATGAGTGTCTGTACGGATTTGCATTCCAAAGTCAAAGTCTGCATATAAAACAGTGTGTTCAGGGCAGTCTCATATTCATGAGCAAAATTGTCATTGTACTCTTTCATACCTACTCATAAGGGACTCTCATAAAGGATTCCTGTTACTTGCTTTGCTTTGAAACAAGGCTCACATAAGAAAGTGAAAATTTCAAAGAAAATGCAGATTTAAAATAAACAAAGTCCATCTCTCTGATACAGTGTTTTCTTACTGGCACGTTAGGACCAGTTCATTATGCCCCTTTGCCCCCCACCCCCCCCAACTCTCCACCCTTGTTGCACAAAGAGATCCCAAAAGCATTGAATGGATTACCTAATGGTTTCTTTAAATTGGGTAAAACTTGTAATACAGGATTAGTAACTCTTGGCTAATTAGCAATGTCCTTCCTTATGGCTTACCAGATCCAACAAGCCAGACCTGGTGTTTGTAGCATCTGGACAAAATGTGCCTAGGTTTTCTTGAACAATTTCCTGTGTTATTTAAAGCTATATTCATTTATCAAATTTACAGAGCATAACAGCATTGCTGTGATACAAATAATTATAACAACTTCTAAGTAGCCCCTTATTTCTAAATCAAAGGAAAGTATCTATGCTTTGCGCTAGGTTTTGATTGTGCTAAACTACAAGGAAAGAAGAAGAAAAAAACAAATAATTTAAGTGCTTTATAGAACACGCCTGTCCTTATTTCACATCCTTGAGCAATGCATTGGGTTTCCTCGTGTCCTAGTGTCCCCTCATGCAGAGGTGAGAGATGCACTACCTGCATTCCCGTGTTACGCTCAGCTATGGTCCAAATGGTCCTAGCCAAGACGTAGCAGAATTCCCACTCCACTCCACTGCTCTGATGGTTTTAACCTTCTCTTCCAACTGTGTAATTGCATTCTGTAACGCTCAGACCTGTACAGCGCACGACACTGACCTCATCATTCACTCCGTTTGCTGCCATCATCACACATCGATGGCTCTAACACATCCATTCAAGTTGCTGTCTTTTAATAAGTACACCAATTAGTCCTTAAACATATAAATATTAGTTACACTACATTCTGTTTTCTAAATGAAAGCAAGTATTCCATGGCAAAAACTTCTGGAGACTTTTTCATGGCTTTAGAATACTATGTATAATTGCAGATTTCCTTTTTGTTGAACAAAATATGATACTGTGTCACCAGCCACACATTGCCCTATATCTAGTGGTTATTCATAATTTCTGAATGTGTGTTCTGGTAGATAAGCTATGCATTTCTAAATGTATTTAGGGTAGGTCTGCACCCTAAAGAATAAATAATGATACTAATATTTACCACTTGCATGCACTGTTAACATTGTACTCTCACAACATGCTGAGAGATGAAGTTAGGGAGATAAGGAGTGGGGGTAGTATTATCATTCCCATTTTATTGCTTGAGAAATTGGAAAAAGAGATTACACAGCTTGCTCAAGGCTGCAAAGAAAATCACCGATAGTGACTAAATTAGAATTCGTCAATTCACAGCTTGCTCAAGGCTGCAAAGAAAATCACTGATAGTGACTAAATTAGAATTTGTCACTTCACAGCTTCTACTTACCCCAGCTATTAGATAATACAACTTCCGCGAAGAGCCATTCTCTAGTTATGGCAATCCCTTCTGTAGCTGATCACACTGAAGAGATAATTTGATTGATTAATTTCACATATGTACTGCCGGTCAAGGCCCTGCACAGACTTTGATGATGTTCTTCAATTTACATGTGCCAACACCCCTACTAAAATTAGTCCTGTACAGAACACTACACCTGGGTGTCTTTGGTGATTTTGTAGTATTTGGGAAATTTTTAAAAAGAGATGGCACACGTGCTTCTCTCTCATAGTCTCAGATCAGTGTCTTGAAGGAAAGGAAATCTTCAGGAGTGTGACACTGTATTGCTTTAAAAAATTATTTTATTAATTCATTGTATTAAAACTGATTGAACTCTGCTAGCTGGTAGTTGCTCTACTTCAGTATTAAATATACACAGAAGTGCTCTTTCAACATCAAGGAAGAAACCACAATTTTAAAAATTTGAAGTATCATAAAAAATGACAGTCTCAAAGTGAATATATTCTCTTTCCCATAAATGGAATAGGATAGCAAAAAAGTATCAGTAGGACATAATGTCATTTCTAAGTCTAAGGGAATGATGTAACAATACTTTTGCAAACTAACAAGGCACAGGAACACACAGTCTATAAAAGGAGGCTGAAACCATCAGCATGCACAAATCACTTCTTGTAGTTTCACCTGCCATTTAAGGAAGTCCTGCACTAAATAATCCTCCAACGTGATTTATAACAGACTTGAATGCACTCCAGAATGTGTATGAGTCATAGCTCATTTCACTTGTAGAAATGTTAAAACTTATTAAGGTGTATTACAATACCCAGCTTTGGTAAGTGACTTGTTCATCCTCTGGAAGTAGTTTGCAATGAGGTAATGGTCTGTGCTAGTAATCACACATTCTTTCTGGTGATGTGGCCACACATTGGCAGGTTTCTTTCTTATTTATGAACAAGACACTTCTGTAGAATGCAAAACTTTTGCTTTCTGCTTGCCTCATTAATATAGAATTATTAACGTTAATACAAAATTAATGAAGTCATTTCAGAAAGAGAAGAAAAGAAAATCTGGCGTTTATAACACTGCTAAAAACACTGTTTGCATGCTACTGTTGAAGCAGAGAGAATAGGTAGAAGAGCCGGTAAAACATTTCACAATGTCCACACCCTGACCTATAAAGGTTTCTAAAGTTTTGCTGGGAGATGCCTGTTCCTGCGTATGAATCATTTAGAAAAGGGAAGGATCTATAAACAGGGAAGCAGGGGAAGAATAATGCTTGAGAGGCCTGCACCCTGCTGTCCTCCCCACATCCTGAATTATACAGCAAAAGCATCTTAATTATTGCCTCTACTTGTACATTTGGCTTCGTGAAATCACAAGTAATTTTTTTACTATGTATTGCTTCCTCATAATTCTGTCCTCAGTAAAATTTTTCGTTTCCTTTCAAGCTGTATTTTTATGATTTTTAATTGTATGACTATACTGAAATGACCTACTTGAGCCACACATCTAGGGGATGGCATAAAAGAAGTGTTTGCAAAAATATCACATTAAACATAAGCATCGATGTATTACAGTTTGGACTGCCCTTATGATAGAAGCTCATAGTACTAGGCATGACCTAATGGTGAAACAGGTGCATGGCTGCTTCTTCTGGACATACTAATGTGCCTTTTGAAAGTCTGAATATGCATCAGAAGCTTAAAGGCATAAAATCATAACATCAGCTGTGGTAAAGACATTTTCAATAACTATCTAGACTTCAGGGGTAAATTTTTTTTCTTTCCAGAGTCCTAAGGACAAGTCGAAAGGAGTTAATTTGATAGGCTGTTATTAGGCTCCATAGAAAGCAACAAAAATGAGCAATACGATTTGAGAAAAATGTATTTCAATTTAGAGGAATAATTATTTGGAGCAGGCAGGGAAAAGAAGGAGAAACAAACAAGCTGAAGTAGCTGCCAAACTATACAGCACTTCTTTAGAATATCAGCTAACAGTCTGCTGCTTTTAGAGAAAAAGTACCAGCTTTGGCTCACATCTACACCCCCAAATCACGCATACAAGAAACTGAAGCATAAAATACGTAAAACAAATACACTGGAAGCAACTCTTGCCAGAGCAATTTCAAAGAAGGAAATAAACAACGTTGCTGCAAGCAGACAGAAGTTGCGATTTTAAAGTTATCAGTGCAGGAAAAAAAGCACTTTTTCATTCCTTATTAGTGAGACAAATTACCAATTTTTGGAAGCCATTTCAGCGCCCAGGCTCTGTTTCTTAGTTAATCTCACCACAGAACAGTCTCAAGCCAATTACCAAGACATTTTGTGAACGGACATGTTCCACTGGAAGTTAACATTGCTACTATGCAGGAAAACAACATAAAAACAAACCCGAAGAAATCTTTAACATCTAGAGTTTATTGCTGTCTAAACATCAAGATACTCAAGCATCAGCCATAAAAGGGCATCATGCAAAGGGATAATGAACGTTCCTGTCCTCAAAAATTCAGCTTTCAAGATTTAGACAGATAATACCTGTTGCCATTGCTTACAAACTCACGGTCCTACACAACGCTAAACTCTTGTAATTAGAGCTTGTGGCTGTGAAGATAAACATTACTTTAAACATTTGGCCACAAGAGTTATGCAAAAATTTTTTCTTCTGGATACAGGACCGGAAAAGTAGGTAGTAGGTGACATTTCTTTACGTAATACGCGAATTCCATTGCCCGCGTCCAGGCTGCAGCACGGATGCCGCCGCTGCCGCAGCCCCGGGCCGCCCCGCCCGCCGCGCTCTCCCGCAGGCCTGTGGTGGCCTCTAGTGCCGAGGCTGCGCACGCAGCCTGCTGCCGCCCGCGCCTCCTCACTGCGCATGGCGGAGCTGTTCGGGGAGCGGCATCCTCACAGCGCGGCGCTCTCTCCAGGGGGCTGCTGGGGTGTCTTTTCGGCCTGCTTGCTTTCTTTTTTTGATACCCGCTGGCCTGTCACGGCTCCTGAAGCCGGGAGAGCATTCCCGGTTCCCTCCCCTTACAAAGCAAGCAGCCCATCGTTTGCGTCTGGTCACGCGGGTGCTGGGAGAGGGGGTGCCGTGTGGTCACTGGAATGGACGGAGGGGACGGCGGGCCGAGGGGCCCAAGCGAAAGGCTGCAGTCACGGCACTGCCCCCGCAACGCCGGACAGTCAGGAGTGCAGCTATACCCTTGGAAAAAAATTAAGTTTTCCTCCTGGTTTGGGGGTTCTAAGCGTGATACAAGTCAGGTCCCTGAAACCACAAGGATCCTTTTTTTTAATAGGTAGCAAAAAAAATCTACGCAAATGTGAATACATGCAATACAGCGTGTTTGTACGTATCTTTTATGGCGTACTATCGGTGTGTGCATATATTTGCACAGGGCCAGGAAAACTGTATTTGGTTACTGAATCCTGTAAATACATAATATTTTCTCCTGGATACTGAACTATTCCAGCATTACAGAACTGAGAAAACCAGTAAGCTGAAATATTCTCCAGCTTACTGGCTCTTCTCATTCCACTGACACCTCCGTTGCACATAAGTTTTACCAGGGAAAAAGATCTGCCTTTTAGATTATATTAGAGCTGATACTAATGATACTTTTAGGGGAGAAAAAAGAGAAGGTTCATTTGTATGGCCTGGAGCTGTTGTTGTTGGCACTGAAATCTGGTCCTATTCGAGGAGAGTGGCTCAGACAGGAAAGGCAGCTCCTGACTTTCATTTTCAACCTGTGGCTGGGGAAGGATGTAACCAACACACTGCCGTATGCACCACGCCAAGACCTGGAACACTTTTTAAAGTATCGTACTATTTAAAAAAATGTTTTAAATTTACCTCTCTGGTCAAAAGCTCAAAGCAGAAAGAAATAAGGTGTAGTGATTTCATGATTAAGATATTTTTGTTGGAGAAAAGATAAAAAGGAGAGGGAAATGAGGAAAAAATACGTATGTGAGGAAGAGAGTGTAAGATCTTGTGCTGCAAATGTTCAGGGCTTAAGTGAATCCAGCGGAGTCAGTGGCATCATCTGGACCTTCCTCTCGCCTGATCACGTTCAGCAAACCACGAAACATCTTTCCTTACTCTTTGGAGAGAGCACTCTTCAAGGGGGCAGCGTTTGCATTAACAAATAGTGCAAAGATAGGTTGTTTTCAATGTGGAGAATTGTCCCAAGTACTTTTTTCACTCATTCAGAAAAATCTTAATTTAAAATCTGCTATTGGCTCACATCTACACTAAAAATTGACTCTGATTTTCCCCTGAAAGCTCATCTTGCAACTGTTCCCTTGGCTGTAAACCAGCTGTATGGCATAAATCAGGAAGTAACTTCTCACAAGTGGGTTAAGAAGAGAAGGAGCAGAATTTCTCAGACACAGAAATATTGAATACTGGAGTACGGCTGGAATATTGAAGAAGGAATTCCTCTTCCCTGAATGCACTTTGTACAGTGGAAGTCCTTTCAGGACTGTACTGTAAGAGATCTTTCAGATTCAAATTCTTATGACACAAAATTGAAACTGAGATAAATATAGTTACAGGGACTAGTAAACGGGCATTGAATTTCACTCCTAGAATGGATCATCACTAAAGACTGAACTAAAAGAGTTTTCTTTATTTATATCTTTAAGTTAGCCAAAAGAAAAGCATATGTTCCACCTAAAGGCAGCGTAAATGCAGAACCAAAGCTGGGTGTGCCTTTTTTCCTTGAACTCTCAAGACTGGTTAGTAAGGGTGAGTAATACTGAACGGCATGCACATGTTATCATACCCCTGCATGACTTACCTTCATTGCGCTCTAATATACATTAAACCTCTGTCACACAGGTGAGATTTCTTCATGAAATCAATGTTGCTATGAATGTTTTACTATGACCACACACAAACCGTTCCGACCGAGCACGTCACTGAAAGGAAGTGTTACGCATGAATCCACAGGCTGTCCTCTATAGAGTATTCACAACTGAGTCTTGACTTGGAAACTGCACTGCTGAACTAAAACATCAGCAGTGTTAACAGCACTTCTTTAACATCAATCAAAACTGCACATATCAGATAACATATGTTTAGGCTGCTCAACATCTATTTAGATGACCTACTGTCACAACCAATAAAATAAAATAAAATTAAAAATAAGGCAGCCAATATTCTTCTAGATAATACCTGGGCACAGTTCAAGAGATAGTGGAGGCTGACGACCGCTCCCACCAGACAGCTGTACAGCTTTGTAGATGTGAGCCATGCTGAGCCGCTTGCCCTTCAGCCAGTCTGCGGGCCTTGCCTTTGTTTCATTTACTGGGCTAGACTGGTGTTCGCTCTTGCAGTTTCCAGTGATTTATACAACCATTCAAGATATATTCCATGAAAAAAACTGGACTGAACGAAAAAATAGGAGCAAAACCCACCTCTGGTATGAAAAACACCTATCCTGATCTTAGTAAATATTCTTGCAAATATTCCAGCTTTTTTTTTGCACATATATAGAAGCACATATAAAATTATGAGACCAGAGAAATTGTCAGGAAACAATTTGGAGAAGAAAAGAAAAAGAGCACTAAGAAAATTCAGCCCAACATCTTTCACACTAGCTCTGCAGGATGCTATTGCTCTGTGCATCCAGTTGCATACGCCTTGAACACTTTTCCTTAATAGTCAAGAGGATTCTGCAAGAAAAATAATTGTTGAAGGTTCAGCTTGATCTCAAGTAGCAGAGCCAGAACACAAGGCAAATGTCTGACCTAATCCTGATGTCCACTTTAATTCAGATCACTGTATAAGGTGAAGTTAGAGAAAAGTTTAGAAACTTTATGTATCAGTGAATTTTATTTCTCTATCAATCTGAAATGTATTTTATGTTATTTCTAAATAGTATCCAGCTTCTGTAAATTTCAAACACCTGACATTAATTTAACAACACATGCAATTAGCTTTCGATATTTAAACTATGTAGCTGCTTCTCCAGACGGAGGTGGGATAGTTGTGAATACAAAGATTAGGAATTTGACCCACAAAAGCCAATGTAGACCTTCCATGACATTTTGTTGCATTTATAGGCAAACATGAAAGCTAACAAATAACCTTTGTCATTTGCTCAATAAAAGAAAAAATTGAATCTTCAAGTGATGTTTAGAAAAAAATACCATCAAGGTAACGTGGAAACTAATTTTAATAAATACTAAGAAGACAAAGCAGAATGTTTACTCTTAAATAGACTATAGTAAAATACTGTTAGAGATCTAGGCAGTAAAATATATAGCCAAGAGATGTAACCGTAGCAGGATCTCTTGCTGTATTCCTCTTACAGCTTTAAAGGTGTAAGCTCTGCCCTACTACCACGATCGATTCTTACTCAGTCTGAATATTCTTAATGAACAAAAGGTGACCCACCTCGTGTTTCTACAGTGACAGTCCAAATGATATGGCTAGTGTACTTTGGTTTCAACTGTCATAAATGTTTTTCATTATCAGTTACACCCAGATGTTCAAGGTCCAAAAACAATTCACAGCATCCTCCTGCAAAAAAGTTCTGTCCTGAACGCTGATCACTTCGGTTTGGAAGATGCATATATTCAGAATAGCTAAGTACAACAGCTTAACTCTCTGCCTTGATCCAATAGTATTTAGACTAATCTGTAGCACAGTAACTTAAAAAACTTAGCAGTAGCAATTCCCTAATATCCCAGGTTAGGTGTTCTCAGAAACCTCAAGATGCTTCCAAAGCTTAGTGTCTCACCAATTTCCTTGCCCCAAGGTTGAAGATCAGTATGTACAGCAGCTGTTTTCACTCATACAAGCCATATGTGTTAATTGTTCTACCTGACTAGCTGTACATTAATAATACACTAAAGTACTGTCAGTGCAACGCCCCAAGGAACAACACCTACGTACTGTCCCAAGGCACACCTGCTCCCTGCTTTCCTGCGGCATTAATAACCTCTCAGCAATCGGTTTCTTCCCTTGCTTTCCATTTTCTCTCTGCATTTTCTGTATCAGAAGTATACACCATAGTCACTTTAGGAACCTCAGTGCAATTAGAATTAGGATTATTGGGTTTCTTCATGCACTGAACAAAGGCAGCTGATTTCCTGTTAATGAACATAACACCCGGGTTTGTGCCCGAACACCCAGCAGTGGAACTCGTTAGCTGGTAGCCTCTTTGTCTAGAATATTGACGAGGCAGGAGGGATACTTGTTTTGCTTTAACTTCAGCCACGCAGGAAGGCTGGAAGCTGGTCATGCTGGAAGCTTGATCTCAACACCTCCTGTCACTCTATGGACCTCAGCATCTCATACGTGAAATAAAGTGGGCAATGAAGATTTCCAAAATTCTTGTTCCTATTACTTTATTTATGGACAAAGCAATATTCTTTCTGCTTAATTTCAACTGTATTGAAAGATAGAGTTCAACTTGTAACAGTTTTCTAGTACTAAATGAATGCATATTCAATGCAAGCTAACTACAACAACATTCACTTTCCAATTACAGTATGAATATTGTTTTGTGCTTACTATTAAATGAATTAACATGGTAGTTACAGATGCCTCCTTTCTAATCATTTATACAATGTTCTAGACTGTCCTGAGGCCCAAACTATTGCTTACTCAATAGAAATATATACTTGATTGCAAATATAAATATTTTAAGTCTCTTCTCACATATAGTCAACCCTCATTTTAACTTCATACACTGTACATGGGGGGTAAGAATCTACTTGTTTGTTCAAAAGGACTATAGACAGTATGGCTGCAGGTATACTGTTATAAATTATTCAACAGTTTATTTGTGTTTTATCTTTTATTCAAAATAATAACAAAGCAAGCCAAACTACCTGGGGAGTTCTTCTCAAACACGGATGTACAGATGAAAACCCCTTTACATTATATGGAGTGTGGGGGCAATATGCTGTGTGCTATTTGTGCTGACTCCAGTTACATTATGTGTCAACAGAGGTGGGGTTTATAACTATTGTGCTTCCTCTTTGAAACACAGTATAAAGGTTTACAGAGCACACGCTGCTCTTCACTTCAGTGGCTCTCTATCTGTGTAGGCTTAGCTGTCTCAGTTTAGAAGACGAAGAACACAAATGGCGTTCTCTAACCGGAGCTTTCAGTGGGGTACAAGCACCCGCTTCCAACCCACTGCACCCAGTGTCAGTGGTTTAACCTCCAGAAAAATGGCTATCCAAAAGGTTCAGGCACCTAGTGTCTATGGGGGAGCTGGAGGCTATGGCACCCGCATATCTGCCAGCACCAGCTATGGACAAGGCTTTGGTGGGAACTTCCAGCTTAATGTTACTGGTAACGATGTGCTGCTCACTGGCAATGAAAAATCAACTATGCAAAATCTAAATGACCGTTTGGCTTCGTATCTGGAGAAGGTGCACTCTCTAGAAAAGGCAAACTCCCTGATTGAAAAGCAGATCAAGCAGTGGTATGAGAAGAACACCACAGACATAAGGCATGACTATAGCTCGTACTTTAAAACAGTTGAAGATCTCCAAAATAAGGTAAGATATCATATAGCCATCTATAAATATATGAATTGCAATTATCGGGGAGATAGATAATAATCTATTGTAGAAAATGTACTTTTCCAAATTGCAGTTGTCTCAGCTACAAAAAATAAATGCTTTATTTTGATCAGATACAAATTAGTGACAGATTTTACATAATTCGTAATAGTAGCTATATGTCTGCAGATGTGAGTAATGTCATACATGAAAAATCTTTGAATCAAAATTAATGAATTCCATTCTATTTGCCTTAGGCAATTTTAATTAGTGAAAATACTGATGGTAATTTACATATTTAAATATGGTTTAGCATCTGTGGATTTCAAAGTGTTTTTTTTAGAAAAGACTGCCAAATGCTCAGAAAAAATAGATCACTACTTGAAAGAAATAGTAAGTTACCACTGTAAACAATAAAATATTCCCACAGCAATCAGCTGACAGATTTGTCAAATTATGTTTCCAGTGAACTTCCTTAAATCTTTCCCCTCTTACTTTTCACCAGCTCTATTTCCCATCCTTTAAAAGCAGGTCCCTTCCAGAGAGCAGTTCATCCCAACTATTTCATAAACCTATTTTATGACAGGATAATTTGCCTTTAGGAAAACCCTAATTCCTTCTATGTACTTCAAAGGGAACTTAGCTTAAACCTAGATGATTAATAGACAGCTGAAGTTAAGCGAGATGAAGCCCACATGCGGTATTAATTTCCAGAAATGGATCAAGTGTGCATTATGTGCAAAGATTCATCGCTTTTCAACCATTCCTCTTCAGATTGGTGCTGCACAGTTGGAAAACGCAAGGCTTGTCCTGCAGATTGACAATGCCAAACTGGCTGCTGATGATTTTAGAGTGAAGTAAGTTCCATGATCATTTCATAAATTCTCTTTCCTGCTCCTCTTATTCATGAAAGTTTCTAGTTATTAGTATCAAAGCTGAGAAGTAAACATTTTCTAATATAAAGTTTATTAAAAAGAAAAATTTTACAACTAAGGCTGTAGTAGTTACCGATTCTAACATCGACATCAAACAGTTGCATTTTCACGATGACAAAACAAGCCTTATTTTACAGGTATGAGAATGAATACCTGCTCAGGCAAAGTGTTGAGAGTGACACTAACGGACTGCTCCGAGTTCGTGATGACTTGACTTTGACGAAATCTGATTTGGAGTCACAGATTGAAAGTGTGAATGAGGAACTAGCTTTTCTTAAGAAGAACCACGAGGAGGTGAGAGCAGCAGAACACTGTCAGGGCGAGATTTTTTTTAAGTGGCATACATAAACTCAGCCTCACTAGGAATAATGAAATCTTCTGGTTAATCTGAAAGAATATTGCACTTTCAGCTCCAGATTAGCACATCAAAATTTAGGTACTGATTCATGTATTATCTATGTGAATGCGCCTGTGGTTCTATTATAATCAACTGCGAGACAGTCAATAGAACATACGTAGCCTAGATACCGATTCAGCTCACTGTAGAGCAAACACCTATTGGCTGGTCAGCTGGGACACGCTCTGGTCTCTACTGGTTGTAACAGGAGCTCTGGCTCATGCAGAGGTAGCTACAAGCTAGATACGTGTACCGGGTATCTCCTAGGATGCTAAGCTCAAACTGAACCTCACCCTTAGCATTACATTTATAGTTTCAAAGACCTACAAAGGTAAGAATGTTGCACAACTATTGTTTATTTCCCCTTTTCAAGTAAAGACACAAACTGAAATCCTAAATTCAAAATGACTGTTAACAAAATCTCAATTATGGCATATGCCCAATTTGCCGTAGTTGCCATAGTCTTAGTGTCATACTCTCAACTTCAAAAGTGTAAATTCCTTGTCACATTGCAGAAAATATGTTCTTCAAGCGCTGTATTAGAAACAGACAACCTAGAAAAATTGCCAACCTAGCCACCCACTTGAAACTGCTGTGCGGGACTGGAGCATTTGTATTGTTTCTGGAAGCAGTATAACTGTGTGTGGCACTACCTGACATCCAAGCTATCGCGCGTTGAAGGCTGAACAGCTCCAGAAACTAAGGAGTGGAGGTTTTCTTTAAGGATAATTTGGGGCTTAGGAGTTGCTACCCCACAAAAGTATACAAATGGGAACCATGACTTCTACACTCATTCCATAGATCTGGTCCTGAGGAAATAATCTTTTTATAATATGTTTATCTATGATACAGCATTTATTGCTACAAAATAAGTATAATGTTCTAACATGAGGTGCACTAAACAGTATTTACAAGGCGATGAAGTTATCTTGCCCTGAGGTGCTATTTAAGAATTACTTCTACATCTGTAGATTTTGAATTTGCTTCCAATATTCAGGATTGCAAGCTCCCTGTAGCTGATGCTAACACAATCCTCATCGCTGTAGGATGTTGACAGACTACGCAAACAGGTAGATGGCTCAGTTAATGTAGAGGTGGATGCTGCTCCAAGTACTGATCTTGCAACTATTATGGGAAACATGAGACAGCAATATGAAGAAATGGCAGAAAAGGGCTGTCAAGAAGCCAAAGAACAATTTGAAAAGCAGGTAAGGTCAGTTACTTAAACATCAGCAAGAACCACAGTCATGTCTAGTTGCAGTTTACAGCCCCTCCGTTTTTGCATTTCAGATAGAAGAACTGAACCGGGAAGTAGCAATCAACACTGAACAGCTGCAAGCCCAAAGGAGCGAGATCACTGACCGGAGGCAGATCTTGCAGGGTCTGGAGCTAGAACTACAGTCCCAGCTTAACATGGTAAATAATAAAGAGTACTTGAAATAAGGACTGTGTTTAGTAGACAGTTACACGATAAATATAGAAACTGAGAGGCTTTTCAATCAAAACGTTATTTTAACACAAAAATGTATCCTCTTGAATAATACATCTCTGTTCTTTTCATTGGCTGTAGAAAAAGTCTTTAGAAGACACTCTGGCTGAAACTGAAGCACGTTACAGTTATCAGCTAACCCAAATACAGGAAGCAGTTGCCAATTTAGAGGCTCAACTGAGGCAACTCCGAGCTGACATGGAGGGTCGGAATAATGAGTACAGTATATTGCTGGATGTCAAGACTCGCTTGGAAATGGAGATCGCCATGTACCACCGTCTGCTGGAAGGAGAGGACAGCGGGTGAGGAAATACATGCACTTTGCTTGTCCACTTAGTTTTGCATGACAGCAAACAACATTGCAAATACTGTCTATATTCACGGAAGGTGAAAGTGTAAACTCTGCTGCTTTCCAACTGGTTTGGGGCTGGGGTTGAAGTCTGTTGCCCAGTTCTCAACTGTAGATTCAGAGCAGGCTGCAGTTCCTGCTCCATTTCAGAAGCTGCCGTGGAAGTTGGTTTTGTCTCTCTCAGCCTCTGCATAGGTGTATACTGTTACTCCCTGTGAGCTGAGTAGCTGGATAGATGTTCACACTTCATAAGCATCAGTAATTCAGTTTTGGATCGACTTGTCCATAACTGTAATGACTGTAGCTTCTGCAGGCCTGGGCTAACCTGGGCTAGATATTTTTTAACCTGGTTTAGACACTGCAGCACCTAGTCACACTAGAGCAGGCACTCAGCGAGAGCATGTTGACCTTCTCTGGCAGTCCATGGCAAGTTTTGCAGCCTGCACTGGATTATGCTCTGCTCTACCTGTGTCACCAGTAGCCAAGCTACTTAAAAATTTGAAGAGATGCAAGTGAGCTGACACTAAATGTTCAGATAGTCCAGTATCCCATATTCTGTAGTGGAAAGAGACGACATCTATGAAAGTGGGGCAGCAGAGAGTGGTATTTCCCCCCAGGATTTTACCCATTAAGCTATTCTGGTTCAGGAACTAGGTTGGGCATATCTGCATGAGCTGAGTCATAGCATTGCAGAAATGAGTCTGCAGATTAATTTCACCTATAGCTTATGCTTAGCAAGTTTTACTTTAACAGAGAAAACTCATTTGAACACCTGGTTAAATGTCTTGATGAAAGGACATTACCTGTCTTGATTGAACATACAGGAAAGATACAAGGATGTTTCTTCAATATGTTAGGCACCATATATTTATATTTTTTAATTTATAATTTGAACAGACATTTCCAAGGGGAAGCATCTACAGCAGAGCTTAAAAAAGGTATGTCACACCAACTTCCTTATTTTTTGATGGCTGCCTGTTGAAATGTTATGGAACTAAGTAGCCTGATATAAAACAACACCGTTTCAGAGCAAATAATCAACCAGTGGAATCTTACATCAAGAAAGCAATCAACTGTATGAATAGATAACCTATAGGGATTATGCAAAGCCTGTTTTTATGTACATAATTCAGGTGCTCAAAGTAAAACCATACACTCCTCAAAGAGCCAAGAGAACAGCAGAGAATTACTGAATTACCCTCTGGAGGACTTGAGAAGCATCTGCTG
Organism: Ciconia boyciana; assembly: GCF_034638445.1. Lineage (NCBI taxonomy): Eukaryota > Metazoa > Chordata > Aves > Ciconiiformes > Ciconiidae > Ciconia > Ciconia boyciana. Next base: position 1,185,991 of record NC_132955.1, read on the forward strand.
CTCTCCGCCAACTACACAGGGAGACCAGGCTCCTAAATAAAGTATCTAGTTTAATAGCAAAAATATCCATTTCAGTGTGAGACTATTCCTAGGGTTTAGGTCTACAAATTTGTGCTAAACTGAAGCAAACTGTCAGGAGGGACAGAGAGTTATTCAACACAATGTCCACTATAGTATGGGTAACATACAGGATGTTTAAAGGAAGAGAAACCATATCCTGTATACCCCAAAAGTTTACTTCACAGTAACTATGCATTGAAAAGATGCCTTTATCTATTTTCTCATTGGTGGAATTGCTGCTAGTACTATAGTCATATTGTTCTGTCAATATACATTGCATTTAATGAATTTCCATTCAATTTCATTACCAGAATCAGATAAAGCTAAGAAGATCAAGACAATTGTTGAAGAAGTGGTTGATGGCAAGGTCGTCTCCTCTCAGATCAGAGAGATTGAAGAGAAGCTATAAATGGCACCAGCAGAGAGAGACAGCCTCTGAGCTTCCTAGAGCTGATGCCAAAACTAAAAGATTAAACTTTATAAAGGGTCCAATCTAATCCTCCCTAAAACCCAGAAGGGTTGAAAAATGCCAAATTATCAAATCTCAAACAATCTTCTTTCTTTTTTTTTTTTCCGTGTGTGTGTGGGGGGGAGTGTTAATAAAAATCAGTAAGTTACAAAGTAGAGGATTTGGGGTTTACATGGTGACTAAATATCTTGATGGAAAAAAACCAAGTCAACCTGTTATAAATGTATAATTGTTTCCAAGACAGATAAAAACTGAAGTATTAGTTTTTACTTACATCAGAGTCTTAAAATTGCATTAAAAACTTGCTCAGTAAAAATTAGAAAGTCAAATGACTTATAGCATGAATTTACTACAGCTTTTAAAATAATCTAAATTAAATTTAGAAAAATACTGAAGCAATGCTTACTGCTGAAATTTCAAAGCACTAAGCTGGTGAAAGTCACTAGATGAAGACATGGGGGAAAATTCGCTCATGTGCTTAACAAGCTTTGGATAGTAACGGGCTCTTCTGAAAGCACTATGAGAATTTTTTCTTCATTTTTTCAGACAGCTCACTTCAACATCTGGTGCCTTAAGTTTTCTCACACTTTCAACATATTAATGACTGAAAAGTTTTTAGAAGAGAGCTGCTATTTCTGAAACCTTGATGGGCACCTCTCATCAAAACTTTACAAAAAAGAATTTACCAGATACAGATGATACACTCTATCAAATGTTAATTCAATTGCAATCCAAAGTTTAGCAATCTATTTTTTCTCTTATGTACTAGCACATTTAGAGTAGATTTGTTTTTAAAAATGCATTAAAATGTTGAATCAGTACACCTTTTCTGAACTTGAACTACCATTCAAATGTAATGCACTTCACTTCAGTAAAAACTGATTTTCAAGTAAATAAGAAGGGTCAATTTGCATATATGATATAATAAATTTGCATATATATGAAAATAAATTAAAATTAATAAATAAATTGAAGACGCCTATTTATTATTTTTCACTCTCTGTGAATGTTTATATCACCAGGGTCTATAGCAAGCAAAGATATATTATCAATAAGAATCTATTTTGCCTTTCAGTTCAGAAATAAGACAACCACCATCTCCATTAAACCTTTCTCTACCAAGAACTGCACGTACCCTTTCCCATACAGCATAAGTCTCCTGTGCCACACCCAGATCTTCAGTCCAAGGAGTCTACATTTTCCTCTTGAGAACATAAACACAAAACCCGCTTCCTTTTGAAATCTCACCTGTCCAGTCTGTTACTTACGGTACATAAACAGCTGCCAAAGCAAAGAATCCTTTACTTTCACTGCCATGAGTCACTGATACCAGGCTATCAATCCATTTCCACAGAAATGCTTTACCGAAGCCTTTGATCTACTGCTCATAATACATTTCTGCCCAAAAAAGCACCCATGCTCCTGGATGCAGATAAATTAAAAATGACACATTTCAGTTGACGAAGCCAATGATACAACTAAGCCAGGACAAAGAAAAAACAATTTTTCTGTTTACCAAAAAAAATTCAAAAGAAAAGTATATTGGTTTTGAAGGCTTTCCATGCCTAAACCTGCAACCAGAAGAGCTATATTTGATCTTTAGATTTATATTGTAAAAAGCACAAAATACAGAAGTCATTTTCCTTATTTTGAGATAATAGCAAACTATTTAGAAGAAACAATGGTCAGTTTTCAGCTCAAAAGTATAAACTGTTGGTATAGGCTATGCATATTACATAGATATTTCCAATGATGAAAGGTTTAGGGCAGAAAACACAATTACAAATTATAGTCGGTATAATCAAGTATATTTATGTTTTCATACGGATGATCAACCTGCAGATCACTGACTGTCCATATGCCTCTTCATACACTTTTGTTGATCACTTTTTTTACTTCTTATTAAACATACAGGGAGCACTAATCTGGCAGAGGTTCAGGCTGGAAAAGCATGATGAAAAGAAACACATTTTTTGACATGCACACTGGGAAGTATCATATGAAAGGGATCACTCCACTGACTTAAGCATACTTCTATAATAATAGCTCCAAACCAAGAAAGCAATGAATATGTAATGACAAAAAAATTACTTAGGAAGGATTTAAATGTGAAGAGAAATTTTTGTGCTCCATTGCACATGGCAAACCATTATCGTGATGCCTTAGCTCTACTCCACCCATTTCCCCTCATACAGCAAATACCTGGAGGGCACCAGATTTCCACTCCCATTGGCAATTTAGATTTGCACATATCGTTTCGTTTGGTCAGGACTTACTAAATTGCCTTCCCCTCCAAACAAGAGAGAGAGAGAAAGAATTAAAGATCTTCCTAGGAGGTGGGGACTACTACTGAAACACCCACTGCCTTCCCTATATTAAGGTCAGACTGTTCTCTGATCTGCCTTGCTCTCTGCCGTACGCTTCGCATAACAGATCAGGGCACCTTGAGCACCATGGCCCTTTCTGTGCGCACAAGTGGTGGATCCCGGCAATTCTCTTCTCGGAGTGGACTTGGCGGGGGATCTCTGAGAATGTCCACTTCTAGTGGGGGAGGAGGCTTTGGTGGCAGTGGACTTGGGTTTGGTGGTGGATCTGGTGGAGGTTTTGGTGCTGCTTCTATGCTTGGTTCAGGCTCTGGCTTCAGCGGGGCTTTTGGGAGTAGCTCAGGTGGAGGCTTTGGGAGCAGCTTAAGCAGTGGCTTTGGTGGAGGCTTTGGTAGCGGTTTAGGTGGTAGCTATGGAAGTGGCTTAGGCAGTGCTTTTGGTGGAGGTTTAGGAAGTGGTTTTGGCAGTAGCTCAGGCACTGGTGTTGGAGGTGGCTTTGGCAGCGGCTCAGTGTCTGGTTTTGGAGGTGGTTTTGGCACTGCTGGTGCTGGGGATGGTGGCCTTCTTTCTGGCTCAAAAAAAGAAACTATGCAGAACCTCAATGACCGACTGGCTGCTTATCTGGACAAAGTACGATCTCTGGAGGACGCCAATACTGAGTTGGAGCGCAAAATCCGCGAGTGGTATGAGAAAAATGGCCCTGGCGCTGGTATCCCTGGATCTGGGAATGACTATAGTAAATACTATCCTATAATTGAAGATCTTCGAAACAAGGTAGCAAAGCAATGTACTTAACGTATCTTTACATTTGTAATCACCTAATCATATTTTGGATAAATATAACAAATTCCTTTCAGAAACCAAGAGCAAATTTATTCTACAGCACCGACATCTGTAACAACCTCTGTCACATCACACTGGTACCATGTGTTGAATTTTTATTGTATATTAACGGCAGTTCTGTAGCTACATCACACAGTGCTGTGTGACTTGGACTAATTTGAATAAAGGAGAAAGCAGCGATGGTATCCAGTTCTACAAACTCTTGTAGATTACAAAGTTTAAATTTTAATAAGTTTCATATTTCTTACATCACAAATTCAATTCCTGAAATAGATAGACTACCTGGCAAAGTTCAAATCTCTGAAGACCATCTAGTCATAGAATGCGAACCTTTAAGTGAAGCATGCCGATTTGCAGAAGCTGAAAATCTGTCCTATATATTTTCATAGTAAATTATACAAGAGTCTAACAAATTACATTTAATATTATAATCGTGTTTAGGATTACAGGTATGTAAAGAGCTACATTGAGCTGCAAAGCCATTGGGCTATAAAATCATTCTCTGAACACTGCTTGTATTCCAGATCATCAACGCAACTATCGACAATGCAAGAATCATTTTGCAGGTCGATAATGCCAGACTGGCTGCTGATGATTTCAGACTGAAGTAAGTATATCTTACTATTACAAAAACTCTTCCTAATATTTTAAGGAAAAAATTCTTTTGTATTTAAAAATCTCTTTCCTTGCAGAATACTTTTAACATAATTATTAAACAATATTATAATAATGTATATTAAGATTTCATATTGAAAGCTATATAAGTACATAGTAATAGTTAGCATTTGACCTCATTAACCACATAAAAAATCATCTCTAATTACTTTATTTACAGATATGAGAATGAAGTGGCTCTTCGCCAGAGTGTGGAAGCTGACATCAATGGTTTGCGCAGAGTTCTTGATGAGCTGACCTTGACAAGAGCCGATTTGGAGATGCAGATTGAAAGCCTGAATGAAGAACTGGCTTATCTCAAGAAGAACCATGAAGAGGTACTTTTTTTTTTTCTTTGTGAATTCATAGCAAGGCAGATGGAATTGTGAAATATCAAATTATTCCCTTATTTATGCAGTGGGAGTTCCTTGGTTTAATTATTTGTTTTGTTTGCTGTTCTTTTTTGAGTTTACTACATGAAAGAGTGAAAGAAATACGCACACAAGCTACAGATTCTTGTTGAAACAGAATGTATATCACATATATTTCTTTACATATATTTTTGGTAGAACTATTTTGCCTTTTATTAACAGAAACTTTTCTTTATCTTAAATCTCTCCAGGAGCTCCAGGGCATACAAAGCAGTGCATTTGGCCAAGTCAGCGTTGAAATGGATGCTGCTCCAGGAACTGACCTGACCAAGCTTTTGAATGACATGAGGGGACAGTATGAAGTCATTGCTGAGCAAAATCGTAAAGAGGCTGAAGCATGGTTCAATGAAAAAGTAACAACCAGAGATCGCAAATTCAGCAAAATGCATGTAAAAATTAGTTAAATATCTGGAACAGTAAAATTACACTCCATCCTTCCTTGTCATTTCAGAGTGGAGAGCTGAAAAGGGAAATCTCCACCAATACTGAGCAGCTTCAGTCAGGAAAGAGTGAGATCACAGATTTAAAACGGACTCTCCAGAGCTTGGAAATTGAACTACAATCTCAGCTGGCCATGGTATGTTCTAAGGAAGCTGCTAACTAGTCAGGGGGAATTTTCCAACTTCAAAAGTGTTGTTAGATCTTATACTGTTCTATAGGATTTAATATTTGCATTTATTTCCTATTAAATCCTGCATTCTTTTAGTTCCTAAATACCAGTAATATATATACTTGGATTGTAAGTAGCATGTTATAAAGCAGATGAACTTTTATGTTCACATTCAGTGAAGCTGCAAAGGCCAGTTTTCAAACTGGTATTTCAAGAAAAAAAAAAAATCTCTAAGAAATGAGGCTATACTTCCTGCCATTAAACTATTTCAGTTGGTTTTGTCTTTGTAAAGAATTTTTTTTTCCCTCAATCACAGATTATTTAATATCTTTCTTACACAGAAAAAATCCCTTGAAGACACTTTAGCAGAAACGGAGGGAGGTTACTGTGCTCAGCTTTCACAAATGCAACTTCAGATTGGGAATCTGGAGTCTCAGCTGTTTCAGGTCAGGGCTGATATGGAGCGCCAGAATGCAGAGTACCAACAACTTCTAGACATCAAGACTCGCCTGGAAATGGAGATTGAAACCTATCGTCGCTTGCTGGATGGCGAGTTTGTGTAAGTAACTAATTTACATAAAATATCTCCTTTGTTTTATTTTCTGTAGCACTATCCTTTCCAGGAAAAAAGAGGTAAAAACAAGTGGTACATTCACCAAAAGACAGTAAGGCACATACAACGATTCTGAAATAATACAGATATACTCTAACTGAGGAGAATGAACTATTCTGCTCAGTATTTAAAATAATCTGTCAATGCCAACACGAAAAGGGAATTTCTCCTGATCCTGACAAACATTCTACAACATTGTGTGTCTCTGATTCACTTTTAGGAGCGCAGGACAGGGAGTTACATTTGAAAGCTCCTCCTTGACAGGGTCCAAATCACAAACACAATCACTGGATTCTTCTCAGGGTAGGTAGAACTTGATTGAATAAAATTTTGTTTCTAAAGTCATTCTTATAAATAAAATAATACATGCTATTCTGTTTAACTACATCGTAGAGTTCAATATAACAAGACGCCAATTTGAAAGGAAAAGGATGTAACTGTCCATTTTTTAAAAAATAAACATTTTGTTGTGGTTTTTTTATGATGTTTAGATCCTACCAAAACTAGAAAGATCAAGACAATTGTTGAAGAAGTGGTAGATGGAAAAGTTGTTGCATCGCATGTTAAGGAAGTTGAAGAGAAGATATAGGGCACAATCTGATACTGCAAAGAATCTGTTCACTCCATGTTTTTCAAAGCCAAAATGGATAAATGATTTTGTTCTTTTGTATGAAGTGATAAAAATAGAGTGTCTTTTTACCAAGATTCTTTTACATAAAACACAGCCTGCATTTTCATTCTTTTAGCAGTCATGCAATATATTTTCTGCTTTAGTCTACTGGTATTACCTGTATTATTTTCGCAGTGTTCTTTAAATATATTATCAATTCTTTGTTCAATAACTAGAAATACGGTGCACACATTAGGCATTTAATTAGATATGCTTTTTTATAATTTTTAGTAATTAATAGGTAAAATAATTTTGCTATTCCAACCCCATTTTCCAGTTTTCTTGACTAATAAAAAGGACTCAACAAGCTTTAAGATATCAGTCTCCCTTTATTCTTCATTTAGGACTGCTGCTCCATTTGGTTGGGTATCTTGCTCTACCATATACTGGGGGGGGGGGGTATAGTACTCCCAATTAATTTAAAGAAATTAATCTAATGATAGAACACATACATGTTTAAAAAACTGTGTAAATGTGGGATTAAAGGAATACTTGCTACCTTATAATTTAAAGCTATCAGTTGAAGAGAGAAGTTTTTGCAAACAGAACAACATATTGTAGAGACTGCAACTATAGTGGAAAAGAAGGGATACTCTGGTCTCGAAGGACGCAGCAACCCCAGCCATCAAGCGGTGGCTCCATGTCCGGGAGTGCCTCCTGGTGGGAGCACAATATGGTCTTTCGAAACCTAGATTGGGCTTCTGGATGACTAACGCAAACGAATTATTTAAAGGAATCTCATCCAAAACTAAACTATGAACCAAAATACAATTCCCTTACAATTTACACCTAAGCCTTTGTTCTTGAGCCAAAATGTTGATGATTTTTGTGTGATTCTCAGATAAGACAAGGAAGTTACTGTGACCTCTTATGTGTATATGACTGTGTCTCCAGATTACAAACATTCTGCACGTTCTATCGCATCCCTTAAACACTTAACCAAAACTAGAAGTTTAATGGGAGCACAGATTTCATACTGTGCTTCCATTCTGTCTTTTGTAAAATTCACTACTAGCATTTTTTCTGCTTCCTGCTTGGAACCAGTAAAAGCCAGAGTAATTAAAACAATGATCAAAGAACTAAATCAGCATGGTAGAATCGCAACATCTAAAATCCAGTCAGTTAAAGAAAAGGCACTGTGATAAATAACCCAAAGGAATGAAATAGAATAATCTTCCGTATATGCCAGTACAAAGAGGGAAGAACTTGAAAACCTCTTGAGTAAATGCACCATCTTCAACAGCTTAAGGAAGTAATTTATTTTCTAAAAGCATGGACCACAAGTGTACCTCTTTTTCCCCCCTTTAAAAACAGTGCTGATAAATAAATAAAAATAATCTTACTGCATGCAATGTATTTCAGTAAGATTTTTACTGTTGCAGACTACATTTTTAAAATTAAAACGATTACAATATAAATTAAAATAATGATCTCAGAAATAGACAAATTGAGGTTGTTTATGTAGCTGGGTATGATTACCAAGAGTACCATTATAGAGAAATTTTAAGAATATAGATTAAAGGAAATTTTTTCTCTTCCTAAGACAGGACAGCATTCATCATCTTTCTTTCCTATCCATAATGTTTCACTTACATGTGAAAACCTGAAACCATAATATCTTCCCCATGATTGACATCATCTCCATTTTGAAAAGAAAAATGTGTCTCTTCCATCTTCTTCTTCCAAAGACACATATACTTTCAATACAAATGTATACAAAGAAATATGAAATAATGTACATACCTCAAGGACTGCAACTGTGATTGCTGTGAAATCGTTACTCCCTACATCATTCAATGCAGATTTCCACTGCATAATCATGCAGTTTCCTTCCATACACATTAATCCAGAATTTAACATTATGATCTAAAAGATGACTGAGAATCGCCTAGGGTGCAGTTTTGATGTATGTAAAATCTAGAAACCACTCTAGCTATTGTCTCGTGAGAAAGCAACAGTGGTAAACCAAAGCAGTCTGCAATCACTACAGCATTAGTATACTGTATCACAGAATCCAAACAAGTGATGCACAGTATCTGAACTATAAAGTCAACTAAAATCCAACATCTGTAGTAAAATATGAACATTGAAAGTAGCTAGAATTCAAAATTACATAAATCCTAGTAAAGATACAATTGCTTACACCTACCTACCTTTAGCCTTCAGGGATCTTGTAGCCAGATGTTCCCTTTACACCTGAAAAAAAGAAGGAAAAAGAAAGCATTAGTGCTAATTTATTGTTTAAAAGCTTTAAAAAATGTTATCAACTGGCAAACATTTCGCTCCTCGTAATATGAAGATTCATCCATAGACGCTTGTTGATGCATAAAGTTTGGTTTGTGGGACCAAATCCAGTATCCCTGCAGACCTCTATATTGTATTTCAAACTTACACATTTCTGGATGCTAGACAGCCTTGGCTTCGCCTGATGTACACAGAAGATGTTCTGAGTCCCAGGGAACTGAAAGCAAACTGTAAACAATTAGTATTGCAATGCAAAGGAAAAGGAAGATTTTAAATTACATTTCAAGTTCTTATTTGCTTAAATACACAGGCTCTTCCTATTAATGCTTATACTATCCTACAGTATAATATCTTATGCTTGTTTGGCGGAGTCCTAATGTTTTTATTATGTGACTGGTCTCATACCATCAATGAAAAACACTGTCAATATTTTGGTTTTAGAACTACATAAAACTCGAACAATTAAGACACTTGTAGGAAAGATAGTGGACAACAAAACATTCTCATCTCCATCCAGGTCAGCCAAAAAACAGCCAGCTAAGAAAAATAAAATCAGAACACAGGATCCTTTTACGTGTGCCAGCGGACAGAGCCAAGAGCAAGGAAGCCTTATGCACACAAGGAGACTTTTAAGTGGTATAATACATTAACTTCTAAAAAGACAAGTGTCTTGCAAAAGTTTGCTGCCTTTTTTTCTAATTTTACTGATGTTTATTCTTATTTGGAGCCTAAAAATCCATTCTACTTAGTGAATTTTTATTTTTTACTGAAATCTTATTTTTTTTACTAAATATCTGGTATGGTCCATTACTGAAAAATCTCTGAAAAATAGGTAAGAGCTATTCTTAGCAGACAAGATCACTGGGATCATAAATTAGCTACAGTAAGCCAGGAAATGAAGAATTATTTGCAGAAAATACAGCACAGCAGCCAACCTGTACGTTCTACCTTCCTGGCAGCTGTCAGCAAAGGTACAAGAATCCTACCTAATCTGCATATTCTGTGAACTGAACGTGCTGACACACAGCAGAGGTACAGTAAACACCTTCAGAGACAAACCAGACACTTTTTCTGACAGCAGTTAGCTATGTTTGAAGCGCTAATTCACTAGAACTTTGCACTCTGCAGAACAGGGGCCAAACCCCTTGCCACAAGGTGCACAAGCATTCTTTACCACTAGCAGTGCTGCTTCCTCTCCCTCTCTTTGTGTTCCTGCCCATAAAAACACGGAGATGTTGGGTGAGAGGATGTCCAGGAGCCCAGCCCTTTTTCAAAATGGGACAGTCCTCCACACTAGATCACGTCAGCCACCTGAGGCTTCACCTCGCTGAGTCTTAAAAACCTTCAAGGATGCAAATTCTGTAACATGCCTATATAACCTGCTCCAGTGCTGCACAACTGCCCGGTGAAGGCGCATTCCAGCAGCACTGCCACCGATACAGGAGTACCACTGGGAAGCTGTTCCCTTCCCTTCCCTGCTGTGACTGCACTTTCATGTTGTCCAGCTGTCAGTTTGTCCTTTGCTTTGCATCTCTTAATCCCACATTTTTGAGGTTATAAAATCCCACAGTTACAGTGTAACAAAAACATAAAGACATTGTACATATTCATTTCAGCACATAATTTAGGAATCATTATTTTAGTCGCTGCAAAAGTGACAGATCTCTGCTTTATTAAACTTGCCTTCAGAAGTGATTGGAAGCCTCTGACCTTCCAGTGCTTCCTCAAAAATAAAGCTCTGCAGCTTTAAAATCTGCCTGTACTTTCTCTCTCTCTCCTCTCACTGCAGGCAGTGAAGGCTCTGCAGCAGCCGGCTCATCCTATCAATAAGGTTCGGCTAGCCAAGGTGGAGGATGGGAGGAGAATGGAACTGTCCCAGCTCCTCAATGAGAGCAGGGCAAAGTATGAAACGCCCATCACCAGAAATCAGATAAAGACCATCACCTCAGCAAGGACCCAGGTAATGACTTCATACAGATATACACCTTCCAGAGTAAGGCGACAACCCCTGTCTATACAATTCCTCCCTCAGCCTCTATGAGGTACAGTATTTCCTTTTCAATGCAGCGTATTATTGGGGAAGGGATTTTGATTTTACTGCAGTAAGATGTGAACTAGAAGATACGGAAATAGCTTTTGTTTAGGGTATGAAATTCACACTAAACGAATGCTGTATAATTCATCTGGATGCTTTTCTGTACCTGCAACAGTGATATTGTTGTGATTTTAAAAATGATGACATATGCTGTACCATGGTAACCTCTAGCACCATTTAGTTATCCCAGAGGAAAAGAGAATTGTGCAAATCTAAGGCAATGTAAAGAATCCATTTATATACAGAAAGCTTTGCCATTTTTAGCACCTATATCAAAGAAAACTGTACCTTTTCAGGAATTATTTTATATTGTTCACAATAAAACTGTGTCATACTCTTCAGCAAATATAATTTGTTCTTTCATACAGATTGATTAAATGTTATCAACACACAATGCTACTATCATAGATTTACATACAAAACATCTCTAAAACCCAACTGAACTTTGAAATAAAATGGCAAACAATTTTTGGCCATCAAACATCAAGAAATTCAGGGTGAAAATTAGGTATTATATCACCCTGTTGTACTTCTTGGGTATTGCAGAAATTCTGGAGGGTTTTTTTAACCACAGACCAGACTACTGCTGCAATCTGGCTGATCTACACAGTAATCCAATGACACACAGCAGCTATAAACTAGACAGTTAAGCCAAGTTTATATTTGTGTTTGGCACAAAGCAGACAATGTGTATTGGTATAATCTTGTCACATAAACTCTGCAGTACCCAGGCAAAAAAGGATAAGTAAAGAATATTGAGCGTTCACATGTGGATTAGCCAAATCTAGATTTTTCACCCAAACGATGGCATGGTAAAATTATGATAGGTCAGTATGTTATGGGGGTAAAAAAGAAACTTATTTTACTTGCTTCATCAGACCTGAATTAAAGAGTTTACTTCCTTAGAGTTGATGGCATCATAAGAACCTACATAAAGCAGCAAAACATGCAAAAGAGGATGTATTGTTTCAAGTGCTTATGGCATCTTCACCACTTGCAGTAAAACTCAGAATCAAAAAGGAAAAATAACTTTCATAAGCAAAACAATCATTCTGGACATTAAATGCATGAACATATTATCTAAATCAAAAATGAGCCCAAATCCAAAAATGACCCCACACATGCTGAGGGTTGGCTTAAAAAAACTACTTTTAATGGGATTAAAAAAAAAAGCAAAACCCCACATTTTCTTGCAAACACAATACAGTGCTTATTTGACTATTTACTTTTTATGTAAGAATAAGCTTCAGCCTTAAGGATGGCAAATTATCTCAAATAATATTTTAGATCAGGATTAAGCTTAGAACAGGCACTTCACTTCTGAATTGTCACATGTAACATGGGTGACATATACTCAGAGAGCATATACTCAGAGAACACGCCAATTTCTTCCTTCCTGTGATAGGTAAATCTTAAATAACCTGTCCTTAGAGGACGAGGAAAAGTTGTAGATTTTGATAAAGATGCTATTCATATTTAAATGAATGGAGGTACTTGGTCTCAAATGACAATCTGAAACCTAGTCAAGGACTAGGTCAGGCAAAAACATAATTACAGCAATTGCCAATTACGATAGATTCATGCAACCACTCAAAAGTGCTCCCTCTCTATAAAGCTGTTCTCAGAAATCAAAAATACATTAAAAACAAAGAATCTTATTCAAACCTGGAAGCTTGAACTGGCTGCAATTCCTCTAATTTCCATGAAGTTAAGCCCATTTACTCTAGAGGTGAATAAGATCTAACTACAACTGGTTAATTTGTATGGGAATTCCTCTACAACAAATATGTCAGGGATAAAGATGCGGCCAACTACTTCTCATCAACCACAGCAGGATAAGGGATTCTTGGCTACACGGTACATAAAGTATTAACTCATCACTGTTAGCTTTAACAAATTTATATGACTCTCAAAAAATTCCAGCTAGATATTTTTACCCATTTTATTTTCATAATTTGAATATTTTTAATATTGTTATCTTTTTAATATCCCCTGTAGCTAGAAGAAGCTACAGTTAAAAGAATGGACAAAGATGCAGAAGCATTAAAGGCAGCCAGAGCAGAACTCTGTGAAGCAAGACGGCAGTGGCACCATATGCAGATCGAAATTGAATCTCTCCACGCTGTGGTAAGCACCATAAAATGAAACTTGAAACCTTCTGGAAAAAATAAATCTTTTTCTTGATGTAAACTACTCACAATTCAGTTAATGTAACAATCGCATCCACTATACAGCGGAAACACAACACACACAGAGATGCGTAGCTTTGCGGTGGACTTTCCGCTCATCAACAGAGCGCTAACCAACAAGCAACAACCCAGTCGTTTGCTCACCTTTAAGAGTATCATATGCTTTGATTCAGGATCTGCCATTCAATATACACGTGTTTTCATGTTTTCACACCTGCCAAACATGTATTTGCATGATACTCCCTCATCAAGTTCTCGGTCATTCTGCCTAACCAATTCTAATCAGGTTTATAACTTTTTCTGAATGTCTGGACGAAATGTATCAATTCATTCATGATAAAATATGTCAGCAATTTACTGAATTCCGTAACATAGATGAGCTACAAGAGCACACAGACTACTTAGTTTTCATACGGTACTGAGCTGGATATCATTTTAACCATACAGGTAAAATCAGAGATTTGTAAAATCAATGCTAGTGGATTGCTGGTACAACAGAAGGCTACACTTTTTTATCCTACCTTAAATTATTACAGATTTTACTGGAAAAATTCTCAGCAAAAGTATTATCTTGAAGGCTTTACTCCTGCTCCTAAAGAATATTCTTAAAAGAACTAATGGAAAAATACACAGATTGCTAATGAAAAGTACGTATAACGTCTTTACACATATACTTTCCAAATCTTAAAATATGAGTTAAATTTCACAGGAAAAGGGTTTGGAACGTTCATTGCATGCCACAGAGCAGCAGTACCACATGCAACTACAAAATTTAGAAGCTGAGATTGAATGCTTAGAGAAAGAGCTA